>NC_091950.1:50920086-52120086 GCF_031021105.1 Erythrolamprus reginae
ATCATGCACAAAATTACATAGGCAAGTTCCCCCAGGCCTGAAGACAGAGGTAGGTTTTAAGGAGTTTACGAAAGGCAAGAAGGGTGGGGGCAATCCTAATCTCTGGGGGGAGTTGATTCCAGAGGGTCGGAGCCGCCACAGAGAAGGCTCTTCCCCTGGGTCCCGCTAGACGACATTGTTTAGTCGACGGGATCTGGAGAAGGCCAACTCTGTGGGACCTAACTGGCTGCTGGGATTCGTGCGGCAGAATGCGGTCTCACAGATATCCTGGTCCGGTGCCATGAAGGGCTTTATAGGTCATAACCAACACTTTGAATTGTGACCGGAAACTGATCATCAACCAATGCAGACTGCAGTGTTGGAGTAACATGGGCATACTTAGGAAAGCCCATGATTGCTCTCGCAGCTGCATTCTGCACAATCTGAAGTTTCCGAACACTTTTCAAAGGTAGCCCCATGTAGAGAGCGTTACAATAGTTTACAATGCTTCAGAGAAACTGGACAAAGTTGAGCATGTATCCCCTGACCTCATTTGCAAAAGTAAGGGTGTCACTACAGTATGTTTTACAGAATTTCCACCCTATATTGAAAAAAATAAGAAATCCATATACTGGAAGAATATCCACATAGTTCATTATTGACCATTGACAGAGATTGTGGCAGATGCTGATACTGACTGGTAGCAGATTGGCACAGAGATTAAGATTAAGATTTATTAGATTTGTATGTCGCCCCTCTCCGAAAACTCGGGGCAGCTCACAACAACAATACAATACATAGAATACAAATCCAATAAAGTTGAAAAACAAGATTGGAAAACCCATATATATTAAAAGCAATCATACTGCACAATCACACCATTCTCATATATTACAAATCTAAATAATAAATAAAATAATAAAATAAAATATATTACAGTCAGGAAAAAGTGGTGGTGGGGGGAAGAGATAGTTATTCCCCCCATGCCTGGTGACCTAGACAGGTCTTTAACATCTTGCGGAAGGCGGGAAGGGTAAGGGCAATTCGAATCTCTGGGGGGAGTTGATTCCAGAGGGCCGGGGCTGCCACAGAGAAGGCTCTTCCCCTGGGCCCTGCCAAATGGCATTGTTTAGTCAATGGGACCCGGAGAAGGCCAACTCTGTGGGACCTGATTAGCCACTGGGATTCGTGCGGCAGAAGGCAGTCCCGGAGGTATTCTGGTCCGATGCCATGTAGGGCTTTATAGGTCATTACCAACACTTTGAATTGTGACCGGAAACTGATCGGCAACCAGTGCAGACCACAGAGTGGCGAAACGTGGGCAGATCTTAGAAGCCCCCCAATAGCTCTCGCGGCCACATTCTGCACAATCTGAAGTTTTCGAACACTTTTCATAGGAAGCCCCATGTAGAGAGCATTGCAGTAGTCGAACCTCGAGGTGATGAGGGCTTTCAGGAAGCCTTATTCAGGTTTAACATGGGACTGTTTCTAACAAAGAAGGATGGCTTTTCCTCATAGGGTCTGCCAGTGTGATTCAAATATACGTCCCTATCACAACAGAAAAGGCTCTCCCCCGCGGACCCACCAGTCGGCATTATTTGGCCGATGGGACCTGGAGAATGCCAACTTTGTGTGACCTAACTGGTCGTTGGGACATGTGAGGCAGAAGACAGTCCCGTAAATAATCTGGTTCCGTGCCATGTAAGGCTTTATAGGCATGTGTGCAATATATGTGCAAAGTGTGCACACCCACTACTAGGTGCACATACGTGGCATGGGAGGGACTGAACCAGCAGCAAGGTAAGTTGTAACCCACCCCTGGTCCATTCGTTTTATAAATAAATTTGGACTTTTCACCATTTTTATGTTCAGGTTAACATTGAAGTTAAAGAGGAAAAAGCAAGAGAAACTAAGGTTTAATTAGGTGGGGGGGGATCACAGCACTCAAGTGGTGATTGGATTTGCCTCCATCGAGTTCAGTGGTGCCTGCTAGTTAGTAAGTTCATTTAACTGGTAACATATATTGAATTTAGCCAATGAACTTTGGCCAATTGAAATGTTAACTTGTGATTAGAAATGCAAACCTTAATGTGAAGTGTAACCACCTGGAAGTAGCAGCATAAAGTGCAAATTGCATTTTATTTTTTAAAGCTCTGCGGCTTCAGTTTGATTCATTTCGCCTGTTTCCTCTCTCTGCGCTAACGTGTGAAAAACAGTACTAAAACCACAATTGTCATGGTCATTACTGCAGTCTTTTGACATTTATTCCAGGGCTCCTACCAAGGTTAACATTGTCACCCTTGCTCCATAGTAAATTCTGTGCTCACCTACATTCCCTCTTCTCGTGACCTGCTGCCAAAACCATAGTTCCACATATCTCAATTTTTCAATGCAGAGTGGCAGAGAACTGCCAGAGATTTCAATTGCAGGTAAAACATTTATCATTCTGATTTAACCCAGAACCAGTACAAGGTTTCCTGGTGAGCATTTTCCCCCTTATATCACATGGGCTTTTTTTTACAAATGCACATACTCTTCAGCGCAGAGCAAGCAGCATTGGCAACAGCCGGTGCTGCTGAATCATTGACAACTTCAACCTTAAACATCTTCTCGTGCTTGCCTTGACAACTAGTCTACTGAACTGCAATTGGATGAAACCCCTCTCTAAAAATAGCATCACATATTCACTGAGTGTTCCTTTGGCTTTGCCTTCCCCCCCCTCCTCCTTTATGGGAGTATGTGCAGGAAGAATGGAAAGTAACAGGGAGGAGGGGAAAATATGACACCTGTGAGGAGCCCGACAATCATTTTAATAAATACGAGGTTGCATTTGACAAGAAATCTCTAGAGTCGTATTTCAATATCTGCTTTGCAATCTTAACGGCTACACATTTTGTGCGGGGGTTAGAATTGACTCTTAAGTTTACAGAGAATGAACTGGGGAGAGAAATGCTCAGCCAAAGAGCAGCCCGAATCAGGATAGGGGATGAGAGGAGATGTAAAGAGATTTCTTTCATAACCCTTTGATGACACAAATATAAGTCAAGCCCGATGTAGCCTTTAACTGGAGTTGCATTCATGGTGGTATAATATTCAGCACAGCTTAGAGCAGTGATGGCGAACCTTTTTTTCCTTGGGTGCCAAAAGTGCACGAGTGCCCACATCTGTAATTCAATGCCTGGGAATGGCTAAAATGGCCTCCCCCAGCCCCTCTGGAGGCCCTCTGGAGACCTGAAACAGCCCATGAGCTTTTTTTCCTCGGGTGCATGCTATAGTGTATGCATGAGTACCCACATCCATAATTCAATGCTCTGCTCAAAAGTGCTATTGCTAACATGTTGTAAGCCGCCCTGAGTCTAAGGAGAAGGGCGGCATAAAAATCAAATAAATAAATAAATTAAATAAATAAATGCCTGGAGAGGGTGAAAACAGTTTCCTGTGCCCTCTGGTGGCCCGCTGAAGGACAGAAATGGCCTGTTTCCCAACGTCTGGTGGGCCCTGTAGGCTCATGTTTTGCCCTCCCCCAAGCTCCAAAGGCTTTCCTGGAGCTGGGGAGAGTAAAAATGCCCTCCTACATCCTCTAGAGCAGTGTTTCTCAACCTTGGCAGTTTGAA
Source organism: Erythrolamprus reginae (assembly GCF_031021105.1). NCBI lineage: Eukaryota > Metazoa > Chordata > Lepidosauria > Squamata > Dipsadidae > Erythrolamprus > Erythrolamprus reginae. The sequence continues at coordinate 50,923,680 of NC_091950.1, forward strand.
GATGTGTGGACTTCAACTCCCAGAATTGAAGTGGGCTGGGGAATTCTGGGAATTGAAGTCCACACATCTTCAAACTGCCAAGGTTGAGAAACATTGCTCTAGAGGCTCTCTGGAAGACAAAAATGCCCTCCCAGAGCCTCTGTGCAAGCCAAAAATCAGCTGGTTGGCACACACATGCATGTTGAAGCTGAGCCAGATGCGTGCCAGCAGATATGACCCTGCGTGCCACCTGCCATAACTAGTGATGGGCAAACCCAATGGTGTTCGAGTTCAGCAAGTTCGGCTGAATTTTACGCAAAATTCGGCCAAACCCGAACCGAACCCGAACCCGAACTTGAACCCGAACGGGGAATCCCTCCCATGAAGAGATTCTGGGGGCGGAGCTTTGACGTCACCAGCAGGTTGCTAAGGACGCCAAGGTGATCACTTCCTGGATTGCAAAGCTCCGAACGCTGAACACGACCTCGAACTTTGCCCGAACTTTGGAAATATTTCGGGTTCGGCATACCAAACACCGCAAAATTTGGTACGGAGCCGAATTATGCGGGTTCAGTTCGCCCATCACTAACCATAACCCAATCTCTGGTGAGCCCAATAGGCCCATTTTTTTGCCCTCCCCAGGTTCCAGAGGCAAAAATGTCTTCCCCCATACCCTGGGAGACTCTCCAAAGGCAAAAATGCCATCCCAGTGCTCCGGGTGAAGCAAAAATCAGCCAATTCATGGTTGGCACACACATGCACATTGGAGCTGAGCTAAGGTAATGGCTCGTGTGCCAGCAGCTATGGCTCCGCGTGCCACCTGTGGCTCCCCTGCCATAGGTTCACCATCACTGGCTTAGGGTTTTGAAAAAAAAATTAAAAAGTGAAAAATTTTAAAAGAAATGAATGGAAGAGAAATAAAAACAATTTAAAAATAGTAAAAGGGATTTATTTATGCATGATAGCAATCCCCTCAGTATCAATTCATTCCATCCAATATTTCAGGGGAGTCAAACTGGCAGCCCACGGGCCAGATTGGGAGTGGAAAGAACATAAAATTATGTTGTGCTGTTCATCTAGCAAATCATGTCTTTATATTAATGCTTTATTGACTTCTTTTAAAGGTTACTTTATAACAGCATAGTCCCGGCTGATTCAAATCCTTCTTTGTTCTTAGACAAAAAGCAGAATGTAGAGACTGTTTAAGGGATATTATTGGCTATATTCATCATTTACAGTCTGCAGCACAATCCTATCCAAGTTATTACCCAGGGGGGGATCAGCCTACGGTGTTCAATGAGTCTTACTCCCTAGAAATTGTTTAAGGAACTCAGCCATAAATATCCCCAAATGTATCCCCAACAAGTGTGAGGAATAGCTCAAACTGTTCCATGTTGTTGCAAACAAGACATTTATTCAAAATGAAAGCTTTCTTCATCATGAGCTCACGACGGATGTAACTGAGCCTAGGTATCAACTAAATATTAAGGTTAAACCACAATTTTGTTTGGTTGATTAGAACAGTGCTTCTCAATTATTTTCCCCCCATGAAGAAGTAAACATTTCGCGTGCCCCCCACCCCCCAACTCTTCGATCTGGGCCCCAGTGGAAATTTAGTGTTAACGTTTATTATTTTACTTATTATAAGCTGCAAGCAAACTATTGGCTGTGGAAGGATGCTCTACCCCAGTGTTTCCCAACCTTGGTAACTGGAAGATATCTGGACGTCAACTCCCAAAAGTCCCCAGCCAGCATTCGCTGGCTGGGGAATTCTGGGAGTTGAAGTCCAAATATCTTCCAGTTACCAAGGTTGGGAATCACTGCTCTACCCAAATACCTGGGAGTAAGTCACACTGAACTCAGTGGACCCTGTTTTCAGCTAGGCAGGCATAAGCTACTGTGATTAGGATCCTCTTTTGACATGGGGCCAAGACAGCTTAATCAAGATGGTGTTTTGGGGTCGCCGGCCTGACCCATAAGTACCACCTCTGCTGGGCACTTACAGCGAATGGTGTGGAAGGAGGCTTTAGGGTACCGTTCGAACCATTCACCCAGCTGCAGAAGATGCTCCTCCTTGTCCAGCTGCAGGTTTGCCACACCATTCTTGGCTACCATAGCATCTGCCAAGAACAACAAGAACCCACGAAACCTCCCCGCCCCCACCTGGCCTTCTCTTCCAGGCTTGGAGCAGCAAAAACTTCAGAAGAGAAGGATTTAGGGGTAGTGATTTCTGACAGTCTCAAAATGGTGAACAGTGCAGTCAGGCGGTAGGGAAAGCAAGTAGAATGTTTGGCTGCATAGCGAGAGGTATAACAAGCAGGAAGAGGGAGATTGTGATCCCGCTGTATAGAGCACTGGTGAGACCACATTTGGAATACTGTGTTCAGTTCTGGAGACCTCATCTACAAAAAGATATTGATAAAATTGAACGGGTCCAAAGACAGGCTACAAAAATGGTGAAAGGTCTTAAGCATAAAACATATCATGAAAGACTCAATGAACTCAATCTGTATAGTCTGGAGCAGTGTTTCCCAACCTTGGAAGCTTGAAGATATTTGGACTTTAACTCTCAGAATTCCCCAGCCAGCAAATGCTGGCTGGAGATTTCTGGCAGTTGAAGTCCAGATATCTTCCAGTTGCCAAGGTTGGGAAACACTGGGGTAGAGCATCCTTCCCCAGCCAATAGTTTACTTGCAGCTTATAATAAGTAAAATAATAAATGTTAACACTAAATTTCCACTGGGGCCCAGATGGAAGAGTTGGGTGGGGGGCACGCGAAATGTTTACTTCTTCATGGGGGGAGGCATAACAGAAAATAATTGAGAAGCACTGTTCTAATCAACCAAATAAAATTGTGGGAGTTGAAGTCCAGATATCCTCAAGTTGGCAAGGTTGGGAAACACTGGTCTGGAGGACAGAAGGGAAAGGGAGGACATGATCAAAACATATAAATATGTTAAACGGTTAAAAAAAGGTTCAGGAGAGAAGTGTTTTTAATAGGAAAATGAATACACGAACAATCTGAAGGTAGTTAGGTTAGGTTAGGGTTAGGTTAGGTTTATTGGATTTATATGCCGCCCCTCTCCGCAAACTCGGGGCGGCTCACAACAATAATAAAAAACAGTACAGTACACAATACCAAATCCAATGCCCACCCATCCAGTTCCAATTTAAATTAATAATCTCATAAAAAACAGTATATATATATATAAAAAAAACAGGCACACAGTCAATCAATCAACAAAACAACATGGGCAAGGGGGAGGTGTTTTAGTTCCCCATGCCTGACGGCAAAGGTGGGTCTTAAGGAGTTTATGAAAGGCAGGGAGGGTGGGGGCAATCCTAATCTCAGGGGGGAGCTGGTTCCAGAGGGTCGGGGCCCCCACAGAGAAGGCTCTTCCCCTGGGTCCCGCCAGACAACATTGTTTAGTCGACGGGACCCGGAGAAGGCCAACTCTGTGGGACCTAACCGGTCGCTGGGATTCGTGCGGCAGGAGGCGCACGAAGATATTCTGGTCCGGTGCCATGAAGGGCTTTATAGGGCTTTATAGGTCATAACCAACACTTTGAATTGTGACCGGAAACTGATCGGCAGCCAATGCAGACTGCGGAGTGTTGGAGTGATATGGGCATACTTGGAAAAGCCCATAATTGCTCTCGCAGCTGCATTCTGCACGATCTGAAGTTTCTGAACACTTTTCAAAGGTAGCCCCATGTAGAGAGCGTTACAGTAGTCGAGCCTCGAGGTGATGAGGGCATGAGTGACTGTGAGCAATGACTCCCGGTCCAAATAGGGCCGCAACTGGCGCACCAGGCGAACCTGGGCAAACGCCCCCCTCGCCACAGCTGAAAGGTGTTTTTCTAATGTGAGCTGTGGATCGAGGAGGACGCCCAAGTTGCGGACCCTCTCTGAGGGGGTCAATAATTCCCCCCCCCAGGGTAATGGACGGACAGATAGAATTGTCCTTGGGAGGCAAAACCCACAGCCACTCCGTCTTGTCTGGGTTGAGTTTGAGTTTGTTGACACCCATCCAGGCCCCAACAGCCTCCAGGCACCGGCACATCACTTCCACTGCTTCGTTGACTGGGGAAAAGATCAGAAGCAACGTGAGAAAATATTATTTTACTGAAAGAGTAGTGTTTGGAGTAGTAGTAGTAGTAATGCTTGGAACAAACTTCTAGCAGACGTGGTTTGTAAATCCACAGGAACTGAATTTAAACATACCTGGGATAAACATCCATCCATCCTAAGATAAAATACAGGAAACAGTACAAGGGAAGACTAGATGGACCATGAGGTCTTTTTCTTCTATGTTTCTAAGGAACTGGAAAAGCACACCCCATCTTGAGGAATCGATCAAGAGGATCACACACACCCAGGGGTGGGCTACTGCCCATACGGGAGGGAACGTAGTAGGAAATGGAGCTCCACCCCAGAGCACCCAATTTGCACTGAAAGATGTTGAGAGAAAATGCATAAGCCATGCCCACAGTGTGGTAGTCAAAATTTTGGTAGCCCTTCACTGCACACACACACAGCATCACTCTGCCCCTCTACAGGGCAGCTTCCCCCAGTATTTATGAAACACTGGACTAGAGTAATCTGAATTTACAGAAGGAAAATTTTCTAAAATATTTGTGAGGATTAGAATTCACAGTCTCCCAGCCACTAGCCTCTTGCCTTAACCACTAAAGCAGTGTTTCCCAACCTTGGCCACTTGAAGATATTTGGACTTCAACTCCCAGAATTCCCCAGCCAGCAAATGCTGGCTGGGGAATTCTGGGAGTTGAAGTCCAAATATCTTCAAGTAGCCAAGGTTGGGAAACACTGCACTAAAGCAACCTGGCTCTCTACTTAATTTATGTTTTATGAATTTTTATTATTTATTACACTTGTATACTGCCTAACTTCAGGATATTCTGGGAAGCTCACAAAGTAAAAACATAGGGGGAAACAGCTTAACAATAAACACAGAGGAGAAAAAAGGTGGCAAAACCAGACAGCAATTAAAACACAAACAATGCTACTCAGAAGAGACTGAGCTGGGCAAACAGCTTAGTCTTCAAAAGGCTCCCCCCCAAAAACAGGAGGGTTGGAGCCACCCTGATCTTTGAAAGGAGAAGGGAATACTTCACACCACAGAGTAGTTGCTATTGATAAACTAGTCATATTTCATTCCTACCTTTTAAAGCAATCCTATTATGGTTAGGGCTCAGATATCAATTTCTGGGCACTATTTCTCCAGTTTTTTCCACAACACTAGTCTATTCTCTTTTCCTTTTTGTATAATGCAGATGTTTTAATATAACTTCCATTGCTTAGCCATTATTACTTATGCATAGCTATAACTTTAGCACTTCAGTTCAGCATCCTTGGAAACAAACCTTCGGAGAATCTGTCTATGCAAGGGACATGCCATGTTTGTAGTCCTGCTTAATAGGCCAACTCTGTCCTCGTCAGTTTTGTAAAATACTATTTGCACAGTGCTTGCCAATCTTCCCATTTCTTAAAGCCTAGTGACACTTTGATAAATCAGAATGACACCAAAAGATGAAAGGTCATATCTCAAGGATATAGGAAATTGTAAAAAGACAAATTCAAGATGTCCAGATTTGCTCTGCCTGAAAAAAAAATGCACCAGATGTCTGTGCCCAAATGGCACAATGCAATTAAAAATAGCCCATAGTCATAGTATAAATATAATATCTCTACGTTATGTTGCATACCTGCAGATGTTATTTATTGTTTAAGCTTAATACTAAGTAGAACTATGTACTAATTCTTTGGTTGTGTAATCTTCTGTCATTCTGTTACTTCATCAGCCAATGTTATTCACAAATAATTTGTATCTTGTAAGGTCAAACTCAACTGAGTTTGCTACAAAAGAATCATTTCAAAAAGTGTGGCATTGTATTGTATGTTTCTCATTATTTACTTCAATTAGCCGCCCCGAGTCTACGGAGAGGGGCGGCATACAAATCTAATAATCTAACCCACCTCTGCCGTCAGGCATGGGGGAATTGAAACATCTCCCCCTTGCCCATGTAGTTTTTGTGTATGATTCGATTGTGTGCTTGTTTTTTATATATTGGGGTTGTTTTGGATTTTTAACTTAAAACTGTAATTTAGATTGCTAAATATTAGATTTGTTACTATGTATTGTTTACCATTGTTGTGAGCCGCCCTGAGTCTGCGGAGAGGGGCGGCATATAAATATAATAAATCTAATCTAATCTAATCTAATCTAGTTTAATCAAATAAATAAATAAATAAATAAATACTGTAAATAATGTCTTAGTTTTTGTTTCACAAACAAAATTAATTGAAGATCTACATAGTTTAATATTTTAAATATATACATGGAATATTTATTTAACCCCTGGTGGCGCAGTGGTTAGAATGCAGTATTGCGAGCTAACTCTGCCTGCAGCCTGGAGTTCAATCCTGACAAGACTCAAAGTTGACTAAGACTTCCATCCAACTCAGTCACCCAGCTAGCTTTTATGGCTAAGACGGGAAATTGCTCTCTTATTTTCTAGCCTGGTGCCTTAACCACAAGACCAAACTGGCTGTGTCATTACATCATACATGTACTTCCAGTCCTTTCAAAATATGATGGGCCAACCTTGCTCCATTCGGTGGCTCTCTAATGTATTTGTTTAAATGAGACTCTTGACTGCTACCCTAAAACATTGCCTTAATTGCATCACTGTGCTTATCTGCTTTTTTTTTTGTCCCAGGCCAGCAGCAAAGCTGGGATTATGATGACCCTTGTGGCCTGAGTTTGGTATAGTAAATCACATCATGCTGTGCAGAATTGCTATATGGCTCTAGGGCTTGAAATATTAAAATATGGATTTTTTTCATATTATGCAGACATGATATATACTACAGCTATGTTGTGCAAATAATTCCCAGAGGTCAGTTTGCTGAAGCTAAGCAGATCAGTACTACACACAAAACTAAACTACCTAAACACAAAACTACCTAGAAATATTATATAGTTGAAAAATTAGAAAAGCCAAATCTGTAAAAATCAGATTCTTGTATATTAGATTTTATGATCTATTTCTGTGAAAATCAAGGCTGATTTGCGCATTCATGGTAGACTTTCATCTGCAAATGAATCATCACAATATTTCTTTAACATGCTTTTTAATGAAGCCAGCTCATTCATCCATCTATCCATCCAGCCTTCTGTTAAGTCTAAATGTTTAAGTAACCAAGTGATGTGAATGCAAATGTGGAGCTGGTCCTGTGGACAACATATATCTGAAGCATTGTATAACATTCATCTAGAAATGGCTCTTTGCTTCCAGGTACCCCTAGATGTATCCAACCTTGATTTTCACTTTCTAAAACCCGAAAATATAAATAGATTAGAAGATTACTTTTAAAAATATAATAATCTTTTCCTAAACCAATTATGGTAATTGAATATATAACAGTATATTGCTTCAGCTTCAAATTTTCTTACTTCATGTACAAGCTTTTATGCCAAACCTTCCATGGAGACGTAATAATGCTAAACACAAAAGAGTAGTTAAGTACTCTACCTACTTCAGTGGAGTATTCAACTACTTATTGATTGTATAAACGCATGCAATTTTAAAATATCATTTGAATGGATATAAAAATCTCATTATCCCATGTAGAATCCAGTCTCTACTACTAACATTGAATGATGAACAAACATGCATAAGCCACTTTGTAAAACCAGACTACAAAAAAAAGAGGAGGTGGAGTTGCCCTGTATGTAAAGGACCACTATGTTGCTACACAGCTATGTGGAACCAAAGAAGAAAACCTCCTGGAATGGATCCACATAAAAGAAAAAAAGATTGACAGGGCAATTGTGTATACTAGAGGCCACCCAGTCAAGCAAAAAAAATGGATATCCTTTTTTGCGAACTAACTAACGAATACAGTGATACCTTGTCTTACAAACTTAATTGGTTCCGGGATGAGGTTCTTAAGGTGAAAAGTTTGTAAGACGAAACAATATTTCCCATAGGAATCAATGGAAAAGCGATTAATGCGTGCAAGCCCAAAATTCAACCCTTTTGCCGAAGCACCCGTTTTTGCTCTGCTGGGATTCCCCTGAGGCTCCCCTCCATAGGAAAACCCACCTCCGGACTTCTGTGTTTTTGCGATACTGCAGGGGAATCCCAGCATCGCAAAAATGAGCGCTTCGCTGGGAACGGAAGTCTGGAGGTGGGGTTTCCCAGCGAGGGGAGCCTCAGCGAAATTGCAGCATCGCAAAAACACGGAAGTCCTCGAAACCCCACCTCTGGACCTCTGTGTTTCTGCGATGCTGCAATTTCACTGAGGCTCCCTTCGCTGGGAAACCCCACCTCCGGACTTCCGTTGCCAGCGAAGCACCTGTTTTTGCGATGCTGGGATTCCCCTGCTGGGATTCCCCTGAAGCATCGCAAAAACACAGAAGTCCGGAGGTGGGGTTTCCCATGGAGGGGATCCTCAGGGGAAACCCAGCAGTGCAAAAACGGGTGCTTAGCTGGCAACGGAAGTCCGGAGGCGGGGCATCCCAGCAGCAGCGGTGGGTTTGTAAGGTGAAAATAGTTTGTAAGAAGAAGCAAAAAAATCTTAAACCCTGGGTTTGTATCTCGAAAAGTTTGTATGATGAGGCGTTTGTAAGACGAGGTATAACTGTATATGTAGGAAACACACTACAGTAATAATGGGGGACTTCAACTACCCAGACATCAACTGGAAAACTAATTATGCACCAAGTAATAAAGCAAATAGGTTACTAACCAACCTAGCTGACAATTTTGTTGTCCAAAAGGTAGAGGAGGGAACTAGAGTGACAGACATACTGGACTTAATACTTACAAACAGAGAAGAAGTGATAGAGGGAGTTGAAACTGCAGGAACCTTGGATGAGAGTGACAACATCATACTAGAACTCAAATATAACACAAACAATTGAACACAATCTAAGACAAAATCTTAGATTTTAAAAGAGCTGAACTCAGAAGAACTTAGGAAAGATTCCCTGGATGAAAGTCCTGCAGGGAAAAACAACTCAAGAAGCTTGGGAAACTCTGAAAAATATGACCATAAAAGCCTAGAGCAGCACAATCAGCATGGCTGCACAAAGATTTGACTAACAAATTGAACGAAAAGAAGGACACGTACAAAAAATGGAAAGAGGGACACATAACTAAGGCAGATAACCAGAATTTGTTAAGAAAAAGTCAGAAAAGCAAAAGCCCGGAATGAACAAACACTTGCAACAAAAGTCAAATATATTTTTAAAAGTTTCTTCCAACACATAAATAGCAGGGGGGGAAATCAAGGAAATACCGGTAGTTTGTTCATTGAAGAGAGAAGATGGCAAAGAATTAACAGGCAACACAGAGAAAGCAAAGCTGCTTAACTCATTCTTTGCATTAGTCTCACGCAAAAAGAAACTGCAGCCCAACTAACCAGAAATACAACTGCAAAAAGCAGACTGGAAACAAAAGTTAACATAAGAAAAAAACCAGTAAGAGATCACCTGTCTGAACTTGACAAATGCAAATCACCAGGACCAGATGGTTTACATCCCAAAGTCCTAAAGGAGCTGGCAGATGTCATCTCAGAATCACTGCACCACATCTTTCAAAAATTCTGGAACACAGTGGAACTACCAGAGGACTGGAAAAGAGCTGATGTGATTCCCATCTTCAAAAAAGGGGGGGGGGAAATAGACCCAGGAAATTACAGATCTAATTACAGCCTAACATCAATATCTGGAAAAATACTGAAAAAGATAATTAAAAACAGACATGCCAACACCTAAAAATGAGTAAAGTAGTAACCAGCAGCCAACATGGGTTTGTTACGAATAAATCATACCAAATGTATTTAATTTCATTCTTCAACACAATCACTAAATTAGTAGACCAGCAAAATACTGTGGTCATAATATACTTAGACTTCAGCAAAGCATTTGACAAAATAAATCACAACCTTCTTCTTCATAGGGTAGAAAAAAGTGGGATATACAGTTCCACCACCAGATATCAATCACAACTGGCTTACTGACCATACTCAACAAGTAGTCCTCAATGAGTCTAAGTCTGCATTGATTTATTTATTGATTTATTGATTGATTTGGATTGATTTGCTGCCCAACTCCAATGGGCAGCTGAGAAGTAAGCAGCAAAAGGTTCCGTCTTAGGCCCAGTACTTTTTATTACCTTTGTAAACTATCTAGATGAGGGAATAGAAGGGAAACTAACCAAATTTGCAAGTGGCACTAAGTTGACAGAAATAGCTAACACCCTAGAGGACAGGCTCAAGATCCGGATGGATTTTGACGGACTTGAACACTGGGCCTTACCTAATAAAGTGAACTTCAATGCAGAGAAAAGTAAAGTCTTACCAGCGGTGGGCTACAAGCCGGAATGCTAAATTGCACTCACCGCCGCAGCTCGTAAGTGCTTGCGGGGCCAGCACATGAAGCCGCAGGTCCGCCAGTATTTTGGTGAGGTATTTTTGCTTCCACGCAAGCCGAAACACGGGCGCACTAATGAGCCACTGCGGCACATGCAATTTAGTGTTCCGGCTCATAGTCCACTGCTGAGTCCTACACAACCAGAAATATACATATAAACTGGATGAAACCAGACTCAATAACAGTGACTGTGAGAGGAATCTTGGAGTCTTAGTGGACAATCAGCTAAATATGAGAAAGCAGTATGCAGCGGCAACCAAAAAAGCCAACACAATCCTAAACTGTACAGAGGGATACAATCTAGGTCTAGGAAGGTACTAATGCCACTCCATAAAGCCTTAGTTAGACCACATCTAGAGTACTGTATCCAGTTTTGGTCACCACATTACAAAAAAGACACTGAGACTATAGAGAGAGTATAGAAGAGAGTAACCAGGATGATTAGGGGCCTGCAAATTAAAACATAAGAAAAGCAGTTACAAGCATGGCTTGTAGTGCCTGGGCATGGCTAGTTTCGCGAAGAGAAGGACCAGGGATGGCATGATAGCAGTGTTCCAGTGTTTGGTGGCTGCCACCGAAAGGAGAGGGGTCAGGCTATTTTCCAAGACACCAGAAGGTCAGGCAAGGAAGAATGAATGAGTAGAAACTGATCAAGGAGAGATTCAACCTGAAAATAAGGAGAAATTTATTGACAGGGAGAATGATCAGAGGTTGTAAGAGCTCCAACAGTTGAGACTTTCAACAGGAAACTAGAGTGCCATTTGTCAGAAATGATGTAGGATCTCCTGCTTGAGTGAGGGGTTGGACTAGATGACCTTCAAGGTCTCTTCCAATTCTGTTAATCTGTTAAATTTAACTGAAGTACTCAAGTAACCATTTCTAAAAAGCTGTTCATTATATCTAAAGTACTAGTACTCATGTTTTGGTTTTCAAACTGTAGAGCTTTAGGTGTTAATTTTTCTGGACTTCACACTAGAAACCTGCTTCCAGAAGTGATGATTACACAACTTTCCGTTCTATTCATTACTGAACAATGGGAGGTCCCACATAAATACCAGAGGTTATGAACTCAGTACCTCATTTATTCTCACAATGACCACGTGAGATTGAGAGAATTAGACTCACCAAAGGTCTCCTACTGCACAGTATTACTCATTGAATTTTGAAATGTATGTTTTCCTAATTGCAATTAAGGATTTCTAACACAATTTTCCAAATATCTTACCTTACAATAGAAAGGAAAAATTTAAATATACTTATTTGATGTCTAGAGATAAACTTTTGAGTTTTTGAGAGGATTTTATTTACAGATGAGTCATCCAAGATAGGATTCAAATCCATCATATCACCTCTTTCTATACAGCAAATAATTAGAGCTTTCAAAACCTTTCAGACTACCAAGAACAATAGATCCGTTAAATGTACCTTATGAGCTATTACATAATAACGAAGTTCACTTTGCTCTTCCATCAATAGATTTGGCCACTATTGTTTGAGTTACTTAAGATCTCTCCTGTACAGTAGATTTATACTATCCAGTATTGTTATGTTAAGATTTTCACCTGTTAACTTTTGTTCACTAGCAACTTTATGTCCAAGCTTCTATCTACGTTCCTTGGCTTATGGAATAATGTGTTGGAGCACAATAAAATCTAATGATGACATCTTTGCAAAAGCTAAAATCAATGGAAACGTAAGAGCTTTTTGGAAGTTGAATATTTCAAACCATTACACACAGAGAGAGCAAATTGGGAAAAAACAGTGTGGATTATGCAGTATTTTCTACATAATACGTACAGATTGTGGATTTGATAGTGCATGGAATATTCCTTGTGTGTAATATTATCCCCATTTGGAAATTAGGCTTTCCTAAAGAAATATGGAGTCCTTGGGGCTCTTTGAGCTTGGTTGTTTGCTTGTAGACATTTCATTACCTGACTAGGTAACAATTTCAGTGTTAGAAGGGAGTGGGATTTGCTCTGTTTATGTACATTAGCTTGTCCTGTCAGTGTTGTTTTCTGCATAGTAGTTCCTTAATTAGGCTATTGTTTACTGCTAGATTGAGAATAGTCTATAAACAGAGAAATAAACCCATTCTCTTTTAGCAAATGTTAGCTAATGAAATGTTGGCAAGCAACAATCAAGCCTAGACAGCCTCAAGGACTCCACAACTTAACCTTGAACTGCATATATTCCCTTCTATTGGTTTTTCCTGAATAAGGCCTGTACTATGTCTCACCTTTTGCAGAAACTAGGTATTTGAAAGATGGGTAACATACAGCCCTATGTTGTTGCTCTGTGATCTTTCTGATTGCTCAATTATTTTTTGGTCATGTTTATATAGAGTAGATTGGAAGTGGTGACCCTTTGAGAGTTGTATACAATGAAATTTCATTTTAATATAACCCAATTAGTGTACATTTAAAGTGACGATAAAGTTATTCTAAGTGGCACTATTACGTAGGGCTGCATTTCCTAAGAAAGTGATGTTCTTTAAAGGCAATTAAGGCATTTTCTCCTTCTCTTGGTAAGATTTGGACATTTTTCTACCCGCAAATTTGGTGAAGAGTTTTAAAAAACCATTTGTGCCCAGCTCTAATTGCATTACTGCCTGCTCACCAGTTCAGAGAGTCTACAAGCAAATCCCAAGAGGCGTTGCATAGGGCAGGGAGATAGTATACTAATTATTAGGAGAGTACAAAGTTAGAAAAGATGCTTTGCATCACTAATGCTTTTCACCAAGCAACCCTTTGAAGCTGCTTCGGGAAAAATCCAAGCTGCCGAATGAATTAATTTGTGTTGCTTCTCACTCCTCCCTTCCAACAGGGAGGGATTTGTGTCTGGTCAGCACATTTGCAGAGGTCTCTTTCAGCTACAAGAATCCGATAGGGCACATCCTGTCGTTGAGGCAAATATCTGCCAGCTTGCACAGACCTATTGGTTATACATGTAGCTAGGTTAGATTACAATGCTAGATTTCCTTTGAAGATTGCGTCCCTTCCAGTAAGGCCCATTCATCAAACAGTGGTCCACCGTTGTATTGCATTTCCTTGACATAACTGATAAAATACTTGCCAAAAAGGCTGGCCACAAAGGTAAAATAATGTTTCTATTAGCTACACACCTGTTATCTTCCGTTTTGTTGTATCCCCCCCCCCCCTTGCAGTTGTATGAAGCATGCACAGGCATAGGGAACCTTTGGAGACGTGGGTTGATTCAGGAAGTTGCACCAGCAGATTGCGAGTTGCTTGGGAAACACAAGGCCACAGGGATCGGAAGGGGAGTGGGGGGAGAGGAGACCGATCCAATGGCATGGCACATAACACCAACTGATACTTTTGAGATTTAGGGTAATCAGGCACACCTATTGATGTAATATTTGGAAAGGGGCTTTATTCTTGCACACCAAATGATATGAGAAAATGAGGGAGTTGAATCAATAGGTTCTCCCTGCACTTCACTAGAATTGCCAAGGCAACAATGGTTTGTGTGTGTGTGTGTGTGTGTGTGTGTGAGAGAGAGAGAGAGAGAGAGAGAGAGAGAGAGAGAGAGAGAGAGAGAGAGAGAGGTGAATGGATCATAGGGAAACAGGAATGATTTGGGGATCCGTTCTCCCTGGGAAACAACGACAACAAAACGTTGCCGTCTGGAAGTTCATTTCCTACTTTTCTTCGTCTTAGCTGTCATATCTAAGCACTTTCCGTTCATTTTTTTTTAATCAATTAGGCTTCTTATGCCGCCCTTTTCAACCGAATCAGTACCGTTGCACAGACGACGGTATATAAAATCAGAGGAGCCTAAAAAGTAAGGGATATTTTGACTTTTCTGGAAGGAAGCTTTTGGGGCGGGGATGGGTGATCGGGAGGCAAGATACTTTTTGGAAAACGTGCGCCGATAAGCTTGCTTTGGTGATGCTACTCTCTGTAACCCACAAAAACGGCACGAAAAGGTCCCGGGTTTCATTGCAACTAAGAAATCCGGAGACGGGAAAAGAAGCAGGTGGATAGCGATGCTTCATCACCTCGCCTGCAAGACCAGAGCCTCGCTCCATCCATGGCACAAGCCGGGAAGCAACGGGTTAACCGTCAGGCTTTCCCCAGGTCCAGGTTCCGTCTCCAACCCGGCGTCCCGGACTACATCTCCCATCATCCCCCGCCGAGCGTGTGCCCTGCGCCGAGTTGGGGGGCTGTTGGGAGTTCTTGTCCGGCACACCTGGAAAGCGGGCAGGTTTTAGGAGCGAGGCTGCGGGAGAGGCGCGCTCGAGAGAGAGCTCTGCGGCCGAAAGATGAAGCGAAAAGGTTGCGTGTGCCTGGCGCTCTCTCTCCTCCCCGGCTCTGCGGGGAACGGGCGGACCCGGTGGGTGAAGAGAGGCTTCCTCCTGGCCCTGTCCGTGGGCTGCAAGCCGGAGAAGCGGAAGAAGAAGGAGAGGGGGAGGCTCAGGCTTACGGCTCGCCCTGAAACTTTCCCCGAGGTGTGTGAGCCGAGCCCCGGGCAAGGAGGCAGCTGGTGCAGCGCCTTGAGGAAAGCAAAGCGGTAGAAAAGATAGAGATAGATAGATAGATAGATAGATAGATAGATAGATAGATAGATAGATAGATAGATAGATAGATAGATAGATAGATAGATAGATAGATAGAGAGAGAGAGAGAGAGGGAGGGAGGGAGGGAGGATGGGTAGGTACGTAGGTAGGGAGAGAGAGAGGGAGAGCAGTACAGAAAGAAGAGAGAGAGAGAGAGAGAGAGAGAGAGAGAGAGAGAGAGAGAGAGAGAGAGATGCAGTGAGCTGTTAATTTTAAAGGCACTGATTTACGGGGGCGGACGGCTTTTTTTTTGGGGGGGGGGAAGTCTTGCAGGAGGAAGGAGCTGGGGGAGACAACCCCCGATCATTGAAACTCTCCGCCCGACTTTCAAGGCTTTTGCGCACTCCCATCTGTCGAGAGATCTTTGGGGAAACGTGACGAGGGAAAGACACGCGCGGCCGCGCCCGCCCGCGCGCCCGTGCCAAACCTCTCCGGTTCCCAAGCGAAAGCGCTTTCAAACCGTTGGATGGTTTCCCTGCCGGCAGCCTCAAATCGCTCCACTGCGTCCCTCCCTCCGTCCTTCCCTCTCTCCTCCTTCTCCTCCTTCTCTCTCTCCCTCCCGTTGCCGCTGCTGCTCGGCTCTGCCCCTGCGATTGCAAGTTTCTCTCTCTCTCTCTCCTGGCATGCGAGCGGCGCCGGGAACCTGTTACTGGCAGCCCCGTTCCCCTCTCTTCCAGCCTCCTCCTCCTCCTCCTCCTCGGCGCTCCACGTTGACTCGGCCCATGCTTGCTCGGGCCTCCGGGGTGCCCGGCGTCTTTTCTGCAGTCCGCTGCGTTCTGCTTGGAGTTTGAGTCTTTCAGCCTGTGTGTGTGTTGTTTGTGTGTGTTTGTGTTAATGCTCACCCCAAGATCTAACCTCCATTCGCAGTGGGCTTGGGAGCCACTGGCCGGCAGCAAGTCCTTGGGGTACATAGGCTGAACTATGCATTAATCTGGCCCCCGCTGCGCACCCTGGCCATTCACTTGCTCCTTGTTTGATTTCTTATAGGCCTCTGCGGCAGAGATGGAGAAAATAAGGTAAGCCAAATCTCTCCCCCCCCCTACACACACACACACACACATTTCTTTTTTTTTCTTTTAAGGCAAACCGCCTTGGGTGTGTTGAGGGAGCCCCTCTCTGTCACTAAGCATCGGTGCTCTCTGCTTTCCCGACTTTGGGTGTACCAGGAGGAGCAAATGGCATGCAGGCAACGTGCGAAGTGCTACTTCGTTTGCTTTATGGAATGTGTTTCTGCAAAGTGATTAATTGCGAAAGGAGCAGGGCTGCCTCTCAGCGGGGCTGGAATGTTTCTGTTCCAAGTGGTGAGGAGCACTTGCTTAAACAAATGCAGTGGACCACCACCGCTACCACTTAGCAGTTCTGACTGCAAGAGCCTGCTTCCCCCTCCTTCTGTTCAGTGAGAAAAAGCCAGATCAATAATGCCCAGGAAAGGGATGGGCCGCGGGGGTGGGGTGGAGGGAGTGGGGTGGGGGTGAAGCTATTGCATCCATTCATCTTTTTAAAGAACCTTTGCATCAAATCATCTAATTGCTAATGTTCATTTCGGTGTAAATGTTGCAGCACTAATATTTGATTTTATGTTTTATGTTTCCTGAGTGATGGCAATCTCTCTCTTTTTTTAAAAAAATGTTGCTTTCTCTGTGTACAAAATGCTGTCTGCCTGTGGAAGTTTCTTCTGGATGTCGCTCCCTCCCTTAAGTCAAGGAGGGGATGACAATTGGAAGAGGACAAGTTTTCCAGTTCATGTCTTGACTGCTAAGTCTGCTTTGGAAATTTCTTGTATGTGTTGCAGTAACTAACTCACCTTAGATAAAGGCCATAAGACCTCCTTAAATTGTCATCTCTAGCAATATATACTGCTCAAAAAAAATAAAGGGAACACTCACATAACACATCCTCGAACTGAATGAATGAAATATTCTCATTGAATACTTTGTTCTGTACAAAGTTGAATGTGCACAACAGCATGTGAAATTGATTGTCAATCAGTCTTGCTTCCTAAGGGGACAGTTTGATTTCACAGAAGTTTGATTTACATGGAGTTCTATTGTGTTGTTTAAGTGTTCCCTTTATTTTTTGAGCAGTATATATAAGCAATCCGATCTATGCTTACTAAAGAAGAAACCCCACTATTTATATTGCTGTAAATTAGTTTCGTGATGTGAGCAACAAAGTGGAATTTTCAACCTAAAAATAACATATTTTAAAAAAATAATTGATGATTATTTTCTAGGATTCTGGTTTATTGGTTATTCCTTCCAATTTTTAGCTTTCTAGGCAGCATATCCAACGGTTTTGGATTTCTCAGTATTAAAAAGGTTTCCATTTAAGCTGGCAAATCTTCTAAGCAAAAGACAACCAAAGTCAACTAAGAGCTGAATTTTTGGAGAAATGTGAATGGTTCTATTTCTGAGAATTTAACTTGAAAAAAACATGGTCTGGTTTATTATTATGTGATTGTGGGAAAATAACATCTTTGGAACACTCAAAGTGTTTTAGAGTAGTTGTGTGTGAAGTTCATTCATTATTCTTTTGAGTCATAGGAATTGAACACTGGAATTTCTCAGGTTGATGGAAAATGTCTTGGTGTATATTCATTAGAGGGTTTTGAGGGAATCAGTAAATATATTGCAGTATGATTTTTGTCAGGGTGTCTCTTAATGTTAATTACGTATACCAAAAACAACTTTGTCAATATTTTTGAGTGAATTATTCCACCACTGAATTATGAAAAAGGAAGGGGTTTGAAAAGAATGAGCTATATGATATTTCTCAAAGTAAAAAAGAACAGTATGTCAATGCAAAGGATTAAAATCATAATTCCTGGGCTAGAAATGTTTCTGAAGTGAACAGATTCTTGTTTCCATAGTCATGATTTTTGTAGAGTTTTTGTTTTTAAAAAAACAGTCTATAAAAATATAAATCATAGGAATGCCTAGATCACCAGTAATTGTACATTTTTTTTCATATCCTGGTAATTTATGATGGGAACATAAATATGCTCTTTTGGCGGATGGAAGGGAGCGAAAAAAGAAAATAGGCTTCAACAGTATGCTAATGCAGATTTAAGAAGAGATGAAACGACATTCTCTTGAGTTTGCTGTCCTTAATTAATCTTCAGGAATACTTTGGGGGGGGGGGTCAACTCTGTAATTCCTCAAAGAAGATGGATCTTTACATAGGTGTGTAAATGACAAAGAAACAGATTTTCTTTTTTTAATATCTTGTGTTGATGTAATTTTGCTATAGTTATTATGAAATGGGAAAACCAGCATGCTACTTGCCTTAAAACCCTGCACTTGGGTTTTTTTGGGTGGGGGGGGACATTATCTTAATTGCATGTAAGTTCTGGGAATTGTTCCTTTCAAACAGGGACATACAAAGACATTCACCTCACTCTAAGCTTTCCAGCTAAGTTTTCAAATCCCTGCTGAGAATAATTTGCCTTTGGCACCTCCTCAAGAAATTGGGTGGGTGTGGGGCATGGACACATCCTAGTAGGCTTATGATGTTTGGGTTAGCATTTTGTTTGTTTTAGCAATGAGCTCCCATTTACAACGCCTTAGCACTTTCTCATTTCCAGCTAGGTTGTCTGCAAAAGTGTGCTCAGGCTAAAAATGAGAAAAAAGTGCAACTGTTCACACATGTGGCTTTTCTGGCTGTTGGAGGACATTGCATGAAGATGGAAGATACTAGTATGGAGCATTTAAAAGGAAACGTCCTTCACCTTCTTGTTTTTCTTTCATTTTCCTTCTACCTGTGTCCTTTGTTTGAAAATCATCAGAAAAGTAAGGTTATCGTTAGGTATGTTTTCCCCCGGAAAAATCTGTCATCCATCCATCCATCCATCCATCCATCCATCCATCCATTTATCTATCTCAGTCCGGCAGGAATTGGGCGGCCTAAAAATCCAACAAATAAATAAAATAAATCTATCTAGCTATCTAGCTATTATCCATCTATCCAGCCAGTCAGCCAGACAGACAGACAGACAGACAGCCAGACAGACAGACAGACAGACAGACAGACAGACAGACAGCTGGCCGGCCGGCTTACTGGCCGACCACCTGACCAGCTGACCAGCCGGCCAGCCAGCTAGCTATTTAATTTTATGCCAAAAAAGTAATTAGAGAAATCAAGTACAGTGGTACTTCTACTTAAGAACGCCTCTACTTACAAACTTTTCTAGATAAGAACCGGGTGTTCAAGATTTTTTTGCCTCTTCTCAAGAACCAGTTTCCACTTACAAACCCAAGCATCCGAAACTGTAACCGGAAAAGGCAGGGAGAAGCCTCCGTAGGGCCCCTCTAGGAATCTCCTGGGAGGAAACAGGGCTGGTAAAGGTGAGGAAAAGCCTCCGTGGGGCCTCTCTAGGAATCTCCTGGGAGGAAACAGGACCTCCACCCTCCCTGTGGTTTCCCCAATCACACACATTATTTGCTTTTACATTGATTCCTATGGGAAAAATTGCTTCTTGTATTTAAGAACCTGGTCACGTAACAAATTAATTTCAGAACTAGATGATTTCTCCAGAGGAAAGAGGGAATCTCCAGCCCTTTCCCAAAACCAGGACTTCTCCGTAGCAGTGACTGAAACGCTGCTCCTGAAAAGCTCAATGCAAGGAAACCTCACCAGTATCTTCCCCTGGGAATTAACTGAAGTGGGAAGCAAGGCAGGTTGCAGCCCACTGGGGAGGGGTTGGTACAGTGAAGGCAGGATAGTTGCACATTTTTTGTGGGGCCTACTTTGCAATTAAATTGGTGCAAGAATACCACCTACCCTTTGTTGTGGTTGGCTCTGGGCCAGCTCCTGCTCCGAGGACTGTGGGGGTATGGTGTGGGAGAATCCTCACATTATCAGAGGCCGGCTTTACTGGTAACTACAGGCCAGTTAGCTTGACATCAGTTGTAGTTAAAATGATGGAGACTCTACTCAAAAAGAGGATAAATCAGCACCTAAAAAACAATAACTTATTGGACCCAAATCAGCATGGCTTTACTGAAGGCAAATCATGTCAGACTAATCTCATTGATTTCTTTGACTATGTCACAAAGGTGTTGGATGAAGGTGGTGCCGTGGATATTGCCTGCCTGGACTTCAGCAAAGCCTTTGATACGGTTCCACATAAAGAGCTGATAGATAAATTAGTGAAGATTGGACTTAATCCCTGGACAGTTCAATGGATTTGCAGCTGGCTGAAGCGTAGACATCAGAGAGTTATTGTTAACGGCGAGTATTCTGAGCAGAGTCAGGTTACAAGCGGTGTGCCACAAGGGTCTGTTCTGGGTCCTATTCTTTTTAATATGTTTGTGAGTGACATAGGGGAAGGTTTGGTAGGGAAGGTTTGCCTATTTGCCGATGACTCTAAAGTGTGCAATAGGGTTGATATTCCTGGAGGCATCTGTAATATGGTAAATGATTTAGCTTTACTAGATAAATGGCCAAAGCAATGGAAACTGCAGTTTAATGTTTCCAAATGTAAAATAATGCACTTGGGGAAAAGGAATCCTCAAACTGAGTATTGTATCGGCAGTTCTGTGTTAGCAAATACTTCAGAAGAAAAGGATTTAGGGGTAGTGATTTCTGACAGTCTCAAAATGGGTGAACAGTGCAGTCAGGCGGTATGGAAAGCAAGTAGGATGCTTGGCTGCATAGCTAAAGGTATAACAAGCAGGAAGAGGGAGATTATGATCCCTTTATAGAATGCTGGTGAGACCACATTTGGAATACTGTGTTCAGTTCTGGAGACCTCACCTACAAAAAGATATTGACAAAATTGAACGGGTCCAAAGACGGGCTACAAGAATGGTGGAAGGTCTTAAGCATAAAATGTATCAGGAAAGACTTAATGAACTCAATCTGTATAGTCTGGAGGACAGAAGGAAAAGGGGGGACATGATCGAAACATTTAAATATATTAAAGGGTTAAATAAGGTCCAGGAGGGAAGTGTTTTTAATAGGAAAGTGAACACAAGAACAAGGGGACACAATCTGAGGTTAGTTGGGGGAAAGATCAAAAGCAACATGAGAAAATATTATTTTACTGAAAGAGTAGTAGATCCTTGGAACAAACTTCCAGCAGACGTGGTAGATAAATCCACAGTAACTGAATTTAAACATGCCTGGGATAAACATATATCCATCCTAAGATAAAATACAGAAAATAGTATAAGGGCAGACTAGATGGACCATGAGATCTTTTTCTGCCGTCAGACTTCTATGTTTACTGCCAACTGCTTCAGACAGTGAAGCTTCTGTGTCAGGGGAAGATTCTGGGAGTGAAGCAGGATCTGATGAGGAGGTAATTACAGGCAGTCCATTAGCTAATTACCCCATTAGTGAACCATCATCATCATCATAGATTCTGAAGAGGAGGTATTCATAGATGCTCGCAAGCGCAAGTTTATGACAAGGAAGGAACAACTGCGCAAGTATTATAGAAAATAATGGAGAACACCTGTGGCTGGGGCAATTAGGCTAATGGGGCTGCTGATAAATTGCCAGCATTGTTGCCTCTTGGCTGGGAAATTATCCGTTTTGTGAGAGAGAGAGACTAGTGGTTTGTTTCAGGATTTACAAAGGACATTTGTGAACTGCTTCAGGATTTTTCAAGGACTTTGTGGAACAATTCACAGTTAAGTACAGTGTGAGGACTCTTAAAGGGGGTGTCTGTGATGTCTTCACAGCTGCCTTTTTTCTGCTTTGCTTTTGTTTTATGTTTTTCACAGCATTCAAGGCTTGTGAGTTGTGGGAGAGCACTTTGGCTGATTAAAAGTGTGTTTGGACAATATTTTCCTTGTTTATTTTACAACCGTGTGTGTTTGAATTTCTACTTTGGACTTAATTGGGGGCTCCTAACGTGAAGCCCGGCATAACACCCTTTATGAAAAATCATCTCAAAAGTATCTTCTCAGAAGTCTAAAGCAGTGTTTTTCAACCAGTGTGCTGTGGCACACTAGTGTGCCGCGAGACATGGTCAGGTGTGCTGCGAAGAAGGAGGCTCAGGTTCTGGTCTCGCAACTTTTTGCTGAGAGAGAGAGAGAGAGTGTGAGAGACAGTGAGAGAGAGAGAGAAAGCAAGAGAGAGAAAGAAAAGAGAGAAAGAGAGAGAAAGCAAGAGAGAGAGAGAAAGAGAGAAAGAGAGAAAGAGAAAAGGAGAGGAAGGGAGAGAGAGAGAGAGAAATGAGCAAAAAGTGGAGGAAAAAAGAGAAATGAGAAAATGATTGAAACAGAATGAGAGGAAAGAGAGAGAAACAAAAGAGAGAGAGAAGTTACTCTTGATTTAAAGCATATAAAAAGCACCCAAAGAATAAGAGAGAGAAAAACCCCCAGCCCTCACCTGTTTTTGGAAATGGTTCAAGAGTGTGTATACACACACACACACAAGGGTGGGGAGGAGACAGGGATGGAAAAAAAGAGGAGAGTGTCTTAGAGTGTCATTTTGTGTCATTTTGGTTGGCGATGTGCCCCAGGATTTTGTAAATGTAAAAAATGTGCCGCGGCTCAAAAAAGGTTGAAAATCACTGGTCTAAAGCAACTTCTTTTTCATCAAATTGAATGAGAATTGTAAAAAAAAAAAAAAAAAAGGAGGCACGGTATTTCTTTGCCTTGCACTATATATATATTATATTTAAATATTCAGAATCCAATCACAGCACTGGCTCCCCCCCCCCCCCCCCAATGCTGGTTGATAAGGTTAATTATCAGCATAACTCCAAAAGGTTTTTGTAATGATTTTCTTTCTCTTTGGTCTGGTGGGAGCACTTCCTTTTGAATCATTAAAGCAGTCTCACCTTTTAACAGCTGGCGAGGCTGTCTCGGAAGCTGTTCCTTGTCACTTGCACTTGCACATGGATACTTGATTTTTCTTCCCCACATGAGCAGAGACTAATGAGAACTTTTTCTGAAACACATGCATGAGCCTAGAAAATGAGGCATCTACTTTTAATGGTTAAGCAAACCAATGTCAGACAAGCTAGGACCTCTGAAGCTCCTCTTCCAAAGGATTTGTACAACCCTGCCTTTAACTCTTACACTGAACTGCCTTTTTTTTTGTTCTGATTCAGTATCACAAACTGTTATTACCTTTTTTTTTAGTAAACTAGTTAAATGTTTATCCCTACCTGATGGTAATCATCCATTGAGCGTGAGGATTGCATGGTTTAATCTTTTAATAAGCCAAGGCAATTAAGAAAACAAGAGAGGGCAGTGTAAATGACATTTCCCCCCCACAAGGCGTAATCACTTTAGAAGTAAACATTGTTTGCAACAGAATTCTCTTAGAGCTCAAAAGTAATTCATATTGAACTGAATAAGATAGATAAATATATTTATGGGATTGCGAACTGAGATAGTCAGGCTCCACTCTACCGAAGAATATTCACATCTCTATAAAACTAAGGAGAAGGCCTTGATTCTTAGATTTTATGAGAACAGGAACAATCTTTGTGCCCAAATTCTGAGATCTTAACATACTTCTATATACACTGCACACAAAAAATAAAGGGAACACTTAAACAACACAATATAACTCCAAGTAAATCAAACGGCTGTGAAATCAAACTGTCCACTTAGGAAGCAAGACTGATTGACAATCAATTTCACATGCTGTTGTGCACATTCAACTTTGTACAGAACAAAGTATTCAATGAGAATATTTCATTCATTCAGCGGCAATGACAAGGGGGTTTCCCTGGCTGCCGAGCAGCTGAGAAACTCGGCGGCGGTTGCAATTGGCGCCGCGAATTGAGAGGCTCAGCGGCGGTGCTGGCGGTGACAGTGGCTAGGAAAACCCGAGGCAGCAGCGGTGGCTGAGGGAAATCCCTGGTTACTTATCTCTCGTGGTGACGTTTCCTCGTCGCCAGATGTTGGATCCTTGCCAGAATGAAGGATTGCAAGCTTGGAGTAAGTAACGGTTCTTTATTGAACAGGAGGTAACGGTTTACAGAACGAAACAAGACAACAACAACAACATGGCCGTGCCTGGCAGCTATATATATCCCGGGCTGCCAGGCTGAGCCAACCAGTCACCTTGCAGTATTTTCCCGCCCAAGGAATATGGGGTGGGTACAAGGCCTAACTGTCCTCTGGACACAACATTATTTGAGTGTTCCCTTTATTTTTTTTGAGCAGTATATAAAGCATTCTTAGCCAGAAGCAGTCCATTTAGTTTGTAATATACTCCTCTAAAACAAACCTTGTAAAACAAACTTTTAATTGGGGGAGGGAATCCAGAAAATAGTTATGGGTCAAAATAGATTAATATTGGCAAAATAATGCCTGGTTTAAGGTGCTTAGATTTCAGCTTTTTCTTTCCACCTATGTTGTGCTCCTTGACTTACAATTCATTTAGTGATCATTCAAAGTTACAGTGGCACTGAAAAAAGAAGACATGGCCATGACTGTTGCAATATCCTCATGGTCATATGATTAAAATTTAGACACTTGGCAACTGATTCATATTTATGACCGTTGCAATACCCCGGGGTCATGTGATCACCTTTTGTGATCTTCTGACAAGCCAAGTGAATGGAAAAGCCAAATTCACTTAACAACTATGGCAAGAAAGGCCATAGACTAGAACAGTGTTTCCCAACCTTGGCAACTTTAAGATACTTGGACTTCAACTCTCGCTGGCTGGGGAATTCTGGGACTTGAAGTCCAAATTTCTTAAAGTTGCCAAGGTTGGGAAACACTGGACTAGAAGACCTCCAAGGTCTGTTCTGGACCTGTGACTCTATGATACTATATAAGAGACCTGATTTTTTTCTTTTTACACAAAACCAGTTTTGACCTGTTAAAAGAAGTCCGTTTTGGTTAAATGTTGACGTAGTTCAAACATTGTAATAAAGTCTGTGAGTGGTTGGTTAGTTAGGGGTCTTTTTCCTTACACAGTATAGGAATGCATTATTTGTATTGTGGGAACCCAGCCAATTTTGGTTTATTCAATAAATTATAATGCAATATATAAGTCAATGTAGTCTTTAAGTAGCCCAATTGAAATTACTTTGACTTCAATTAATCTTGTCTGATTTAAACTTCATTGATTTTGGTAGACCATCTTTGATTTTTATTTTATTTATTTATTTATTTTTTATTTTATATGACTTACAAACATTTAGACATCAAACAATACAACATTACACATTTACACTTGATATATTTACAAGATTTATTTTTTAACAATTCTATTTACTATACCTTTTTCTTAATTTCCACCCAGTTGTAAATTTTTTCCCACACTTTGTAATAGTCCTTATTTTGTTGGTTTTGAATTTCGTATGTTAATTTGCTAAATTTGGCACAGTCTAATATTTTTTTAATTACCGTTTCTTTGTTTGGAATCTTATCTTGTTTCCAGACTTGTGCATATGCTAATCTTGCAGCAGTAAGTAAGTGATTTATTAAGTAGTAATTTTCTTTGCTATGTTTGCCTCTAATTATGCCTAATAAATACATTTCCAGTTTTATTTCAATTTTATAGCCCAATATTTCTTCCATCCATGCCCTTATTTGAATCGTTACATTTTGCTTCGTTACATTGCCACCATATGTGGTAGTATGTTCCCACTTCTTTTTTACACTTCCAACATTTGTTACTAATGTTTACATTCATTTTGGCTAGGCGTGCTGGCACATAATGCCATCGGAAGAACATTTTATAAATGTTGAATTTGACCAAAAAACCCCCCACATGAGGATTTCAGTTGATTATAAAAAAGGGGGGAAAGGTAAAAGATAAACCAAGGGGAAAAGAAACGAACAGATTTATTATTCTTGTTTTCTAACATCATAATTTCGTAATCTTCATGTACTTCATTGGAATAATACATAGTTTAGCAGTCTTTTTGGTACCAAGGATCTTGGTACCTGATAGAAGTCGCCTGATAGAAGATTCATGTTACTTGCATACTGCACAATACTCAAAATATAGAAATAACACAGACACACACACACACACATATACACACATATATAATATGCGTCCTTGAAAATGTTTTATTTTTTTGAACACTGAAATAAGCGTTGGGCTTTATGCACTCAAAATCCTGATTGGGCTTATTATCAGGGAATGTCTTATTTTTGGAGGAACGGGATGTGTGTGTGTGTATGTGCGTGTGTGTGTGTGATTTCCAATTTTGCCATTAGGATTGGAAAACCAGATTATTTTGTTTCCTAATAAATGACAAGGAGCTATTAGTAATTTATTTGTCAGTTGGATGATAATGGTCATTCATTTTCAGCTCCAAAGGCCAAATATTAGATGTATGCAGTGTTGTGTCCAGAGGACAACTGGGAAATGTGGCCCGCCCCTTGTTTTTGGGCGGGAAAATACAGAGCCAGGATTGGCTGGCTCAGCCTGGCAACAGGAGATATAAATAGCTGCCAGACGAGGCCATGTTGGTGTTGCTGTTGGTTCCAGTAGTTGTTATACGTTGCTGTACCTTTCAATAAAGCCTTTTAACAGTTGCCAGGCCTACTGGTTTTCCTTGGCAGATTTTACATTGGCGAAGAGGAAGTAACTTACCTGCACTATCTCAAAAAACAAAAGAACCAAGTTACCACCATTTTTTTCTCCTTTTTTTTCATCTGTCACCTCCTGCCTCTGCCACCGCCGGGAACCTCTTTTTTTTTCTGCCACAGCAACCTCATTGCACACCTCAATGCACTCCCTGCTCACCACCACCTCTGGGAAATTCCCAAATAACTTGCCCATAGGGTAAAAGTTGCCCATCTATGTCATAGTATGTTTCTTCTAATACACATAAATCCTTGATGGTGATTCGCGTGAATTTTCCCCGGCACTTGCACACACACAAATACTATCAGGACAAACTCATCCTTCCAGAACCTCAAAGCAAAATGAGTGTTTTCTTACTGTCACAACTTTGTAATTCTGGGCTCAATCATGGTAGTAAGTTGAGGACTACCTGTACATACACTGCAGGGGAAAGAATCATATTCTAACTAGAACGTTTTTATGAAGAAGCCTTTGTGTTCAATCTCAGTACATTAAACTATCATAAACTTCTCCTCTGTGTTCCCGCTAAATTAGGCCTGTCAAATTAGTGGCCTGTAGGCCTGATACGTCATGTGTAGGCCACGCCCGCCCCAGCTCTGCAAAGGCAAAAAATATCATGATACATCACTATGGTCTGTGACATGGTCAAGTTTGATACCTGTGCTCTAGATCAGTGTTTTTAACATTGGCAACCTACGATGCATGTACTTCAACTCCCAGAATTCCCCAACCAGCATATCTTGGATTTAAAAATAGATAGACAGAGATGCTGTATTTACACTGGCTTCCACTAGTTTTGAAAACCAGGCTGATATATGCAGAAGCATGGGTCCTTAGGGTAGCTGCTCTTGTTTTATGGACTGTTTTATCACCCGAAGTTTATTATGTCCGTGCTTATGATTGGTTGTTGGCTGAAATATTGGTTGTATAGTTAATTCCATTTTTAATTATCTTCTTTTTAATGTTGGGTACTACTTGTAATTAGACAAGTAACTGAAAAATATTTTGAATGAATAAATAATCTCCAGCCATCATGGCCCCACTAGAGTTTGTTTATTTGAAGCATTTTATACTACTTCTAATTATTTCTCAATTCTCAGTCTCTGTGGTTTTTTTCAAATCCTAAACCCGAAAAACATTTCATAGTGAAAGCCAGAGTAAAAACAATCCATTAAAATAAATTGGGAGAGTTGAAAGCCGGGGAATGTCCATATAAAAAGATACGTTTTAGAGATGAGAAATAGAGTCCAACACACACTATCTGAAAAGCGTTAGATTGGTTAAGACATTTTTCCTAAACTTTAAAGAACAGTCATGATAAGAGTCATAAGACAATGCTTCAATGATTCAGGAACAATCCTTTGGGTTCCCATGTACTGTATGGGTGTGTACAGAGCACCTGCCTGCAGCCCTTTAAACCAAGTGTCAAATTCGATTTCATTGACAACTACATCAGTGTTGTGTTTGAATAGAAGAGGATTCTTTACTGGCCAAGTGTGATTGCACACACAGAGAATTTATCTTTGGTGCATATGCTCTCAGTACATAAAAGAAAAGATACATTTGTCAAGAATCATGAGGTACAAGACTTAATGATTGTCATAAGGTGCAAATAAACAACCAGGAAGCAATCGATATTAATATAAATCATAAGTCTTCCAGCAACAAGTTACAGTCATGTAGTCATAAGTGGGAGGAAGGTAATAGGAATGATGAGAAGACCTCCTGGTTAGATAGATAGATAGATAGATAGATAGATAGATAGATAGATAGATAGATAGATAGATAGATAGATAGATAGATAGATAGATAGATAGATAGATAGGATTTGTATGCCGCCCTTCTACGCAGACTTGGGGCGGCTAACAACAGCAATAAAACAGCATATAATAATAATACAATACTAAAACAGTTAAAAACCCTTATTATAAAACCAAACATACATACAGACATACCATGCATAAAATTGTAAAGGACTAGTGGGAAAGAGTATCTCAGTTCCCCCATGCCTGGCGGCAGAGGTGGGTTTTAAGCAGCTTACGAAATGCAAGGAGGGTGGGGGCAATTCTAATCTCGGGGGAGTTGGTTCCAGAGGGCCGGGGCCGTCACAGAGAAGGCTCTTCCCCTGGGTCCCGCCAAGCGACATTGTTTAGTTGACAGGACCCGGAGAAGACCCACTCTGTGGGACCTAACTGGTCGCTGGGATTCGTGCAGCAGAAGGCGGTCCCTGAGATATATGACATACAGATGAATATTTATTTATTAATTGATTTGATTTTTTTTTTTTGGCTGCCCATCTCCATAGACTCAGGGCAGCTTACAACATGTTAGCAATAGCACTTTTTAACAGAGCTAGGCTATTGCCCCCACAATCCGGGTCCTCATTTTACCCACCTCGGAAGGATGGAAAGCAATATGTGCAGTCTATCCTGTTGCTTCCCAGTTTACAGACGCAATGTGAAGAGAAAGAAGAAATGCACACACAGTGCTTCATTATATGAAAGAAAATACATATGGTATGCTTCCTATAATAAACCCGTTAAAAGTATACAAGAACCCTTGCTCTCCCATTGCTTTTCCAACTTGTTATTCTAGCCAACACAAAGAAATGGAAAATCAGTAGCAATAAATAGTTAGTCTTTAGCTGCAAGTCAAAGAGTAACTAAACTGTCCAAGGACAGTTTAAAACCATTTTATTTTTATTTTATTTATTTATTGTATATATCAAACAAGTATAGAGTTATAGTTTGTATTAACATAACAAAGTATAAAGAAGTGATAAAATGATAATAGGACAGAAGGACAGGGACGATAGGCACAATAGTGCGCTTATGCACACCCCTTACAGATCTCTTAGAAAGGGGGAGAGGTCAACAGTAGATAATCTAAGGTTGAAGATTTTGGGATTAGGTTAATATGATCCATATGGAATCATATTGTTGCTTGGAAAAACTCTTCAATTTACCTGTCCTTGTATTATTTGGTGCTATCAAATTTAGTTAGTGCAGATTGTATACTAGAACCTGCCTTTATGTAACAGATATATTGTAAGAGGTTAAATCCTGTAATCATATATTCAATTTCTAAGACATATTAGGATTCCCAGATGAGATACAATTAGTAATTGTAAGTAGAATATATTTAAAGTCCAGTTACGTTTGGTTGTGGCTGTTAGATATTTGGGAACTTTCTTTAGATATTTCTCATTTGGAAATATTTGTAAAAGTGCCATATCTGATCTGGAAGAAATTTGAGAAGGCTATTCTCAATCTGTCAATATGGCTTCTGGTTAGAGGCTTTGTTGGAATTTTGACAAGTTTCAGCAATAGAGCAGACAGAAGATCTACTCCATATGAATTTGCTACATTGCTGACTGGTTACAAGTCCATCAGCCCAATAGGAATCATCCCATCATTTTTTTTAATTGTAATTCTCATCAACCCTAAAGGCAAGAGATTGTCTCTGGAATCTTCCCCTTTAAAGATTCTGTTTTTCTTAAATGAATATTTAAGGAATAATTCTGCTGGGATAGGACAATATTTATATATGTGGTTTATGATTGGCAATAGCAAAATTATTTCTATTGAGAAGAGAGTAGCATAGCATACTTTATTTGGTCAAGTGTGACTAGACACATAAGGATTTTGTTTCCTGTGTAGAAGTTCTCAGTGTACAAGCAAAGTAACACAGAAATCATTATCATCATACCAATAAGAGGAGGTAGTAAAGAAGGTAAAAAGAATAATAGTAATACTTCTGCCATACAACATGGGTAAATATATAGAGACATTCGACAATACTGAGAGAATTTGGTCTTCCCAGAGGTGCTTTTTCAAAAGGCAGCTTGACTTCCTTGTTTTTTTCTTTGAAGATGTTTCACTTCTCATCCAAGAAGATTCTTCAGTTCTGATAAAATGGGAGCGAATGGAGGGATTTATATTCCTTGAAATCACCTTTAGTCAGTAAGAACTTAAGTGCAGGTAGTCCTCAACTTACAACAGTTTGTTTAGTGATCATTCAAAGTTACAATGGGGCTTAAGTGTGACTTACGATTGTTTTGCAGTTATGAGCTTTGCAATATCCCCATGATTGTGTGATCAAAATTCAGAGGCTTGGCAACTGATTCATATTTATGACCATTGCTGTGTTACAAGGTCATAAGATCCCCTTTTGTGACTGTTAAGGAGTGTGCAGAGTGATCCTTGAGTAAACTAGGATGCCAATGCGAAACATGGAATCCTAGCAGATATCCAGGAGATAGTCAGGAGATATGACTAATGGTTCAGTCATACAAACCAGATACATTAAAGAGTATAAAATAGTATTCACTTTATCAAATATTGTAATCAAGTTAAACAGTCCAGTCATACACGGTCAAATCAGTCAATAAGTCTCAATACATTAATAATACTACAAGCCTTACTTGTACAGCTTTCAAGTACATAAACTATCATCAAATACACAGTTCTTACTATAGCAAACAGCAATAACAAACAGAGAAATAACAGAGACAGAGAGAATCATGCTTATGGCTCTCATAGCAATCTCCAACACTAACTCTTAAAGCTATTAGTGTTTCAATACATACAAGCATTCATTGTTAGCTTGTTTATGTATTACCAAGCCTAACCCGTTATGTACATAGTACTAGCAGTGACTTCCTCACAAGGAAAGTCAATTGGGAAACTGGATTCATTTAATAACTAGGTTACTAACTTATCAACTACAGTGGTTCACTTAACAACCATGGCAAAAAAATGTAAATTTGGGCAAAATTCACTTAACAACTGTCTCGCTTAACAACAGAAATGTTAGGCTCAATTGTGGTTGTAAGTTGAGGATTACCTACACATCTTATATTTCTAATTTTCAGAGCTGCAGCTGCTGGCTCCTGGAGCTATTATCTTTCAGGAATACTGAACATATTGACACTTGACACTTCCAGTGGTTTTTCACGCTTTGATATTTCCCATCATATGTGCAATCACAATTCTGGTCTGTGGCTATCACGACTGTAAAAATGCAAGTAATCACGTAGAACACAAAGAGATTGAGATCAGATAGCTGAGTCCAAAGAAAACAAGTACACCATGGTTTTAGCAGTACGTGTATTGGATATTTTAATACCAGAGTTTCTAACATTTAGTTTTTGTCTGTCAAACTTAGGAGGAGATGAATAAAAGAAAAAATAGAAAGTTGAAGAAAGACAGAAACAGATTTTTGCCTGTAGACAGAGAAAAAATATAGTGAATGCTATTTTTTTGAACTTTCTATCTGTGCATCTTCACAAACCATGTTTTATATGATCTGAAGACCACATCTATTCCACCTGTTCAAATCCAGATAGAATATAAAAGAAGCAGCAACTAGGAAACATCTAGATAATTCATACTAAAATCTGCAATAATAAACCACTTTAGGGAGCAGAATGCAGTTCCATTGATAATTCAAAGGCACTGACAGTTTTCTTTCCTAGCCAAATCAAAGCATTATAATAAAAATCACTGCCAATTAAATTACCTGCTTCTGCAAAACAAAGCTGTGCTTTGAAGATAGAGAAAAATGGTCAGCCACTAAAATTTTAACATGTTGGCATGATACAGTATGATGACACTGCAAAACTAGAATATTCCATTGATCAATCAAGTTGCAATTTTATTAATGTGTTAATACATACATACATACATACATACATACATACATACATACATACATACATACATACACATAATTTTTTTCCCAGCAGCCTGTGGCAATTGATCAGTATGGCAGCTTATCAGCAGCATCTGCCAAAATACAATAAGACCAGCCTACCTTGCCGGGTTCTTGGTTCAATCCAAGCTGACATTTGTACATCTCTCTCTCTCTCTCTCTCTCTCTCTCCCTCCCTCCCTCATTGTCTCCCCCCACAATATAAGAGACTTGCCCAGCTCATCTGCCAAAATATGATAAGACTAGCCTACCTTCCAGGGTTCTTGGTTTCACCCAAGCATGAGTGGCAAACCCCACAGTTTGCAACCAAACCTGGTTCCTTTATTTTCTGAGGATACTTTCCTGTGGCAGTTGATCAGCAGCCAATTAAAATGTGCCTGCTATGTTTGTCATCAGTCTCCATACAAAACAACTACCTGTCTTTTCCCCAGCGCCTCCTATGTTTTTCACCAGGAAATTCTTTGTTTTTGGCCAGTTTTTACCTGTCACAGGTAAGATATCTATATAACACAGTTATATCATAAAGACTGTGTTCGAATGGAACACTGTGTCAAAATTCCAAAGCAATCAATGAAGTACTTTTTGAGATTAATCCTGCCTAACAAAGATACATGTATAAATCTATATCTATCTAGCCTCCAGGGGGATTGGGGAGGGCATTTTTACCCTCCACTGGCTCCAGGGAAGCCTTTGGAGCCTGGGGAGGGCGAAACACACGCCTACTGGGTCCACCAGAAGTTGGGGAACAGGCCATTTCTGGCCTCCAGAGAGACTCCGGGGGGGTGGGGGAAGCTGTTTTCACCCTTCCCAGGCATTGAATTATGGGTGTGGGCACTCAAGCATGCACGATAGCACACACCCATGTTCTTTCGGCACCCAAGGAAAAAAAGGTTCACCATCACTGGTCTAAACTGTAGGGCAAATATCAGATTAAGATATAATTATAAAGTATAGTAGGAAAGTTGGCACCTTGTTCAGTGCAATACCGTTTTAAAGTCATGTTTAAGAGTGTAGAAATAATACTGGTTTGCAAACAGCTGAAGGGGGAGGAATATCTCTTTTTGTAATTCTTGATGTCACTGTGCAAATGCTGGTACAAGCAATATCACAGCTAGCTATATTCAGCAAGGCTTGGTATGGAAAAATGCTTAAAATGCCATTGAAAGGTATGAAATATGGCATTCCAACTATTTTGGCCTTTAACAGTGATGGGGAACCTTTTGGAGGTGGAATGTCCAAACTGCAACGCCGAACCCCCTTATTTCTTGCAAAGTGCCAATATGGCAATTTAACCTGATTAGTGAGGTTTTACTACCTAAAATAATAGTAAACAATGCAGAGTTCAGCTAATTGTAATAAGAAAAATGTGATAAATGAGCTTTTATGTCCCTTTCTTTTTTTCTGGTTTTGAAATCTTATGCTTAGCAACAATAAAAAAAATAAAAACTTTTGTAATATCATTCCTCTTTCCCTCCCCCTTTCCTCCCTCTGTCTTTCTCTCTTTTTCTTTCCCTTGCCTCTCTCTTTTTCTCTCTTTCCCTCCCCCGCTCTCTGCCTCTCTTTCTCTGTCTCTCTGCCACCCTCTGTTTCTCACTTTCTACCCCCACCCCACCATCCCGGTGGAAGGCAAGGAATTCCTGAACTGGGGCTGGATGGGAATTGGATGGGAATGCAGGCAGCTCTGCAGGGAAAGAAACTGCTGTTGTTGTTGGGGATTTTTTTGCTAAACGGAGATGACACAGGGTCACATTATGGCTCTGCATCATAATGGGCTTCAGGAGTCTCCCCCATTGTGAAGCACCTGAGTGAAAAATTCCACTCAATCAATTCCGACTCTTTCTTTCGCGAGAAGTTGGAATTGATTGAGTGAAACTTAATGGAGAAACGTGATTGGGGCTGGGCTGGGGCAACTGCATGTGTGCCCACAGAGAGGACCCATACTGGAAATGCATGAATGCCAATTTTGTTTCAAGTATCAAGAGAAATTGGGTGCATTAAAGACCAATAGCAAATACTAGAGGTACAACATATACTGAGAAGTTGAAAATCATCCTGGAAGACAAGAATGCCAAACAAGTTCTATACCATCTCCAAAATCAAAAACGTAGTTGTCTCTCTGCAGTTCTGGAATTAAGCTTTATAAAGGCTGCCTTTATTTTTTTATTCTATTGTTAGACTCATTTGTCAACCCAGAATCAGTCTGTTTTGCCATGTTCTGTCTGTACATGATGTGACTTCCTGGCCTGTATAAAGTTTCTCATGAGGACGATTGAGTATTCTGGGGATCCCAATTCAACTGTTTGATGTGATCAATATCAAAGGCATTTAAATAATTAAGAAGCACATGGTTGTATTTTTAAAAAAATATTCTTTGGCTTTCTCAATTATGCATCTGAAATAATGTCTCATGTTCCTGAGCTTTTTCTAAAGCCAGATGGATCATCTGGCATCCCTTATTCCATATAAGATTCTAACCTAAGCATTATTTAGCTAGCATGTAACATCAAAGATCTTGTTCAATAATTTATATGTTCTGTTAAATCTCTCTTTCTTATTTTGGAATGTAGATTGAGCTTCTCCAATCTGTTCTCCAGATATGGTGACAGCTTAGTTAGAACCATCACTAATTCTTCTTCCCATATGTCTACTGAGAACCTCAGTCACCCCATGGTTGTCCTTTTTCAAGAAGGTGACATCTGGCCATATCTTTCCATATTTCTATGCATTTTCAATTTGTTCCTATGACTTTCCAACTTGGTAATGATATACTTCTTCTTAGTAAGTAATGTTTTCTCAGGTAACTTGGATGTTGACATTTTCATGGTACAGAATTTCAGTATATGCCTTCTTAGTTTGATCTGCTTTGAATCGCTTACTGTATCAGTTCATTGGTATTCTTTAGCATACAAATCCCAAGGTTGGAATCTCAAGTTCAGATATATGATAAAAGACTTTCCCTGTTTTTCCATGTCTGTTTCTATCTTCAAAGTCTTTACAGGTGTAATTGTAATACTGCTTCTTGTCTCTTCCAACAGTTGTATTTCTTGGGTTTGACTTTTCTTTTTTTCTTGGCAATTTATACAGCTTGTTCTGACATCTGGTTTGCTTTCTTTCATTTCTTTATTCTTGGTGATTTATTTTTACATTCATCCCTAACAACTTCTTAGGATCATCCCATAATTTCTTTGGTTCTCTATCAATGAGGTTGGGGACTTCAAAGCAACTTTTGATGTTCTCCTCAAAAATGTTTGGTATATACTGTACTCATATAAAGTGACTGGCTTTCTTCTATTTAGCTTAACCTATACACCTCACATTAACTGGACCCTAAATGAATGCGCGACTGAACCCATCCATATGACCCTATACAATGTTGTTACCAATCTGGGACTCGATTAACTAGAAACAAACAATATTAGTCTCAACATATATCTCCCAGACCTATTAGATCGCACAGAATGGCATCTTCCAGGTCCCGTCGACTAAACAATGCAGGTTGGCAGGACCATGGGGGAGGGTCTTTTCTGTTGCTGCTCTGGCTCTATGGAACCAACTCTCCCCCCCCCTGATGTTTCCATTCTACTGGCTTTTCAAAAAGCTGTTAAAATTTGGCTTTGTCAACAGGCCTGGGGACTGTGAAGTTTAACATCAGACATGCCCAAATTATGTTTGTTTGGTATATGTTTGTTAGATTGGTTTTGGGGTTTACAATTGGTTGTTAGGGTCATGGGGTTTATTTACTGTTGTTGTTCAATTTCTTTTTAATTATTGTACTATTGCATTGTTTTTATTGTTGTAAGCCACCCTGAGTACTACGGGATAAATTCAATTAAATTAAACAACTGCCCCGATCTTATATTCTGCAATAGCAAAAGCACAATTTATGGACTACAAATAAAAGAATCCTTTTCCAGCAGCAACTGCAGCATGATAAACTTCAGCCTCAATCTACACCATTGCAAGAATCACCTTAATAATGGGACACCCAAGTACAACTTTTAAAAAGCCAACTATGAATTCATAGATGCTGACCTCTTAACTCTTGTTTGGCAAACTCTATTCCTTGGCAGTAACACTGCCGATGACTTCTATAACATCTTCTTGCTTGAAGTCAAAAGAAATATCAGACTACATGTAGCACTAATAATCACCATAACCAAGAAAAACAAACTAACCATGCCAATAAGGAAGCTACAACCCCCCAAAAAATCCCTCTGGCGAAAAAACCAAACAGGCTATGTAGCCAACTTTAAAAAAACGTTACAAAAATATATGCCACCAAATGAAGACAGAATGCTTCAATTATCACTGCAAACAAGAGAAAAACCTTCTGGGGACCAAATTCAACCACACCTTCTACAACTTGGCAAATAACAAACTCAAGGACTTGAGACTCATCCCACCACTTAAAGGATCCGAGTCCCATCCCACCACTAAAAGGACCCAACAACAAAAGATGCTATGATGACCTCACCTGATTCCTAAGAGGTCAGTAAGGGACGTGCAAAAGTGCACCAGCATGCCTTCCGTCCCTGTCCTAATGTTTCCCTCTGATTAGTATCCATCTCATATATATGAACAGAGTTATATCTATGTATACTACCAATACATACTTGACTAAATAAAATAAATAGAACATGCCCATAAGCAGCTAATGACCTGCTCCACAGTCAACACCTGACTTTATCCTTCATGGTATAATTGAGTTCTTTCACTATTTTTAGCAATAATATATACAATTTGATTTATAGACATTCTATTTGCTGATCTTCATTTTTAGAGGCATGATTTTGGATTATAGGAGATAAGAAATATGCATCAACAGTCTTTTACTTAGTATTTACTTAGCCAAGAAAAAACCCAACTCTATATTGGCAGTATGTAGTCTGACTCAGCCTTAATTCTTGTGCCTCTGGTTGTTAATCTTGATCTACAATCCTTTCTATTTTAAGATGAAAGTGACCCTTTTCCATACTTCTTCATAAAATGCAAGTCTACACTATACTATCTGCTCTTGCCTGTATACCCAGGCCATTTGAAACTGAATTGAAGTCTAAAAAGGCATCCTGAAACACAACTTTCTTAGTCCTACGCACTTTTCCACTGACATAAGAAATATGATTTATACATAAAAGTCAAAGTTCTTAGAAAACTTTTAAAGAATTTTAATTTTTAAACTTCACAAATCTTTCATTATTTCTTTGATATGATTCATTTGGGCCATTTGGTAAATGCAAAAGGCACCTTTTCAGTGGAGTCATTTTAATATCCCATAATATCCCAGAAGAGCAGTATTGTGATACTATAGGAAATTTAAATTGTGAACAATCCATAAGATAGAGTGCTCGTGTCAAATGCCTTTTGTTGCCATACGACAACAAAACTACATATTAATAGGATACTAGTATTTGGCATTTTCTCAAGTGTGTATTATCCTAATACCAAATCCAAATAAAATTACCCAACTTCACCAGTCACTAAAGAGTGTTTAACTAGGTCAAGTGTACTTCAGTAAAACATAGAGTCTGGGTCCACTATACATTTTATGAAAGCTTAGTTTATGATCATATGATCCAGACTTACAGACAGATCTTCCTCCATCCTCCATTCAGGATTTTTGACAGCAACTTTATGTTTAGTTAACAAGTATATTTTAACAGAATTTTCTTTTCTCTCCCAATCAATATCTCTTTTATTATAGTTTATTTTTCTTATCTCTATTTGCTTGTTCAACCTATTCTGTATTTGAGCTGTGGAGGCTCAAGTCCATAAACCATTTAATGTGCACGAATCCGATTTATTTCAGCAAAGCATCTTTCACCAAAGCTTTGATAAATAGCAAGGAAAGCCAATTACTTCTTTTCAGACTTCAGAATCAGAAATCATTCTTTTTCCATTTTAAACTGCTAAAATACAATGTTTACATCAGATATATATCTCTTTGCTTTGATATTTTTTTCTTTGGCTTTTTTGTTTGAATAATTATTTTAACCAACCCACAGTTAACACATAGTTACTATTTATTAAGATATGAACATGTAATTTCCTTTTGTATCCTTAGGTTCAGAATTTCATTTGCAAAAATAATACCAGCTAGAATGTATATTTTATTCAACATAGGGTCCTTTTTGCTTCCCACATAAAGAATACTAAATGTATAATTCCAGACTATGTTAGGGTCATTTGGGAAAATACTAATTAAGTTACATAGTTCAGTAGGAACAAAGGCTCTGCATGTATAGTTTTAATCCTCAGCATCTAGGATATGGTCAGAGCAGATAAAATGATTAGCTTAATCATAAAATGCCGTAATATTACCAAAGTGATAAAATTGATCGTATAAGAAAAGCAAGAAAGCAGATAAAATATGACACACATGGAATTAAATGTGAACTTCACATTTTTATAAGTCTCCCAAAACAGTTGAGTGTCAACAAAATAGAGGGATGGATGGATGGAAGGAAGGAAGGAAACCAGGAAGGAAGGAAGCCAGGAAGGAAGGAAGGAAGCCAGTAAGCCAAGAAGCAAGGAAATGACTGCAGACGTCAGAGCCATAGTTCCCTCTAAGCTGAGCAGTGAGCAATCGCTCACTTAAAAATCATCATCAACTCAGAGTTTTCCAAACCTGCCCAGAAGCCGAGATGGAAAGAGTGAGAGGGAAGGAGAGAGAGAGGAAGAGAGGAAGAGAGAGAAACAGATAGAAAAAAGAGAGGAAGGAAAAGAGAAAGAAAAAGAATGGGAGTAAGGAAGAGAGAAAGAAAATCAAAATCTAGTTTGAAACTAGCTCAACTATTTAAGTGGCATTTTGATATTGATAGAGTTGCCCTATTATGAGCTCACTGTTATAGACACACAGTACAGTATTTTATTTTGAAATTCTCTGAGGCAAAACAGGGTGGGTTTTTTATTTGTTTGTTTGTTTGTTTGTTTGTTTGTTTGTTTATTATTTCTGTGCCGCCCAGTCCGGAAGGGACTGCTTCTCAGACACTACACTTTTCCGCCCACCCCCCAAAAAATTAGAGGGAACACTGGTCAGAGCTATTTTTTATGACAATTGATACTTGGCTGATACGGATTAGGGACTTGAAAGAAGCCATTTCATCAACATAAAAGACTAATTTAAGTGCAACCACCCAATCTGTAAACTTAAATATCAGTTTAAAATTGAAGTGCAAACTGCTTCAAACCACACATTCAACTGCAATTCAAAGATTTCTATTTGACAGTGTGAGCAAGATAACCACTTCTTGATTTAGGAGAAGAAAGGTCTTCAAACAGAAAACATAAAACTGCAAAGCCAGCCCTATAAACAAGCAGAGTTAAATAGCTACCTTAGATGACAGATCTTGGCAGATACACGGCAACAAAAATACGCTGTGGAGAAGACAGAACTATGTGTTTAAATTAGCTTGCTCTATCTTTCAAAGTTAGCTTGCTGTTTTCAGATGTGGTAGAAGATATTATCACATCATGAGCACTGAAGTAAATTTAATCTGTTAGTCCAGTTGATTTGTATGAATGCGATGGATGTGAAGGATGCCATCTCGAGGCACTCTAACTGTTTGTGTTAGAACAGAAAGCATTATAGGCTAAATAAAACAGAAAGAGGTGATAGTTGGTTTTTCATACTCACAAGATAACCATGGATTATTTGGCTAGCTCATCATATGTTTTCCCCTTCTTTTTAGATAATAATTGCACATTGTCCCTTTGCAGATTCCTTAAAAACAAACCAAAATAAACTATAAAGAAATTATGTGCACCTCCTGGTACATCATGCAATAATAATAATTTATTACAATAATTTATTAGATTTGTATGCCGCCCCTCTCCGTAAACTTGGGGCGGCTCACAACAACAATAAAAACAATATACAGTGTGAAAAATCTAATAATTAAAAGAAAGCATCTAAAAACCCGTCATTTAAAAAACCATACAACACAAGCATACCATACATAAAACTCTGTAAGCCTGGGGGAGGTGTCTCAATTCCCCTACGCCTGGCGATATAGGTGGGTCTTACAAAAGACAAGGAGGGTGGGGGCAGTTCTGATCTCTGGGGGGAGTTGATTCCAGAGGGCTGGGGCCGCCACAGAAAAGGCTGTTCCCCTGGGGCCCACCAGATGACATTGTTTAGTCGACAGGACCCAGAGAAGGCCAACTCTGTGGGACCTTATCAGCCGCTGGGATTCATGCGGCAGAAGATGGTCCGCAGTTTCTGTCTAACCCCAGACCGGGGTTTGCCATACCTGGGAGAGGGACTCCAGCACAGGAGGTGGGTGGTGGGAAGATTGTTCCGAATGGAGGCTACAAGCAACAAGCAAACAGCTGATCCTGACATAATGCAAGATGGCCGATAATCAGCTAATTCTGATTACCTGCAAGGCTGCTGGCTGACAAGCAGCTGATTGACACGCAGCTGATTGAGTCTGCCGGTGCTCCAACAATCAGAAGATGAGTCCTGCCAGATGGTTGGTTGTCCCAGCAGTGGAAGGGCGCAGCTCCAGCCTTTAAAGAGTTAACCCTAACCTTTGACAATTTCACCTATGATATACATAAATTAAACCATAGTTAATTCTTGTCCCCTTCCCCATTTGCAAGCCTATCTAATCCCTAAACAAAACATTGTAAGTAGAGTAATAAGCAGTATCTCAAGACAATCTTGACAGATAATGTGCTCCCTTGGTTTTATTAATAGTAAGCAGTTCTGCATAGTTGGCATACTTGTTTTAATGTTTTTAGCAAGCCCATAACATTAGCTTTCTGACTACTTTACTCATAACTGCAACTTTAGAACCCAGGCTGTAAATAATAGAAACATCACAAAATATTAATGCTAAAACACAGTTGAAAATGTTAGTTTTAAATTAGGAGGACTAGCCTGAAAGATTTCAATTGGAAGTGACATTTGGCCATTAAAGAAGATCCTAGGGTTTAGGTAGCTATATATATAAGAAAAGGAGCCCTTTCACATGGCTTGATCAGTACCTTTAATAGAAAATGACCAGTTAAATTGAGTGTGTAAATGAATTAGGAGACAGTACGGTTAACAAAGTACTATCAAAATACTTAGACTCACAAAGTTTAACCTTGCAGGTCAAATACTGGACAAAGTTCAGTTTCTATGCTGTTTTATTTTTTTATTCCTAGGCAAAAAGAATCAGTCTTCTAAATGGCAGATTAGAATACAAAAAAATAATCAGATTTTTTTCAGTGCCATAAGTTTGTCAAAGTGGGCTTCAATGACAAAACTCCCAGAGGTTTAAAGATAAAAGTACCCCACTTAGTGTCTCCAGGTGGCAAACTAGACATTTTAGGGGGAATGTGAATTTAACCTATCTTACAGTGCTGTCATTAACATTAGATTCACACATTGTGCTAAATTGCCATCAGGACCTTTTTCATATTTATTTATGGAAGAAGCAATGTTCAATCCCATTTTGGAAGTGGACCTCAGCCAAAACATCTCAGAAAATAGTCTTGGAGAATATTTCTAGTATGCTTTCTTTTTCTCCGGCCCCCTATTACAAAGAGGCCACTACTGATCCTAATTGTGTTATATAATACAATTTGCTTTTTAAATTCCTAAAACTTTTTCTCAAACAACAGTAATTTATAATTCCACGTTGTCACTAGAATGCTGGAGAATTTCTTTGGAATTTCTCCTGGAGATAACAAAATATATAAAAAGCTCTACAGTATATAAGTTATAGAGCTTTCTGTATTGCTAAAAATGGCAAAAGGCAATATGGGTAATGCTTTCTATTTCCATTAGTCTCGAGCTCCCTTGGTTGTCCATACTTCCAACCCCACTAAATCCCCAAATCCAGAAGATATCTTCCATTGGGATTTAACTAAATCTTGGGAAGTTATACTTTGGAGTAATTATAGCACAATTTTTTTTAAAAAAGACATGTACAGTGGTACTTCTACTTACAAACTTAATTCATTCCATGACCAGGTTCTTAAGTAGAAAAGTTTGTAAGAAGAAGCAATTTTTCCCATAGGAATCAATGTAAAAGCAAATGATGCGTGTGATTGGGGAAAACACAGGGAGGGTGGAGGCCCTGTTTCCTCCCAGGAGATTCCTAGAGAGGCCCCATGGAGGATTCTCCCTGCCTTTTCCGGCCCTGTTTCCTCCCAGGAGATTCCTAGAGAGGCCCCACGGAGGCTTTTCCTCACCTTTACCAGCCCTGTTTCCTCCCAGGAGATTCCTAGAGAGGCCCCACGGAGGCTTCTCCCTGCCTTTTCCGGTTACAGTTTTGGAGGCTCGGGTTAGTAAGTGGAAAATGGTTCTTGAGAAGAGGCAAAACAATCTTGAACACCCGGTTCTTATCTAGAAAAGTTTGTAAGTAGAGGCGTTCTTAACTAGAGGTACCACTGTATACATTTGCACTCTTTTCAGCCACCTAGTAATTAATATAGGAATATCACCTATGATAATTTTCCGAACATATTCTTTTCCTTAAGGTTTTTTTCTTAATAAATTGAGTTAAGAATTAAAAAACTATTATAAATGGTCCGGCACCTTACCAGATCTTATATTCGTAAGCAACAGCACTTGTCTGAATAGCCTGGGTATGCTTAGATTCCAAGAATGCAACTTTGCTTTCTAAAATAACAAGCAAACAAATTCTGGGAGGAAAGAAAGATCCCACTACTGAATGTAGTAATGCTACAAACCCACATTCACATTATCCTCTTCCCTGCGCCACCTTTCTTATGTTTGCAATGTAACTATTATCAAAGCTGAATATCTCTCCTCTTAATATGAGTTTCATATGCTTGAGCATTCACCTAGCATGTAAAGACAGATTTGAGCAGGCTGCGCAGAGCAGATAAAACCTACTAGAATGACAGCGCCGGACTTACCCGGCAGGCAGGCTTTGCTGGAGGGACCGGGAGACACGGTCCCTCATGGCGGCCGCCATCTTGGATCCCGGGCGAAGTCTCGCGATGCGAGACTTCGCTCGGGAGATCGGGGCCTGATTGGCCAGGCCCCTGATTGGTCCGGGCGGGGCCTGCTTGCCCTATATAAGGGCGAGCAGGCCCGGGGCTCTTCCTTTTCGCCCGGACCAAGCTACAAAGCAGACACCCGCCCGCCCTCCACTATTTTGCAGTGTGCTTAGGGGTCGCCCTTAGGGGGCCGAATGGGAATTTTTTGCAGTTCTGCCTCTTAGCTGAGCTGTTTTTTCGCCCATTCCACACTGGGGTGATGGCTGTGCGGTTAGGGGGTGCTTGCATTAATTAGGTTAATTGGCTTACCTTTGGTCATTTGGGTAGGCAGGTTAGGGGCGGAAAATTGGGTGGTTTAGCAACCGCGCGTTCTCCCTTGGGCATCTTTGGGGATGATTGACAGGTTCTCTGCAAGCTCATGGAGGGAGTTTCTGCCTGAGCAGCTGGGGGGAACCTGTCTTTGGGTCCTGCACCTTTAATTCCCCGATTCGGGTTAGCCGGTGGGACCCCCCTCATGCACAGCATGGCAGAAAAGGTCACAGGTGACGGCCTGGCCCTCACCTGGACCTTGCATCGAGATACGCCCATGTGTTGCCCAGGAATGTTTACTGGCATAACGTCATTTCCGCCCCGGAAGTATTTGTTTGACCCTGCAGGTCCAGTTCCGGGTCATAGTTGTTTATGCTAATTTAT
The DNA here is from genome assembly GCF_031021105.1 of Erythrolamprus reginae. Taxonomy (NCBI): domain Eukaryota; kingdom Metazoa; phylum Chordata; class Lepidosauria; order Squamata; family Dipsadidae; genus Erythrolamprus; species Erythrolamprus reginae. The sequence goes on from NC_091950.1 coordinate 50,967,582, forward strand.
GCAAAGTATTTGAATAAATTATGCAAATTTATGTTAATAAAAATGACCCAATTTTAAATCCAGCTCTGGTGTCCGTGTCGTTACTCCGTCTCTCCAGCAATAGGTCAACAGTCATGAAGGCGATCTCTGCAAGCGATGTGGTACGCTAAAACACAACAAGACATGAAAGATGCCCTGGTCAACCGCTAGGAGAAGGGAAACTATGACTGCAAACCTCCACTGCCTTGTGGTATATCCATCATTGGAAAAAGGTTCAGGAGTAAACTTTGGGGCAAAATCCAGAGCCAGAATCCCAGAAACAGTTTGTGACCGTGTACAGCCGTGTTCCGATAACTCCTGTGACATAGCTGGAACCAATTGTATTGGCCTTTGCCATTCCATTGGATTATATCAGAAATGTGGAGAGTGGGGGAATCTGCTGCTTGGGTAACAGTCTATCCTTCATACTAACCTGCCCAGGCTTCGTGCTCTGGGGAGTCCAGAGCATGATACCATGGTCTTTTGAGACTGAAGGATGCCAATGCAAATATGAATTTGCTGCAAATTGATTAGCTCGGTAGTGCAGTGGTTAGAGTGCAGTATTGCAAACTACTTCTACTGATCCCTGGCTGCCAGCAATTTGGCAGATTGAATCTCAGTAGGCTCAAGGTTGACTCAGCCTTCCATCCTTCCAAGGTCAATAAAATGAGGACCCAGATTGTTGGGGGCAATACGCTTATTCCCTGTAAACTGCTTAGGGCTGTAAAGCACTGTGAAGCGGTATATAAGTCTGTATGGGTGAAAAGTGCCATCAGGTGGTAGGGAAAGCAAGTAGAATGCTTGGCTGCATAGCTAGAGGTATAACAAACAGGAAGAGGGAGATTGTGATCCCGCTGTATAGAGCTCTGATGAGACCATATTTGGAATACTGTGTTCAGTTCTGGAGACCTCACCTACAAAAAGATATTGATAAAATTGAATGGGTCCAAAGATGGGCTACAAAAATGGTGAAAGGTCTTAAGCATAAAGCTTATCAGGAAAGACTTAATGAACTCAATCTGTATAGTCTGGAGGACAGAAGGGAAAGGGGGGGACATGATCGAAACATTTAAATATGTTAAAGGGTTAAATAAGGTTCAAGAGGGAAGTGTTTTTAATAGGAAAGTGAATGCACAAACAAGGGGATTAGTTGGGGGAAGGATCAGAAGGAACGTGAAAAAATATTATTTTGCTGAAAGAATAGTAGATGCTCAGAACAAACTTCCAGCAGACGTGGTTGGTAAATCGACAGTAATTGAATTTAAACATGCCTGGGATAAACATATATCCATCCTAAGATAAAATACAGGAAGTAGTATAAGGGCAGACTAGATGGCCATGAGGTCTTTTTCTGCCGTCAATCTTCTATGTTTCTATGTTTCCAAATGCTATTGCTAAATGCTATTGCTATTGCTCAGCAGACCTGTATTTCTTTAAGCCGTATTCATTCAGCCCCCCTCCCTCCTCCTCCTCCTTTTTCTTTCTTTCTTTTGAATCACCCATTTTTGGGAAAGATGAGTATTTCCATTCTTAGAACACTCTTATTCATAAACCAGAATTAGAACATATGCATATAAAAACAATCTCTTGGGGAGAAAATAGCTCAGCAATTACTCGAAGCTAGCAAATTGTGCTGACAAGCCTCAATTAAAGGCCAATGCAAGCCCTAATACAAAACAAAAAAGTTATTCATTTAACTCCAGAGCTATGGCTGCAGTCTCCTTTGAAGAAGAACCATTTAATAGGCTTAGTCCATGGACTGTAATCTGCCTTGTAAAGCATTATCGCCATAGCAGTAGATACTGGCAGTTCTTCCACAAGAGATTTCAAAGCACAGCACATTGCTGGAGGATAGTCAGCGCTTCTCAAGTTGTGCGTTCCCTTCATTTGTGAGATCATAATAACTAAACTGGGAAAGGGGGGTCCCTGGTTCCGTTCTTTGTGATTTGATAGGCGTTCCTGTATTATCTTTCTCCTTGTGCTTTCAGGCTGCATGCACAAGTATATTCTGGATGAGTCACCACACTGTCCCTTGTCCGCAGATGACTTTGCCAATATTTTCTTCAAATGACAGCATCTGTCCTTTTGGCTTATCTAAAATGAACAAGACCTATACTTAGGCAAACCCATGCAGAAGTATTCTCAAATTAGTATGCTCTAGGGATGATCCAGCCAAAGGCACATTTGTTCCCTGATTGTCTGTAGACTGATTTATACATCATCTAGTGTTGCTTTAGAGTTGCTAAAGGCCAGCAGCCCACATGCAGAAGAATATCGTTTTAACAATTTACTCTTGACTGGTGCAATATATGTTGGATTTATATTTCGGTCCTGTATAGTCAGCAGGGTTGGTACAATCTCAGTAGGCTCAAGGTTGACTCAGCCTTCCATCCTTCCAAGGTCAGTAAAATGAGGACCCAGATTGTTGGGAGCAATATGCTTATTCCCTGTAAACTGCTTAGAGAGGGCTGTAAAGCACTGTGAAGCGGTATATAAGTCTGTATGGGTGAATTTCACTGTTTAGTCAAGATAGGTTTGCAGGCTTTTAAAAATCCAAGTTGTTATCAGCATCTGAACAATAATTCTAAATTTTCAGTACTTTTTAATAAACAGTGAAAGAATATCACTAAAGTTGATATAAATTATGTGCACGAGACTGGGATAAAATTTGGGATACAGTGTTCCCTCGATTTTCGCAAGGGATGCGTTCCGAGACCGCCCGCGAAAGTCGAATTTCCGCGAAGTAGAGATGCAGAAGTAAATACACTATTTTTGGCTATGAACAGTATCCCAAGCCTTCCCTTAACACTTTAAAACCCTATATTACAATTTCCCATTCCCCTAGCAACCATTTAAATTATTACTCACCATGTTTATTTATTAAAGTTTATTAAAAAAATGTTTTTTAAAGGCAGACGAAAGTTTGGCAATGACATATGACATCATTGGGTGGGAAAAACCGTGGTATAGGGAGGAAAACCACAAAGTATTTTTTAATTAATATTTTTGAAAAACCGTGTTATAGACATTCCACGAAGTTCGAACTCGCGAAAATCGAGGGAACACTGTATTACTTATTAACAGATCCAAGAGTATTAAAGAATATTAAATAGATTGCTAATGACTTTAAGATTGAAACCAATCCAAGGCAAGATTATTTTTCATGTTTACTGGGCACCACAAGAATGTTCCAAAAAAGCTAACTATTAAGGAGATAGGATTGAGGTGCACAATGGGTTGTTTGGTGTTCTGCAGAGACAAAGAGTATTATAAAGTATCCTTGACCAAAAAGTGCAAACATCTAGGTGCCTAGGCTTAATACACAGGGGCTCTGCTCCCAGAGCAGGTCAATGACGGGGTTGGTCTATTTTGGGAACATGAAAAGAAATCAATTAGCTTCATCTCCACTTAGGGTTGTAGTTAAAAACTAGGCCAACTGACCTATATTCAAAGTTAGCCCTCCAAGAAAAACGGCGGGAAAGAAGAGGGAAAATGAAAATTGCTAGGATTACATCCAAAGACATACATACATACATAAATACAGACATAAATACATACATACATACATACATACATACATACAGACATAAATACATACATACATACATATTGCAAAGAGCAATATGCAATACATATTGCAAAGAGCACTTTTCCCAAAACAAATGGGTAATCTGTACAATGTCCCTTAAGCAGTCATTAAGTACTTAGCCAGCAGCTGTGGAGAAACTTCACACCCCTTCTTCTTCCAAAGAAGGGAGACACACACACACTGCTCTGCTTTGGTTTCAAAGGCGTGAAAAAGCAACAAAGTCCAGCATACAAGATTCCTGATGAAACTGCAACAGATATTCTTCCACAATGGCCAAACCCACATGCTGCTATTTATAGCAGCAGCCCTAATTACTGGAGCCCCACCCAAACACAGGTGGCCTCCCTTATTTCCTGTAATATGTTCTTACTTGGTCTTTTCTATGCATAATTCTGCGCTTGCGTGGGTCCAAAATGTCATCATCTGACGCTATAGAAGATAAGGAAGATTGACTGCCTTGGCTGTGTGCCAAGCCCTCTTCTGCCGAGTTACTCCCACCTTCTTCTTCATCCAAGGAAACTGTCGGCAATAACACAGGCCTGTGACATGTTGAAGTTACCCCTGCATCCACCTCCCCATTCCCTGGGGCAGGAGCTGGGCCAGAGCCAACCACAACACATACATACATACATACATACATACATACATACATACATACATAAATACATACATACATACATACATACATAATCATAATACCCTTCCTAACACTTGATTGGATGCAATCTGGATCTATTATTATTTTCAAAACCAGTGGAAATGAAGCCAATAATAAACCCTTGTTCTTTTGGTGTAGGGCAGGTGTGTCAAATTTGATTTCACTGAGGGCCACATCAGGGTTGTGTTTGACCATGGGGGGCTGGGTTGGGTGTGGCCAATTCAACGCCACTCATGTTGGGGGCTCCTGTGGTGGTCCAAGTGCTCTGCCAGTGAAAACAGGCTCTTGAGATCTGTTTTCTGCTGCGTTAGCCTCCTGCAACCTTCTGCCAGAGAAAATGGAGCTTTGGGAGGGATGCAGACAGCCCTCCTGAGCTCTGTTTTTGCTGGCAGAGGCACTGCAGGCCAGTCCTTTGCTGTTTCCAGGGCTGCCTCATGGGCCAAATCTAAGCACCCCATTGGCCACATTTGGCCCCCGGGCCTTGAGTTTGACACCTCCAGTGTAGGGCATCCATATTGCATTTTTTCCCCATATAGTCTGAGGGAGAGTAGGGTGTTTTTCCTTTCTCTTTTCCTAATTGTGTTATATTGCAGGTTACACTAGAGCATGGAGGTTTCCTGCTTCAAAATGGCTGAAAATTGCATATAGCTAATTTTTTATTTATTTGTTTATTGCATCTCTTAAGTCTTTTTAGGAGAAAATGTAAAATGAGAAGAACAAAACTTCAGTGGCCCACCTGTAGCTTTAGGACGACAGATTGTCCACAAACAGAAGACATAAAGCACATTTTTCACTGAGACAAGTTGAAATACCTGCCTTACTAAGGGGGGGGGGGAAACCCTTTTTGGCAATGTTTAATGTGTATCAGCATTGATGGTATTCCTATTCAGTGATACAACTTGATTGTTACCGTGTTTCCCCGATAGTAAGACCCCCCCGATTGTAAGACATATGGGGGTTTTCAGGGGGGTTGGCTAATATAAGCCATACCCCGAAAGTAAGACATATGTCTTACTTTCGGGGAAACACGGGGGTATTGCGGGGGGGAGCCCGATGACTTCGGGAAGACCCAGGCAGCGCGGCAGCAGCCCTGGCGGCGGTTCCCTCGGCCCCAGCGCCGTCCTTCGCTTTGCAAAGAGTTCGCGGCGCTGGCGAGGGAGCTGCGCGCCCAGGAGAATCTCCCTTAGGCAGCCTGGTGCCAGCTGGCGGTGGCGCGCTGCGTAAGGGAGACTCTCCTGGGCGCGCAGCTCCCTCGCCAGTGCCGCGAACTGCTCCGCCGCTTCGGCCAGGGCCGCCGCCTGGCCCACCGGGTGGCCCAAGCTGGCGGTGGAGCAAATGAGGGAAAGCTCCGTCGGGGATGCGCGCAGGAGGGAGCGGGGTGGGTTGAGCGTAGAGGGGCAGGGCTACCGCTAGGCCGGCCCGGTCGGCTCTGGCTCCACGGGGGCGGTGGGCAGAATGGCGGGGCGGGACGGCTCTTTCGAACAGGTCGAGCGGCACCTCCCGGGGGCGCCGCTGCCTGAAGGGCAGGTCGCCGGGCGGAGACGTTGCCAACAGCCACGCAGTCCCCATCAGCAGCAGCATGCATTCCCCGCACGGCGTTCATCCACTCGGGCCGCAGTGGCCGCCGCAAGACTTTTCCCCTCAGTTCAAGCCGCTGCGGCCGACGGCCACTCGGGCTCTTTGGCCCAAGCCCAGCTGCCTCCGTGGCGCAGGCACCGCCTCTTCATGGAAACCCCCGAGCCGGCTTCGGAGGAGCAGCCGCGCGCACGCCGAGCCTTGTGGAGAGCTCCGAGCGGCCGGCAGTGGCCTGTCCTGGTGGCCTGCTTGACCTGCTGCACTTTGCTCGGCTGCACTTTGTTCGGCTGGAGCTGCGCCCTCCTTTGCCCGCCTCCTTTCCGGCAGCTCCCCGCGCACCCTTCGCCTCGCCGCGGCGAGGCAAAGGGGATGGGTGCGTGGGGAGCTGCCAGAAAGGAGGCGGGCAAAGCGGCGGCCCTGGCCGAAGTGGCGGAGCAGTTCGCGGCGCTGGCGAGGGAGCTGCGCGCCCAGGAGAGTCTCCCTTACGCAGCACGCCACCGCCAGCTGGCACCAGGCTGCGTAAGGGAGATTCTCCTGGGCGCGCAGCTCCCTCGCCAGCGCCGCGAACTGGTCCGCCGCTTCGGCCAGGGCCGCCGCTTCGGCCGCCTCCTTTCTCGCAGCTCCCCACGCGCCCATCCCCTTCGCCTCGCCGCGGCTGCCCGCCCTCTTTCGCCCAGCGCCGCTTGAAAGGACCCCCCCCTTGGCTTCTGCTGAGGGTGGGGGGGTCCGGACGCCCCCTTCTCCGGCTCTCCGGCATATCTCAGAAGCCAAGGGGGGAGGGTCCTTTCAAGCGACGTTGGGCGAAAGGGCGGGCGGCCAGCAGCAGAAGGCGAGAGGTGCCTCCTTCTCCGGCTCTCCGGCAGATCGAGCGCGCGAAGAGGCACCTCTCACCTTCCGCCGCTGCTGGCCGCCCTCTTTCGCCCAGCGTCGCTTCGGAAGCCGCCGAATGCCATCAGGGGGGCGCTTGGTGACCGCCTCTCCGTTCGCCAAGTGCCGCTCGCCAAGCACCCCCCTGACGGCGTTCGGCGGCTTCCGAAGCGACGCTGGGCATAAGAGGGCGGCCAGCAGCGGCGGAAGGTGAGAGGTGCCTCTTCGATATGCCGGAGAGCCGGAGAAGGGGGCACCTCTCGCCTTCTGCTGCTGGCCGCCCGCCCTCTTTCGCCCAGCGCCGCTTGAAAGGACCCCCCTCCCTTGGCTTCTGCTGGGGGTGGGGGGGTCCGGACGCCCCCTTCTCCGGCTCTCCGGCATATCGCAGAAGCCAAGGGGGGGTCCTTTCAAGCGGCGCTGGGCGAAAGAGGGCGGGCGGCCAGCAGCGGCGGAAGGTGAGAGGTGCCACTTCGCGCGCTCGATCTGCCAGAGAAGGAGAAAGAAAGAGGTCGGGTTGTGTGAAAGAGGCCGGGGTTGGGGGAAGGGGAGACGTAAGATGTGTTTTTTTTTTTTTTGCAACGCCGCTCAAAAGGTGCCTTGGCTGGAAGAGTAGCTGGTTTCCAGGGCATAAACTGGCTCGCTTCCGGGGATGGTAATGTAAGACATACCCCGAAAGTAAGACATAGTGGGGCTTTTGGGGGTAAAAAGAAAGTAAGACATGGCCTTACTATCGGGGAAACACGGTATATATTGCAATAGTGAGGGGAAATTGGAAATAGGGGAAATACTGGAATTTCTGTGGGATGTTGAATCAGCAAAGCATACTTAACAAGCCAAGATCAAGGTACGAAGGAAAGGAAGAGATTTAGATACTCAGACAGGAATTTTTGAAGATGGAACATAAAATGAGATACAGGCTTCAAATTTTGAAATGGATAGGCAATTCTTATTCTTTGGGGAAATAAAATGGAGACGATAGATTTGCCAATTATCTCCCTGGAACACTAAAATGAAGATAGAATGAACATTGTAAAATAGAATGAAAATTGTAACCAGATTTTTTTGAGAAGGCTTAGAAAAAAGTGAAGCATGAAATTAATATTGTTAGGAGGTAGGGGATTTAACTATTCCTGCCTTTTAAATTACGCCTGGGCTTGTATTCATATGTATTAGTATTTATTAGTCTATCTTCAGATAGTTTGCAGTAGATTAGCAAAGACTTTGAATAATAGCAATAATACTGGCACTTTTCTACCAAGACAGAGTTACAGGAGATTTCACAAGCTTTCTTTCAAAGATTGAGACATGGGTTTTTTTCTTTTTTTCAGGAGTGATTAACTTTAGTTTATACACATAAGCGTGATTTCATGTTAGAATAGAGACTCAATTCCTGCTCTCTGGAAGCTACATACAAATTGTAAAGGACCTAAAAAGATTTGACTGTTTACTAGGTAGCTGAATGAATTATCTCAACATGATTTCTATGACAAAGACCAGAGCAAAACCAAAATAGAGAGTCCTACTTCAGATAGAGGAAGAGGAATCTTTTAAGAAGGTGTTGGATTTTTTTATTTTTTTTGTAAATTATTGAAAGGATTATCTGATTTGCAAATTTGATGGCAGATATTTTCCATATTTTCCATAAAGTCCTTCATGGCACCGGGCCAGAATATCTCAGGGACCGCCTTCTGCCGCACGAATCCCAGCGACCAGTTAGGTCCCACAGAGTGGGTCTTCTCCGGGTCCTGTCAACCAAACAATGTTGCTTGGCGGGACCCAAAGGAAGAGCCTTCTCTGTGGTGGCCCCGACCCTCTGGAACCAACTCCCCCCAGAGATTAGAATTGCCCCCACCCTCCTTGCCTTTTGTAAGCTGCTTAAAACCCACCTCTGCCGCCAGGCATGGGGGAACTAAGGTACACTTTCTCCCTAGGCCTTCACAATTTTATGTATGGTATTTTTGTATGTATGATTGGTTTTTATATAATGACTTTTTAACTGCTTTTTTTAGTATTGGATTTTGTTGTACTGTTTTACTGCTGTTGTTAGCCGCCCCGAGTCTGCGGAGAGGGGCGACATACAAATCCAATAAATAATAAATAATAATAATAATTTTCCCACAAAACAGGATAGGATAGGATAGACAGTACTACAGAAGTCAGAAGTAAAATTCAAACTTTTCTTCATAGATTGGTGAAATAGACTGGAAAAAACTCCCAGAATAAATTAAGAATAAAATAAATAAACACATTATTTAATAAAGAAAGAAAATGTGAAATGGTATCAATTGCTTCTCAACCTTTTGGCTAAAACCAAATGCCAGAGATAGAATGAGGAGAGTTCATTTGATTATAGCACATGCGAGAATGACCTTTGAATTATAGCTGTTCCCAACTGAATATGAATCAGCAGGTCAATGTGGCTCCCAAAAGAACAAATGCAATTTTAGGCAGCACAAAACTATCATTTTCAATATAATTGTTGTTCACTACCCAGAATTGCTTTTCATGAGATGGGCAGCTGTATAAATTTGATGAATAAATAAATGCATGAGGGGAAAATGACTCCACTATACTTCACATTGATTATATTCTACCCAGTGTACTATGTCCAGTTCTAGGAACATATTTTAAGAAATGTTCAAAGAAAGAATGGATGGAAAAATTATATCTTAAATGAGAAGAGATGGGGAAACTGGTGGGGTTTATTTTTGAGAAAAGAGTGATTAAGGAGGGATACACAACATGAGCAGCTGAAGTAATATCATGCATAAGAAGGTTCAAACCTATTCTTTATTGTTTTAAAGCCTAGAGTATAGAATTGGAATTTGGATTCCTACAAGGAGGCTGGTAGCATAAACTCCCCAGAAAGATCTTGTAGATGGTCTGTAAATTGTTCCAGGCCCTGAATGTAGCGCAATCTGCAATATAAGCTATATAGAAGTGCTAGATTATGAACGTTTGAAAAAGCTGTATTGCTTTCAAAGCTCAGTTTGTGTTGATGTATAAAAATGCCTGGTATACCTTAGTCCCAATTTCTCTGCTTTCTTCTCTGCAGTTGCTTGCTCAGTATTCCTGTCCTTACAAGGATAACATTTGTGAGTTATACTATGGATATATTTGGTATCAACAATACGTTCCATCCACTAAATGGAATAAGGTGCTATTGGACAAATTTAAAAAATGGTTTTCTTCTTCTTAACTAGTTTGCATGAAAGCTGAATACTAGGCAACGTCATCAGTGTAGTGATACCTCATCCTAGCAAAGCTGTTTTAATTACATTATATAACATTATATAATGTTCCCGGGAAAGGAATGAGAAATATGCCAGTTTCTAATCAGATTATCTTTCTTTCAGGTTCTAATTCAGCTAACTTTCAGGTCAATAGGGAATTGATATATCATTTTTAAAAGATTAATTATCTAAAGCTAACTTCATTCTAAAACTGCATGAGCCACTTGGCAAGATGACAGTGAGGATGTTTAATATCCTCAAAATAAGGTCAAAAAAACATAAGAGCCATTCTGTTTAGACCAGGATTGATCTATTACAGCATTGACTTCCTCTAGCATTCAGTTAGATACAATTGCAGCCTTTTGCCGAAGAGACGGAGTAACGACACGGACACAAGAGCTGGATTTAAACTTGGGTCATTTTTATTAATTAATAATTTGCATAATTTATTTAATTAAATTAGCATAAATTAGCATAAATTAGCATAAATCAACATGCTTAACTATGACCCAAACAGTGGACCTGCAGGGTCAAACAAATACTTCCGGGGCGGAAATGACGTAGCAAATCAACATTCCTGGGCAACTATGGGCATAGCTCGATGCTAGTCCAGGTGAGGGACCTCTCCCTCACCTGAGACCCTGCCATGCTCTCGCATGAGGGGAGTCCCGCCGGCGCACCCCTACCCGGGGACTTCAATGTGCGGGACCCAAAGACAGGTTCCCCCCAACTGCTCAGGTAGCACCCCACCATGAGCTTGGAGAGAACCTGTCAATCATCCCCAAAGATGCCCAAGGGAGAACGCACAGTTGCTAACCACCACCCAGATTTCCGCCCCTAACCTGCCTACCCAAATGACCAAAGGTAAGCCAATCAACCTATTAAATGCAAGCACCCCCTAACCACACATCCATCTCCCCAGTGTGGAATGGGCGAAAAAACGGCCATGCCTAATGGGCAAAGCCGCAAAAAATTCCCATTCGGCCCCCCTAGGGGCGACCCAATAGTAGCACACTGCAAAATAGTGGAGGGCGGGCGGGTGTCTGCTCCAGCTGCCGGTCCCAGCGAAAAGGCTTGGCCCAGGGCCTGCAGGCCCTTAAATAGGGCCTGCAAGCCCCGCCCCTGACCGGCAGCAACGTCAGGCCTCGTGGGCCTGATTTTCGGCTGAAATCTCATCTCGCGAGATTTCAGCCGAAAACAAGATGGCGGCCGCCATGAGGGAGTCCGGTGTCTGCCCGGTCCCTCCGGCAAGGGCTGCCAGCCGGTAAGTCGACCGGCGCTATTAGTTGTGTTTCCTTGCAAATGGTATTCAAACAATAAGAGTGTCTTATAGCATAGCATAGCATAGCATAGCATAGCATAGAATAGAATTCTTTATTGGCCAAGTGTGATTGGACACACAAGGAATTTGTCTTGGTGCATATGTTCTCAGTGTACATGAAAGAAAATATAAATTTGTCAAGAATCATGTGGTACAACACTTAATGATTGTCATAGGGGCCAAACAAGCAATGAGGAAACAATCAATATTAATAAAAATCTTAGGATACAGACAACAAGTTGCAGTCATACAGTCATAAGTGGGAGGAAAATGGTGATAGGAATGATGAGAGAAAACTAGTAGAAATAGAAGTGCAGACTTAGTTAAAAGTTTGACAGTGTTGAGGGAATTATTTGTTTAGTAGAGGGAGGGCGTTCGGGGGGAAAACTGTTCTTGTGTCTAGTTGTCTTGATGTGCAGTGCTCTGTAGCGACGTTTTGAGGTTAGGAGTTGAAACAATTTGTGTTCAGGATGTGAGGGTCAGTAAATAATTTCACCGCCCTCTTTTTGACTCGTGCAGTATACAGGTCCTCAAAGATTGGCAGCAATTGTTTTTTCTGCAGTTTTGATTATTCTGGTGTTCAGATGAACTGCAAAGGTAAAACAGAGACTTGAGTGTTGCCGGAGGCATATTCATTCCTCTCTCATCATAAATGCTTTACTGCATTTTGCTTGGAATTTCATAAGGCTGTGGTACAAGTGTTTTCTTTCTTGCCTCACATATAACCATGACTGAGAAGCATCCAATAGATGTGTTTGAAATTTTGCACAGTCTAGTAAATCCACACTGTCTTATTTCCCAGGCACAGCCATCTGTTCAATGCTGCATAGAGTGTGGTGTTTTTTCCTTCTAAGCCAGTCATATTAAAGCCCTTCAACTTGGTTTACAGATTTATTCTTGGAGGAGTGCCTCCTTTGGGTTGTTTGTTTCAAGCATGTGTCATTAGCAAAACTGGAAGGGTTCTGCATTTCTCAAGTTAATTTCTTGTGCATTAACCGATCTTGGCTATTTTAACCTGCTGGGAGATGATTATTTCACTCCTCAAAGCAAACAGGGTCTCACTGATGTTAAAGTTGCTAGTTGGTATCTCCTGCTCAAATCTCTTTATTCCTCTTTTCCTTCTAATTACTGGACAAATTCTAATTTCCTAGTTTTAAAGAAGATAACTGAGAAAGAAGTGCTTGAACAGATTTGGGAATCATTATCAAGCTGAGTTTATGTCTGAGTACAATATGGAGAATGCACTCACCACTGTTTGTGATTATCTCCTTTTGGTGATCAACAGTGGGCTTTTCCATCCATCCTGCTTCTTTTGTTAGATCTACCAGTGGATCCCAAAGGTGCTTTTTCAGAAGACAACAGGACTTAGTTTTCTCTTGAAGACATTTCACTTCTCATCCAAGATGGATGAGAAATGAAACATCACCTAAGAAAAACAAAGTCCAATTGCTCCTTGAAAATGCACCTTATGACCATGACCTGGATGACAATCTCCATAGACATCTATCAGTGGGATTCAGTTGTGTTCATCGATAGTGTTGATGCAGAGGCTCTGGACATTGGCATGATCCCAGTTCAATTTGAAGTCTCAGACCACTTCAATGAATAATGTTTCCATAGTTCTGGAATCCTGTGTTTCTGGGTTTCCAAAAAGAGATCATCTTAAATTTCATTTTCAAGGTATACCTGCACCTATTAGGAGAACTGTTTAAATGTAATGGTGGCAGTTATTATATACATGGAGTTAGTACCCAGGTGTGTATTTTATTTGGTTCAGATTGGGTAGAGCTAGGTCTAAGTCTGGTTAATAAAGAGTTGTCTAAAATTTGATTCTTTTTTGGTGGTGGGGGGGGGGGGTTATACGTTTTTTTAAAAAATTTCTCCAACTTGAAACATGCATACATAACAATAGAATAGAATAGAATAGAATAGAATTCTTTATTGGCCAAGTGTAATTGGACACACAAGGAATTTGTCTTGGTGAATATGCTCTCATTGTACATTAAAAAAAAGATACATTTGTCAAGAATCATGTGGTACAACACCAGACTCAGTGGGGTAGGAAAAATGGAGCTCCACCCCAAAGCACCCAATTTGTACTGAAAGATGTTGAAAGAAAATGCATAAGTCACGCCCACAGTGTGGTAGTAAAAATTTTGGTAGCCCTTCACTGTACAACACGTATACTATCAATGCTTAACAATATTATATATAGTTATAGAATCTCTTATATGAAAAGTGAATACTGTAACTCATCCTAAATCATACTATTTCAATTCATCAATAATTACTCCACCTGTGTAAGAAAGAAAATAATAATAATATATATACAGTATACTGTATATTATAAGCTAACATATAACTTCAACAGCTACTTTCAGTCTAAAAAGCGAAAGACTACACAATTTTTTTTCATTCCCCCCCCCAATTCTATCAATCCTGTTCTTAAATCTTGAATTCCATTTAAATATGTTTCACACAATTATTTAATTCTACCTCTCTTTCTCTTTTTATCAACCCTGTTCCTTCTATCATATTTCTCATTTTTATTTTTTATCTTAATATTTATCTTAATTTTTTAATCTATTTTTATTTTCAAACCATTCATAAAATTTCCCCCAAATTTTAAAGAACCCTGAGTCTTCTTTGTCTTTAATTTTCATTGTAAGCCTATTCATTTCTGCACAGTCCATGAGCTTCCTTAATACTTCTCCTTCTGTTGGTATTCTATTCAACTTCCATTTCTTGTGCATATACAATTCTTGCAGCAGTCACTATATGTATAATTAAATATGTTTCTTATTTATTAAATGTTCCTTGCAAAATATCTAACAAGAATATTTCCAGTTTTAAATCAATATTTTGTTTCAGTATCTTCTCAATCCATCTCTGAATCTCCATCCAATATTGTTTTTGCTTCTGTAAAAGTCCACCACATATGATAAAAAGAGCCAGGTGTTGTTGTGGTTAGCTCTGGCCCAGCTCCTGCCCCAAGGACTGGGGATGTGGGGGAGACATCCACATGCTGCAGGCCTGTTTTGCCCCCGGTGGAATCTGCTGATGAAGGCTCCTCTGACCAAGAAGACATGAGTGACAGGGAGGAGGAGAATGTGGCAGACAGCTCAGAAGGAGATCATTTATCTAGCTCCTCCTTGGATTCAGAACAAGAGTTAATGATACAGCCACGCATGAGGAGAGCGATGCATAGGCAGCAACAACTGAGAGATTATTATCAAAGAAAATGAGGCCACCTGTGGTTGGGTGGGGCTGTGGTAATTAGTGAGGCTGCTATAAATAGCAGCCTCTGGGTTTGGCCATTGTGGAGGATTACCTGATGGTTGTGTTTCGTGACTGATTTACTGACTTTGACTTTTTGGGTGCTGATTTTTTCCTGCTTTGAAACTAAACCAGAGCAAAGTGTGTTTCACTTTGTGAAAGAAGAAGGACTGTGAATTGCCTCACAGCTGCAAGCTAAGTATCACAGAACTGATAAGGGACTTGTACAAATTACCAGTTTGTTTGGAGATCAGTGCTCTTTGCCTATACCAAAAGAGGGCTTGGTTTAAGTGAATTTTCATTATAAAGAACATTGTTTTGAATTTTCAAACCTCTGTGTGTGTGAATTTTTGGGAGGATTCTACCAGAGAGCCCGACAGAACAGGTGTATGGTTACATTTCCAGAATTTCATCAATTTATTCTTAAACATTTTTACTAGTCTCTCTAGTGGCCATCTATAAAACATTTTGTACATATTTTCTTTATATGCAGTTGTCATAATTATTTTATAATTCCTTTCCCATAATTGCTGCCACATATCAATGTCTATTGTATGTCCTATATGCCTCATCCATTTTGTCATTGTCTCTTTCACTTGTTCAAATTCAAATTCAATGGACAACATAATTATACAATTTCTTTATCAACTTTTCATCTAGTCCCAGTAAGATTTCATCTAATTTTGTTTTTTCCAAATTAATACCTTCTGCTTTACTATCTTTTTTCATATCTTGCTTGTAACTGTTTGTTCATATACCAATCTATTTTTATACCTTGATTTTCTAATTCTATTGCTGATTTCAACTAATTTGTCCTCAATAAAACATCACTATGTCTCGGCATATTATTCCAATCTGTTCTACTTGGGTGTATTAAAGTCTGTATTGTTGATATCCAATATGGTATTTTTGAATAATGTTTTTTCTTCACTTTTTCCCAAATTGCAAATAATGAGTTTCTTATGCTACAGTATGTCTCTGGAAGTAGTTGTGTATTTTATGTCCTCCATACCAAACAAAATTGTCCCGTCCAATTTGTAAATTTGATTCTAATAAGATCAAAATGTTGTAATGTTAGACAGGGGAAAGGATCTGGGCGAATGGACTAAGAGATGGTATGTGAGTCTCAAGAATCCAGTCGAAAATCAAAGGACAAGACCTGAGTGTCACTGTAGGCCTCTTATTCTATCATTTCATTCTGTCAAATGCAGACAGTCATTGTCCAGGAAAATAATGATTTGTATATCTCAATGTATCATTTTAAAAAGAATTGAATCAATTTCCTGGAAACATAATTGGATAAGTTTTTCTATTGCTACTAGAAACAATTGGATTAGATTATATCATTAGATTAGATTAGATTAGATTAGATTAGATTTCTGACATACCTTTCATCTCAATCTTCACAGTCTCTAAGTGGTTTACACATATTAAAACGGCAATAAAATTTCATTATGAAACTTCAATAACAAAATTATAACAATTATTATCAAACAGCATTTGTGTATGTCTGTATGTCAGTGTATATATAGAAGGGGAGCTGCTTCTGACAATGTTAGGCATTGGACTGTCTCCTAACACACCTCCTAGAGATGGAGCCCCTTAATAAGTGCACTCTGGACATCTGCATTGGATGGACTGAGACTGTTCTGCTTCTTAGATCCCTGGACCCCAAGCCATATAGGCTTTAAATGTCATGACCGTACCATACCTTGCACTCAGAAAAACACTGGCAGTCAATACAGTTCCTGCGGCAGAGGTGTAACATGGTAGTATCAAGGTTGGCCCATGAGCACTTACTAAGGGTCCACTGTATTCTGGACCAGCTGAGGTTTCTAGGTGGTCTTGAAGGACAGTCCCATGGAGAGGAAACTAAAGTAATCAAGCTGATAAATAATGCAAGCATGAGTGTCTATCATCAGAATATTAACATATACGTATCAGAAGAACGGTGTCATGAAAATCATAATAGAAATTCAATTTCAATTCAATTCAATTTATTAGATTTGTATGCTGACCCTCTCCGAAGACTTGGGGCGGCTCACAGTAACAATAAAAACAGTATAACAATGGAACAAATCTAATAATAAAATTACATTAAAAAACCCCAACAATTTAAAAACCAACAACACATACATACCAAACATAAAATATAAGAAAGCCTGGGGGAGATGTCAAATTCCCCCATGCCTAGCGATATAGGTGGGTCTTGAGTAACTTGCGAAAGTCAAGGAGGGTGGGAGCTGTTCTAATCTCTGGGGGGAGTTGATTGCAGAGGGCTGGGGCCGCCACAGAGAAGGCTCTTCCCCTGGGGCCCACCAAACAACATTGTTTTTGGTTGACGGGACCCGGAGAAGGCCAACTCTGTGGGACCTTATCGGCCGCTGGGATTCGTGCGGTAGAAGGCGGTTCCGGAGGTATTCTGGTCCAATGCCATGAAGGGCTTTAAAGGTCATTACCAACACTTTGAATTGTAACCGGAAACCGATTGGCAGTCAGTGCAGGCCACGGAGTGTTGTAGAAACGTGGGTGAATTTAGGAAGCCCCACAATAGCTCTCGCGGCCGCATTCTGCACGATCTGAAGTTTCCGAACACTTTTCAAAAGTAGCCCCATGTAGAGAGCATTGCAGTAGTTGAACCTCGACATGATAAGAGCATGAGCGACTGTGAGCAATGACTCCCTGTCCAAATAGGGCCGCAATTGGTGCACCAGGCGAACCTGGGCAAACGCCCTCCTCGCTACAGCCGAAAGATGGTGTTCCAATGTTAGCTGTGGATCGAGGAGGACGCCCAAGTTGCGAACTCTCTCTGACCCTTCTGTTACCACAAGAAATGGAAGTAACCATCTTCTAGAGCCCATGATCTGACACATACACCATATGGTTACACCAACTCACCTAGCAGTTGCAGAGTTAGTCTGAGGGGGAAAAAGGGCCATCCCTCATTGATGATAGGATCTGAATGGGCTTCCATCATAACCATCAAATGTGCTCTAGGAACAAAGCATAGTTGTTCATCATGATCCTATTTACAAAGCAGGTGGCCAGCTGGGCAAAGAACAAATTGGATCTTATTATTGGAAAGAAATACAATAATACGACCCAATTTGGGAAGTGGGTAGGAGTGGCAGCCCTATGTCAAGAGTTGCTTTGTGTGCTGATTGTTGAGTCTGAATTTACACAAAGACAGGTGGAAGTTCTGCTTATAGCTTCACCACTTTAATGATTCATTTCTTACAGTGACAAATAATTGTTTCTAGTATAAGGAGTATGGATTGTTCTTTTGGGCGAGCAATAATATTTTCAAAACTGTGGTGAAATGATTTCAATATTGTAGAAGTGGAAAATTTCACTGCACAAAGCATTTGTTTGGATTCCAGAAAGATGTCCAGACTTTGAATCTATTCACATCTAAGAATAGGAACTATTTTTGAAATTACAACTGCATGCTTTCTAGCCTTTGCAATTATACAAATAGTTGCAGCTACCTCCAACATTTCTAAATGTCATCAAAGGTATGAGCTAGCCTTAGATTTGCTGACAACTAAAAATATAATTTATGTGAATTAGATCTAAAAAAAATTAAGAGTATTGGAAGAAGAGAGTTCTAAACCACCCAGATCTTTCTTTGTTCATTGAATGTGCTAAATTGAATTAAGATTGCTTTCATCATAGTTGAAAGATTGGATTATATAACACAATTTTATAGTCTTCATCCTCATCATAACACACATAAAGAGCCCTTTCTAAATTTAGTTACTAGGAGGAAGGCATGCCTGCTATTGTATATTTTTGTATATCTAGCAAATATTATAAACCCATATGCAGATTTGTTTTTAAGACAAAACCTCCGTAGAGGATGTCAGAATCAGGGCCTGCCTGAGACAATATTCCAAATTGCAGAGAGAGAAAAAAATTGTAAAACTGCTTAGTTGCAGTGCACATGCAAATTTTAATGTAATCTGATTGGCTGACAAAAGTATATAATGCACCTTTGCATAGGTGTGGCTTGGCTTGAAGGTATTGTGGCTTAGTATGGTTTAGAGTGGCTTGTGCATTAGTATGGCTTGTGGTGGCTGGAGACTTGTAGATAAATATTGTAACTGAGAATAGCAGATAGAGAATTGTATAGTAACTACTAGAGAGATAGCTACAGTGTAAATAATGTAGCTGTCAGCGCCCCAAATATCATCTGAGAAATAAATCAAGTTCCAGTCCAATTCTCTCACTCAAGGTTCGATTTATTAACAGAGCCATGTTGGTCACGCCATCTTCATTCCGATACTAACGTCTTCCTAGTAACCCACCCAGATTAAGGTTCATTCTACATCCCCCCACCCACAAGTTCATCACGAGGACCAGTCCAAGTGCAGGGATTTCACCAACTTCCTCTTTTCTTCAGTTGATGCAGAACAAAAGATGACCTTGGCTTGAAGAAAGGAATATGTTGTGGCTGTACTACTGTGGCAGGCCAAAGCCTCTAAAGCCTTACAGTAGGTTTGCTATGAAAGAAGTTAATATTTTCCTAAGAAACTCTGCAGTACATGTCTTCAATTATCTTCAAAACAACAGTTCCTGACATCCTGGTCTGAGGCAGGCAAACTAGCTGCTTTGGCTATCTGGGTGCGCTAGCTTCTGAAAACGTTACTCCAACAGAGGAATACAGAGCTAAACTTAATCAAGGAATGCAAGAATTGTTAGTGGAATCATTAAGAGAAAGTAGAAGAGAAAGTGATATGGTGCCTTACATGGCATCGGACCAGATTACTTATGGGACCGCCTTC
The DNA here is from genome assembly GCF_031021105.1 of Erythrolamprus reginae. NCBI lineage: Eukaryota > Metazoa > Chordata > Lepidosauria > Squamata > Dipsadidae > Erythrolamprus > Erythrolamprus reginae. Next base: position 50,986,903 of record NC_091950.1, read on the forward strand.
AGCCATATAAAACCCAGCGACCAGTCAGATCCCACAGAGTCGGCCTTCTCCAAGTTTCATCAACTAGACAATGTTGCTTGGCAGGGCTAGGGGAAGAGCTTTCTCGATGGGGGCCCCAGCCCTCTGGAATCAGCTCCCCCAAGAGATTTGTACCACCCCCACCCTCCTTGTCTTCTGTAAGATTTTGAAGACACACCTGTGCCGACAATCTTAGGGACACCAATCATCAGCCCCTGCCTATGAATTGATATATGTTGGATGGAAAGTTTGTTGGTGGATTAAATATTATTGTTTTTAGATTAAATTGGGGTTTTAGACTGTTTTTAGTTTTATTGGATTTTAGAACTGTATTTTTTCCACATGTTGTAAACCACCCCGAGTCCTCGGAGAGGTGCAGGATAAAAATCCAATCAATCAATCAATAATCCTTGAAAGAGTGTACCATGACAAATAAGCTCAAAATAAACCACCTTGATGATTCTGTATACTGTAACAAGAAGCAGAGATAAACTCTGTCAGGTTTTCAAGACTCTGTGATTGATTGATTATGTGTCACCCAGTCAGTGTCAACTCTTAGCAATCACATTGCTAGATTTTCTTCATGATGATATGCCCCTAACCTGGTCCTTCAGGTCTTCAAACATGTACCCATCACTACCGAACTGAGTCTGTTCGTCTTGTTGGGGAACTTCCTTTCTTCTACCTTTCCCAGGAACAAGTGCCTTATCAGAGAAATAGGTCCTTCCATAATCTTTTTTGTATTTGTTTATTTGTTTGTTTATTAATTTGTTTGTCAAAACATGTAAAATCCAGAAATTGGAAAGTTTGTCAAGCAGCCCAACAAGTTTCCTCCTTTCTCAAAAGGTTATGTTTAGGCATTTCTTTGAAATGTCTGCCTTTATACGGGCTCTACTTTTTGCCTTTAAATATGTCAATATTTTAATTGTGTAATTATTTATTTTATTTTATTTTTATTTTATTTATTTATATTTGTCAAACAATTATAGGATGGTAGTTTGTATTTGTTTATTTGTTTGTTTATTAATTTATTTGTCAAAACATGTACAAGATAGCAGGTATTGGTATAAATATAAACATTAGCAAAGTAGGTAGAGGTAAATTAGGACAATAGGACTGTAAAACAGGAACAGTAGGCACAATGGGTGCGCTTATGCACGCCCCTTACAGACCTCTTAGGAATGGGATGAGGTCAATTGTAGACAGTCTAAGTTTAAAGTTTTTGGGGTTTGGGGAAGAAACCGAAGAGTCAGGTAGTGCATTCCAGGCATTGATCACTCTGTTGCTGAAGTTGTATTTTCTGCAGTCAGGTTTTGAATGGTTTACATTTAGTTTGAATCTGTTATGTGCTTGCACAAATCCCAGCGACCGATTAGGTCCCACAGAGTGGGCCTTCTCCGGGTCCCGTCAACTAAACAATGTCGGTTGGCGGGCCCCAGGGGAAGAGCCTTCTCTGTGGCGGCCCCAACTCTCTGGAACCAGCTCTCCCCAGAGATTAGAACTGCCCCTACCCACCTTGCCTTTCGTAAACTCCTCAAAACCTACCTTTGTCATCAGGCATGGGGGAACTGAGATATCTCCCCAGGGCCTATACAATTTATGTATGTCTGCTTAATAATGGGGTTTTTTAAATATTTTAAATTGTAAATTATTAGATTTGTCATGAACTGTTTAATTGTGTTGTGAGCCGCCCCGAGTCTACGGAGAGGGGTGGCATACAAATCTAATAAATAATAATAATAATAATAATAATAACAACAATAATAATAATAATAGTTGCGGTTGAAGCTGAAATATTCATTGACAGGTAGGAGATTGTCATAGATGATTTTATGAACTACATTTAGATCATAACAAAGGTGACGTAACTAAGCTATCTAAGCCCAAAATTTCAAGTCTGATGGCATAAGATATTCTGTTGCGAGTAGAGGAGTGGAGGATTCTTCTTGTGAAATATTTCTGGACTCTCTCATGTGTCCAAAGTAGGATCATTTGAGCCTGCTCATTTAAGAGAATTCTGAATTGATTTGATTCATTGATTTGTTCTCTTGGCTGGCGATGATATTCTCTGAAGTTTTCCACACCACCAAAAATTTCAAAGCATTAAGAATTGCACATGCCCAATATTGGAAGGATGACAAATCTCCAGTGGAAAATGTATTGATTGATAAGATATACAGGTGTGCAGAAATGGAGAAGTTGACAATAGAATTGAAAGGACAAAATGAGTCAGACTATTATGAGCCAGGGTGGCGCAGCAGGTAGAGTGCTGTACTGCAGGCCACTGAAGCTGACTGTAGATCTGAAGGTCAGCGGTTCAAATCTCATCACCGGCTCAAGGTTGACTCAGCCTTCCATCCTTCCGAGGTGGGTAAAATGAGGACCCAGATTGTGGGGGCAATATGCTGGCTACGTTAAGAAGTGCTATTGCTAACTTGTTGTAAGCCGCCCTGAGTCTAAGGAGAAGGGCAGCATAAAAATTGAATAAATAAATAAATAAGGTTTGGATGAAACAGTATAACTGGATGGGAAAAATAAGAGAAAAACAGCGTGACAGTGTGGAAAAAGACTAAGAAGCAGGACAATGGAAAGGTATGATATATTGTATATAGATATGTGAATTGCAAAATATGAAATTTGGATGTGGATTTGTGCAAAAAACAATGTTATGATGTTTAAAGATGTGGTTGGTAAATTGGCAGTAACTGAATTTAAACATGCTTGGGATAAACATATATCCACCCTAAGATAAAATACAGGAAATGGTATAAGGGCAGACTAGATGGACCATGAGGTCTTTCTCTGCCATCAACCTTCCATGTTTCTATGTTTCTAAAGATAAAAACCAATATATATATATTTTTTAAATGCAGGGTTGAAAAAAATAATAATTTCAAAGCATCATTCTGCCCTGCTTTCATTTCTGTAGAGCAGAGTTTCTCAGCCTTGGCAACTTTGAGAGGTGTGGGCTTCAACTTCAATTCTGGGAGCTGAAATCCACATCTATGAAAGTTGCCAAGATTGAGAAACACTGCCACAGTGTATCGTAGGGAAGACCATAGATTGCTTAATTCAGAACTCTGTAGGCATGGATAAATCACAGCACCTGAATATCTTATCTCCAAAGCCATTATGCCTACTCTACCAAGCACTAGTCTGCAGTTTATTTCTTGACTGCTTTTTTTCTTGTCGATCATTTATCCTAAAAAGGAAAAACTGTCTAACATCTCAGTATCTTGACAGGCAGCAAGAACAGGGAATTGGCAAAGGTTATTTGTTTGTTTATATCCCACCTTTATTATTTTTGCAAATAAGTAGGCAGACAAATACTTTCTAGCTCAAAACAATAGCCCTGTAAGGTAGATTGGGCTGAGAGAGAGGACTGGTACATGTAAACACACCACACACACCACACACACACACTGCATGCATAATACGTACATACACACAAACACACACACATCAGAAATTGATTCCTCCTGGTTTGCACTAGTTCTATAGAGCCAGTAGCAAAATTCTGGTTGTGTTACAGAACCGATTCTGTTGGCGCCGATCCATGGACACCACCATCTTTTTAAAAAAAATAAGTGGGGTTTTTTGGGAATTTTTTGCTGAGTTTTTTTCTTCTGTGCATGTACAGAAAGTGAGCTTCCAGCACTACGCATGCAGCACCATCTTGTTTTTGGCTTAAAAAAAATTTTTTTTTTGCAAAGTTTCAGCACTTTCCACATGTGGCAATACGGTATGGGAGGCATGGTTTTAAATTGCGTAAAATCCGGAAATTGGGAAGTTTGTCAAGCAGCCCAACAACTTTCCTCCTTTCTCAAAAAATTATGTTTAGGCATTTATTTGAAACGTCTGCCTTTATACGGGCTCTACTTTTTGCCTTTAAATATGTCAATATTTTAATTGTGTAATTATTTATTTTAATTTAATTTAATTTAATTTATTTATATTTATCAAACAATTATAGGATGGTAGAAAACATTAGAAAAAGTAATGATAAAAAGTAATGATAAAAGACAATAAGACAGTAGGACATAGGTGGTAGGTTTAATTTTGTTTCACATTTTAAAGTATCATTTTAATCAATTTTCAATAGTTTCTTTTTTGGAATTCTTGGGGGGTTTGATCTCAGACTCAGTTTATGATTTCCCCTTCCCTCTTTTCATTCAGCAAGCATAGCAACATAAGCCTTTACTTTCTATTCCAGGAAGCATTTCTGTACAGTTTGCTTCTTCCTCCTAAAACAGATAAGAGCAGTGGTAAAAAGCAATCAGTAGCAGCTTGAGTTACAGGAGAAGCAACTACTCAGACATTTTAAAGTGAACTCTTTCTCAAACTTTTTCTCAACAGGCAAAGTAAAGCTTTCTGCTCTTGGTAAACTCTACTGTTATGTGTTAGCTAAATATTGCTACTCCTGTATTCTGTCCTTACCTTCTACACAGAGATAAATAGGGAGTACTGTAATCAGTGATGGCTGCCTAAATTTTTACTGTCACATTGTGGATGTGGCTTATTTTGTGGGTGTGGCTTGCTTGTCACGTGACCAGGCAGGAGTGGCTTGTCAGTCATGTGACCATGTGGGAGTGGCTTGAGAATCATGTGACTGGGGTGGCTTAAAGGTCATGTGACTGGGTGGGAGTGGCTTGCTGGCCAAGATAAGTTTTCCAAAAGGTGCTTGGACTCTTTTTCAGTTGATTAAGTCACATTATTTGAATAGCCACAAAAAGGACAAATGATAGACAGCATTATTTGTTGAGGAGCACAGTAACATTTTAAGGTTTTGTACTGAACCCACAAGGTTCAGTATGATTATGGATTAGGCAAGTAGCTCAATTTTCTTTAATGGTTATAAAAGTTCAGTTCTAGATAATGAGTAAAATGATTAAAGTGTTTATTTAATTATTTCCTATTTTAAAAGTAATTAAGGATCATACTAAGTTACTAGAGAAGGAAGGACATTAAAAAACTATTAAGTATTCAATAAATAGTGCATAAACTTACTATTCCCACTGTGTCATTCCACCCCCAGCAGCCCATTATTAATTACTAGTAATTACACTAGCTGGCATTCTCTCTGTGCTGTTTTTCTCTGGTTAGCAGGAATTAGTTTCCCATGGAAGCTCTTTGCATGGAGTAGATTTGTCCCATTGCCAGTCCTCTTCCTTGTGAGGTCTTCAGACCTCTCCCAGTCACAAACCTTTGGATTCTTGTCCCGAGGCCTTTGAAATAACAACTCTTTTAACAGCCAATTATTTGTAGACCCTCTTGGTGTGCTCAGCCACCTCCATCTCCATTTCCTTCTTGCTCCAGGACTTCTCCATCTTCTTCCTACTTCTTGCCAGCTCAGCAGCAGCACCATTTCTCTTTGGGAAGTTTATGAGAACCTGTTAGATTGATCTCTTCTCAGCTTTTACTTATCAACTAAAGAAACATCTATCGAATTTGAAATGGGGAAAACTAGTTAGATAGACAGATCACTGGGTGGCAGGAACAGCATGCTAGTCTAAAATAAGCCAAATCAAAGGCAAAGACTTATTGATTTGAAGATACAATGGAAGCTGACGCCCTGAAATATTCTTTTGCTGCCTAACTGTGCAGAGTGTTCTATCAACAATAGTAATAGCAAGATGTATTTTTTTCCGAATTTAGTTCCAGTTAGTAGGTGTTTTCCAGTAGAATTCCCAGTTCATGACCCTCATATCTTTCCATACTCCTTACAAATGCACGCCTATAAATTAATTGCAATAAGGGAATCCATGATCTATGCAATATTTCAAATTTCCATTTGCTGGATCATATGAGCAATAAAGTACCACTGCCCACATAACTTGTGGACCATTATCACAGGATTTTTACGATGCTAACAGCTACCATTATTATATGATTTGCTCCTTGTAAGTCTCAATGGACCTATCCAACACAGCAGCCTTGTGTTTCAAAAAAATGTTCATGCTTTTTCATTTTCTCCTTTTGGGTCTTTTTTGTCATGTTATTGCCAGAATTCACATAGCACATCAAACCGTATGGAAGCTTGCTTGTTTTTACCTTTAAATATTGTATGAACCTAGCCATTGTACTTTATAGAGCCCAATTTATGATTCAAATGCTATTTAATGCCAGATAATTCTATTCAATAAGCCTTAGCTATGTAAACCACATTGTGGTATGTTGTCCGGCACAGTTAACACTGTGTTTGTGTCCAGAGTATATACCCACCAAACTATATTATAATTTTAAAAAAACAACACATTGTCAGCCTGGTGCTCTGGGGCTTATATCTAGTCTCCTCTTACTACGTCACAATCTTAGCAAGTGCGCAGAGAGGCAGTAGGCATTGCCCTTGTCCATGCATTGCTCTGCTCATGTAATTTGCTGCTGCATTGCAGCAATTGTTTGGACAGTAAACAGCATGATGATCTGGGGACTATATGATTAGCCCATTCTTACCGTTTATTCTTACTGGTTTGTCATTAGTGCAACTTTGCAATGCAGCACTGTGAACAAAGGCAGCCAAAGGGTCAGCACACTGTAATCCCATTGATTCCAATGTACAAGAACTAAGTGCATGATTTAACTGATCACTTTAAAAACAGCAGATGTAGGTGTTCATTATTATCATTTGGCTGAAGCATGCATATAATACCAGAAGCCGTCAGAAGTAATAATCTTGGCAGTATTTATGGATTGAGTGTTTCTTCTGTAAGGAATCCAGCTTTGCAGCAGGAAAATACAAAGTGTAATGTGGCTTGTAATAAAGGCAAACTTATTTTTCATACTTCTTGAGCCCAAACACCAAGAGGAAGGTAGCAACAGGTATGATAAATCTCACAGTATACAGAAATAGAAACATTCTGGGAAGGGGACATTAGGGTGAGACCATTTGTTAAGAACTCAGTGGAGTTCAGTGAACATAATACAATGGTTAGAACTGAATAACATTAACATCTTGTATGTGATGAGGAATGAAATGGTGACATTTTGACAAGCTGACCAAGTTGGAATCTTAGACAGGAAAAGTCCACAATATTTTCAGCCATTTTATTTGTTTAAAGCAGTGTTTTTCAATCAGTGTGCCGTGGCACACTGGTGTGCCGCGAAGCTCAGAGAGAGAAAGAAAGGAAGAGAGAGAGAAAGAGAGAAAGAAAGCAAGAGAGAGAGAGAGAGATAGAAAGAGATAGAAAGAGCGAACGAGAGAGAGAACAAGAAAAAAAAGCAAGAGAGAGAAAGAGAGAGAGCAAGAGAGAAAGAAAGCAAGAGAGAGAGAGAAAGAGAGGGAAGGAAGGAGAGAGAGAGAAAGACATGGAGGTAGGGAGAGAGAAAGAGAGCAAAAAAGAGAGGAAGGAAGGAAGGAAGAGAAAGAAAGAGGGATGGAGAGAGAGAGAAAGAGGATGGGAGAGAAAGTGGGAGGGAGAGAGAAATAGAGCGAAAGGGAGGAAGAGAGAGAGATAATTTTTTTGTCCAAACGTTTTTTAGCCGCCCCCCCCCCCCCCCGCTCAATGTGCCCCAGGGTTTCGTAAATGTAAAAAATGTGCCACGGCTCAAAAAAAGGTTGAAAATCACTGGTTTAAAGCATCCCAGCGTTATAAGTGTGTGTGGCATTATAGGAACCTACCCAAGGAACTTAAAATCTAAATGTGCACCTTGGGAGCTTTTTCTTTCATTTCCATCCCTATGTCCAACTCCTCCAGCTGTTCAGATTATGTTAAAGTGATTGGGTTCAAGGAAGGACAGAAAGATAGTGTGAGCACCAATAGAAATAATGAATTGGATTTAAGGAAAATGGGTCTCACTCAATGCTGTATTTACCATGTGCTTCAGCCATGCATACATTTTTCCTTGCCCTTCACATTCCATATGATTGATATGTAATATCCAAGGCAAAGTGAGATGGGCAAACAAGGCCAATCAATCCATCAGTCAATGTGAACTTTGCCACTACCCATAAAGATTGTAGTCAGGATTTAAGTATGAAGGTGAACCTAACTGTCATAATCCAAAGGTCCCTTTTGTTGAATATCATGTTTCTAACATGGGGTAGCTGGTTATTTTCAAGACATATATACAGTATTTTGGAGTATAAGATGCACCTTAGTTTTTGGTGAGGAAAATAGGGAAAAGAGTCTGTTTACCAGATATTCATCTGGCTAGCGTTCTGAGTTTGGTCAGCTTCAGCACATTATTTTATCCCTTGGTTGGGGCTTTAAAAAAACTTTATTTGGAGAGAATAACAATGAAAGAGCTTGCAAGCCAGTAAGAGCTGGGAACATCATTAGCACCTAGAAAGAAACATTCAGAGCAAGTACGGCAATGGGAAAAACCCTGCAAAGTCTTAGGGCTTGGAAAACATTCTTTGCAGAGAGTAACAATGAAAGGTAAGAGCTGGGAACATCATTAGCACCTGGTTAGGGCTGGAAAGAAACTTATTCAGAGCAAGTTAGAGCAATGAAAAAAGCCCTGGAAAGACTTAGGGCTTAGAAAACATTATTCATAGAGAGAAACAATGAATGTGCCTGCAAGGTAAGAGCTGGGAAGATTGTTATCAGCTAGTTAGGGTTGGTGGGGGGTTACATTCAGAGTATAAAACACATTCAAATTAGGGAGGAAAAATGTGCGTCTTATACTCTGAAAAATACAGTAATCAGAAGAGGTAGAAAAAGACAGGAATACTATACTCTTCCATGGAGACATGAGACAGAAATTCTGATTAAGCCCTTAAAAGTGTCATTTCTCCCTCATTCTTCAAATGATTTTCTTGCAAATTCAGTTAGTTCAGCTTGGTGTTCTCTTCAATGTCTCAGTATGAAATTGACCCTGTTCTAGACTTTTTTTTGTTTTATAAACCTTATACTGTAACACTATCTAAGCTTCCCCAAGTTCTCGGAGAGAGGCAGCATACAAATCTAATAAATTATTATTATTATTATTATTATTATTATTATTATTATTATTATTATTATTATTCCCACTGCTGGTTTCTTTAATGCAGCTCCATCTATCTTTAATACACATAGGCCATTTAAGAAAGCTCCATGTTTAGAGATAAGGATATAAATAAAGTTCAGGTAATGAACATCTATTCTAGAGTTAAATGACTTTACTAATTGTTCCAGTGTAAGAAGCTGATACTATTGTTTTAAAACTATATAAAAGCTCTGCAAATCATGTCCCATTGGAAGGGTTCAGAAATCAATCGCATATTTATTTTCAGAATTTTGGAATTGATTGCATTTCATGGAATTTTATCAATTAGTCTACTCACTTTCACTTTTTCCCAAAAACTTGTATAAGTTCGTGTGTTCCTGCATAGTTATTGGGGGAGGGGGGGGGGTGTATTGAGATACATGCTTTGCATCAGTTTATCGTTTTATAAAGTAATTAATTTTTTTCCTTAGATAGAGATCAACTTTGTGATTATTTATAATACAGTGGAACCCCGACATACGAGCAGCTCTACTTACGAGCTACTCGAGATACGAGCTGGGAGAGTAGAGAAATTTTTGTTCGACTCACGAGCTTCCCTTCGGGATACGAGCCGAGAAGAGCCGGCCTGGCTTGCTTTGCTTCCCAGCTGATGCAGAGCCGAATAAAGCGTCACGCCCCTCTGATGCTTTTGGCGGCTTCCGAAGCGATGCTGGGCTCTTTTGCCGCCAAAAGCGTCAGGGGGGCGTGACGCTTTATTCGGCTCTGCATCAGCTCGGAAGCAAAGCAAGCCAGGCCGGCTCTTCTCAGTATCCAGCTCTTGGTGAGTCCTTGGCTTCTGCTGGGGGTGCAGAAGCGGGCGGGGGAGGGGGCAAAAAAAACCGCCCGGACAAGCACTTGCTGCGAGAGGGGGGAGGGGGCAAAAAAAAACGCCCGGACAAGCACTTGCTGCGAGGCGGGCGGGGGGAGGGGGCAAAAAAAAACGCCCGGACAAGCACTTGCTGCGAGGCGGGCGGGGGGGGAGGGGGCAAAAAAAAACGCCCGGACAAGCACTTGCTGCGAGGCGGGCGGGGGGGGGGCAAAAAAAACGCCCGGACAAGCACTTGCTGCGAGGCGGGCGGGGGGGGGGGGGCGGCAAAAAAAAACGCCCGGACAAGCACTTGCTGCGAGGCGGGCGGGGGGGAGGGGGGCAAAAAAAACGCCCGGACAAGCACTTGCTGCGAGGCGGGCGGGGGGGAGGGGGCAAAAAAAACGCCCGGACAAGCACTTGCTGTGAGGCGGGCGGGGGGGGAGGGGGCAAAAAAAAACGCCCGGACAAGCACTTGCTGCGAGGTGGGCGGGGGGAGGGGGCAAAAAAACGCCCGGACAAGCACTTGCTGCGAGGCGGGCGGGGGGGGAGGGGGCAAAAAAAACACCCGGACAAGCACTTGCTGCGAGGCGGGCGGGGGGAGGGGGCAAAAAAAACGCCCCGGACAAGCACTTGCTGCGAGGCGGGCGGGGGGGGGGGATTCACCCACCCGGACAACGCCGGAGCGCTACCGCCGCCGCCGCCGCTGCGGGGAGAGGCGGGCATTCACCCCCTGGACAACGCCGGAGCGCTACCGCCGCCGCCGCGGAGCGCTACCACCGCCAGAGGGGCTCCTCCGGAGGGGCGCACGGGGAAGGGCTTGAGCTGCCGCCTTCTCCTTTCCCCGTGGGAGCACCTGAGTCAGAGGTCTTGCCGGGCCGATTGCCGAGCGGGGGCGGGGCGCGGAAGGAGGCGAAGGCACTGCCGCACCGGCCCCCTCAGGCCGCTCCGTCCCTCTCCGAAGACACCCTTGGCCATTACAGATCTGGCAGCCCCGGTCGAAGGGAAAGTTCCTCCGTTCCGCTCCAGAGCCGCCGACCCGGGCCCTCCAAGGCGCAGTGGGTGTGCGGGGGAAGCTGAGGGAATCCACCGGACTCTGCCTCCGGCTGCAGCTTCCTCTCCAATTGGTCCTGGAACGTGAGGAATAAGTTTCTTTCTTTATTTCTCCACCCTTCAACCTTCTCCTCAGAGGCTTCCTCCCATATGTGCCTCACGCAGCTTCGCAGCCTCGTTTTTCCTTCGAGGGGTTTGTGTGTGCTTTTTATTCTTTCAGCCACCCGTATTCTTTACGTTCCAGGATTCCCTGCCTTTTATTCTTTCAGCCACCCGTATTCATTACGTTCCAGGATTCCCTGCCTTTTATTCTTTCAGCCACCCGTATTCTTTACGTTCCAGGATCCCCTGCCTTTTATTCTTTCAGCCATCCGTATTCATTACGTTCCAGGATTCCCTGCCTTTTATTCTTTCAGCCACCCGTATTCTTTACGTTCCAGGATTCCCTGCCTTTTATTCTTTCAGCCACCCGTATTCTTTACGTTCCAGGATCCCCTGCCTTTTATTCTTTCAGCCACCCGTATTCATTACGTTCCAGGATTCCCTGCCTTTTATTCTTTCAGCCACCCGTATTCTTTACGTTCCAGGATTCCCTGCCTTTTATTCTTTCAGCCACCCGTATTCTTTACGTTCCAGGATTCCCTGCCCTTCATTCTTTCAGCCACCCGTATTCTTTACGTTCCAGGATTCCCTGCCTTTTATTCTTTCAGCCACCCGTATTCATTACGTTCCAGGATTCCCTGCCTTTTATTCTTTCAGCCACCCGTATTCTTTATGTTCCAGGATCCCCTGCAGCGCAGTCAGCCGGAGCCCCTTTAGCGCCCTGAGGACGCACCTGACTTCGGGCGGGAGGCTGGCAAAAGGCGCCCCGCTCGGAAACCTGGACCGGATCTCCCGTTTGGTTTGCGCAGGGGAGACCAATTGGAGAGGAAGCTGCAGCCGGAGGCAGAGTCCGGTGGATTCCCTCAGCTTCCCCCGCACACCCGCACACCCACTGCGCCTTGGAGGGCCCGGGTCGGCGGCTCTGGAGCGGAACGGAGGAACTTTCCCTTCGACCGGGGCTGCCAGATCTGTAATGGCCAAGGATGTCTTCGGAGGGGGATGGAGCGGCCTGAGAGGGCCGGTGCGGCAGCGCCTTCGCCTCCTTCCGCGCCCCGCCCCCGCTCGGCAATCGGCCCGGCAAGACCTGCCTCTGACTCAGGTGCTCCCACGGGGAAAGGAGAAGGCGGCAGCTCAAGCCCTTCCCCGTGCGCCCCTCCGGAGGAGCCCCTCTGGTGGTTGTCCGGGCGGGTGAATGCCCGCCTCTCCCCGCAGCGGCGGCGGCGGCGGTAGCGCTCCGGCGTTGTCCGGGCTTCTCACTGCCGCCTCAACAACAGCCACGGGAGGGGAGTCGCTGGAGCTGCCCCCGGACTTTCCACAAGCCCAATGCCGCCAGCTCACATGCCCACCTCTCCCCGCGGCAGCGGCGGCGGCGGTGGCGGTAGTGCTGCCCGGCGAGGAGGAGGAGGAGCTGGGCTCCGGAGGGGCGCACGGGGAAGGGCTTGAGCCGCCGCCTTCTCCTTTCCTGCTGCTGTTGTTTCTCGCCGCAGCCTCGCGTGCTGCTTATCCCTCGCTGAGGCGAGAGAGCCGCGGGGCAAACAGCCGGCACCGGGCGCAGCCTTTTGCGAGGGAAGCCACCGACGCAGCAGGAAAGGAGAAGGCGGCGGCTCAAGCCCTTCCCCGTGCGCCCCTCCGGAGCCCAGCTCCTCCTCCTCCTCGCCGGGAAGCACCGGGCATGTGTTTTAAAACATCGGAGCCGGCATGGGGAGGCTTTTAATCAGCCCCCGAGCCCCGAACCCGGACTCGGGGGTTGATTGAGAGCCTCCCCATGCCGGCTCCGATGTTTTAAAAGACACGCGCGGCTTTTCTGCTGCCTCCTAAAGCGGGGAAGTTCGCCAGGAGGCAGCAGAAAAGCCGCGCGTGTGTTTTAAAACATCGGAGCCGGCATGGGGAGGCTTTTAATCAGCCCCCGAGCCCCGAACCCGGACTCGGGGGTTGATTGAGAGCCTCCCCATGCCGGCTCCGATGTTTTAAAAGACACGCGCGGCTTTTCTGCTGCCTCCTGGCGAACTTCCCCGCTTTAGGAGGCAGCGGAAAAGCCGCGCGTGTGTTTTAAAACATCGGAGCCGGCATGGGGAGGCTTTTAATGAGCCCCCGAGCCCCGAACCCGGACTCGGGGGTTGATTGAGAGCCTCCCCATGCCGGCTCCGATGTTTTAAAAGACACGCGCGGCTTTTCTGCTGCCTCCTAAAGCGGGGAAGTTCGCCAGGAGGCAGCAGAAAAGCCGCGCGTGTGTTTTAAAACATCGGAGCCGGCATGGGGAGGCTTTTAATCAGCCCCCGAGCCCCGAACCCGGACTCGGGGGTTGATTGAGAGCCTCCCCATGCCGGCTCCGATGTTTTAAAAGACACGCGCGGCTTTTCTGCTGCCTCCTGGCGAACTTCCCCGCTTTAGGAGGCAGCGGAAAAGCCGCGCGTGTGTTTTAAAACATCGGAGCCGGCATGGGGAGGCTTTTAATCAGCCCCCGAGCCCCGAACCCGGACTCGGGGGTTGATTGAGAGCCTCCCCATGCCGGCTCCGATGTTTTAAAAGACACGCGCGGCTTTTCTGCTGCCTCCTAAAGCGGGGAAGTTCGCCAGGAGGCAGCAGAAAAGCCGCGCGTGTGTTTTAAAACATCGGAGCCGGCATGGGGAGGCTTTTAATCAGCCCCCGAGCCCCGAACCCGGACTCGGGGGTTGATTGAGAGCCTCCCCATGCCGGCTCCGATGTTTTAAAAGACACGCGCGGCTTTTCTGCTGCCTCCTGGCGAACTTCCCCGCTTTAGGAGGCAGCGGAAAAGCCGCGCGTGTGTTTTAAAACATCGGAGCCGGCATGGGGAGGCTCTCAATCAACCCCCGAGTCTGGGTTGGGGGCTCGGGGGCTGATTAAAAGCCTCCCCATGCCGGCTCCGATGTTTTAAAACACACGCGCGGCTTCTTTGCTGACTCCTGGCGAACTTCCCCGCTTCAGCCGACGTCTTTTCCCCTCAGCCCTCGGGCTTGCACGCATTAATCGCTTTTACATTGTTTCCTATGGGAAACAATGTTTCGACATACGAGCTGTTCGACGTGCGAGCCTCCTTCCGGAACCAATTAAACTCGTAAGTCGGGGTTCCACTGTATGTTACAATGAGTTTCATTACTTTTTGCTTATTTATTGCAACCATGCATTTTCATTCACAACATCATATATCTATATCTATACCTCTTCTTTTTGATTCTAATAAAATTAAAACCCCTGTTGTCAGATTAAATTGCTTTTCTTTAATTTAGACCATTGATCTGTCCGGTCAAGTATTGTGCATGAGAGCTGACAAGTGACATTTGCCCGAGAGAGTGAGAGATCTTAGGCTAAACCTTGTCCTTAGCTGCTGGAGGAAAGTCAGACTATAAATGGATGAGTGATATGATTTTACAAGGTTCTGAGCAGCACAAAAATTGAGCTGGAGGGTTAATGTAATTCATAGTCCATTGAATGTTTACCTATGTTTTAACAGTTGTTTTACAGTAATGTTCCATGCTACTGGATTATAGGATAAATTTCTAGTCTTTTTCATGAATTCAGCAATACAGGTACACTTGGAAATTTTAAATATAGAGTATTTTAGTATGAATGAATTGATCTGTGAATGTTGAGTTTGAATTGAAAACTGCACAACTGCATGGACTACAGAAAGTGCGTCATTCCATGTATGTATAAAAAGAGATTGTAGTCAAATTCAGCTCCCAGAGGAACATATCTGTACTGAAGTACATTACATTAATTACTTTAATGTTCAAGACCTACAGAAAGAATTAGTTGTACACCTGAGGTATTGTATATAAAGCTTTGCAAAGTACTGTATGTTGAACAATTGTTTGTCACTTATTCACACCATTGTTAAAAAAAAAGAGCAGGTGAGAAGCAAGAAATTCCTTCTTGCATGAAGTGTTGTTAAATTAAACTTGTCCTTTTGAGCAGCAGCTATCCTTCTGCAGAAGGAGCCCTAGTCAATTATTTGAAAAGGAATTTCTGAAAAGTACTGTCCAGCCAAGTAATGATTTGAATAGAAAACCACTTGAGCATGGAAAACTGGTTTAGAAGGGATGTTTCTTATCTTTGTTTGGTTTTTTAACACAAGAAAGTTCTAGGGGAGAAAAAAAGAGGAATACATTTATAAGTCTTCATGCCTATAAATGATGGAAATGAGACCTTAGGTAATAATTATTAACTAAAATAACAATTGCACATTTAAAAATCTAAAAGCAAGGAACCCCAATATAAAAAGCATACATACAGTCATATCATGCACAAAAACTACATAGGCAGGGGGAGATGTCTCAGTTCCCCCACGCTTGACGACAGAGGTGGATTTTTTAGGAGTTTACGAAAGGCAAGGGTAGGGGCAGTTCTAATCTCTGGAGGTAGCAAACATGACATTCTAATTCTTGTAGAAATTACCTATGCACCATTGAAAAAAAAAAACCCTCCCTAAATATTTCTTCTTAAATTCTGACTCCTGATAATGAATATTATTGTAATATACTACATTTCTATTGTTTAGCTGATTTTCAGCAATGAAACACTAACGTGATAAGAAAAGAACAATTTTAAAAAATCAAATTTCCAATATTCATTAAATAATATAATCAGATATTTCATTAAAATATATAATGAATCTAAAATTCAATGGTTTAAAGGTTTAAAGACCTATTAAAACATACGGTAGTTTATATTCACAGTTTTTAATTTATCAAAGAAAATTTACTTGACCAACACAAAATACTTTGTGTCCATCATCCTGAAGGAGAAAATGGAGAGTGATTCTCATTGTCTAAGAATTGTACTGCCAATGTTTGTTTTATAATTGTCATGAGCTATGTGCAATGTCAAGAATATTTCCCCCATGCCAATGAAAGTTCAAGTTCAATCTACTCAGTGAGTCTAAGAGTCAATTAACTGAACTGTGTATGACAAATAAGAACCTGATTCTATAGTAATGAGAAAGAAGGAACAGACTCTGCCGGCTTAAATGCCACAAAAACACCACTCTCATTTAAGTCTCAGAAGTGGGAACTGTGGTATAAACAATCTCTGGATGGTTCTGAGTAATGTTATGAATTGGAGTGACTGTCTTTGACCCTGCTCATGTGGAAATTGCAGTTTATTTCATGCCCAGGAGAATATAACTTCCCTAAATATTGGTGCAGAGAAGAAGACGTATAGTTGCATAAACTGATTTAAAAGCCATTCTTATTTGAAGTTGATCACTAAAGCATTTCCTACTGTCTGAATTAGAAGAGGGACAGAAGATGAGAAAGTTTTGGGGGGAAGAGGATATGCCTGTCAGGCACCATAATCAAGGTTTCATCTCCAACATCTTCCTATAGAGCTGGACAGATCCTTCTCTGAAATCCAGAAGTGCTGCAAACAATTATCATAGACAGACCTTTCTCAATAGGGCAATTCCAGTTGCGGTGGATGCAGAGTAAGCACATGGACACAGAACTCGGATTTATGGGTCACATTTATTGATTAACTCAGGACCTGCAGAGGTAAAACGAAGAGGGCGGAACTACCATTCAAAACATTTCTGAGCAACTAAAGGGCGAAAGCCCCCTTCTGAGAAAGGGAGGGTCCCCTTGGCCTTGAACTTGGCCTTGAACTTGAACTTGACCCCCCCCCCCTTGCTCCTTGCCATGCCCATACGTGTGGGGAGGCTCACCTACCCAGGTTGTCATCTCTGGGCATGTGGTGGGTGAGCCCCAGGGGCATCTCGCCTCCATATCTGGGCCAGCCTAGTCTTGTAACCATGGTGGGGAGCAGCCCATCATCTTCTAAAAGGTGCCCAAAGAACACACAGTTGCTGTCACTTCCAATTTTCTGCCCCTAAACGCCTCCCCGTGACCAAAGGGATATGAGCTCAAACAAATGTTTCAAATCTGGCCGAATTGACCTAACCCTATAGAATAAGATGCTGGACACCCCCTAACCGACCCCTTCTTGGCTAACAACGTGGAGTAGACAAAAAAATGGTCGGGATCTAATGATGATACGGTGGCCAAAAATTCCTACTCGGCCCCTGTAGGTGACCACCAGTCACACTGCGGCAAAGGGAGGGTGGGTGGGTGCCTGCAAGACAGGCCGGCGGCATATCCAAGAAAGGGGAGGTGAGTGGTGCTCTGTCCCCATTTATACTGGGGGTCGCCGCTCACCTCTCGGAAGTGCGTCATGCCCCCATGACAAGCACAGGGCATGCTGGGGAGGGGGCCGCGCGTTGTGCATGCGCGCCTAATGTCCCCCTCCCAGTGCACTGCCACTGGCATCCTCCGTGCTCCCGCCACCACAGTAAACGCCGCCAGCCTTAAAGCAGCAAACAGTCCCTTGTATTAAATCTGGCAACTCTGAGAGTTTCAAGACAGCCAGAAAACACCAAGCTGGAGAAGGCTGATGTCAATACGAATCCAGAAGGTCCATTAGGTCCAATATTGTGTGAGATATGACACAACATTTTACATTTCTGAAAGATTCAAGAAGGGTTTTACTAGAAAAACTGATATAGATCCCCCCATCTGTACACAGATAAAGAATGTAGATTTCATTACTGTATCATTTGTCGAGAACTACAGGAATAACCTTGAGGAAGGTATGCGGAATCCATTAGCAAAACAGAATTAAGCCCAGGAAGAGAAGAATGCATTAGAAAGAAATTTAAAGTGATCCTACCAACTTCCTTTGGTATAAAAAAGAAGTGGAAAATTGTCAGGCTTTCAATATTCTGTAACTATAGATTATTATATCAATAAAGTAAAGATCTAGTATCCCTTGTGGAAACTGTTTCCTATCTCACAGAGCTGACAATAATGATTTTATTACTGCCATTACTGGCAGTAATAAAATCATTAGAATAGAATTGTATTGACCAAGTGTGATTATACCCACAAGGAATTTGTCTTGGTGTACATGCTCTCAATGAACCTAAAAGAAAATATAAATTCATCAAGAATCATAAGGTACAACACTTAATAAGTACCAGGAGTGGGTTACTGCCTGGACGGGTGAGGGGGGGAATGCAGTGGGGTAGCAAAAATGGAGCTCCACCCCAGAGCACCCTTCATGGCATTGGACCAGAATACCTCCGGGACCTCCTTCTGCCGCACCAATCCCAGCGACCGGTTAGGTCCCACAGAGTTGGCCTTCTCCGGGTCCCATCGACTAAACAATGTCGTTTGGCGGGACCCAGGAGAAGAGCCTTCTCTGTGGCGGCCCCGACCCTCTGGAACCAGCTCCCCCCGGAGATTAGAACTGCCCCCACCCTCCTTGCCTTTCGTAAAGTTCTTAAGACCCATCTCTGCCGTCAGGCATGGGGGAACTGAGACATCTCCCCTGGGCCTATACAGTTTATACATGGTATGTTTGTGTGTATGTTTGCTTTTAATAATGGGGTTTTTAGTGTTTTTTAAATTATTAGATTTGTTCTTACATTGTTCTTGTTATTGTTGTGAGCCGCCCCGAGTCTACGGAGAGGGGCGGCATACAAATCTAAATAATAATAATAATAATAATAATAATAATAATAATAATAATATTATAATAATAATAATAATAATAATAATAATAATAATAATAATAATAATAATAATAATAATAATAATAATTTGCACTGAAAGATGTTGAAAGAAAATGCAGGGCATCCTGCATAAGCCACGCTCATAGTATGGTAGTAAAAAGTTTGGTAGCCCTTCACTGATGAGTACAAATAAGCAATCAAATCATATTAAGAACCAGTCAATATAAATTGTAAGGATACTTTCCTAGAAGACCATTGCAATTTTGAATATTTGGTAGACAGATAAACTTTATCCCCCACACTAAATTGGGGTTGTTGGAAGAACACTCTCATCCATGTCAGTAAATGAATGGATGGAATCTTTGAAAGATTGGTGGGCATTGGGACAATTATTTTGGATTATGGTAAATGGAAAAATTGCAAGAAAAGATAAAGGCCTTCTTGGCCACGAAAAGGGCTAACTACTTCTGGGCTTCAGGAATGATTGTGATTTAAGAGGGCCTGGATTCAAATCCTGCATTAGCCATACCCAATGGAAAGAGGAAATTCAGACTGCAACCCCAATATACTTTGCCGTAGTCAGTGAGGCAGCAAGAAAGTGTGTTAGTTGAAATGCGCAGTCTGTATTTCTGACCCTTTTTTCTCTCTCTGCGAAGCAGAATGTGAGTTCTGTTTGCAAGAGAAGGAAAGAGAAGATGGGGGAAATCTTATTTTTTATGACAGTTTCAGCAGGTGGTCTCAAATGCCATTGAGTGAATCTTTGAAAAGATGAATATAAGGACAACTCATGTTTAAGAGATTAAAGAACCTTTAATTCTTTAAAATTAAAGAAGATTTCGAGTTTAGAATTTGGATATACTCATCTCTAATGATCTAAATGCCTGAACCCCCGATAACAACATTGCCAAAAAGACATTAAGAGTGGTTAACCCAATTTTGTGTAGCTTCTCCTCTGGTAATATTGTACTTTTAACTAGAGCATATAAAACATTTGCTAAACCAATTCTCGAATACAGCTCATCTGTCTGGAACCTGCACTACATATCGGACATTAATACAATTGACAATGTCCAGAGATATACCATAAGAAGAGTCCTCCACTCCTCTGTTCGCAACAGAATACTTTATGCCAGCACATTTGAAATTTTGGGCTTAAACAATTTATAACTATGCCACCTTTGGTCTGATCTAAGTGTAGCACATAAAATTATCTGCTACAATGACTACTTCAGCTTTAACCACAACAATACACGAGCAGACAATAGATACAAACTTAATGTAAACCGCCCCAAACTCAATTGCAGAAAATACAAATTCATCAACAGAGTGATCAATGCCTGGAATGCACTACCTGACTCTATGGGGTTTTTTTCCACAAACCCCCAAACCTTTAGCCTTAGGCTGTCTATCATTGACCTCACCCCATTCCTAAGAGGTCTGTATGGGGCATGCATAAGCACACCAACATGCCTACTGACTCTGTCCTAGAAATGGGAGAAATGACTTATAAATATCTACATGATAGTATAGAACTGAACAAATAATATTCTTAGTTCCATGGGCAACATGTGCCAAAGGATATATCTAATGACCCAATGTCACCAGAGAGGGGATCCATTTTGAATTCAACTTTGGGAGATTGTGATGGCTTAGACCTTGCAACATGTGAAATATTAAAGGGTTCAAGATTTCAGTGGCTGAAGCATGGTGCTGCAACCCAACAGGACCGACACAGACTTCAGAGGATAATCAGAATGGCAGAAAAAACAATTGCTGCCAATCTGTCTTCCATTGAGGACCTGTATAGTACACAAGTCAAAAAGAGGGCAGGGAAAATATTTACTGACCCCTCGGATCTTGGACACAAACTGTTTCAACTCCTACCCTCAAAACATCACTACAGAGCACTGCACACCAAGACAACTAGACACAAGAACAGTTTTTTCCCGAACGCCATCACTCTACTAAACAAATAATTCCTCCAACACTGTCAGACTTTTTACTAAGTCTGCACTTCTATTTCTACTAGTTTTCTCTCATCATTCCTATCACCATTTTCCTCCCACTTAGGACTGCATGACTGTAACTTGTTGCTTGTATCCAAAGATTTTTATTAATATTGATTGTTTCTTCATTGCTTATTTGACCCCTATGACAATCATTAAGTGTTGTACCACGTGATTCTTGACAAATGTATCTTTTTCTTTTATGTACGCTGAGAGCATATGCACCAAGACAAATTCCTTGGCCAATAAAATTCTATTCTATTCTATTCCATTCTATTCTATGATGGTAGAAACCAGCAGACTTTGAGTTCTAGTTGCCAAGCTAATGTGGTCATACATAGAATTTGTATGATTACAAACACTATATCATGGGCAGCCACAAAAATCTCTTTCAATTCCCAAATATCAAGGGGAAGCAACCTACCATGTTTCCCCGATAGTAAGACCCCCCCGATTGTAAGACATATGGGGGGTTTCAGGGGGGTTGGCTAATATAAGCCATACCCCGAAAGTAAGACATATGTCTTACTTTCGGGGAAACACGGGGGTATTGCCGGGGGGGGAGCCCGATGACCAGTGCCGTCCTTCGCCTCGCATTTCCGGGTTGGCGAGCCTGGATTAGAAACATAGAAGAATTCTCCATCTTCCGCTGAAGGGGTTGTGGCATTTCGGACCAGCGCCATCCTTCACTTTGCCAAGCCGGGGAAGAGGCGGTGGCGGCGAGGCGAAGGACGGCGCTCCCCTCCGGTCGGCTCGCTTCGGACCAGCGCCGTCCTTCACCTTGCCGCGGCGCCACCGCCTCTTCCCCGGCTTGGCAAAGCGAAGGACGGCGCTGGTCCCCGCTAAGCCTTCTGCGCCTGACTCGGCGAGGCGAGAGGGAAGAAGGAGAAGCGCAAGTGGATGCAGACCGCCCGGGAGGCATTTATCCGCCCGGGAGGCATTTATCCGTCCTTCGCTTTGACGGCGCTGGTCCGCCCGCTCGGCTCGCTTCGGACCAGCGCCGTCAAAGCGAAGGACGGATAAATGCCTCCCGGGTGGATAAATGCCTCCCGGGCGCTCCACATCCACTTGCGCTTCTCCTTCTTCCCTCTCGCCTCGCCGAGTCAGGCGCAGAAGGCTTAGCGGGGCTCCCCGGGCAAAGGCCGGGGCGCGGCGGCGGGCAAGGCGCGTAAAAAAAACCCCGGGCAAGAAGAGCCGTCCGGGAACGGCTACCTTCACCCTGTCAATTTGGTGAGTGGAGGCGGGAAACGGCGGGGGGGGTCTGAAAGGACACACGCGCCGTGACGCTCGCACCTGGCTCCGCGCCTTCCCGGCACCCGTAGTTCCCTTCACTTCCTTTGCCTCGCGTCCCCCCGCCCCCCCAATCGTCCGGCCCGTAAAGCGGTACGGGGCTGGGGGTGGGTGGATGCCTAACGCCGCTCGCCCAGAGGAGAAGAGGCCTCGCCCAGGCCAAAGCCCGAAGACGAGCCGGCCCCGGTGCCCAGGACAATATAAGACATACCCCCAAAGTAAGACACAGTGCCGCTTTTGGGGGTAAAAAGATAGTAAGACACTGCCTTACTATCGGGGAAACACGGTAGTACATTTTAATGGCTTGGACTTCAAGTTTCTTCACTCTGGCCAGTATGGTCCAGTTCACAGCAGTGATTTCCAGATAACCTGGAGGTTATCAAGATATTTAACCCTGTCTGAGTTATCTTATAAATATATGCCTTCAATTTTAAAGAAGTGGATATCAGTTCTACGCAGTCTTAGAACAGAAACCAAGCTTGCATTTTTGTAACTTCAGCATTGTGTTGAATCAGCCTCATCCCATATGGCAAATGATACGGTTTCTGTTATTCATCCTCATTCATAGCCTATTCTCTGGAATAGGTATTTGAGCTTGGATCATTTAGTTTCTTTAGCTTTTACATGTTTCTAATACACTTAAGGGGCACGTTAGATGAGCATAGATATTATATCTGTCTTGTCAGAAGCAGAGGACAATTTCCTTCAAGTGCTACATATGTCTGCTAGCTGTTAGGAAACAATGAAAAAGCTAAGAGCTATCAGCTGAACAGCATACAACTTTGAATTAGCATCAGCATGTAGCTTTGTCATGGTCTGCTGACAAAAGGTTATTGATGATGACTCACAATGATCTTACATAGGTGTGGATGATGTTGGAGTTTATTTGTTTGTTAGTTAGTTGATTGATTGATTGATTGATTGATTGATTGATTGATTGATTGGGTTTATACGCCGCCCTTCTCCGAGGACTCGGGGCGGCTTACAACATATAAAAAAGAACAATAAAATACAATATGCTAAATCCAATTAATTAAAACTAAATAAACTACTCTAAAATTGATAACTATATTAAAAATCAATCATACCCATTCAAACAACAAACATGCATAACATTCATCGGCCGGGGACTAGTTTCTAATCACCCCAAGCCTGGCAGCATAAATTAATCTTAAACTCTTATGGAAGGGGAGAAGGGTGGGAGCAGTGCGAATCTCCGGGGTGAGCTGATTTCAGAGGGCTGGGGCCCCCACAGAGAAGGCTCTTCTCCTAGGTACCGCCAAATGACATTGTCTAGTTGATGAAACCTGGAGAAGGCCGACTCTGTGGGATCAAACAGGTTACTGGGACTCATGTGGCAGAAGATGGTCCTACAATTATTCTGGTCCGATGCCATGTAGGGCTTTATAGGTCATAACCAACACTATGGGGTTTTGGAGAAACATGGGCATGCCTAGGCAGGCCCATGACTGCTCGCACGGCTGCATTCTGCACAATTTGCAGTTTCTGAACACCCTTCAAAGGTAGCCCCATGTAGAGAGCATTGCAGTTAGAAACATAGAAACATAGAAGATTCACGGCAGAAAAAGACCTCATGGCCCATCTAGTCTGCCCTTATACTATTTCTTCTATTTTATCTTAGGATGGATATATGTTTATCCCAGGCATGTTTAAATTCAGTTACTGTGGATTTACCAACCACATCTGCTACTCTTTCAGTAAAATAATATTTTCTCATGTTGCTTTTGACCTTTCCCCCAACTAACCTCAGATTGTGCCCCCTTGTTCTTGTGTTCACTTTCTGATTAAAATTATTTATGTATGGTATGCATGTATTGTATGTTTTTTAAATAATGGGTTTTTAGATATTTTTTAAATATTAGATTTGTTCTTTGTACATTGTTTTATTATTTTTGTGAGCCACCCCGAGTCTGCGGAGAGGGGCAGCATACAAATAATAATAATAATAATAATAATAATAATAATAATAATAATAATAATAGCACTTCCCTCCTTAACCTTATTTAACCCTTTAACACATTTAAATTTGTTTCCCTTCTGTCCTCTAGGCTATACAGTTAAATACAAATCCAATAAATAAATAAAGTCTGTGGAGAGGGGCGAGTCTGCGGAGAGGGGCGGCATACAAATCTAATAAATAATAATAATAATAATAATAATAATAATAAATAAATAAATAAATTTAATAAAAGCCTATGCATTTGTTCCATTCTTTTTTCTTCTTTCCAATAAACCTTTTAGTTTAATTCTTACTCATTGAAGAAACACTAACTTTTCCACAGAATATTCATACAATCTGGATTAATTTG
Source organism: Erythrolamprus reginae (assembly GCF_031021105.1). Lineage (NCBI taxonomy): Eukaryota > Metazoa > Chordata > Lepidosauria > Squamata > Dipsadidae > Erythrolamprus > Erythrolamprus reginae. The sequence goes on from NC_091950.1 coordinate 51,010,999, forward strand.
CCATGGAATTGATAGGTGGATTTTGTGCCATCAAATGAGTGTCTGCTATTAGAAGCCACACAGATCAATCTTCCCCAGAATTTATTTATTTATTTATTTATTATTTGGATTTGTATGCCGCCCCTCTCCGAAGACTCGGGGCGGCTCACAACAAGTGTAAAACAAATCATAAATAATTCAATTAATTAAAATATTTAAAGATTTAAAAAAAACCATATACTAACAGACACACACACACAGGCATACCATGTATAAATTAAATGTGCCCAGGGGGAGATGTTTAGTTCCCCCATGCCTGACGGCAAAGGTGGGTTTTGAGGAGTTTACGGAAGGCAGGAAGAGTAGGGGCAGTTCTGATCTCCGGGGGGAGTTGGTTCCAGAGAGTCGGTGCCGCCACAGAGAAGGCTCTCCCCCTGGGGCCCGCCAACCGACATTGTTTAGTTGACAGGACCCGGAGGAGGCCCACTCTGTGGGACCTAATCGGTCGCTGGGATTCGTGCGGCAGAAGGCGGTCTCGGAGATATTCTGGTCCGATGCCATGAAGGGCTTTAAAGGTCATAACCAACACTTTGAATTGTGACCGGAAACTGATCGGCAGCCAATGCAGACTGCGGAGTGATGGTGAAACATGGGCATACCTGGGTAAGCCCATGACTGCTCTCACAGCTGCATTCTGCACGATCTGAAGTTTCTGAACACTTTTCAAAGGTAGCTCCATGTAGAGAGCATTACAGTAGTCGAACCTCGAGGTGATGAGGGCATGAGTGACTGTGAGCAATGAGTCCCGGTCCAGATAGGGCCGCAACTGGTGCACCAGGCGAACCTGGGCAAACGCCCCCCTCGCCACAGCTGAGAGATGGTTTTCTAATGTGAGCTGTGGATCGAGGAGGACGCCCAAGTTGCGGACCCTCTCTGAGGGGGTCAGTAATTCCCCCCCAGGGTAATGGACGGACAGATGGGATTGTCCTTGGGAGGCAGAACCCACAGCCACTCCGTCTTATCCGGGTTGAGTTTGAGTCTGTTGACACCCATCCAGGCCCATAGAATGCTCTATCTGCAGCCATAGTTCCCTCTAAGCTGAGCAGTGAGCAATCGCTCACTTAAAAATCAGCATCAACTCAGAGTTTTCCAAACCTGCCCAGAAGCCGAGAGGGAAAGAGTGAGAGGGAAGGAGAGAGAGAGGAAGAGAGAGAAACAGATAGAAAAAAGAGAGGAAGGAAAAGAGAAAGAAAAAGAATGGGAGAAAGGAAGAGAAAGAAAATCAAAATCTAGTTTGAAACTATCTGAACTATTTAAGTGGCATTTTGATATTGATAGAGTTGCCCTATTATGAGCTCACTGTTATAGACACACAGTACAGTATTTTATTTTGAAATTCTGAGGCAAAACAGGGTGGGTTTTTTTATTTGTTTGTTTGTTTGTTTATTTATTATTTCTGTGCCGCCCAGTCCCGAAGGGACTGCCGCTCAGACACTATACTTTTCCGCCCACCCCCCAAAAAATTAGAGGGAACACTGTCTGCAGCCTGGCCCTCAGGTTTAACATTGTCACTGTAATTAAATCAATTCACCCTGATGCTGATTCTTCTGTTTTCTTTTGTTCCAACTTCCCAGCAATATCAATGCATTGAGAGAGCCAGAATACAACCAAAACTATGGTAATTTAAGCCTGGTGAAAATTCAGCACTAAATTCAACATAGATAAAGTCTATACAGTGGAGGCACAGGACAAAGAGAACCACCTTTGGCCTTTTGTACATTGAGTTGCTTTTCGTTCATAAAAACCAGGAACTGCTGGTTACTTCACTAAAGCACAGAAGGAAACGTCTCCTCCGAAATCCTACAATTTATTGATGCTTTAATTTTATTTTATGCACTCTTCTTAATGATTATTCCCATTTAAAGTGTAGAAAGAATTAGCAGTATAACCAAGTTGGAAGGGACCTTGGTATTCTTCCAGTCCAGGGGTCCCCAAACTTGGCCACTTTAAGACTTGTGGACTTCATCTCCCAGAATTCTCCAGCCAGCATAGCTTAAAGTTGCCAAGTTTGAAGACCTCTGTTCTAGTCCAACCTCTCCAATTATAACTGTTTACATTAATTTCACGCTTCTGCCCCATATAACAAGGTAGTGTCTGCTTCCGTTTTCAGAAATTTTTAAGAGAGAGAGAATATGTATGTGTGTGTATGTGTCAGTGTGTGTGTATGTATGTATTTGTATGTTTATGTATGTATTTATGTATCAGTAGTGGGTGTTAAAACTCTTTGCTACTGGTTCATGCACACGCTCATTACACTTCTGTGCAAAAGCATCCTGGGAAGGTGGGTGGAACCTCCTACCAAACTGGGAGCAACACAACATTGTGTGTGTGTGTGTGTGTGTGCGCAGTGTGTGTATGTGTGTGTATACACACATATGCATACATGCACACACACACATATACATACATGTTTCACCAAAAATGTTTTGTTTCCCACAAAATAAGATCCTGTCTTATTTTTATTTTATTTTTTGAACCCCAAAATAATTGCTTGGCCTTATTGCCATGCACTCAAAAGCCTGATTGGGCTTATTATCAGGTGATTTCTTATTTTGGGGAAACAGGAGATGTATATATGTATGCATGCATGCATGTATGTATGTATGTATATATGTATGTATGTATGAATGAATGAATATATATATATATGTATATACTGTATATGTATGTATATGTTTGCATACGTATATATATGTGTGTCACATGTTTTTGCTGAATTTGAAAATTAAGGGAGACTAGGATAGATCTATTTTGGCCTTATTTTGGCTTCATCAGATAGCCATACCCTCACTGGGACTTGAACCTGACACCTTTGCTTGTAAGGCAAAGAATTAACCTCTAGACTACAGTATCCAATCCTTTCAGTTCTGTATATATGTGTGTATATATAGGTGTGTATATATAGGTGTGTGTGTGTGTCAATCAGTGGATTGATGCATGTGTGTGTGTGTTGTGTATCCACTGAGTATTGGCCATATTGACTAGAAGTATTTCTCTAAGATTCCCATTGGAATCAGGCCAGTTTTTAGATAGGGATAATTTTTCTGCATTTCCATCATGTGACTATTTAGAGAACCAAGTGTGGCTGAGGAAGGGACAATGGAATGCGGGTATCAATTGTAAGGCCTGGCTCAGGGGTAGACTACTGCCTGGATGGGGGAGAATGCAGTGGGGTAGTGAAAATGGAGCTCCACCCTTGAGCATCCAATTTGCACTGAAAGATGTCGAAAGAAAATGCAGGGCGTCCTGCATAAGCCACGCCCACAGTGTGGTAGTAAAAAATTTGGTAGCCCTTCACTGGCCTGGCTGGAAAAATACTGAAAGCTTTTCCATTGCATCTGGAAGGAGAGTCCAATATGGGTTATTCTCAATCCTATTGGTCGAGACTGAGTTTAAAATTAACATAATATTAGGCACCGCCCCTTGCCTGCCCCCAGTGAGCTCTGTTTTAAAAACTCAGTCCATGTAACGAGACGTATGAGTTTAGGTGTAATAAAGAAATTGTTTAATTGATTGTTTTTATCTTGTTTTAAACTGTTTAACTGTTTTCTCTTCTTTTTATTACTATCTTTGCAGATGCTGTAGAAGACCGGGAGGGGTTTCTGCCCTCCGTGGGCATCAGCCCCCAACGAGATTCCCCCAGGAGACCTCTTCCCTCATAGAGGGTACCGTCCCACGAAGGGGTGTCAGCCTGGGGTCACTGGCCTCCGTGGCCAAACTCGGCTGGGAGCCAAAGGTGGGGGGGTCCACCCCCCCCACTGGGAGGCTTGGGGACACTGAGTCCCCTGAAAACGAACGACGGAGCTGTCATAAACTTGCCTCAGATCGAACAGTGAGGCTGGAACAAGCGCACGCAGCCGCCACAGCCGCTCGGAAACAAACGCGGCAGGCTTCAAAGGGGATCCGACGATCATATGTTTGGCGGCCAAGCCGCAACCCGCTTGAGGCCGCCGCCGGAGTCAGTGCTGAGCTGCTTTGACAGGCAAGAGGAGGCTGGGACCTCCCATATGTTCGGCGGCCATATGGGACCCCGGGGAATGCGGCAGCATGATCCCCTTATATGCGTGGCTGGCAGAGGGGACTCTTAGGGCTCAGCGCTGTTCCTCAGTCTCCAGGTGCACCGCGCCCGCCATTTTGGCGGTTGGCGGGATTCCCCCCCTCCCCCTCCTTTCTTAGCCTTCCTTAGTAACCATTATAAAAAGGCGCGAGGACTGGCTTGGGGGGGGCGGTTGGCGCAGGCGCACTACGCGGACGCCATTTTGAGGATCGGTACTCAGTGACAGAACTGACAGCAGAGCTTCGTGCCTGATCCTTTCCTCTTTCCTGAGCGATTATTAATTAATTGTGAGTACCATGGAAATGAAGGGCAGTGGAGAGCAAAGTCTCCCTCCTACCCCAGTGCCCAAGCCCAAAGATAAGGGGAAGATAAAGACTAAATCATCACAGTCTTCTTCCTCAGCCATCAAGGAGGCTGAGATGCGGATCCAAGCCCTTGAACAGAGGTTAGAAGCAGCCCTTAATGCAGCTCCTTTAGCCAAGGCTGGACCATCGCTGGAGCTTGGGCAGGCGGCCGGTCTAGCGACCCCAAGAGCTCATGGGGAGACCAGAGCCGACATAGATTGGTCTCCAGACAACCAAGTGTTGCCCCTGCTTCATAATCCTAGAAGTAGACCAGGCTCAGCGGGCCCAGAGAGATCAGTATGGGGTGGATCCCCCCAGCCAAAAGCGGTTCCAGCGGCTACCTTCACACCTACAGCTGCGGGACTCAGGGCTCAGCCTGATACGTGGCAGAATATGTCACCAGCCATTCAGGAATTAATCACTAATGCCTATTCACAGGGCATAGCAGTTGGAGCACAACAAGGGCTTAGGAGCCGAGCAAGCCACAAGCCGAGATCTCTGGTCTGCACCGCCCCTTTCGGGTTTAGGATCTGTGACTGAAGAGCCAGTGTTCATGGAGGATAGTGACAAGGACTATGATATGTCAGAGGATGAAGCCCCTCCAGAACAACCGTTGGTAGCGGGTTTATTTAAACAATCCTCGTTCAGGACACTATTATTTAAGGCAAAGCAGACAATGGAGTTGAAGGATCCGGCTCAACCTTCTCAAACCACACCATCCAGATCCTCTACTCTGTTGAAGGAACCTAAGCCTGAAACAGACCATGTCCCGGCATCAGAGATCTTTGTACAAAGCATTAAAAGACCGTGGCAGTATCCGGCGGCGGCCCAGGGACCATCAGTGGTAGAAAGAAAATTCTACACGTTTGACGATGAAGTGGAGGCCCTGCTTCAGTTCCCCCCTATAGACCAGCCGGTTGTAACTCTGGTTTCCAACGCTCTGGTTCCTGCCGAGATGGGAGACAATTTGAAGCCAGAGGATAAGAAGGCTGAGGTACTTCTGAGGAAGACACATATGATGGCCAGATGGGGGTTCCGCGCAGCAGCGGCTGCATCTTTTTTTAACAGAGCCTCCATAGTATGGATTGAGGATATGCTATCTCGCCTGGGGCCAGAGGAAGGGAGAATGCGCCAAGATCTTAGTAAATTGTTGACAGCGGCGGAATTTTCAGCCGATGCCACCTTACATTTATTTATTTATTTATTTATTATTTGGATTTGTATGCCGCCCCTCTCCGAAAACTCGGGGCGGCTCACAACAAGTGAAAAGACAATCCAATACATAATCCAATTAATTAAAATATTATAAATTTAAGAAAAACATGCTGCCAAATTCGCAGGCAGAGGGATGTCCGCCACCCTTGCATCGCGTTGACTACTGTGGCTGCGCAGCTGGCAAGCAGACACTAAATCAAAATGGCGTCTGGCCTCATCGCCTTTCCAGGGGTCTCAACTTTTGGGAGACATATTGGAAAAAGTCCTCATAGAGGACAAGGACAAACAGAAGATACTTCCTAGGTCCAAGAGGGGACAAGATCGCCGCCATAATCCTTACAATCGGCGCCAGTCCTTTCGCTGGGACACCTCATGGTCAAACCAAACATTTAGGCCCTTCTCTCAAGGCAATTTCAACCAAAATGCCTACAGGAATGACCGAGCGCCCTTTCAAGACAGGACAAGAGGATATCAACCTACTAGGTGCCCCTTTCGTGGTCCCAGCCAGAGGGGTTTTAAACGCCCCAAATGACTTTCCCATGACACAGCCAGTAGGAGGGAAACTCCACCTTTACAGTACCTCCTGGCGTGCCACATCCTCAGACAAATGGGCACTATCTACAGTAACACAGGGACTACGGTTGGAGTTCATTCAGCCCCCACCCAACCAATTCCTACACTGTCCAAGACCACGGAACCTTGTCAAAAGGAAGGAACTATACCAAGAAATAAGCCATCTCCGGGAGATCCAGGCCATAGAGCCTGTGCCCAAACACGCAGAGGGCACGGGTTTTTATTCTATGGTGTTCATAGTCCCCAAGGCATCGGGGGGGTGTCGCTTAATTCTAAATCTCAAACAGTTGAATCTGTACATTCTTTACCGGAGATTCAGGATGCACACTCTGCATACCATCCTAGCGGCAGTGCGCCCTCAGGACTTCCTTACCTCCTTAGACCTGAAGGAGGCTTATTTGCACATGCCGATCTTTCCACCGCATCACAAGTATCTACGATTCTGTGTAGAGGGGATACATTACCAGTACAAGGCCATGCCATTCGGCCTGTCATCGGCCCCTCGCACCTTCACGAAGTTGCTGGATGTGCTTACAGCGCATCTGCGCGCACAGTCCGTCCGCCTGATGGCATACTTGGACGATATAATCGTTTTGTCCAAGTCCCAGGCAGGTGCACACCGAGATCTCCACCTGACGATGAAGTTTCTGGAGGAACATGGCTTTACAATCAATATCCCCAAGAGCCAACTGGAGCCATCTACAAGACTCCTACATCTGGGCTCGATAATAGACACAACCACGAGCATCGTGTCACTCTCACCGGACAGACAGGACAACATCATAACCTTGATAACCTCCATCCAGAGACAACAGAAAGTCTCCCTAGCCTCATTGTCCAGGCTGCTGGGGACCATGGTCTCGTGTATAGGGATCGTGCCGTGGGCCAGGCATCACATCCGCCCGTTGCAAGGGTTTCTGCTTCCGGCCCAGAGAGCAAGACTGAGCCAGTCATGCAAGCAAGTCAGACTCCCACAGAGGGTCAGGAAGTCTCTGGCCTGGTGGACTTCATCAGCCCTATTTCAGGGGTGTTCGTTCCAGACCCACGATCAGGTCGTCATGACTACAGACGCCAGCTTGTCGGGTTGGGGCGCGCACATAGACCTCCAAGTGGCACAAGGACTTTGGACCAAGGAGGACCTCAGCCCGGTAAACATCAACCTTCTGGAGCTCCGGGCTGTGTTCTTAGCACTCCAACACTTTACACCTTTGGTTCAGGGGAAACACGTGCTTGTCTTAACAGACAATGTGGCAACGAAGGCCTACCTCAACCACCAGGGAGGCACGAGATCACCACGCCTCATGAGGGAGGCCATGGCTCTCTTCAATTGGGCCGAATACAACTTGGCTTCTCTCTCTGCGGAGCACATAGCAGGAGTCAACAATGTCCAGGCCGATTGGCTGAGTCGAACCACCTTAGACCCCACGGAGTGGAGACTGGATCCACAGTTGTTCCACAAGATCACGCTTCGATTCGGGACTCCGCTGGTGGACTTGTTCGCCTCTCACGCCAATACACAGCTCCCCAGGTTCTATTCTCGGTTCCATTCACCCACGGCGGAGAAAGTCAACGCCCTGAGGTCGAGCTGGCCACGCGGCCTCTTATACGCCTTCCCTCCAACGAATTTGATTCAAAGAGTAATAGACAAAATTCTACTGGAGGAGGCGGAAGTGTTGCTTGTTGCACCACATTGGCCACGCCGCCCGTGGTTCTCGGACTTAATAGCTCTGTCGATCTCCCCACCTTGGAGGATTCCGGACAAGATAATCACTCTCAGCCAAGGGTCAGTCTATCACCCAGACCCGCAATGGTTTCAATTAGCCGTTTGGCATTTGAAAGGAACAAGCTGAGAGAGCAATCTTTGCCAGAAAGTATCATTGCCACAATGCAGGCTGCCCGCCGGCCATCCACGTCCAGGATTTATCAGGCAACGTTGTCGGCCTTTTGTAAGTTCTGCAATGGGAAGGATATGGAACCGGAGAGGGCTCAAATAATTGCTGTGCTAGAATTTTTGCAATTGGGCCTCGAAAAAGGACTAACTCCCAGCACACTGAGGAGGCAGGTGGCCGCATTGGCAACTGTTATTCGGTTACCAGAATACCGCTCTTTGGCTATTCACCCTTGGATACGTGACTTTCTCAGGGGTGCTATGAACAAACACCCTCCACCACTGCATAGATTCCCAACGTGGGACTTATCCCTGGTGTTGAAGGCTCTGACTGGTCCTCCCTTTGAGCCTTTGAGATCCATCCAGCTCAAGTTTCTTTCCATCAAGACGGCCTTTCTAGTGGCTATCACTTCGGCCAGACGAGTATCGGATTTGTCTGCATTATCCATCAGACCTTTGCATCTTTTATCCGGACCGGGTGGTCCTACGCTTGGACCCGACCTTTCTTCCTAAGGTCAACTCGTTATTCCACAGGAAACAAGAGCTGATCTTGCCGGACTTTTGCTCGCACGGGAGCCACCCTACAGAACTTAGGTGGCACAAACTAGATGTTAGGCGAGCAGTTAAAATCTACATTAGAAGAACCGAGTCCTTTAGGAAGTCTGAATCGTTGTTTATCTCCTTTGCAGAGCAAAAAATGGGCCTGGGCGTTTCCCCCAGTTCAATCAGTCGATGGATCCGGGACTGCATTGGGGAGGCGTATAAGGCTACAGCTCAGAATCCCCCTCAAGGGGTCACGGCGCACTCTACGTGCAGTGCAGCCACGTCAGCAGCTTGGAGGACTCAAGCCTCGATCGAGGACATATGCCGGGCTGCGACGTGGAAGACACCTTCTACATTCACTAGACATTATAGACTGGATGCCTATGCTTCAGCTGAGGCATCTTTTGGGAGGAGGGTATTACAGAGGGTGTGTTCCTCTCCAGCTGCCCTGACTTAACAATCTCCCTCCCATTTAAATTTGAACTTGGGTATATCCCATATTGGACTCTCCTTCCAGATGCAATGGAGAAGAACCATTGTACCTACCTGAACGGTCTTCTCAGTGCACTGGAAGGAGAGTCCAAACCCACCCAGCATCGGATTGTTTTCAGGGAAGCTGGGTTCGGTTGGTTCTGCTTAATGTTATATATATATACATATAGTTATTGGTTCAATAAAATTGTGTTGGTTATATTACCTTTCGTTTTTAAAACTGAGCTCACTGGGGGCAGGCAAGGGGCGGTGCCTAATATTATGTTAATTTTAAACTCAGTCTCGACCAATAGGATTGAGAATAACCCATATTGGACTCTCCTTCCAGTGCACTGAGAAGACCGTTCAGGTAGGTACAACGGTTCTTTTGTTTCAAGTCAATCTTGTTCTACATCTATCAGCATCACTCTGCATTTCTTTGTATATTTAGGAATTGAATGCTCATCCATTTAATTTGACAGATCTGAATGAACAGGGGATAGGCAATTTCACTGCATAATTTTCCGCCAAAGAGGTAAAGTCATCTGCTCATTGTTTACACAATCAGAACAATGCATCAGTCTGTTCTGAATCCTATGGGTTTGCCTCTTTCATTTCCATCAAGCTCTCTGAGAAGAAAACATATGCCAGATATAGAAAGCCAACCTGGTACCAGCCGAGGAAGAATTTTGCAGCACATTTGCTGGCCTTCTTAAAAATACATATAAGAAAGAACCACAAACCATTAAGAGATAAAGGAAAAGTACTTTTTGTTGCCATTTTTTATTTTACCTTCCATTTTGTTTGTCACGATGGTTTGGGATCATCATTTCAAAAGGATGCACTGTGATTGCTACTTTAGAGGATAGTTCTCTCTTTGAAGGTGTCTGAGGTCTGGATGTTTTCTATACAAAATTGTAAGAATGGAAAAGAGAAACCTTAGGGTTGCCAGATGGCAGTTAGCAATTACAAAACAGCAGCCGTTTGACCACCCAAGTCCCAATTTTCCCCACTCCAGTGAGCTGCATGGAATTTCTATTATGGTAATTATTTCCAAATTGGAATTATTCCATAATGTTCAAACATTATGCAGATTAATAATTTCTTTTGTCTTTTTTGTGGATGTAAAGTAAGCGACCACTTTATTAGAAATAAAAATTAGGCAAAGATCCTTTTCATGCACTTCATATTCTTCCCCCCAACCCAAAATCTTTGCACTGTATACTGAAGTACTGGTGGATTGTGATATTATGTGTGTGTCTTCAGCTATCTGAAGACAAATAAATTTACAAGAGTATATTTCTTTTATGCAAGTAATAAACCAGTTTTGTCTATATTTCTTTGCCCTTAGCAATTGCCCATTATAATAAAGCTCTAATTGTGCATGGTGTAAATGAATTAATGTGCATGGAGAAAGTAGATTTTCTTCATTTCATTTTCATTTATTGGATTTATATGCCGCCCCTCTCCGAAAACTTCCCCGCCCCCCTTCCCCTTTTTTTCCCCAGAAAAAAAAATGGCAAGGTTTTTCAGAGAAAATGATCGGCTATTGTTATCCAGCTAACTTCTAGGCTGACAGAACTCAGTTTCCTGTTTTCTAGCTTGATGTCTGACAAATATGTTACAAAAATAATAATTCCAATTTGGAAATAAAAGGTGCATGATATTTTATCAAAAAAGGTGCTACCATACTCCTGAAGTAACAGGGCTGTCCATTGACACTGTTTGTTATTTCTAAAAAAAGTATAATCTCATTCAGAACAAGGAAATCTATCATTCTTTGGAATTGTAACCTGAACATGAGGCATATCTATCTCATCTCAATTCATCTTTAATTTATTCATTGCCAACTGCAGGCAGACACACCATTTCCTGCAGATATTATAGATTTGGAAGTCATCATTCTATTGATAGCATATGTAGCTTTAAATTTCCCAGCAATATCCTCCGGCATTTCATTTAGATATTGAAACTAGGAGATAGGATGGAGCCTAAGGGATGCTATATAACACTGTGTAATTGCTCCCAATTCCAGGAGCATCTGTCTCCAGCTCACACCTTTGGATGTCAATCTGACATAGGAATAACCACGTCATTCACACAGTCCAGAAGGAGAGTACATTTGATATAGAAAGTTGCTGAAGGGCCAAAAAGGAACAATATGTTCAAAAAGGTCCAATACATTCCTTGTATTGAACCCTATGTATCATGCTCAGTTCCATAATAGCTGCTCCTAACCCCAAAACCTTTATTTATTTATTTATTTATTTATTTATTTATTTATTTATTTATTTTATTTATTTTATTTATTTTATTTATTTTATTTATTTTATTTATTTTATTTATTGGATTTGTATGCCGCCCCTCTCTATAGACTGTCTACAATTGACCTCTCCCCCTTTCTAAGAGGTCTGTAAGGGGCGTGCATAAGCGCACCATTGTGCCTACTGTCCCTGTCCTACTGTTCTATTGTCTTCTTTCATTACTTTTCTAATGTTTTATTTGTATAAATTACCATCCTATAATTGTTTGACACATACATACATACATACATACATACATACATACATACATACATACATACATACATAGATACATAAATTCAGAAGCCAGTTTGAACTACCTTGCCTTCAGTAAATGGGAAAGCCATTGTTTCCTTCTCATGCAGTCCTAAACTTCAGATCTGTCAACTTTTCTTCAGATTACAGTGAATCAGCTTTTAATTGTCCCCCATCTTTCTTTCTTTTTAATACACTTTATTAATTTTTCATTAAAAAGACAAAACTGACAAACATACATTTAACATAAAATTGGGGTTGCAATTTCCCCACTTATTCTAGAAGTCAAATTTCCATACATAAAAAAGAATACCTTATTAATACTTTAAATCAACTTGTTACTTTAAATGAAAAGAAGAAATTTTGTTTAACCTTATGTATAAACAAAAAACAAAAAACCTTCATATATAAACTAAATAGAACACAAAATTTAAGTCATAACCATACTTCTACATTTCTCACATAAGTTTTACTTTTACTTCTTCTTATTATTTATCCATATATACACTTTATTCCAAATCACATAAAATTCTGATTCCTCTTGGTCCCCCATCTTTCAAAGAGGCTTCCTAGCACATGAGAAAAGGCCAATCCTTGTGTGACAGTTACAAACATTTAGATGTGAGCTTTACATTAAAGAAGTCATTTTAAGTTTGTTTTTTAAAAAAAATACAGATTAAAGCTTCCCTACTAGAGATGGGTTCCTCCCAATTCAGACCATCTTGCCCGAACTGGTAGTAATCTTCTGATGACATCACAATGACATCACTGAGTCGATTTGGCTGGTGCATGGATGCTGCCATCTTTTTTTAAAAAATGGGGAGGGAGATTTTTTTTCTGGGGTTTTTTTTCCTCTTGAGCATGTGCAGAAGCCAAGTTTCTGGCACTGTGCATATGTCACAATCTTTTGGGGGGGGGGGGGCTTTCTTTTCTTTTGAATTTAGTTTTATCTTTTTGGCATGTGTGACCACACAAAGCACATGTGTCCACAAGACACGGCTAAGCGGCGTGGGTGGAAGCGAAGCGGCAGCAAGGTAAGTTAGGACCCACTCCTGTTCCCCAGCTGGCCTCCAAATTTAAATGCATGGAGACTTTCCCTCTTACTGCAGAACTTTGTAAGCTTGAAAAGAAAGAATCAATGAATGCATGCATGATGAAAGCCACCCAGGTGGCATTAAGTCTCATCTGGGTATACAGAATTTTTTTTTTTAAAAAAATGTGAAATTGAGACATGTTTGATAATAGTTTTAAGAATGAGAGCAGAGGTAATTCAGGCATCTCAGAATGGAGTAATTATACAGTGATTGCTCACACCTGGTACATTTTCAAAGATCTTCTATATTTTTAGTAATTAAAACAATAACTCTGAACGTTGGTTAGTAATATTTACATTTTAAAACTTTCACCAGATTGTGTTTTGATATATTGATATATTCCTTTGCTCATAAAACTTACCAGGAAAGACTTAATGAACTCAATCTGTGTAGTTTGGAGGACAGAAGGGAAAGGGGAGACATGATCGAAACATTTAAATATGTTAAAGGGTTAAATAAGGTTCAGGAGGGAAGTGTTTTTAATAGGAAAGTGAACACAAGAACAAGGGGGCACAATCTGAGGTTAGTTGGGGGGAAAATCAGAAGCAATGTGAGAAAATATTATTTTACTGAAAGAGTAGTAGATGCTTGGAACAAACTTCCAGCAGAAGTGGTTGGTAAATCCACAATAACTGAATTTAAACATGCCAGGGATAAACATGTATCCATCCTAACATAATATACAGGAAATAGTATAAGGGCAGACTAGATGGACCATGAGGTCTTTTCCTGCCGTCAATCTTCCATGTTTCTATGCTTCCATTTAATTTTGTCATAAACCATTATAAGACAATGCAATGTTCTAACCCAGGGGTGTCAAACTTGTGGCCCATGAGCCAGATGTCAGGGGCTGGCCATGTCCATGCCTGCATGCTGTAATGATGCAGTGATGATGCGAGTTTGACACTTCTGACTAAGTAATCTTTCCATTTGGAATCATTCTATTAATTTATTTGCTTATGTCTTCAGGTGCTAGACACAATCAATCAGATTGTCCTTGACATAACCAGTTCAATTTTTTCTCTCTTGCAATATATTACCTAGATTAGGGGTCTCCAACTTGTGGACTTGTGGACTTCAACTCCCAGAATTCTTCATCCAGGAGGCCTGTGGAGACCCCTGATCTAGAGGAGAGTAGGCAGTCTATGCCTATACTACAGTTATTCCCCAGGAACGATTTGGCAGCTCCTAAATATTGGATCTGAACCATCAATTTTGTATTGTTATCTACTTGCATTCCAGAAAAAGTTGCATGTACAGTAATTGCAAAAGGAATACTGTAATTAGTAATCACTGCACATAATTTCAACTCATCTGTTTCGGGGAGGATATTGTTATCTATTGACATTTAAAATGAAGCATCTTATATAGAAAAGAGAGTGTTGAATGCCTATAAAGTATTACTGAGGTCTGTTGAAATATGATAATATATGATAAGCATGTAGAAGTACAATATAATTGGAATATATAAAGTTCTGTAGGCTGAGCTATAACAATACCTAAGCCCTGCACTTAGCTTTATTATAAAATCCATGAACAAGCTTTACTGCTTATTCATGTGATGTCAGCCATAATTCCCACCCATTTTTGATTGTTGTCTAATGGTTAAGTTAATTCCCAATTGATTGCCCTATAACCAGACGTGTTGCTAGTTGGGGTAATTAAAGAGACATTAATATAGGGAGCAGGTGAAGTATCTGATGTTTACATAAGATGACAATGGGATCAGGAAGGGAATATTTTCTAGACATTTATCCTGCCTTAGGAAGACAAAGGAATCTTATCAGTAGTGGGTTCTAAATGCCATTGCTACCAGTTTGTGCTCATTCTTGCACATGTGTGCAATGCTTCTGCACATGGAGAACAATAACATTTGTAATGTCTACTGTAAATTATTATTTTTATATCTCTGCAATGACAGTTCTAATATTGTGAGGTCCTTGGTGCTCTCTGAGCTTGGTTGTTTTCTTGTAGACATTTCATTACCAAATTAAGTAACATCATCAATCCTGAGATAATAATATTCTTTTCTATTAGAGCCCTAAATTATTTTAGAGATTTTTTACAACTAGTATATTTTAAAAACTCATAACAGCAGAGATGTTAATTGCTTGAAAATTGTGTAACCCTAACAGGCAACTGCTGATTTTCCTATGTTTGGTAGGTAGGATCAGATTAGCTCTAAGTGGTTTGGAACTTAATGATGAATAAACCTCCATGGTGGGAGAAGCAGTTAGGAAAAGGAGATTATGACGTTGGGAGATACTAAAAGTACAATCATAAAGAATTCCAGTGAGTAAAGTAAAGGCAGCTAGAAGGGCCCAATGTGATTGTACAAATTGCACACTAAAAGTAATAAAGGCTGTAAATAGAAAACAAAAAGATAAAGGAAGAGTACATAAGGTAGCCCATAACTGCAAATATGATGTCAGAAAACATAAAACTTAGAATAAGTTGGGATTAGTGAATGAAAAGATCTTTTTTCAGATATGTTCAAAATAAAAGGCAGTAAAGAAATAGAATATGTCAGCTTCTCAAGGAATATGACAAAATGCTAAAAAGCAACAAAAGGAACATCATATTTACTTAACACCTAATTGACTGAGTCTTCATTAAAACTTCTGAGCAATTGTGAGGACCAGGTGGGACTAGGACACTTGAGCTACTGATATTTCCCAGTCAGAAACAGTGAGGTTAACAAAATTCAAAATATTTACTGTATATTATTTTCCTACCTCTCTGTACTTCCCTCTGTGTTTCATCTGCATTTTTCCAGTTCATATCTATTTCATTTCATTTTCATTTTCATTTATTGGATTTGCATGCCGCCCCTCTCCATAGAGTCCGGGCGAAGTCTACGGTTGCTTACATAGCAAAAGGATTAGCTGGTGAAGTTATCATTGCCCAGAGTACACCCAGTTAGGAGCTCTGTTCATGACCCTGTTAATTAGGCCACATAATGGTACCTATTTGTCTACTCACGTTTGCAGGCTTTTGAACTGCTAGGTGAGCAGGCGGTGAAGTGAATGACGGGAGCTCGTCCCGACATACCATGGCACCGGGCTTTGAATGTGGGCTTTGAATGTGGGCTAATCCACCCTTCTAATCCTTATCCTGAGTTTAATCATCAATATATTGTTAAGGAGTACTTACTGCAATTAAATAAATTTAAATCTCCAGGGCCTCATAGGGTACTGAAAGAAACCCTGGAGATTGAATGAAAGTCAGGTGGCTGAAGAAGATTTATTTTTTATTTTTGGAGATGAGACATTTGCCTTCATCTATCAGGCATCAGGATGGATTTGTAAAAATCAAATGTGCCACCTAAATTTATCTTATTTTTTAATTGAATTAGCTACTTCATTAAATTATTAAAGAATTATAGATCTAATGTGTCTTGATTTTAACAACCCTTTTGACAAAGTATTCCATGCATTCTCATTAGCAAGCTGCTATGTCTCCATGTCTGTCCTGCTACCTATTGCCAGCTTCATTATGGGATAAAGGACTACTGATTTTCTTACAAGATTGTACATGTGAAAGGTTTTTAACAGTGAAAGCAAGATTCAAATGTTAATTAATTGTTGATGTATTCACTGTTACAATTCTTATTAGTATAAGTGATAAAACTTGGTTGTCATAATTAGAAGCTTTTTTCTGCTGATGAATATTTTCATCTCTCTGGATCTGTGAAAATAATATCTTAAACTAATAAAATATTAAATGAATTAATGAGATTGAGTGAGATTAAAAGCATGTTTAATGATGCCTTAGATTGCTTCAATTTCTTCTCATCTTCTACAACTACAGGAAGATTGTAGTTTATTATTATTATTATTATTATTATTATTATTATTATTATTATTATTATTATTATTAGTGTGTGCCTTCAAGTCAATGATGACTTTTTATGACTGCCTGGGCAAGACCCTGTTGTTGTTTTCTTTTGCAAGATTTCAGAAATGGTTTGCCATTGCTTACTTGTTAGGGTTGAAAGCAAGTGATTGGCTCAAGGTCAGCAATCTGGCGAGGGGCCTAAAGTGGGATTAAAATTTAGCATCTCCTTGTTTCTAGTTTGTTGCTCTAACTACTATACCTTGTTGAGGATGAAGTTATTTTATTTTTATTCATTCACTCACTCACTCACTCACTCACTCACTTAGTTAGTTAGTTAGTTAGTTAGTTAGTTAGTTAGTTATTGTATTTATATGCCGCTCACTCCAAATGGACTCTGAGCTGCTAACAATCGGAATAAATACAACAACAATAAAAACAGTTAAAATCTAATAGTAAAGGTCAGTAATAACAGTAATATAAAAAACATACATACTGGCAATCAGCCTAATTCCAGGCCTACCAGAAAAGCCAGGTCTTAATGGTTTTCCAGAAGACACATAGGGTAGAGATAATGTGGATCTGTGGAGGCAGTTGGTTCCAAAGGGTCAGAGAGAAGGCTTTTCCCCGAGGTCCCGCCAACTAACATACTGTAGTTTGGCGGACGGGACCTGGAGAAAGCCAATTTACCAGCAGCAGCGAGGTATGAGGGAGAAGGTGGTCCCGTAAATAGTCTGGCCCTGAGCCATTTAGGGCTTTAAAGGTGATAACCAACACCTTGAATTGCAGCGCGCGTAAAGTTGGAGTAATACGGGCATACCTTGGCACGCCCATTATTGCACACTCCGCTGCATTCTACACCAGCTGAAGTCTCCAAACACTCTTCAAGGATAGCCCCGTGTAGAGCGCATCACATTCAAGACGGGAGGTGATGAGGGTGTGAGTGACTGTGCGGAGGTAGGGCCGCAACTGGTAAACAAGATGGACTTGTGCAAAAGCCCCTCTAGCCACAGCTGAGAGATGGTGTTCTAGCTTCAGCTGTGGATCTAGGAGGACACCCTATCTGAGGGGGGAATTTCTTCCCCTCACAGTACCAAAGACAGGCAGATGGCATTGCCTTTAGAGGAAAGACCCACAGCCACTCAGTCTTATCAGGGTTGAGTTTTAACCTGTTTGACCCCCATCCAGACCCTAACGGTTTCAAGACACCGGCACATCACTTCCACTGCTTCACTGAACTGACATGGGGTGGAGATATACAGCTGACTATCATCAGTGTATTGTTGGTAACTCACCCCATGTCATCAGATGATCTTGCCCAGAGGTTTCATATAGGTATTAAATAGGAGAGGAGAGTGGACCAACCCCTGAGGTACCTCACATAGGAGGGGCCTAGGGGTAGACCTCCATCCTCCCACTAACACCAACTGCAATCCGCCAGAGAGGTAGAAGAAGAACCATCATAAAACAATGCCTCCCACTCCGAAAGCTACTGAGAGGTCAAGTAGCACCAGGATAGAGGAGTGACCTCTATCCCGGGCCCACCAGAAATCTAATCCCCTTTAATCCCGGCCATCTTGGGCTTTTCTAGGCTGCCAGAGGAGCCTTTCAGTGGTGCTTAAGGAGGCTTTGGCAGTCCAGAGCAAACGAAGCATACTCCTTTCTCTGGGCGCTTGGAGAGGGAATAAATCTCTGCTAATGCCCAGAGAAAAGAAACACTTCCTTCACTCTGGGCAGCTGAGGAGTCACCACAGTGAAGGAAAGGCTACAAAGCGAACGAGGAGAGGGGAGCCCTTCAGCATGGGAAGGAAGAGGCAGCAGGTAACAGCAGCAGCAGCCAGTGTATGAGAGGCAGTGTATGGGAGGCAGCCTTGCGCCGGGTGTATGGGAGGTGCATGCTCCTCCTCACTGCCTCAGAGTCCCTGTCTTTTTTTTAAGCCTTCTTCTTTTGGCACCGACTCTCCTTCTCCTCTTCTTCCTTTTCCTCCTCCCACCACACATTATTTGCTTTTACGTTGATTCCTATGGGAAAAATTGCTTCTTCTTAAGAACGTTTCTACTTAAGAACCTGGTCACGGAATGAATTAAGTTCATAAGTACCACTGTAGTAGTTTATTGTTTCTGTTTGTATATTTTCAAACTCTGGCTGCCTTTGATGTCTGATGTAAAAGGGGGCAATGGGAGGAGGAGGTGGAGGAAGAGGAGGACTGTTATGGCCTAAGGCCAGGTCTGAATCTTTAACACAACTGAGGGACCATCAAAGGTTCATGAAGATCTCAAACTTCCTTTACTTTCACCAAGCACTAGGAAAATTCTAATCTGCACCACAGTGTATATTAAAAAAATTATACTGAGTCAGTAATGAAATATGAAAATAAAAAGCAAAATCAATTACATTATCAACCACAACACAATAAAAAGCTTCCTTATTTCTTTTCTTTAATATAGAATATTCAGCATTTGGCAGATCTATCCATAGAAATTAAGCATTTTTTTGTTGTTCCTGGCAGGAAAGCACACCAGACAAAGTAATAAAAATAATCTTTTTTTAAAAAAAATAGATGAATCAATGTCTATGTTTACAAAGGCAAAAAAAAATGGTCTCATCAGAATATAGCTACATTTCCTGTTGAATTTTCAATGAAAATGCTTTCATCAGATAAGAATTAATGCTGGAATGTGTCAGAATCGTTCCTCCTTTTATCAAAAATAAAAAAGGTTTCCACTGTAATTTTGGAATGTCACCAGCTTCATTTTTATATCTCTAATAAATGAGGCAAATAAATAAGTCATATAATTGCTCATTATCTCTCAACCTTACATTTCTGAATTGGATTAATGTAGCTACAGTGAACACTGATTATCTCTGACAGGAAGTTATTAAATCCCTTTGGGGAGATTTTTTAAACATTTTTTTCCAAGATGAGTTTTGCCACATTTATTACATCTCAATGCATTTCTTAACATATCTTCAGTTAAGTTTCTTCAGCCCAGAGTCCAGAAAGAGTTGGGCGGCTTATAAATCTAATCAATTACATTAAATTAAATTAAATCTTGGGAGAAGTTATGTGAGTCTTGCTAGCAATGTATGTCATAAAGAATATGAAGAAAGAACACAGGGAAAAAATAGTTATCAATCCAAATCAGGGCTTAAAATTATGCCATGCATTTAATTGGGGGTTTGAAAGACTTCTTAAAAATTCATTGAGTCTGACAGTAGGATGTGATTCATATTTTTAACTTATTTTGTCAAAAGTAAGCACATTAGTATGCCACAGGAAAATCTTCAACAGTAATATCACATGTGGGTATGTACCAAAATTGATAAGTTGGTAGTCAGCAGTGTGGTCGGGCGGTAGGAAAAGCAAGTAGGATGCTTGGCTGCATAGCTAGAGGTATAACAAGCAGGAAGAGGGAGATTGTGATCCCCTTATATAGAGCGCTGATGAGACCACATTTGGAACACTGTGTTCAGTTCTGGAGACCTCACCTACAAAAAGATATTGACAAAATTGAATGGGTCCAAAGACGGGCTACAAGAATGGTGGAAGGTCTTAAGCATAAAATGTATCAGGAAAGACTTAATGAACTCAATCTGTATAGTCTGGAGGACAGAAGGAAAAGGGGGGACATGATCGAAACATTTAAATATGTTAAAGGTTTAAATAAGGTTCAGGAGGGAAGGGTTTTTAATAGGAAAGTGAACACAAGAACAAGGGGACACAATCTGAAGTTAGTTGGGGGAAAGATCAAAAGCAACATGAGAAAATGTTGTGTTTGTTTAAAAATATTCGCAGAAAATCTGCGATTGGTTAAGACGCGGCTATTCAGAAAATAGCCGCGAAAGTTAAATGTGTGTCAGTTGAGAAAAGCCCGCGTTAAAAAAGAGTATAAAAGGGCAACGGGTTAGCCGTTGCCCTCATTCCGGCAAATCTACCGTTCCAGTGTCTTGTAATCTCTCTTGCCATGAATAAACCAGTTTGATTTAAACTACCGGAGTCCTGACTTTTCAGTGGCGACGAGGAGGTCGAACTCCCGCTAACGCAGCCATGAACTCGGCCATGGCTCCACCGCCTCCTGTATTCAACTCCGAGACGGAAGCTTGGACCTCGTATATGTCCAAATTCACATTTTTCCTGAAAGCGAGCAATCTACATGACGCCGATGACGAGAGGAAGAAAGCTATATTCCTCGCTTATTGCGGCACAGAAGTCTACAGCCTAGCCTCCACACTCGTTGACCCAGACACCCTGGAAACCGTCGCATGGTCAACTCTACAAGCAAAACTCGCCGCTCATTACCAGCCGACGACTCCTGTCCGCGTATACCGCCATCAATTCGCTCAGATGAGGCAAGCGGACGGAGAATCCACCAACGATTTTATAACTCGGCTACGCGCACTCCTTCCGAAGTGCAAATACAAGGATCCAGAGGAACAATTGATTGACCGCCTTATTTTCGGTCTAACCAATATCACGCTCCAGAAGAAATATTTAGTTGATGAGGATGCCTCTCTCCAAGACATTCTTAAGGCAGCAAAAGCCTCCGAGGTATCTGAAACATCTGTTGCCGAAATTAAACGCGCAACCTCAACCGTTCATCACATTCCTGATGAATCACCTTGGCACGCCTGCTCTCCTGATGAAAAACACTCGGAATCCGCTACTCCAGACGACACCTGTCTCCAAATCCGAAGAGCCTCCGACCATGACGCCAAAGAAGCCTCCCGTGCAGACAGATGTGCCGGCTGCAACGGAAATCACCCTCGTTTTCGCTGCCATTTCAAGGACGCCTATTGCCGCCGTTGCCAGCGCCGCGGCCACATCGCTGAAGTCTGCCGCGCCGCCAACCCAACTCCAGCAACTCAGCAAAACCAACGACCCTATTTTTCACCGAGGAATCGACGACCACCGTTTTCACGCAACGTTTCCCGCCCGGCTGACAACTCGCCCTCTTCTACCCAACGAGGTAACTCCCCTTCTTCCGTAAACTGCAATTTCCCCGCTGCGGAAAACAAGCTATTTGTTTCTCTTTTCCTCAACGGCCACCCCTGCCAAATGGAATTAGACACCGGTTCCAGACATTCCATAATGCCTTGGGAAAAACTTAGATTATATTTACCTCGTGTAAAACAAACTGACTTGCAACCTTGGGAACCGGGTTTGAGTGATTTTCAGGGCCATGCAATTCCAGTATTAGGATGTTTAAATGTTCCTATTGCGTTTAAAAAATTTCAAGGGTTTTTACCTCTGTTAGTGGTTGACGGTCCTAAACACACATTACTGGGACTTAGATGGTTACAACCTTTAGGCATTGAAATTTCAGGGGTTAACAATGTATGTGACTCTTTTGACCCAAATGATTTGTTGAAAGAATTTCCCGAAGTTTTTTCTAGCACTCTGGGTAAATATACAGGCAGCCCCATATCGTTTAATTTGGACCCAAATATTTCGCCTATCCGGTTAAAGCCCCGCAGAATTCCCATTCCACTCTTGCCTAAAGTGGATGAACAATTGGACAAATTGATAGCTCAAGGCATTTTAATTCCCACTGATCATGCCAAATGGGAAACCCCTATTGTAACGCCCGTTAAGCCGGATGGCTCTATTAGAATTTGCGCCGATTATAAAGCCACGATTAATAAAGCACTACAGCATAATGCCTATCCAATCCCAGTAGTGCAACAACTCTTGCACACCTTAGGAAATGGGTCCATCTTCGCGAAGTTGGACCTGGCCCAGGCATATCAACAGCTTACCGTAGATCAAGACACCTCTGAGGCCCAGACAATCGTAACTCATAGAGGTGCCTTTAAATGCACCCGACTCCAGTTTGGAGTCTCTACCGCCCCAGGTATCTTTCAGGGTCTGATGGAACGCATTTTAAATAATATTCCCGGGGTCGTTCCATATTTCGACGACGTATTAATATCAGCCACATCCAAATCTGAGTTATGGGACAGAATCAGGTGCGTTTTAACTAAATTTAAAGAAACAGGACTCCATTTAAAAGCGGACAAATGTTCTTGGGCCGTGCCCAAAGTTGAATTTTTGGGTTTTACAATAGATCGTTTTGGAATTCACCCCACAAATGACAAAGTTGATGCCATAAGAAATGCCCCCACCCCCTCAGATAAGACAGACTTACAAGCATTCCTAGGACTCCTTAACTTTTATTCCGTCTTTCTTAAACAGAAAGCGACGGTGGCAGAACCGCTTCATAACCTCCTAAAGAAAGACTCTGCCTGGACGTGGGGACCAAAAGAACAAGCCGCTTTCACAGCAGTAAAAAATTTGCTTTCATCCAATAGTGTCTTAGTTCAATATAATGTAGCTATGCCTTTGTCCCTAACCTGCGACGCTTCACCGTTCGGCATAGGAGCCGTCCTCAGCCATAACTTTCTGGACGGCACAGAAGCCCCAATAGCCTATTATTCTAAAACTCTTTCGGCAGCTGAAAGGAATTACTCCCAGCTCGACAAGGAGGCGTTAGCCCTTGTCGCTGGAGTTAAACGATTTCATTATTACCTTTGTGGTCGGCCCTTTACGTTAATCACCGACCATAAACCGCTTTTAGGTATTTTGGCGGGAAACAAACAAACTCCCGCCTTTCTTTCCCCTCGCATGACTCGTTGGACTATTTTTTTAGCCGCTTACAATTATACATTAATCCACAGGGGGGGGGAAAGAGATAGGAAATGCTGATGCATTAAGCAGGTGCCCCCAAACAGAATTAGTCAGTGATCCAGCCCCTGCCTCAAGCGTTTTATTAATTGAAACTAGTAAACAAACGTTATTAACAGCAACAGAAATAGCCAATCAGACACAAGTAGATCCAATTTTGAAACACATTAAACAATGGATATTAAAGGGATGGCCAATTGAACAACAACCAAACCAATTTCAACCTTTTAAGAATAGACAGTTTGAATTAAATGTGTTAAAAGATTGTATATTATGGGGAGACAGGGTTGTTATTCCAAAATCCTTACAGAAGCAAGCATTGCAGTTATTGCACATAGGTCACCCAGGAATAGTCAAAATGAAAACTATTGCCAGAAGTCATTTATGGTGGCCAGGGTTGGACAAGGACATAGAGTCATGGGTGGGTGGTTGTGTACCCTGCCAGAGAACAAGACCCAACCCACCAAAAGTCACACCATCAGAGTGGCCAACACCAAGAGGGCCCTGGTCTAGAATACATATTGACTTTGCAGGACCAATCAGGGGCCAATCCTTTTTACTGGTTGTGGATGCATACTCCAAG
This sequence comes from Erythrolamprus reginae, assembly GCF_031021105.1. Classification (NCBI taxonomy): domain Eukaryota; kingdom Metazoa; phylum Chordata; class Lepidosauria; order Squamata; family Dipsadidae; genus Erythrolamprus; species Erythrolamprus reginae. The sequence goes on from NC_091950.1 coordinate 51,034,881, forward strand.
TGGCTGGAAATTGAACTCATGGCATCCACAACTACTAGCGCAACTATAAAGGCATTAAGGAAAATGTTTGCCACACATGGTATTCCAGATATTTTGGTATCTGACAACGGGCCTCAGTTAACAGCCCGTCAAATGGAACTATTTCTTGCAGACCAGGGCATAAAACATGTGCTCACCCCACCTCATTTTCCCCAAGCTAATGGGCAAGCAGAACGAATGGTTAGAACCACAAAGGAAGCATTAAACAAAGCACCATTAGGAGATTGGCAACAACAAATTGATGAATTTTTAACTATTCAGCATATTACGCCGTCAGCGTCCACAAACAAAAGCCCGGCAGAACTTTTGATGGGCAGAAACCTCCGTTCTAAATTAGACAGAATTCACCCAAATTACCAGAATGACCAAAAAGAAATAAAAGTACAAAGTGAGAGACAGTTTAACATCGGGGATTTAATTTATGCAAAAGACTATGATTCGAACGATAAATGGAAAGATGGAACAGTATTAGATAAAACAGGGTTAAAAACATACATCGTAATATTAACAGATGGGCGCAGTTGGCATCGGCATGTCGACCAACTACGCAAGAGAATGAAGACTAACCCAGACATTTTGCCTACTGTAGACAAACCAATAGAGGACTTACCAGAACCACCTCGAGACTCCAGCGATGGCTGCTTGTTGCCCCTGGCGGCCGGCGAAGATCAAAATGCATCATCGCAACCAGGCCCGTCAGAGACTAGCCTTAGCGGAGCAACGGAGCCAGCCGTCCAGGCAAGCAGCTCCCAGCAAAATGAACTGCGCAGGTCCCAGAGATCTGTAAAGCCACCAATCCGCTTGCAGGACTATGTGACGTGGATTAACACGTAATCATGGTCTCAGCCAAAGAGGGAGGGGTGTTGTGTTTGTTTAAAAATATTCGCAGAAAATCTGCGATTGGTTAAGACGCGGCTATTCAGAAAATAGCCGCGAAAGTTAAATGTGTGTCAGTTGAGAAAAGCCCGCGTTAAAAAAGAGTATAAAAGGGCAACGGGTTAGCCGTTGCCCTCATTCCGGCAAATCTACCGTTCCAGTGTCTTGTAATCTCTCTTGCCATGAATAAACCAGTTTGATTTAAACTACCGGAGTCCTGACTTTTCAGAAAATATTATTTTACTGAAAGAGTAGTAGATCCTTGGAACAAACCTCCAGCAGACGTGGTTGGTAAATCCACAGTAACTGAATTTAAACATGCCTGGGATAAACATATATCCATTGTAAGATAAAATACAGGAAATAGTATAAGGGCAGACTAGATGGACCATGAGGTCTTTTTCTGCCATCAGTCTTCTATGTTTCTATGTCAGCATGTTTTGAAGCAAACCCTAACTCCAGGGTCTCTAATCCCCAGGCCTTGGCTCCCTATCGGGCTGTGGCCCCTTCGGAACCGGGCTGTGCAAGTGAGGAGTAGGGAAATGCATGCTCAGCTCCACTTGCACAAACAGTGGGCACTTGTGCTTGCCCATGAAGGTCAACTTGTGTGAACGGTGGACGTATGCCCCCATTGTTCCTGCAAATGGAGCTGGGTATGCATGTGTGCAGGGCTGCCACTCAAATAAAACCATTCCTTCTCCCCACCGCCCACGCCAGAAAGGTTGGGGACCCTGCCCTAACATTTTTGCACATGTGTTAATATCACATCAATATAAAAAGGGGGAAAGCTTTAATCTTGGTCCATCAGCCCTCTTTCTGATTCTGATTCTCCTCACCTTTATGGCACAACTGGCATTTTTTCAATGATTTGTATTAGGCTGTGGGTTAGGCATAAGGGGCAATTTTGGTATCTTAAGTCTGCAGAAGTTATAGACTTCTATTGCAAAACTAAAAATTCCCATGTCCTCCAGGAATCAAGTCGATTTTTCTCATTGAAGTCAGTGGGAAAAACTTGGGTACAGTAGAACCTCTGGTCATGGATGCTTCTGACCACAACCAAATCAGGTTTTTTTAAAAAATAACTTTTTTGTGTGTTTTTGTAGCTAATTTCCCCTTTCACACTTTTTTTTTGTAAGCTCCAAATTAGGTTCAGGTCACGACCAAATCAAGTTGTGACCAAAGTTATGGAATGAATTTTGGTTGTGATCAGAAGTTCTACTGTATCCTAATTCTCTGCAATATTTCAGGAAACAATTTTAAATCTTTCAATACCACCCAAAAACAGGAGGGGTGTGGGGGAAGGGCAATAATGAATGCACAACATGCAGTTAGCTAGTGATGGCCTGGTAGTGAGCTGTGGCCCAGGGGTTGAGGACCCTGCTTTGTAACGTTCATCATGGACAGCACCTGTGTAACCTGTTTAACAAGGCGCCAAGATCATCATAAAGAAATATATAAGTGGTGGGATGAGTCTGGCTATTGAGATAAGGTGGACGAGTTGCTTTCATGCTGTGTAGACCAGTGTTTTTCAACCAGTGTGCCGTGGCACACTAGTGTGCCGTGAAACATGATCAGGTGTAACGCGAAGCTCAGAGAGAGAAAGAAAACGAGAGAGAGAAAGAAAGAGAGAGAGAGAAAGAAAGAGAGAGAAAGAAAGCAAGAGAGAGAGAGAAAGAAAGAAAAAGAGAGAAAGAAAGAGAGAGAGAGAGAGAAAGAAAGAAAAATAAAACAGAGAGAGAAAGAAAGAGAGAGAGAAAGAGAGAGAGAGAAAGAAAGAGAGAGAAAGAAAGAGAGAGAAAGAGAACAAGAGAGAGAAAGAAAGCAAGAGAGAGAGAAAGAAAGAGAGAGAGAAAGAAAGAGAGAGAAAGAAAGAGAGAGAGAGAGAGGGAGGGAAGGAAGGTGGGAGAGAGAAAGACATAGAGGGAGGTAGAGAGAGAGGGAGAAAGAGAGCAAAAAGAGAGGAAGGAAGGAAGAGAGAAAGAAAGGGATGGAGAGAGAGAGAAAAAAAAAGAAGAAAGGAGAGAAAGAGGGAGAGAGAGAGAGAAATAGAGCGAAAGGGAGGAAGAGAGAGAGAGATAATTTTTTTGTCCAAACTTTTTTTAGTCCCCCCCCCCTCAATGTGCTCCAGGGTTTTGTAAATGTAAAAAATGTGCCGTGGCTCAAAAAAGATTGAAAATCACTGGTGTAGACAATGACTTAGTTCTTAACACCAATAAGACCAAGGACTACAGTATATAGTGGACTACAGAAGGAATAGATCGGATATCCGGCCCTTGGTTATCAATGGGGACCAAATGGAGCAAGTGACCAGTTTTAGGTTTTTGGGTGTTTTCTTGCAGACATTTCATTCCCCAAACCAAAGAACATCATGAATGCTAGATATTCTTTTTTAAAAAGCCATCTGCTTATTTTAGCAGAAATACAAGAAATTGCACAAAATAGATAGTTAAAATTAAAATTACTGCAAACTAGCGCTGCACAGCTGTTCCTTATTCTGTGGCAGTTCCTGTTGCTTAGCCTGCTTACCTGTTGTTGTTTTTATGTTAGGCACTCAATCTGATTTAGATGTGTGTTAATTGTGGTCTGTATATTTGCTGCTTCAAGTTTAGTTCCAGTTGTGTTCATTCCAATAAATTTCCAATATTTCACATGTCTTTCTGCTTCTGCTGCCATGTGTGCCCAATTGATAAGATGCAGAATCTAAGTCCAGATCCAGTTTAAACTAAAGGATGTCCTCATCCTTTCTTTGGAGCAATGGTCTTGATCCACTCATGTCTCTGTCTTGAAGTTCTCCTTACAAACTGTTATGATTGCAGAGGGAGAAAAAAGGAACTCAAATATCATTTCTTTTTCCACATGTACATGTTGTTGCACCAAATCCAATTAAATCGATTGATCTCTTGGGGGGGGAAAACATAAACACTTGGTGTAAAAATGATAATATCTTTAGAATGTCCAGGTTGCAATTTTAAGACAATCTTCTTCTTAAGACTTCCCATAACGACAAATTCTTTTTAGGGAGCATACAATTTGATACATTTTAATTTCACATGCAACATATCTTAAGAGTGTTACGTTTCTTGCCTGCTTAGTCATCATCTCTGCACTGATATTTAAAGACTCGTATCAGGTGTTCAGTACTGTATGATGTACTGTACATCACTCTTCCACAATCTGATGCTTTTCAGATGCAGTGGGAAAGATTATAGATTCTGGGCATTTTAATCCAACACTTTCTGAAAGTGCAAATCTGAGGAAGGCAGATATAGACAAATGAAGTAAGCAGTCACATATAAGAAGACAAATACTTGATGCCCTAAGTGATCAGACATAGAGGTGCAGTGCAGTTAATATTAGCCATGAACATCTGCAGAACGCCACTTGACACAAGGTATAAAAGAAGTAAAGCTTGCATATGACATCAAAGCATATATGTAATTTCATTTTAATCCATTCAACTCGCAAGGACACTCAAATCAGAATGATTCTGAGCGGCCTTAAAAGTTGATAAAATAGCAACAATGGTCAAATAAGCAACACAGAAAATTGGGCATATTCTTTGCAGCAAGAGGACTTATTTGATGAACTCTTAGCTTGTAGCAAATGATCCTAGTTTCATACGAACAATAAGAGAAAACATCTGAGGCATTGTTTGACAACAGAATGAACTAGCCAGATTGATGTTAGAAGGTGATAATCCGTTAGTTCTCAGTTTTGTGCTTAGTTTAATTTCTTTCCAGTTGTCTTCTTGTTGATCTATGAAATGGTAGTCATTTGAAAAGATTTGTTAAAGTGTCCATCATAAATTGAATATTTTTCAGGGACCTACAGTAATTTTAACTAGCTGAATACATACAGTATGTTTATATACATTAGCTGCTTGTTTGCAGGATTTTTGTTAGGTTATCACAGACATGTTGTTTTGACGAATTCCTAGCCATGGTTTATCCTTTATTCATGCTGCAGGGTACGAAATTCCTGGGTGCCTGCCTGCCTATGGCAGCCTAGAATACTCCAGGGCAGGCTCGCAAAATCTTCACCTAGCCTCTGGGACAGGTAATTAAAGAGTGATATTTTATCGAGTTCATGTTTCTTTTATAACTTTCTGCTATTGCTTTTTTTCCCATTCTGTATCTCCTTGCCAGTCATTTTCTAAATTTTCAAGTTTTACCTGTATTCTTACAACTAAAGGATGGCAATCAAAATAGTTGTTTTTAAAGGTTCTGTAATGACTTCTGAATTGGGTTGGCAACTTTTTGCTGGCCTCAAATCTTATGTCTGAATCCTGCAGATAATGGTTCCCTTCACATAAGATTTTTGAGTGCACAGAATCAAGTTGGATAGAACATTTGTAACATTGAACAAGAATCTCTTAATATAATGGTTACTGGAATTTAGCCATTATACCGTGAAGCTAGTTGATGGCTTTTTTAAAACTTACTGTGAAGCTCTAATTTCACTAGTTATGCTTCTGTTAAAAGAAATAAGAATTATGGCTGATTCTAAAATGACCAATTCCAGAATGCCTTTCCCTTTTGTGAACTGAACCTTTTTCAGCTAGCTTCTCCATTTATCTTCATAATTGTCATTAGTATTCCTGAAAGCTGTAAATTTACCTCTTATTTTTATTAAGAGGCTTCTACAGCTCTTTGGGGGCATACCTTAGAAGAGAATAAGTCAATCTGGCCTTTAGCATGGAGTAATTCAGTAATATATAGCCAGGAACACCAAAACTGGCTCAGCCAAAAGACTGCATAGAGAAGAAACCAGCTCTTTAAGCCCTAAAGATTACCAGGGACTGAATTTAAAGGAGTACAGTATATCATTCCATAGGGCAGATGCCTTTGCAGAGGAAGCATGCTTGTTGGGTCTCTTTAGATGGCATTGTGTAATAAAGAGGCAAAATATACCTCTTGTGGGAGGAGCAGAAATGTTTGGAGAAAGGTGGTCCCATAAATAAACTAGTCCCTTGCCATGCTGGGCCTGATAGCCAATAACCATCACCGAGACCCACTGCAGCTATTGAAGCAGAAGTTCTACATAGACATACAGAGTCACACCCATAACAATCTCAATGCTACATTCTGGACCAGCTGCATCTTTTTCCCCCCAAAATTAATTATTTTATTGCATTTTAAAATGCAAAAAACACATTATAGAATACCAACGATAACTAGGTGCAGTGGTATTTATACAACTAAAAACTGTTAGCACTGTGATAAATTAGATAAATTAAACCTTTAAAGAAGAGGAGCAAAACTGTACATTTGTTTAAATGTGATTTCTAAAGTGTAATGAATATAGGGTTGCTTAAATTGTACAGTTAATGCTAAATACGACAGTGATAAATTAGAAAGAGCACGGAGTTATTCTATGAGAAAGGTTCCAGTATTTGAAACTAATACATAATATTCTTCTCTTTGTTGGTTATTCATAAGTATTAGCAGAGGGGGGGGGGAGGAAAAAAAAGAAGCTGCTTGGAAAACATAGATAGATATTTAACTTCTAACTTCACCCACTTTTATATTCTGATCAATTTACAATGTTTATATAAATCTTTAGACTCTTTAAAAACTATATTGTATTTATATTTGGCTTGCTACATGATATACTATATATTGTATATGGAAAACATCCTTGTTTGAATTTAGTTATACTTCTGTTGTGGGCATATGCCAGTCAATTTTGCCATTGCTTCCAAGTTTCCAGGTTTTAATTCCCAATCTGGTATAGTCAATGTTGTATCTTTCTTCCAACATTGTTCATTGGAATTCCCAATGAACTGAGCTATATCTCAGTAAATTAAGATATTTTCCAAGATGTTTCTAAGGCAGTCCCATGTAAAATCCATTGCAGTAATTACAATAGGTAACTAAAACATGAGTGACAGTGGTACACAAAGCGGATCTCTTAGCTACAAGTGCTTTTCCAGCAGAGCTCAAGAAAATAGAAACAGTCTATAATGCCCACCAGCTCTGTCTGGAAAATGCCTTCTCATCGAGGAGCAAGCTTATTAAAGTAACATATCTAGGAAATCTTCCAGTCTTGTTAGGGTTGAAATTGTCTCTGATCCTCCCCATTTTAGCCCATACAGCTTTCGGACATTGCAAAACCAGCTTTTCAACAACCCTTAGCCAGCATAGAGATATCTAATTGGGTATCATCATAAACCAGAGTCAACTTCCTTCCCAGAGTCAAGATTTCTCTTTCTAAGTGTTGTCCATTAAACCAGTTATCCAAGCTCCTCCTCCCTGTCATCCAAGATTTTGTAGCCTGTCAAACTTAATTTGAATTGAAACACATGCAATAGAAGCTCAAGAGGCTAAAATATGACAGTTCAAGTCTTCCTTAAGTGCCCAGTCTACTTTAGATTCCCTTGATCATTATTTAATTTGGCAGCTATCCTGCATTTTCTAGTCAAAACAATCATTTATCTTCCTCTGGCCTACATTTTAACCCTTAAGAAACTCTCTTCGGTAAAATCAGGTATCTTGTTAATAAAAATTAGCACAGTCAACATTGTAGATATCACTTAGCAAAATCTCAGGAGAGTAGCTAAAGTGGAGTAGCTGACCATACATTTCAAATCTCCAGGAGGTATTGCTACCGCACGAATCCCAGCGGCCAATAAGGTCCCACAGAGTTGGCCTTCTCCGGGTCCCGTCGACTAAACAATGTCGTCTGGTGGTCCCCAGGGGAAGAGCCTTCTCTGTGGCGGCCCCGGTTGTTATGTATTAGATAATAATAGTAGAAATTGTTCCTGGTTTAAATAAGACACTTGTTGTTAAGCAGAACTCAATAGAAGTACTGTAAATGTTTACCTGTTGCTGATTGGCTGTTGTATTCTGGCGCCAAGAACAAGGAGCTGTCAGCCGCCGCTGTTGCTGGGCGAGTTCATATAAATAGCGCGGCTCCCGGTCTTACGCGTCTTCTGTCAGTGAAAGTGCGGCTAAAAGAAAGTGTTACAGCCGCTTGTTAACGCCTGTAGAAAATAAAGAATAATTCACTGGAACCGTGTATTGGCATCTATTACATTGGCGACGAGGGTCTCGAGGTTATTTTTTTTTCTCGAAAAAATTAGAGAAAATATAGAATGTCGACCCCTTCGATCATCCAGCCTCCTGAGCTCTTTGACCCCGAGAGGTCTACCTGGACAGCCTATATGGCGAAATTTGACATTTTCCTGGAAGCAGCCGGCATGCGTGATGTTGAAGACAGCAGGAAAAGGGCTCTCTTTTTGAATTATTGTGGAACTCAAGTTTTTGAATTAGCGGGCACTTTAACAGATCCTGAGCCCGCTAACTCTGTACAGTGGGAAGTTTTAAAAGAAAAATTGGCTTCTCATTTTAAGCCAACGAAGCCTGCTCGAGTTTACAGGCATCAGTTCTCGCGCACAGCACAGGCTGAAGGCGAGTCAATTAATCAATTTGCAACTCGCCTCAGGACAATTTTAGCAAAGTGCCAGTTCGAAAATCCTGAGGCGAGATTGACAGATGCCATAATTTTTGGAATGCGAAATGTTACTATTCGCAATAAACTGCTGGCAACTGAAGAGTCAACACTTCAGGATGTCATCAAAGCGGCGCAAACGGCCGAAGTGGCCGAAGCCGCTGCAGCCGATCTTAAAACAAATGATAAATTACCAACGGTCTGCAAGATCGCGGACAGCCGTGCCCAGATGTCTCGATCCTACGACTACCAGCTACAAGAGCAAGACCCGTTTGATGACTACTGCTGTCAGATTCGTGGACCACCTTCCAGGCAGCCCCGTCCCTCATACCAGCCGTGTGCCGGATGCCGAGGACAACATCCAAGATCTCGCTGCCCTTTCAAGGACGCCTTCTGCCGACGCTGTGACAAGCGGGGACACATCGCTCCTGTTTGCCGAGCCGTCCTTCCAGATGACTTCTCGGGCTCTCAAGATCTCCTGCCTACATTTTCTTCCCAGCGCTTTTCTCGACCCCCGAGACTGCAAGGCAGAGGGAACCGGCGTCCATGGAATCCTTGAGGTAACATTTCCTGCCCAAACTCTGACTCTTCTTTCTCCCCCATTAATAAAATTGTTGTCCCCATCCTACTAAATCATAAGCCATGTCCCATGGAGCTGGACACTGGCTCCAAATATACATTAATGCCTTGGCACAAGTTGCACCTTTATGTGCCAGCCCTCTCTCGGGACTCCTTGCAACCTCTGGACATTTCTATAAATGACTTTCAGGGACATCCTATTCGGGTATTAGGCAGAACCAATGTGCCAGTTACTTTTAAAAATGTTCATGTCATTCTTCCATTATTAGTTGTGGAAGGAGCAAATCACTCATTATTGGGATTGGAGTGGATGGCCCCGTTAGGTTTAGCTGTCACTGGCCTCCACAAGATTGCTATACATGGAACACAAGGGGTGCCTAATTTTGTTTGTGAGTTTCCTGAGGTGTTTCAGGAGGGTTTGGGCACCTACAAGGGACCCCCTATTTCTTTTTCCTTAGACCCTAATGTTCCCCCCCTTCGGCTAAAACCGCGAAGGGTGCCACTTCCATTACTGGAGAAGTTGGATGCACAGCTGCAAAAGCTGCAACATCAGGGCATCTTAGTGCCAGTTGAACACGCGCCCTGGGAGACTCCTATAGTGACACCATTGAAGCCAGATGGCACGCTCAGAGTGTGTGCAGACTATAAGTCTACCATGAACAAAGCTTTGCAACATAATTCCTACCCCATACCTGTTGTCCAACAGCTGCTGCACACCCTGGGCTCGGGGTCCCTATTTGCACGCTTGGACCTAGCCCAGGCATATCAGCAATTAACCGTAGATGATGCCACAGCAATGGCTCAGACAATTGTCACTCACCGTGGGGCATTCAAATGTACTCGTTTACAGTTTGGAGTCAGTGTGGCTCCAGGTATCTTTCAACGTTTGATGGAAAGACTTCTCCTGGGTCTCAAGGGGGTGGTCCCTTATTTCGATGACATATTAATTTGTGGGGACACCCCTAACCAACTTCATACCCGCATTAGGCAAGTCCTATCCCGGTTACTGGATAAGGGATTACGTTTAAAGCCTGAGAAATGTGTATGGGAAACTTCCTCTATTGACTTTTTGGGGTTCCGAATAGATTCGAAGGGTATTCACCCCACGGATGATAAAGTAAAGGCCATCAAAGATGCCCCTGCCCCCACTAGCAAAGCTGAGCTGCAAGCCTTTTTGGGACTTTTAAAGTTTTATTCAGTTTTTTTGCGTCAAAAGGCTTTTGCAGCGGAGCCGCTTCATCGCCTTCTCCACAAGGGGGCAGTGTGGACATGGGGACACAAGGAACAAGAAGCATTCCAAGCTGTCAAAAATCTCCTGTCTTCAAACAGTGTTGTCATTCAGTATAGCTCAACCCTTCCACTCAGGCTCACCTGCGATGCTTCGCCCTACGGCGTGGGCGGTGTGTTAGCCCATGTTTTACCTAATGGACAAGAAGCCCCAGTGGCTTATTTCTCAAGAACTTTATCCTTAGCTGAAAGGAACTATGCACAGATAGATAGAGAGGCACTATCACTAGTGGCTGGGGTGAAAAAAATTCATCATTATTTATTAGGACGCCCCTTCCAATTAATTACAGACCACAAGCCTCTATTGGGTCTCTTAGCCACTGGTCGCCCTACCCCTCCATTCATGTCTCCACGAATGTCCAGGTGGGCAATATTCTTAGCGGGGTATGACTATGTACTTGTCCATAAGGGGGGTTCATTAATCAACCACGCAGACGGACTTAGCCGCTGCCCCTTAGGGTTGCGAGTTGAAGACCCCGCCCCAGTAGCTGATGTCCTGCTTATAGACTTACAAACTGACCCATTAGTGACTGCACATGAAGTAGCCATTGAAACCAAGAAAGATCCAATATTGCATAAAATATTACAATTTATTCTACAAGGATGGCCACCTAATGGAGAAGACCATGGTGTTTCAGAGTACAAGACCAAACGCTTAGAACTCTCGGTAATGCATGATTGTGTTCTGTGGGGAGACAGAGTAATCATTCCCCCCAACCTCAGGTTAAAGGTTATGAAAATGTTACACAAAGGTCACCCAGGAGTGGTCAGGATGAAGGCCCTGGCCAGGGGATATGTATGGTGGCCTGGAATGGATAAGGCTATTGAAGATTGGGTGGCCACATGCCCACAATGTCAGGAATCTCGGCCAAATCCTCCTAAAACCTCCCCTGCAGAGTGGGACTTGCCTAAAAGCCCTTGGTCCCGAGTGCATATAAACTTAGCAGGGCCAGTGGGAAATAATATGTTCCTCATTGTAGTAGATGCGTACTCCAAATGGTTGGAGGTTATGGTATTGGGGTCCACTACATCACAGGCGGTTATAAGAGTTTTAAGAAAATTGTTTGCAACTCATGGGTGCCCAGACGTCCTGGTATCGGACAATGGGCCCCAATTCACGTCATCAGAATTCAGGGAGTTCCTAGCACACTTAGGGGTCAGGCAAGCATTAACATCAGTCCATGCAGCATGGGCTAACGGTATGGCTGAAAGGTATGTCCGAGTGGCCAAAGAGGCCATTAAAAGGTCTGCACCAGGAGAAATACAAGAGAGGCTGGACACCTTCCTTCTGGCTCAACACATTACACCTAGTGTTTCTACCAACAAGAGTCCAGCTGAACTATTGATGGGAAGGAGATTGAGGTCCCCTCTGGACAGACTGCACCCCTCTCATGTGCAAAATAAAAGTGTTATTATATCTATGCCAGAAAGGGAAGTATACATTGGCCAGCACGTGTTTGTCAAAAATTTTGACAGGGGGAAGCAATGGGAACGTGGTATAGTAATTGACAAAACTGGACCAAAAACCTACAAAATCACTTTACTAGATGGTCGTCTCTGGCAACGTCATATAGACCATATTAGGGGCAGACAAGAAACACCAGGGTCTCCACAACAGGGGGACAATAATAATAATGGGATCTCTACTCATTCACTCCCTGCAGGGAGTTATAACAGGCTGAGCAGGAATCGGGCAGAAACTGAACAAATAGACTGGGACTTACCTGGACCTACTGCCCACTCCAGCGCAGCCCCTTCTGTGCAGCATGCCAGCCGTGGAGATTCGTATTCCTCTGGACAGGAAGAGCCATCCTCTTCTGTTGATTCACAAGTCTACCAGGAACCTCGTCGGTCTGACAGAACACCCAGAAGACCTGCGCGGTTAAATGATTACATTACCTATTTGTCTGAATAAATCGTTATACAATAAAGTAACCAGAAGGGGAGGGGTGTTATGTATTAGATAATAATAGTAGAAATTGTTCCTGGTTTAAATAAGACACTTGTTGTTAAGCAGAACTCAATAGAAGTACTGTAAATGTTTACCTGTTGCTGATTGGCTGTTGTATTCTGGCGCCAAGAACAAGGAGCTATCAGCCGCCGCTGTTGCTGGGTGAGTTCATATAAATAGCGCGGCTCCCGGTCTTACGCGTCTTCTGTCAGTGAAAGTGCGGCTAAAAGAAAGTGTTACAGCCGCTTGTTAACGCCTGTAGAAAATAAAGAATAATTCACTGGAACCGTGTATTGGCATCTATTACACCGGTCCTCTGGAATCAACTCCCCCTGGAGATTAGAACTGCTCCCACCCTCCTTGTCTTCCGTAAACTACTTAAGACCCACCTATACCGCCAGGCATGGGGGATATGAGACACCTTTCCCCCAGGCTTATTATAATTTATGTTTGGTATGTATGTGCTGTTTGGTTTTTAATTATGATAGGGTTTTTAGGTTTGTTTTTTTAATATTAGATTTGTGCCAGTATAATATTGTTTTTATTGTTGTGGTGAGCCGCCCCGAGTCTTCGGAAAGGGGCGGCATACAAATCTAATAAATTATTATTATTATTATTATTATTATTATTATTATTATTATTATTATTATTATTGCAATCTCCAGGAGGTAGAAATGAAAAATGTCTTCCTAAGATCCTGAAGAAATGACACTAATCAGTATCAGTGTTTCCTGTGACTTAAGGTTGAAAATGGGCATATAGACTAATGAACCCAACTCCCATCCCAAAGTAAGAATTCAAATTAAAGTAGCCCCAATAGATAGCCGTCTAACCTTTGGATGAATTCAGGAAAGTGAAGTTCACCAGCTGCCTTGGAATTAATTTCACCATTAAATTATTCTTATTCCTTGGAACTTTTTTCTAGTATTATACTGAAATTGTCCTTCTTCTCAATTAAAACAATAATTTTGTGCCTTTTATTCTGGTACCATAGAGAACAAGCCTTAACTTCTTTTAGGGACATCCCTTCACTTACTTTAAATATCTATTGTATTCTCATTTTGTCATATTTTCTGAAAGCTAATCATACCAGATTTCTCAGTGGTTTCTAATCCTCTGCTTATTATGTTTGATCTTCTAAGCCTATGTTCTAATTTGTGTGGATCTTTTTTAATATTGAGAGCCTAATGCTAGAGGCAATATTGAGCAATATAGAATGAAGTGAAACTCACCTTTTAATATGGAAAGTATTTTTATTCATTTTCTATCATAATTAAGGTGTAAAAATCTAGATGTCTATTAATTGACAGCAAAGAAAAATAGAAATCTTTAACAGTGTGCTAGCACATAGGACCTCTGGCTTTCTGCAGCCTAGATTAGATAATTTATGTAATCTAAAATTACATTTGCCTTTTCAGCAACAATGTCTTGCTAGTGATACATATTCAGTTCAATTACAATATATTTTTCTCATATACTTAAGCTGGCGTCCCCTGCTGTATCTTTTAAATTGATTTTCCCCCTAAGTGATTAACTTTGAATTTGTCTCTATTAATTTAATTGTGTTATTTTTCAAACCATGTCCCTAAACTGTCAAGATTAGTTTAAACTTTATTTCTGCCTTTTAGAATATTAACTCTTTGCCCAGTTCTGCATCATCATCATCTTATCAGAAATGATAAGCATTTCTTATATTTCTTCATCAGTGTCATTAATTATGAAAATCTTGAAGAATACTTGGCCAAGTATGAGATAATAGGTAATGTATATAAGGTGTAAGCTGAGGTAAGGTAAGATGATAAGATAGCATGATAAGACAAGATGAGATGATACGGTAAGATAAGGTAAGATAAGATAAGAAATAAGATAAGATAAGATAAGTTAACCTTGATTCTCTCTTTTTTTTTTTTTTGCTGTGAGCACATTGGTTCACATTAAAAATGAAATTCTGTTGCCTGGTCTCAAAAGAAAGTATGCATATTCCTATAGATTAGATTAGATTTATTGGATTTATATGCCGCCCCTCTCTGCAAACTCGGGGCGGCTCACAACAACAATAAAAAACAGTACATAATAACAAATCCAATACCCACCAATCTAATTACAATTTAAAATTATACACCTCTAGTTGATGTTGCAGTGAGATCAGACATGTGGAGTGGGTCTCCGCTCTCCTGTATGGAGTTATCTCCATTGGTGGGCTCCGAAAGCAACCAAAGCCGCCCTGTAGGGGTGAGGTTGCAGAGAGTTGCAGTTCTCCTGTCTGACCCAGGCTCTTTTTCCCTCTCAGCCACTGCGAGGAGAAGAGGCAGCCTAAAGATGGCTGCCAGGAAGCTGGGACAACCAAAGAACAACTAAGACTGGTGCTGGAGTGAAGTAGGTGAACAGTGATTGGAACTGGGGGAAAGGATTCCTTTTTGTTTAAAACCAAACCCCAAGGAACTATTTGCTCAGAACTATTTGTTAAAGCAGTGACTAAGCTGGTAAGCTGAGGAAAATATCAAACCAGAGACACAAACAGAGAAAAACAATATTTTTTTAAATTTTGGAAATTTAAGTTGAGAGCACCACCTGCTAATAAAAGGAAAACATATAAGTCTGGGAATACATAGATCAGGGTTCTCAGCTTTTCTAATGCCATGGGCATTAGAATATAGTTTCTCATGTTGTGACCCCCAACCATAAAATAATAAAATTATTAGGAAACTCAGGGATGGGTTCTAATTTACCTCGCTGCTGGTTTGCTTCCTCCTGCACTGCGTGGCTGTGCCTTGTGGGTATATGTGTACTTTGCATGCGCATGCATACACAGTGCAGAATTTTTTAAAAAAAATTGCAAAAAAAAGCCAAAAACAAGATGGCAACGCATATGCAGTGCTGGAAATTCAGCTTCTGCGCATGCTCCGAAATTCCCATGGTACAGTTGTTGGTTTTTTTGCAATAGTCTATTTGCATGAGGGAGTAGTCTAACCGTCTCGAGACAGATAGAGAAGTAGTGTTTCAGTTCCGAAGACATCGGAAATGTGCTTTTTCCCATGTGAAAGGGTCATTCGACACCCCCCCAAAGGGGTCGCGACCCACAGGTTGAGAACCGCTGACTGTGAAAATGTTTACTGGATTATATGTAACTACCCCATGAATGAAATGAAATGAGGTAGTAAACCAATCTGTTCACAACATGGCTAGTCTTTAAATAGGAAATGGTAAAGATTGCTCTATCACATGTTACAGTATACCTGTACAAAACACTATACTTATTTCTGTTTGGAGAAAGACTCAAATACTAAAACAAGGAAGTTATTTAATTAAAGGGGCCTCTGAATGTTATGCTAGAAGATTGAATCTGTAAAGGGGATGTGAAGAAGCTTTTAATAAATTCTGAGACTATTTAAATGGAACTGATTGTTTACCTATGGGATATAAAGAATTGTGATTAGTATACCCCTTGAAGGGCAACTTTACGACTGAATTAATGGTTCTTAGGCTAGTGGACAAAAGTTTGATTTTCTAAAACAAAATAAAATGCTTTATAAGGAAGAAACAAATGGAACTTTGAAAGAGACGGCATTGCTTTTCCAAAATACAAAGGACAACACGGAGAGAGAAATTAAGGGGATTATGGAAAAAATGGGAAATACTATATGAGGGATGATGAGTAAAGAACAAGAAACCCAGGAAAGGGAGCAGCCAACAGAAGAAATGGAGGAAATTTTTGAACTGAAGAATCAGTGAACAAAAGAAAAAGACAAGGAATAGATGATAATTAAAATAAGAATTTAAGCACAACAACCATAGAAATAATAATTATACTCTGAAAGGATATAATATGTAAAATACTATATATCTGCTCTTTTTTAATCTTTGTATTGTAATAAAAATTATTTTTTTAAAAATAAAATAAAATAACAGTGATTGATGAATTAAACCAGGGGAAGATATTTTAAGACAGTTGAAAAGAGAATTGGAGATACAGGAAGATACTTTTGAAAAGGAGATAGGGGCCTGGGCAGAAACCTTTGCATCTCATTTGGAAATCAAGGACCCAGAGTATGGAGGAAGAATGGCGCGGCACACACTGCAAGATGCTTGAAGTCCAGTGTGAAGTTTCCACAGTCTGTGTTGATTTGGGGAGCCATGTCATCTGCTGGTGTTGGTCCACTGTGCTTCATTAAGTTCAGGGTCAATGCAGCCATCTACCAGGAGATTTTGGAGCATTTCCTGGTAGATGGAAATGCAGCGGTCTACCAGGAGATGTTGGAGCACCTTCCACAGATAGGCTTTCTGGGGATGCTGACTGCAATTTTCGAGTAGGACTTGGCACCTGCCCACACTGCCAAAAGCACCAAAACCTGGTTCTGAAGGCTGAATAGCTTAAGGCTGCCATTGAAGCATCCTGGTCTTCCATAACACCTCAGCAGTTCCACAGGCTGATAGCGTCCATGCCATGCCACATTGAGGCAGTAATTGCTGCAAAAGGGGCCCAAAATCAGGTAGTGAGTACATACGCATGCTTATACTTTGCAGAAGTCTGATATTATTCTACGTACAATCCTTGTTTTATTGATCGCATGTAATATTCTAATTTTCTGAGATTATGGATTTGGGGCTTTCATGAGTTGTACCCCATAATCGTCACAATTATGACAAATCACCGCTTGAACTATTTTGCTTTGTGTGTTATTAGTCTCTCTCATATATTACGTTTCACCTATTAAGTTGCAGGAACTTTAAATGAACTTTTGCACGATATTCTAATTTTTTGAGTTTCACCTGTAGATAGGTGGAAAGTAAAAATGGCTGGTGAAAAGCATGGAAGCTTTTGAAGATTAGTCATTTATATAGAGGGACTGCTTTGGTGGCTGAATTTTAAGACTTTTTAAAAATGGAATCAGGATTTATCTTTCTTCATTCCTTTGCTGCTAAATCACCCCATTTCTGCATCTTCATCCACTTTCTCTTTTTTCTATTTGCACCTTTTTCTTTCCCTCATTTCCATCCTATGAATTTTTCCTCTTTTTCTGTAGTTTCTGTTGGGTTACAGGTGTGCACACATATATTTCTGTATGTGAAACTGGTTTCTATGAAAGAGAGATATTTCTTGATTTATGTAAAAAGAGATTAATAAATGAAGTCATTTATTTTATAAGCAATTAATTTTAATCAGTACTTATTCAACCTATATCAATTTTCTTGTCCTGCCCTTGCCCTTATTTTGAAATTGGGTTTCAGACAGACAGACATAAATACATGCACATATACAAAATGTCACATATACACATTTATTATCAGGGAGCTCTCCAAGATTGATTCCTCTGGAGTTGCTAAACCTAATTTGAGAAAAGGAGGAAGCATCATGCAAGATTATTATCTATGTATTCATATTTATATTCCAATGTATATATGCACTGAAATATATATACAGGAATATAAGATTTGCAGAAATGTTCATTCCTCTTTACTTTTCTTATTACTGGATGATTTCAGGATCAGATTCTGAGGTCTTGGGTGAATTCTGGCCACTGGTATTGGTCCTGCCATAACCTTTTCCACCTCTCAAATGGAGATTTAAGCCTAAAGTCAAAAAGAGGAAAATGTCACTTCAATTAATTAAAAGATGAAAAGTCAAAGGCAGTTTAAGCCCAGCAGCTAGTAAACAATTTACATTGGCTGTCTGTAGCAAGCTACAAGATTATAGCAATCCCAAATGCTTATAAGAAGAGAAATATCTGTTTGAAAATTTATTAGGAAATATACCAGAGCAAAATGAAAAATGGAGGACTGTAAATTTTAGAGAAAAGTAGTTGGATTCAGTGTATTTTTAGAGTATCGCCAGAGGAACAGTTAATAAACTTGTCTAAGCTGGAAGTTTAGCCTTACAGGAAACTCTATTTCTTTAGTCGCCCTGCATCCCTTCTTGATCTTGGAACATTCTCATGCTATATACAGTGTTCCCTCGATTTTTGCGGGTTCGAACTTCGCGAATAGCCTATACCACGGTTTTTCAAAAAATATTAATTAAAAAATACTTTGCGGATTTTTTCCCCTGTACCACGGTTTTTCCCACCCGATGATGTCATATGTCATCGCCAAACTAATAACTTTTGCAAATAAATAACAAAAAAAATAATTATTGTTAATAAATAATTATGTTTATAAATATCAGGATCACTAAGTGTCTTATTCAATGGTGAGTACCATTAATAATGGTGAGTAAATGGTTGTTAAGGGAATGGGAAATGGTAATTTAGGGGTTTAAAGTGTTAAGGGATGGCTTGTGATAGTGTCCATAGCCAAAAATGGTGTATTTACTTCCGCATCTCTACTTCGCGGAAATTCGACTTTCGCGGGCGGTCTTGGAACGCATCCCCCGCGGAAATCGAAGGAATACTGTATTCTGAAACAGGTCTCGTCTTCTTTTTTCCTTTCTTAAAACAATAATCTCTTGGTTGTTTATGCTTCATAAGGGGAGGAGAATTGTGTATAATTAAGAATTTACCAAAAGATCTTCCTTGGGTTTCATTAATAGAAATAAAGCTATTAATTTAGGATCATTTATACGTGTCCTCTTATTCAGTGTGGATTTCAAAGTCTTTTCGGTCTAAAGTTGCCTCTGAACAGGTCTGTGCAGGCTAAGATACAAAAAACGTCTTAGTACTCTTGTTACCTTCAAAATAATTTTCAGGCACACTTCTCTTTTCTCTCCATCCTTCCATCTTACCGATCAAGGGTCTGGGCTTTCCGTTGCCGCTGGAAGCAATGGAAATTGACAAATTCTGCCTAGAAACAGAAGGTGACCTAATTATTATTTTTCCTAATATAAACTCCATGGATATCTGATGGTGAACTATTGCAAGAGAGGAGAACATGTCCAAGACATAAAGACTCTTCATTTCCTTCCATTCGAAGGGGCCGTAAATCGGATTAATGTCATTTGAACAGAAGGCCGGCAAATATCTATTTTCCATCTTTGCAGGTAATATAAAGAATAAGGTCAGGCAATTATGCAGAATGAAACATGAGCTATTAATGCGAGGAATATATCAACCTTCCCAGGTAGACCAGACAGGAAACGGGACCAAATTATATTTTATTGTAAGACTATATTAATAGAATCTTACAAGTCTGAACATGCACATCTCCTGCTGTCTCATTTACGGCATGAGAAACTAGGAAAGGTCCCTTTTGAGCAGAGGTGGGATTCATTTATCTTCCCTACCCGGTTCGCAAATGTAAGCATCCACAGTGCTCGTGCATTACATTGAGGTGAATGGGCAGAGCCTCTCCCAGTCACCGCTACCAGTTCACATAATCCGGAGCAAATCAGCTCTGTTTCTGAGCTTCTTTCTCTGCCTACTGTCCTACAGCAAACTATTTCTCTGTGATCCGGCTGTATATTTTTGCTCCCAATTTGTTGTTGTTGTTGTTGTTGTTGTTGTTATTATTATTATTATTATTATTATTATTATTATTATTATTATTATAACACCAACACTCCACAGTCTGCATTGGTTGCCGATCAGTTTCCGGTCACAATTCAAAGTGTTGGTCATCACATATAAAGCCCTTCATGGCACCGGACCAGGGTATCTACGAGACCACCTTCTGCCGCACGAATCCCAGCAACCAGTTAGGTCCCACAGAGTCCCGTCAACAAAACAATGTTGTTTGGTGGGGCCCAGGGGAAAAGCCTTCTCCCCCTGGAGAGTAGAATTGCCCCCACCCTCCTTGCCTTTCGTAAGCTCCTTAAAACCCACCTCTGCCGTCAGGCATGGGGGAACTGAGATATTCTTTCCCCCTAGGCCTTTACAATTTATGCATGGTATGTTTGTTTGTATGGATGTTTGGTTTTACAATAAGGGTTTTTTAGTTGTTTTAGTATTGGATTTACATGCTGTTTTTTATTACTGTTGTTAGCCGCCCCGAGTCTGCGGAGAGGGGCGGCATACAAATCCAATAAATAAATAAATAAATAAATAAATAAATAAATAAATAAATAAATAAATAAATAAATAAATAAATAAATAAATAAATACATAAAATAAGTTGTTATTATTATTATTATTATTATTATTATTATTATTATTATTATTTAGATTTGTATGCCGCCCCTCTTTGAAGACTTGGAGCGGAGTTTCTTCCCACATACCATTTCACATCAGAGCTGGGTACAGTGGTACCTCTACCTAAGAATGCCTCTACTTACGAACTTTTCTAGATAAGAACCAGGTGTTCTAGATTTTTTTGCCTCTTCTCAAGAACCATTTTCCACTTATAAACCTGAGCCTCCAAAACTATAACCGGAAAAGGTGGAGAGAAGCCTCCGTGGGGCCTCTCTAGCAATCTCCTGGGAGAAAACAGGGCCTCCACCCTCCCTGTGGTTTCCCCAAACGCACACATTGTTTGCTTTTACATTGATTCCTATGGGAAAAATTGCTTCTTCTTACAAACCTTTCTACTTAAAAATCTGGTTATGGAACGAATTAAGTTCCTAAGTAGAGGTACCACTGTATATCCTATGAACTAGATGGGGCAATTCGCTTAAGTTGGTGTCAGGCCCAAAACCAAGAATGGCATATAGAAATTCCTCCATGCTGAATTATTTATTACTTTACATATTATTACCTGTAGACAAAATCTTGCCAGATTGAATTCTATTATCAGAATTCTACTGCATTTGCAATATACTCTGTGAACTATTAGGGAGGGGCTGTCTTTACTCTCTTTCTCTCACACTTAAATTGCCCTTTACTCCTCTGGAATGCACCCCCTCCTGTTGTGGTTAGCTCTGGCCCAGCTCCTGCCCCAAGGAATGTGGAGGTGAATGTGGGAGAAACCCAATAGAATCTACTGATGAAGTCTCCTCTGACCAAGGAAGCGTGAGTGATAGGGAAGAGGGGAGTTTGGCAGACAGCCCAGGAGGAGATCAATCTTCCTTATCATCCCTGGATTCTGAACAAGAACTTATGACAGACTCACGCATGTGGAGAGTGATGCATAGGAGAGAACAACTGAAGGATTATTACAGGAGATAAGTGAGGCCACCTGTGGTTGGGTGGGGCTGCTGTAATTAGTGCTACAGATAAAAAGAGCAGCTGTGCTGATTTAGCCTTGTGGAAGTTTATCTGATTCATAGTTCGTCAAGATCATGGTTTTGCTGTTTCCCTGTTCAAGACTGTGTGTGGACTTTCTGGACTTTGGAATTTGGACTCAATTTCCCAGTTACTGGGTGAGAATTTGGATTGCATTTAACCTGTGCCTTGTGTGTACCAGAAAATCCCTTTGACATTTAAAAAGGGAGTTTTTTCTGCTTTTCTGTTGATAAAGACTTTTGGTTTTCCTTCTATGGTGTGGTGTGTGTCTTTCTGGACTAATTACCCTGTAATTACGGGTGGTTGGTACACGCGAGCAAAACACCCTCCCTTCTGGGAATCCCTCTCCTCATTGCATTCCATCCCAGCTGACTTGAACTGCCACAGGCTGATCTATATTGGGATTCCTGTATGTAGGAAAATGGCCAAGGCATTCAAGCAACAAATGAATGGCAAAGGCATTCAGGCAAACTAATTGTTAGGCAGACAATAAATAGGAACAGTCCTATTTATTGCTGATTTCCTCTGGGCAGCAAGATATATTATTTATGAATTGCCTTTTTCTTCATTCCCTATGTATGTACTGTGTTTGATAATCAACTAGCTGTGATCAAGTATAGCAGATATCACGATGAATATCTAATGCTCATTAATACATACAGCGTTTTTCTAAATATCACCTTTTGTTTGTTTGTTTTGTTGTTTTTGTTTTGATACCATCTAGTGCTGGCGTAGCCATATTTATACATGCAAGATTTGCATCCAGCACGACAGCAATTATTTTCAGGCATTTCCCCAAATGGAAAATGTCTTCTGCCAAGTGGCTCACTTAGTCTTTAACACATCACTGGAAATTCCTTTAGCTCTCCCTGGCCTTTTAACAAAGATGTTATGCTTTAAATGCTTTAAATACAGTATTTAGGCTACTGCTGCTGCTCTTGCTATAGATTAATCGTATTTCCTGCTTTATAAAGCACAGTTCTCTTCCTGAAGAAGTCTTTGAAGCTTTCTGGTCTAAATATGATTTCGAGACAAAAAAAAAATCCCATACAAGAAAGGAAAGTAGGGACATTGTTCATTATCAGCAGGAATTTCATAGAATTGTGGGCAGGCACAGTGAACATCTGATCATTTTCTCACTGGGGTACAATGCAACACCAGGTAGAAGGGCAGGGTCACCCTACACACTTCAAGCAATCCTTACTCTTTGGCCGGTGTGTTCTATCTTTTCCATCAGTTCAGAATTACTTTGATCTCTTATTGTGTTAAGGTCGTTTTTATCTATTGCGGGTTTTTTTATAAAAGCTAAAGATTCTGGAGTATTGCTTATTCTAAGCATAAATTGGCAGTTTAAAGACAATACCCTTTTTATTGCTTGTTTATTTTTATTTTTTATTTTCTTTATTGTTTTTTACAAAATATAAATAAAAGAAGGTATATACACCACAAGATCTTTCTTTCTTTCTTTTTTACAGATCTGACCGATTTCATCATTTCCTTATATTTCTATTTTTAACTTTTTATATACTTACATTTGTAAATTTACCTTTCTACAGTATATCAATCAGTTTATATTTACCTTTATATTTACCTTTGCAAGTCATTCATTAGAGTATATACATTTATTTATTTTTGTATGCCTTTGCACATTGAATCACTTCTCCATGTTTCTATTCTCCAACCAATTGTACTATAAATTCCAAAGATTATAATATTCCAAATCATTTATTCCCTTAATTTCCATGGTCATTTTTCATTGCTTGTTTTAATACCTTTAAAAAATTAACATTCCCATCCAATGTTACTTTTTATATGTATCTTTATATAGTAGTGATAAAAATAAATAATGTTTTAAATTTTAAATATTTTTTTTAATCCTGAATCTGTTTAGGCACCAACAAATCTAAAGGTAGAGTGAGATCAGAAATGAATTGTGGTCATGCAAAAATCTTGGGGGTACATTAAGGGTGGCTTATAATTATCTCACTGCTGGTTCGCTTCCTCCTGGGCTGGGTGGCTGTGCCGCATGGATGTGCCAAAAAATTAATAAAAGCCAAAACCAAGATGGTGACGCATGCACAATGCTGGAAACTCAGTTTCTCTGTGTGCGCAGAAGAAAAAAAAGAAAAAAAAATCCATTAAAAAAAATTAATTAATTTTTTTTAAAAAAAGACGGTGACATCCACAGACTGGTATGACAGAACCAGCTCCATGACATCACTATAATGGATTTTTAGTTTTTTAAATATTAGATTTGTATTCTACATTTTTTTCTATTACTTCTGTGAGCCGCCCCGAGTCTACAGAGAGGGGCGGCATACAAATTTAATTAATAATAATAATAATAATAATAATAATAATAATAATAATAATAATTCAATGCCTGGGGAGGGCAAAAACAGCTCCCCCCCATGGGGGCCCTTTGGAGGTTGGAAACAACCTATTTCCCAGGCTCCAAAGGCTTCCCTGGAGCTGGGGGAGGGAAAAAACACCCTCCCCATCCCCTGGTAGCTCTCTGGAAGGCAAAAATGTCCTCCCTCTGTCCTAGCCAAAAGTCAGCTGGCCAGCCCTCACATGCACGTTGGAGCTGAGCTAGGGCAACGGTTCGTGTGCCACCTGTGGCACTCATGCCATAGGTTTGCCATCACTGAATTAAGAGATATCTATTAATAGATCTAGATCTATCAGTCTATTGCCATCCCAGGTGGTCAGTGGAAATCAGAAGATTGGAATCTCTTGGAAATAATTATACCTTCTAATTTAGGGCTGAGGAGATGACAGGGGAGAGAGAGTAGAAACTACTGTTTTCATTGCATGTCTACCTGGCCCTAAGAGAAAGCACACACTGTGATATGATGTGGGTTTGCTATAAATACCCTCATTTTCTTGGACAATGAGGTCATTGTTGGCTTTCCTTTCAGAGTTTTGACATCTGCGCTCTATCACAGCACTGGTATTGCATGAAATTCAGGGGATGATAAATAGCCAGTGGAATGCTTTCTTGTCTCTGTATGCCAGCTCCATATGTAGGCTTTGTTCCTTCTATAAAATATTTATGTAGCATAAGTGCCCTTGGAATTCTGGCTCATGGTTATGTCATTAAAAAATGACCAATCCTGCAAAAATCCCCAAGACTGATGACTTGGGAATAGATGTAGAATAATACAGTGGAATGGGGTCATGTGGTCCATCAAATCCAAAGCTCTTAGAAACATAGAAACATAGAAGTCTGACGGCAGAAAAAGACCTCATGGTCCATCTAGTCTGCCCTTATACTATTTTCTGTATTTTATCTTAGGATGGATATATGTTTATCCCAGGCATGTTTAAATTCAGTTACTGTGGATTTATCTACCACGTCTGCTGGAAGTTTGTTCCAAGGATCTACTACTCTTTCAGTAAAATAATATTTTCTCATGTTGCTTTTGATCTTTCCCCCAACTAACTTCAGATTGTGACCCCTTGTTCTTGTGTTCACTTTCCTATTAAAAACAATTCCCTCCTGGACCTTATTTAACCCTTTAATATATTTAAATGTTTCGATCATGTCCCCCCTTTTCTTTCTGTCCTCCAGACTATACAGATTGAGTTCATTAAGTCTTTCCTGATACGTTTTATGCTTAAGACCTTCCACCATTCTTCTAGCCCGTCTTTTTGTCAATATCTTTTTGTAGGTGAGGTCTCCAGAACTGAACACAGTATTCCAAATGTGGTCTCACCAGCATTCTATATAGCGGGATCATAATCTCCCTCTTCCTGCTTGTTATACCTCTAGCTATGCAGCCAAGCATCCTACTTGCTTTCCCTACCGCCTGACTGCACTGTTCACCCATTTTGAGACTGTCAGAAATCATTACCCCTAAATCCTTTTCTTTTGAAGTATTTGCTAACACAGAACTGCCAATACAATACTCAGATTGAGGATTCCTTTTCCCCAAGTGCATTATTTTACATTTGGAAACATTAAACTGCAGTTTCCATTGCTTTGACCATTTATCTAGTAAAGCTAAATCATTTACCATATTACAGACCCCTCCAGGAATATCAACCCTATTGCACACTTTAGAGTCATCGGCAAATAGGCAAACTTTCCCTACCAAACCTTCCCCTATGTCACTCACAAACATATTAAAAAGAATAGGACCCAGAACAGACCCTTGTGGCACACCGCTTGTAACCTGACTCTGCTCAGAATACTCGCCATTAACAATAACTCTCTGATGTCTATGCTTCAGCCAGCTGCAAATCCATTGAACTATCCAGGGATTAAGTCCAATCTTCACTAATTTATCTATCAGCTCTTTATGTGGAACCATATCAAAGGCTTTGCTGAAGTCCAGGTAGGCAATATCCACGGCACCACCTTCATCCAACACCTTTGTGACATAGTCAAAGAAATCAATGAGATTAGTCTGACATGATTTGCCTTCAGTAAAGCCATGCTGATTTGGGTCCAATAAGTTATTGTTTTTTAGGTGCTGATTTATCCTCTTTTTGAGTAGAGTCTCCATCATTTTAACTACAACTGATGTCAAGCTAACTGGCCTGTAGTTACCAGCTTCTTCTCTACTGCCCTTCTTGTGAATAGGCACAACACTGGCCATTCTCCAATCCTCAGGAACTTCTCCTGTTAACAAGGATTGGTTAAACAAATCAGTCAGGGGGGTAGTAATGACAGATCTGAGTTCTTTAAGAACTCTGGGGTGGATGCCATCTGGACCCATTGCCTTATTTATCTTTAATCGTTCAAGTTCTTCTAAGACATCGGCTTCTAAGATCACTGGAGCTGAATCCGTACAGCTGGAAGCAATGCTATATCCCTCTATAGTATTATTTTGTACGGTGTCTTTTGAGAAAACTGAACAGAAGTAGCTATTGAAATGGTCAGCGATCTCCTTATTCCCATTAATGCATGTATTATTCCCGGTACTAAGTTTCGTGATGCCGCAGTTTTTCTTCTTCTTATCACTAATATATCTGAAGAAGGTTTTATCCCCCTTCTTTACAGATTTGGCAATTTTATTTTATTTATTTATTTATTACTTAGATTTGTATGCCGCCCCTCTCCGAAGACTCGGGGCGGCTCACAACATGTAGTAACAAATCATAAGCAATCAGACAATTTAAAATATTTAAATATTTAAAAAACCCCATATGCTAACAGACACACACACAGACATACCATGCATAAATTAAACGTGCCCAGGGGGAGATGTTTCAGTTCCCCCATGCCTGACGGCAAAGGTGGGTTTTAAGGAGTTTACGGAAGGCAGGAAGAGTAGGGGCAGTCCTAATCTCCGGGGGGAGTTGGTTCCAGAGGGCCGGTGCCGCCACAGAGAAGGCTCTTCCCCTGGGGCCCGCCAACCGACATTGTTTAGTTGACGGGACCCGGAGAAGGCCAACTCTGTGGGACCTAATCGGTCGCTGGGATTCGTGCGGCAGGAGGCGGTCTCGGTTCTTCCTCTTTTGAGGCTTTAGCAGCATATATTATCTGTTTCGCCTCCTTCTGTCTCATTTTATACACCTCCCTATCAGCTATACTTCCAGACTCTTTGTACCTCCTATAGGCAGCCTTTTTTCCTATAGGCAGCCTTCTTATCAGTGAAAGAATCCAGTGCCCCCAACCGTTGTTTGAACACCACCAAATAAGGGGTGTTACCACCCAATCCCACAAGTAGTTCTTCTGTTGAATTGTTTTTCTGTGACATTCAGTCCAAATCCACCTTTGTTTAATTTAAAATTGTTCCAGTATGTCATGTTCTGAATTCTGATATGAGAGAGAACGTGCCTTGACTTTCTGTGAAACTTCAGATACTTGCAAAGTACTTTCATATCTATCCCACACAATTGTTTTTTCTCCGCTTTATACATCCTTTTCTTTACTTCCAGAATGAGAGGGAAGGCAAATAATTCATGTATGTATGAGCATTCTTCTTGCTGTGCTGCTCTCAAGAATAATCTGACCCTAACTCTTCATGAATGACAGTGAATCTAGTGAGTGAAATAGCCTGCTAAATGTAATGCAGCAAATTATTTCACAATAAATTCCATTCATGATGATTTTATTCATTTCAAAGCCAATCCATGAATCTGGAATGCAATTTGATGGCAGCAGTTTGTTCTTTGTACTTGGCAGCATTTAATAAGTTGTAAGGGAATCATGATATCCACACATAATACAAATGTTCTGGTTTTTTTTTTCTTTACAAAGGTCATCAAAATAGCAACTTATTTCCAGAATTAGAGGAACCCATTAGTGATTTCTTGTTCACTCTCTCTATGGTAATATAATTTCAAAAAACTGACCACTGAGGTGCTTCAGCTGATTGGGCATTGAGATATTCCTGAAACTTAAATGTAGACTTAAGTTGCAAACTGAATGCTGTACTGTATTGAAAATAATTGTTTCCAGTACAATTTCATTTGTTCATCTCTAATATTTCCTTAAGAACATTGGGTATTGAGCTCAAACATTATGTGCATCTTCTATGTATATGTAAAAGCCAAATGCCACTCATGCATCATAATAAGATCTTCAGAACTGTAAAGCCTACACACTTGAAACTTGGTGCATATGTTCCCCTTGGCTTCTATGTGCTTACTAAGAAAGGCAATAGAAAGGGCATTCTACTCCCCCTCCCCACCCGAAAGGGAGAGAAGGGGATAAAATAGAAGAGGCTCTTATGAGGCAAGCCTGAGTGAGAGAAGGGAATAGGAAAGAATCAATGGGGCGGGGCCAGTCTTCTGTGGAGAAAGCCTGAGGGAAAGAAGGCGAGAGGAGAGACTTCTGTGGGTCAAGCCTGAGGGAGAGAAGAGGAGACAAGAGGCCAATCATAACTACTCATTAACGTTCAAGCTTTAACTGTCAGTTTTTCAAACCCGATCACATAGTTTTGTAGTGAAGCACAAAACTAGTTAAAGATGGTTATTTGGTGTGGGTTATTCTGCATGGAGCTGTCCTTAGTCCTGAAAAATGATGCATGTACGTGACAAATTCAAAGCATTTGAGAGCTTGAAAGTAACTGTTCATAATGAAGTGGGTTTTTTTTTAGTTACAACAATTCTGCTTTTGATGCTAAACAGTGAAAGCCTTCTAGATTCTAATTTAATGTATATTAAAATGTAAGTAGTTTCTAGCTTCCACAAAACATCTGTTTTTCTTTGCTTTTTCTTTCTTTCAATATATTCAGATCAAAATTTTGTTGTGAGCCACCCCGAGTCTGCGGAGAGGGGCGGCATACAAATCTAAATAATAAATAATAAATAAATAATAAAAATAGCAGAATCAATTTTTCAAATGAAAGTATCAATGACTACATAAAAAAATATAGCAATGAACATTTCTACAAAAGTGTATAAAATGCAAATATGTATGCATTCCAAATTTAGAGTCTCCTATGGATTTTTAGGTCAGAATGTGGACCAAAAGTTCTTTTAGCCCACCTAAATTAGATGTGGTATTGATCAATTACTTATATTAAAGAGAACTTGGAGCTATTATGGCCAATACATTTTTGTATATATCATTGTCATTGAAAGCTTTATCAGCAATATTAAGAATTAATACTAACTAAAATAAATAAAAGGAAAAAGAAAGATGGAAATCAAAGAAAAAGTGCAATAAGAAAAAAGATGTTTTTAAAAGGAGAACGATATAAAGAAAGATACAGAGGTTTAAAGTGGCTTCCAATAATTCTTCACAGCAATTAAGTACAATTATATTTAACCTCTTTCTCTAAAGCCATACCATAACTCTTTTCTTTCTATAATTATTCTGTGTAATTATCAAAACCATAAATCACAAGTTCATTTTTTCACTGTTTCACAAAAGTTCATAAGGAGTTTCCAGTCACCAGTAAATGTACTGTCCTTTCTCTAATCAAAGAAGTCAGTTCGTCCACCTCAGCAAATTGTGTCAGTTTTACCAACTATTCCTTCCTAGTGGGTAAGGATGATTTCCACCCCCCTATCTCTATGCATATACTAATTTTGTTTCTGTGATTATATATTAAATCTTTCACGGCTCAATGAAGCATTACTTCTACTGCACAGGTACAACAGGGAAAGTTCACTGTGATGTTTTGAAAAGGCTTCAGCTGCTACATTGAGAACTGCTCACTCACTCTTTGGAGCTGCAGTGAATAACTGAAGGGGAGATGCAGCCCCAGAGTCAATGAGGACTTTATTATTATTATTATTATTATTATTATTATTATTATTATTATTATTATGTCAGTACAACACAGCAAACGAGATCACTATGCTGGATTTCGTATTTCATCACC
Source organism: Erythrolamprus reginae (assembly GCF_031021105.1). NCBI lineage: Eukaryota > Metazoa > Chordata > Lepidosauria > Squamata > Dipsadidae > Erythrolamprus > Erythrolamprus reginae. The sequence goes on from NC_091950.1 coordinate 51,064,436, forward strand.
AGTTGGGCGCTTCCCAAGCGCCTAGGACTGCGTGATGTAGCGGCGAATTATGTTTGCCGATCCCAGTAAAGCGGCCTTTTGCAATTGACAGATGGAGATTTTGTCAATTCCGATGGTTTTCAAATGTCCGCTGAGATCCTTTGGTACTGCGCCCAGCGTGCCAAGTACCACTGGGACCACTTTCACTGGCTTATGCCAGAGTCGTTGCAGCTCGATTTTTAGATCTTCGTATTTCACTAATTTCTCTAGCTGCTTCTCCTCAATTCTGCTGTCTCCTGGGATTGCGATGTCGATGATCCATGCTTTCTTTTTCTCCACGATCACAATGTCTGGTGTGTTAGGCTTCAGAATTCGGTCAGTCTGAAGTCGGAAGTCCCACAGTAGTTTTGCTTGCTCATTTTCGACCACTTTTTCGGGCTTATGATCCCACCAGTTCTTTGCCACTAGTAAATGGTAGTTCCGGCACAAATTCCAGTGGATCATCTGTGCCACAGCATCATGTCTATGCTTGTAGTCAGTCTGTGCAATCTTTTTGCAGCAGCTGAGTATGTGATCGATTGTTTCATCTGTTTCTTTACAGAGTCTGCACTTTGGATCATCTGTTGATTTTTCAATTTTGGCTTTGACAGCATTTGTTCTAATGGCCTGTTCTTGTGCCGCCAGTATTAGTCCTTCTGTCTCCTTTTTGAGTGTTCCACTTGTAAGCCATGACCAGGTCTTTTCTTTATCCACTTTGCCTTCAATCTTCTCCAAAAACTGTCCATGCAATGCTTTGTTCCGCCAACTGTCCATATTTATTATTATTATTATTATTATAACTGTCCAATAATAATAATAATAATAATTATTATTATTATTATTATTATTATTATTATTATTTAGATTTGTATGCCGCCCCTCTCTGAAGACTTGGGGTCTCAGAGGGCCGCCAGAAGAGTCCCCAGCAGTGGTGGGATTCAAATAATTGAGCAACCATTTCTGTGCCCTAATGACCATTTTAACTATTAAAAAGCAACATTAAATCTTATTTTTGGAGAATGTCTTGCATTATAGCAGGGGACCGCGCACGGCGGGAGACTGCATATAATTCAGCGCCTGCCAGCCAGATTGCTTATGCTTCTGTACATTTGACTCACAGCATGGACAGTACAAATCTTATTATCTGTGTTAAAGTTATAGCAAACAGCAGACGTAATAGTATCAGAATGAGGATGGTATATATTTTATATAGTTGGCCGTGAGAGCATCAACCAGACAGGGCAATACTGTAGTGCTGAAAAAACGAATAAAAGTAGTAAAACCAGGCAGTGTTCCCTCTAATTTTTTGGGGGGGAGGGCGGAAAAGTATAGTTTCTGAGCGGCAGTCCCTTTGGGACTGGGCAGCACAGAAATAATAAATAAATAAGTAAGTAAATAAATAAACTAAGCAAACAAACAAACAAACAAAAAACCCACCCTGTTTTGCCTCAGAGAATTTCAAAATAAAATACTGTACTGTGTGTCTATAACAGTGAGCTCATAATAGGGCAACTCTATCTATATCAAAATGCCACTTAAATAGTTGAGCTAGTTTCAAACTAGATTTTGATTTTCTTTCTCTCTTGCTTACTCCCATTCTTTTTCTTTCTCTTTTCCTTCCTCTCTTTTTTCTGTTTCTCTCTCTTCCTCTCTTCCTCTCTCTCTCCTTCCCTCTCACTCTTTCCCTCTCGGCTTCTGGGCAGGTTTGGAAAACTCTGAGTTGATGATGATTTTTAAGTGAGCGATTGCTCTCTGCTCAGCTTAGAGGGAACTATGAAACCAGGGGGGGGGGGGAGAGAGAGAGAACTGCTTACTCTAAATTAAAAATAGAAGCAATCTCACAAATTGTGTTACTGTTGAAAGTGCTAACATGAAAGAGTAATCCCATCCAAAAGAAAGAAAGGAGGGGGAAAGGAAAACCTTGACTAAGTTTCATAATTATTCTCATTCGTTGGCTCTCTTAATGCTCATCTGCCGTGCACAGCAATATCATCTCATCTACTTGCCAAAGCAAAAAAGGATTTCCCAATAGGGAGATTATGACTTCATTTCTGCTGCTCTGAATTATGTTCCCTTGTGTTCCCCATCCACTGCACCACAAGTCAAATGTGCTTGGCTTGTTCCACTTACTGCAGAGATTCTAGGAGGAAAAAGAAAACAACAATTGCTAGCAACCAGAGCTATTTCCATCCAGGGATCAAAGCTAATGAGATGCCAATATTTTTAGAAGGTAGAGATGGGCAGACTATCTCCCCCTTAGCCACATAAACTAATCTTTTATTTGAGTGAGAGAACCTATTTCTTAACTAGCTGTCACCCAATATCCAATGTCAGATATCAGATATATCAATGAGACCACATTTGGAATACTGGGTTCAGTTCTGGAGACCTCACCTACAAAAAGATATTGATAAAATTGAACGGGTCCAAAGATAGGCTACAAAAATGGTGGAAGATCTTAAGCATAAAATTTATCAGGAAAGACTTAATGAACTCAATCTGTATAGTCTGGAGGACAGAAGGGAAACGGGGTAACATGATTGAAACATTTAAATATGTTAAAGGGTTAAATAAGGTTCAGGAGGGAAGTGTTTTTAATAGGAAAGTGAACACAAGAACAAGGGGACAAATCTGAGGTTACTTGGGGGAAAGATCAGAAGCAACGTGAGAAAATATTATTTTACTGAAAGAGTAGTAGATGCTTGGAACAAACTTTCAGCAGACATGGTTGGTAAATCCACAGTAACTGAATTTAAACATGTCTGGGAAAAACATATATCCATCCTAAAATAAAATACAGGAAATAATATACGTAAGGGCAGACTAGGTAGAACATGAGGTCTTTTTCTGCCGTCAATCTTCTATGTTTCTATGTTTCTATTTTGAGCCAACAAATAAATCCCATGAGATAGAAACATAGAAACATAGAAACATAGAAGTCTGACGGCAGAAAAAGACCTCTAGTCTGCCCTTATACTATTTTATGTATTTTATCTTAGGATGGATATATGTTTATCCCAGGCATGTTTAAATTCAGTTACTGTGGATTTATCTACCACGTCTGCTGGAAGTTTGTTCCAAGGATCTACTACTCTTTCAGTAAAATAATATTTTCTCATGTTATATTATTTTACTGAAAGAGTAGTAGATCCTTGGATAAACAGAAAATAACGGGTGTTGTTTAATGAGCCTAATATTTAACCATGGGCTATTTCACTGAAAAAGGGCTGTTTCATGTTCAGAAATATAATTGATTTTGAACAGGCTATTTTGACCTTGAAGTTAAATATTCCAAAAAAAATGAAAGTCCAATCCAATCATTAATACAGCCCATTCGAGGGTCACAATTTTCCATAAATTTCACGTCCCTAAATAGGTGCACCAGAAGTCTCTCTGTGAAGCTACTTGTGAGTACAGGTAAATCTCTTTTCTAATCCAGTCACGTAAACCAGTGAAAAATTCTAGGAATATATGAAAGGTACTCCAGAAGTTGTAATCATTACCTTTGGTTAATTGAATACTGGGTTACTCAATTAATACAATTAACTGAGTTCACATTATGCATATATGCCATGGGCTGGGTCGGGAAAATATATTTGACTAAAATGGATTGCTTGGTGGGAGTAGGGGCCTTCTGCTCCTGTTTTGGCACAAATCCAGCTCAGCAATCTTGTATTGTCACTTTCTCTCAGCCCTAGAAAGGAGGCAATGGCAAACTTCTAAAAAGTAATACCAAAAAACCTTCAGTAACCTGTCCAGGTAGTCTCCAAGAATCAGACATGAATAAGTAGAAGGAAAATTGTCTGTCTTACAAATACAGGCAGAGAGAAATGGGTGTTTGAAAAGTTAGATAAATTGCATTTCCTTCCTTTGACCTTCTCCAAACCATCAGTTTTTGTTTCTTTTTTTTAAGGTAGTAGCTACATTCCGTCATAACAATGTTTATAAAGGTAAAATTCTGATTACACTTAGTTGTTATCAAATGCTGCTTGATTCAAGGAAAGGGTGGGGGGAAACAGAGTGAGTGGGAAAACAGGGTGAGTGGAAATCTAACTTGGAGCCAACCCACAATAAAGTACTTTGATTTAAATCCCATTTGTGCATATGAAGCAATCAACTGCTGTAGTGGTAATTTAGTTTTTGTGCAATAAAATCCCATACACATTTACTCGGAAGGAAATCTTAAGTTCATTGGCATGTACTGCAATTTTAACTAGCAATTATTTTCTAGGGCCCTAATGTTGGATTTAGTTTTATTCAGTGAATCAGTCCAACTAAAGCATGGTTAATGGTAGAGAGTATTGTGTGAGCTAATCCAATTGTGGCTTAGTCAATCAATTATGGTTAAGTAAACCATGGCATAATAGCAATAGACTTATATACTGTTTCACAGTGCTTTATGGCCATTTCTAAGCGGTTTACAGAGTCAGCATATTGCCCACCCATCCTCCCCAAAAAAGATCGGGGTCCTCATTTTACCCACCTCGGAACAATGGAAGGCTGAGTCAACTTTGAGCCAGTGAGACTCAAAGTGCGGAATTGCTGGCAGTTGACAGAAGTAGCCTACAGTACTGCATGCTAACCACTGCGCCATCACAGCTCCTAATGCAATGTATAAATTTAATTGTAGGCTTTGGGAAGCAATTATTCCCAATCTTGCTTCTTCCAACTGTGGAACACATTCAACGTTATCGGCTGGATTTTAATTTCCAAGAAATAATGTGATTTTGGCTGTGAAACAATTTCATTTACTGTTTCTGGCAATAATAAGCTTGGGGTAAAAACTGGATTTATAATGAAATGTGAAACACTATGGGATGGTGCTGTTTACAGGTTTGAACTTCTTTCTGTTGGAAGGGAGGAAAAGGGAATCTGGGGTGGGTTTTTTTTGTGAAATTCAGTTTTCCTCTCCAAATGTTAAAATTGGCATTAGACAAGGTCTGCAGTGTTCAATAGTGTGCTTTTTTAAAAAAATGCTACTTATATCATAAAATACCAGAAGTGCATTTCAACAAGTTCTGACTAGTTCTAGAGGACTGGTAGCGGAAATCTTGAGTAGTTCAGAGAACTGGTAAATACCACCTCTGACTGGCTCCACCCCCATCTATTCTCTGTTTACTGAGTCCCATCTGATTGGGAGGGGATGGGGATTTTGGGGAGGGAATGGAGATTTTACAATATCCTTCCCCTGCCACACCCACCAAGCCATGCCCACAGAACTGGTAGTAAAAAAAAAAATTGAATCCCGCCACTGTAAAAGTCCCAGCTTAATACAGAACAGAATGTTACTCTACAGATATACAGAAATCTGTACAATAACAAAAGCTGATTCTTACAAAAATAATATTGTATATGGAGGTTAGAAAAACTAACAACAGGATCAGGTAAAGTGTTCCAGACATTTACTACCCTATTGCAGAAGTCATATTTTCTGCAATCAAGATTAGCGTGGAATACATTTAGTTTGTATCTATTGATAGCCCTAGTGTTATTGAGGTTGAAATTAGTCATTAGTAATTAACAGATAGGACAGTAAGGTAGATGATTCTTGTGTACTAAGGTTAGGTCAGAACGTAGGCGTAGTTCAAGGTTTAGCCCCCAGGACTAAAATTTCAAATCTACTGGAATGAGGAATTTTATTGCGAGCAGAGGAGTTGAGTATTCTTTTTGTAAAATACATCAGGACCCTCTCTAATGTATTAGTGTGGGCTCCAGGCACGTGAGCAATATTCAAGGATAGGTCTGGCAAGGGTTTTGTATGCCCTAATTAGAAATATAATGTTACCAGAGAGAAAACGTCATAAAATAAAGTTGACAACTGTTAATGCCTTTTTAGCAATGTTGTTACACTGAACTCTGGGGATTAGATCTTTTGAAATTAATACACTAAGGTCCTTGACAGAGTATGGGTTATCTTTTAGATTGTTTCCATCCAGCTTGTATTTGATATTCTGATTTTTATTGCCAGTGTGCAGGACTGAGCATTGGTTAGCAGAGATTTGGAGTTTCCAATTGTTTGACCATTCAGATACATAATCTAGGTAGTTTTGCAGGGTACTAGATTTCTCTGTGGTAAATAGTTTTACATTGCCAGCAAAGAGGACTCAGCGGCTTACAGTATAATCACAAAAGTCATTTATATATAGCAGAAAGAGTATTAGTCCTAGAATGCTACCTTAGTTTTATGTTTTATGTATTTATATTTCCAATTAATGGTTCTCAGTTAAAAGGTTAATTCATTAGAAGTCTAATGCTCACCCACTGGAGAATTATAGTATAGGTCAGTGATGCAAACCTTTTTTCCCTTGGGTGCCGAAAGAGCATGGGCATGTGCTATTGTGCATGTGTGAGTGCCCAGACTCCTAATTCAATGCCTGGGGAGGGTGAAAACAGCTTCCCCTGCCCTCCCACCTCCAGAGGCCCTCTAGAGTCCAGAAATGGCCTGTTTCCCAACTTCGGGGGGGGGCAGTAGGCTTGTGTTTTGCCCTCCCCAGGCTCCAAAGGCTTCCCTGGATCTGGGGGAGGGTAAAAACACCCTCATCCCCCCCTCCCCAGAGGCCCCCTAGAAGCCAAAAATGCCCTCCCAGAGCCTCTGTGTGAGCCAAAAATCAGCTGGCCGGTGCACACATGCATATTGGAGCTGGTCAGTGTCAGCAGATATGGCTCTCCATGCCACCTTTGGCACCCGTGCATCACTGCTGTAGGTAATCATAATAAAACAAAATATTATTAATAATTTTCACTTTCAGAAATTTTGCTCCAGAGGATGACAGCTGTAATTTAACACCAAGGAATTAACCATAAACTTCTAAAATTTGTTACGTTATATGAATTGTATAATTCCTGTGACCATGTCTGTCACTAAGGAGTGTTAATCTGTTGCGCTCTTTTCTTTCTAGCACGCTACAGGAACAGAAGGGGGAACTCTGTAAGCGTCTTTCTTACACAACTCACAAACTGGAAATGCTTGAAACTGAATTTGATTCTACACGTCAATATCTTGAAGTAGAACTGAGACGCGCTCAGGAAGAACTAGAAAAAGTGACCGAAAAGCTGAGACGGTTTGTGTCTGAATTCATTGACATTACAGAAAATAAATTGCACGTGTTATTTTAGTGAAATATCAGAAATGTGAAGAATGTTGATACTCATTAAAAATGAGAAAGGAATTCAATGTTGGCATTAATTAAATCTCAGCGCTGAACTAATAAAATGATCAAAGGATTGGAGCACCTCCCCAATGAAGAAACGTTGGGGAGGTGGAACAAGAAAGATGAGATAGGAACAAGATATGAAAGCTTATTCATAAGATAGAGCAATTAAATAGGGATTCTTTTTTTCTCTCTTTTCTCTCTAATGTTGGCACAACATCAATTAGCACAAAGCTAATTGATAAGGGATTTTGCATAGAGCATCCCTCTGGAGGCTCTCTAGAACCCAGGAACACCTTCCCAGAGTCTCTGTGTGAGCCAAAAATCAGCCGGCTGGCATACACATGCACTTTGGAGTTGAGCTAGGGCAACAGCTCACTTTCCAGCAGATAGAGCTCCATGTGCCACTTGTGGAACCCATGCCATATGTTCGCCATCACTGCTCTAGGCTGATTCCTCTTTTGACTCTGCTGCCAAGTTCTGCCTCTCCTTTTGCTGTGAAGTCTCATTGAATTCAGTAGACTTAACTTCCACTTCTAGTTGTAACTTTGCTGGTTTTATTTTATCTAATGATTTGCTGATTAATTTATACTTGTATGCTGACAAGTATAAATACAGAGGCAACTCTAGATGGCTTACAGATATTCAATTAAAATGCACTATAAAATATTAAAACAATAAATAGGTATTGTACATTGAAAATTCAACTAAAAATAAAACTAACAAGAATGGAGAGGAAAGGAGAAAAGTGTACACTGGGGGGAAGTGGACTTTTATCTACGCCATTAGCCACTTCCAAACTACCAGACTCTCATTGGATCCCAAACTAGTTGGCAGAGCCATATCTTCATAGTTTTTTGGAAGGCCAAAAGGGTGGATTAGGTTCTCATTTCCAGGGTATGATGTTCCAGAGGGCAGGAACCAAAATTCCATGGCCGATGAAATCCTTCTACCCGCATAGCCCTTCTACCCGCATCAGCAGAGTGCATTAACTCCAGCAGGATGAGCTGGTTCCTCCGATAGCCTGGATCCATGCCATGAAGGGCTTTAAAAGTGATAACCTTGGACCCTGAAGCAACCTGACAGCCAGTGCAGCCTGAGGAACATGGACTACCCAAGGACCCCCAAGAACTGCCTGCACAGCTGCTTTTTGCACTAGCTGAAGCTTCCAGATTCTCTTCAAAGGTAGCTCCATGTAGAGCACTACAATTTTTTTTTACAAGAAAATCCAGGTTATCTTAATAAACATTTATACATAGAACTGTGGTGGTGCAGGTAACTTTTGCTGACTGCCGGTTGCCTATAATTTGGCAGTTCAAATCTCACCAGACTCAAGGTTGACTCAGCCTTCCATCTTTTTTAGGTCGGTAAAATGAGGACCCAGATTGTTGGGGGCAGTATTCTGATTCTGCAAAACTGCTTAGAGAGGGCTGTAAAAGCAGTGTAAAGCAGTATGTAAATAAGTGCTATTGCTAAATGCTATCGCTATACTATAATTCGGCATATTTTACCTGTAAATGCCGAGAGCGAATAGAAAGAAATGACAAATGATCCATATTATATACATAGCAATATTTGCAGCACATTATAAGGATAGGTATTATTATATATTGATTTTCAAAATCATGGTATGCAGCTTCATGTGAGCGATTGCAGGAAATGAAGGAGAGACTGTTGAATGTTTACATCAGAAAAGGAAACTCGGCCCAGCTACTGAAAGAGATGGAGAAAGTGTTTCAAAGAAACTCCATCAAAATTAACTGCCTATAACCACAGCAGAGAAATTCCTATTAGGGCTTTTAAGAGTCTGTATTAACCCCAACCAAATATTAAAGTGGTCTGATTAAAATCCATGTCCTTCTTGCTTCTCTGTGATCAGAGGCGACACTTAAAATCCAATGAGGGCTGAAAGAGGTGAAATATCTAATTTTTTCAGCCCATTTGTCAAGGGATTTGTGAAAGAAGATCCTCACAGCAATTCTTCCTCAATTCCTTTATATTAATCTGAGTCTTTATTAATTCAATTCAATTCAAATCAATTCAATTTATTAGATTTGTATGCCACCCCTCTCCGAAGACTCGGGGCGGCTCACAACAACAATAAAAACTGTATAACAATGGAACAAATCTAATAATAAAATTACATTAACTGCATTTGTCCATAGTAGTTTCCTTTTGACCTTCTTATATGGACCAATTTTTTTTTTAATGGGAAATCAAAAGGGTTATTTAAGAAAATGGGTTCCTTAAACTTCTGTAAGATCTCAGTCTTTAAACCTCGAAATAAAATAAAATAAAATAATCAGTCCAAAATGTTCCTTCCCACCCACCATGAATGCCTCAAGAAAGATGCTAGGGAATTGCCTGCAGCCTGAAAGTTAGCTATATTGCAAGTTTTATATATGATGCTGGCAATTCTCATAATAAAATCGTTAACATTTTATATTATTTTTCACCCAGACTTGCAAGATGGGTAGTAACAAATCCAAACAAATGTATGTTTACTGCCAGAAATTATCCAGGGTTTCACTTCAAAGTTCTCCGTTTCTATTTAGGAGTCGGGGTTTAAACATTTATATTCAAAATTAAATTGCTTCTGATCTTTTATATCTTTCTACCTTGTATATGTTTGGCAGTTGAAATGCTGAACGCTGGTGGCCACAGTTTACACAAGATAGCAGCAAAACTATATTTAAAATCCTTCAGAGAAGAAAAAAATACCTTATGGATGAAAAATGCTGAAGTGATTCTTATACGCAAGAAAGGGGCCCAAGATTGTTTAAAGAACTATTGCCCAATATGCTTTCTTTCAGTCATCCAGAGTGTTTTCACCAAGATAATAGGAAAAAGAAGATTGAAAATATTAAATAATATTCTCAGCCAAAGGAGCAGGCAGGGTTCAGAAGTTGTTATGGCACAATGGATCACATTCAGGTTGTTCAGCAAGTCATAGAATGGCACAATGAGTACGCCATGTCTCTGCAATGGGTGCATGACTTTCACTGACTACAAAAAAGCATTTGACTCAGTATTACAGCAAGCAATAATTAAGATATTGCTCAACCAAGGCATAGACACTGTTTAGATAAACTTACTACAATCAGTATATTGAAAAAACAATGGCAGTAATTTGTCTTAATGAGCTTAACGTGTAAATCAACATAGAACAAAGTGTACAACAAGGCAATACAACATCATCTATCCTTTTCTTATCCTGTCTTGAAAAAGTACTTTGCAAAGTAGACTGGGCAAAAGAGGGAATAAAAATCAATGGTACCTATTTAAATCACTTAAGATTTGCAGATGATGTTGCTCTGTTCTCATAAGACTCAGAAGAGCTACAAAGACACATGCAGGAGCTGCACAAAGCGAGAGAATTATTTTGCTTAAAAATAAACCTGAAAAAGAGCCAGGTTTTATTTAATAAATTCACCAAAGAAAAGAATATATATATATATCTGGAGAAGAACTAGACATAGTAGACTGCAACATATACCTTGACCAATGGGTCTCAATGGAAGGAGATACAATAAAGGAAATTGAATGAGGTGTTAAATGTGATTGGCAGGCATTTGGCAAGCTAAGCATAATTTTCCAGAACAGCGTCCATGATATGCCTGAAAAGAAAGGTTTTTGATCAGTGTGTGCTACCTGCTCTAACATATGCCACTGAAACATGGACACTAACCTCACAATCAATATGAGAGCACAAAGGGTCATGGAAAGATACATGCTCAGCATTACAAGACAAAATACAAATACCTGCACATGGATCAGATAATAACCAAAATGTATGCTGATATCAAGAGAGTAAAAGAATTGAAATAGAAATGGGGCTGATCATATAATGAGAGGAACTGATGACAGATGGATCAAGGGAGTCATAGAATGTATCCCACTTGATAAAAAGTGTCCATGAAAGACACCATAATAATAATAATAATAATAATAATAATAATAATAATAATAATAATAGAATTCTTTATTGGCCAAGTATGATTGGACACACAAGGAATTTGTCTTTGGTGCATATGCTCTCAGTGTACATAAAAGAAAAATATAGATTTGTCAAGAATCATGAGCTACAACCAGTGGGGGGCTACTAGCCAGAACGCTAAATTTCACTCGCCGCCAGAGCTCGTGAGTGTTTGCGCGACTAGCACAATTTTGCTTCTGCACCTGTGAAGGTAGCAAAATCGCGCACGGAACTGCAGGTGCACCTATGTTTCGGCATGCACGAAAGCAAAGAAAACTCGCCAAAACATGTGTATACCTCACAAGCAGCGGTGGCGAGCGCAGTTTAGCGTTCCAGCTAGTAGCCCACCGCTGGGTACAACACTTAATGATTGTCATAGGGATCAAATAAGCAATGAGGAAACAATCAATATTAATACAAATCTTAAGGATACAAGCAACAAGTTACAGTCATACAGTCATGACTAGGAGGAGCAAGATTGTCGACGGTATCAGCAAGTATTGCAGGCCCAATTGGCAAAAGAAAACTCGGGTCCAAATTGATTGGAAACGTGTAGAACAGGCCTTCATCCTGCAGTGGATAGACAATAGTTAAGTTGATATGCTCTATTATTACCAATGACTATGGATTTTCTTTAGAACAGGGAGGGAAATTTTGGTAACCTTCCCGCTTCTGCCAAAAGCTCCCTAGTGGACAAGCCTGGAACCTGTCTCTTCTGCTGGTTTTTGATGACCTCAGATGACAATGAACTCAGAATAGGTAGTGACAGTGTTGTCATCCTGGACACCTGATCAGTATCAAAGAGGAGCTATTCTGAGAACGCTTGTCCTTCTTACTGCCAGGGAATCAAAATTAATGGTAGACATGGTCTCTCTTTAATTTCCATGAAGGTAAAGAAAGTGAAAAGTGCCAATAAACTATGATTCTTTATCTAGGTTAACTTATTTCTGACTGACTGTCCAATATTTCACAACAGCCTTTGAATTTACATCACAGTGAGGAATACAGAACAATAAGTTCCAATGTTGTTTTGTCAGGCTCTTGTTCCCACGTTCTTAACTTTACTCTCAGGAATTAAATAATATATACAGTGTCCAGGAGTGAAATCCAACAGGTTATAATAGGTTCTGGAGAACCAATAACATAAATTTTGAGTAGTATGGAGAACTGGCAAATACTATCTCTCTCTTCCTTTTCTCTTTTGCCTATTACAGCTATCCTATGAGTAGGCCTAAACTCAAAGAGAGTGTTCAGCCCAAGTTTGGCCAATGAAAGTTTCGTATTTGAGTGGTGATTTGATTCGGTGTCTTTTGGGTTTTACCTGGGCCATTTCATGATCTTGCTTTTCAGATTTATCACAGATAAAGTACCTGTCTTGCATATAAAGTTGCAACTGCTCAATTAAAAAGTACAAAAAGTGAAAGTACGAACATTATGTAAATTACATTATTTCTTCTTTATTTTAGGATCCAAAACAACTACCTAGCCTTACAAAGAATTAATCAAGACCTAGAAGATAAATTATACAGGATGGTAAGTACAGGAGGCTATTGTATGCTGATTAAGTAGAACTGTATGATTCCTTGGTTGCTGGGATAAATTGAAAATAAAGAATCTTACATTTTCATTATGACTAAGTAATTCAGAAGTAAGCCTTGCAGTACTGAATTATAATATCTTCTCTAATAAATGTGCTTATAGTTGCAATTTATAACTTGGTGAGATTTTTCTGCTATTCTGCATGAATAAAATTTTCTTGTCTAAATGAAGGAAAACCCTCATTGTCAGGGGATGAATTTTTGTCACCTGATTGTTCTAATTGTTTGTCCTGTAAAAATGAACTCATCTGGCATCATTTTACAAGGCAACTGCTGCAGCTGCTTGGAACTCTTTTTCAAGGGGAAATCTGAACAGGAGAAAATTGGATGTCCTCAAAGAGTCCAGTGATAACCTAGCATGCAGCAATCAAAGAATATGATGGTTGGAAGAGAGAGAAAGCAAGAAAAGTAAATAAAAATTCAAGTTTGAAATGGAATGGATTTTTCTGGGAATAGGCATGTCCAGCTGGCCTCTACAAATGCCTACTATTTACTGTAGTGTCTTGTTGCAGATCATATTTATTTGTTCCAGTTACAGAATCAATGTTTCAGTAGTGATGGATAGAAAAGAATTCCTCTATAATACTAAATGTTTGCAGCTTTAATACAGGGAAGCTGTAGATTAAAGCACACAAAGATGTGTCTTAGCTACATTGCATAGAATTTAGTTTTTTCTCAAACCATATCTTATTTTACAACTCCAGCTTTATTCTTTACGAGTCTCTTATGAAATAATTTTGCTCAACAGGATTCGAGAAATACTTCTTTTTAATAATCTTGAAGGATGTTGCCCCTCATAGCAAAGAGTAGTAGGCAATAACAATTTTTTTTTCATTTTCTAATGCTTTATATAATACAAGACAATAAATACTTCACCCAACCATCTCCTCTAAAATCTTACAGAAAGTGAAAAGATGAAAGTAAACAAAGCAAAATCTAATCAGCAATAGCATATGACAGTAATAGCGAACCTATGGCATGGGTGCCACAGGTGGCACGCGGAGAAATATCTGCTGGCACATGAGTCGTTGCCCTAGCTCAGCTCCAAGATGCATTTGTAGGCTGACAAGCTGATTTTTGGCTTCCAGAGAGGCTATGGAAGGGCATTTTTGGCTTCCAGAGAACCGTTTGGAGCCTGGGGATGGTGAAACACAAGCCTACTGGGCCCACCAGAAGTTGAAAAACAGGACATTTCTGGCCTCGAGAGCCTTTTGGGGTCTGGGGGAAGCTGTTTTTACCCTCCCCGGGCATTGAATTATGGGTGTGGGCATCCGTGCATGCACAATAGTGCACGGGCACGCTCTTTCGGCACCTGAGGAAAAAAAGGTTCGCCATCACTGGCATATGTGATTATTCCTCTTGCACATATATGTGTGTTGCCTTTTTCAAAGTTCATAGTATATTAATTAACTGCTGGGACTCTTAGCTAAATAGGCAATTCCAAGAGTTGCAGCTCAAACTACCCACAAAGTGACAGGTTGACAAAAGCTGAATGCATCACTTGGAGGTCAAGCGCCAAAAGCTTAAGTTTGCCATAAGGTTCTGTCATACTGTATCCGTAAGTGATTTACCAGTTATTCTTTCTCATAGTTGCGTATCTACGAAATGGGGATGGCAGTGATTTTCTGTTACTTTGTTGCAATAAAAGCATATACTGTAAATATTAGAAATTACCATATGCTTTTCAAATTGTTCAGAGAAGGAGCTCTTTCTGTTTCTCCTGAAATTTTTTAGTTAGCATAAGGTGTCATTAAAAATGTGATGTAAAATGCAGTCCTGTGCCATTAAAAAAAACCAGATCATTTCAAGTAGAATATTCTTCTTCACAGTTTCCAGTTGGTGAGAGGAGAAATTATCATTTTAATGTAATAAATTTAATTAATTTCCCTTGAGGTTCCTATTATACAACTTTACATATTTTGTTAGGTGTATCCTATCTGGCCTGCAAAAACCTAGATAACTATCAGATGGCTATTAGAATTTTCTTTAAAGATCCTTTGGATTTGGACTGGTTAATTGGAAGTGGTACAGAGACTCATTCACTGAACGTGTTATCAGCCAAAAAATGAGTGTCTCTGTCAATATCATCTATCTACATCTATATCTTCTGCATCTATCTGTAAATCTATGTATATCATCCATATTGTTACCTACTTTGAGAGATTATAATACTTGATAACTGTATCCTCATGTTGGGGAAGTAATAATCTTCTCCAACATGCCATCCTGTCAGAGTATAGCTCCAAAATGCTTAGACAGCCTCAAGATAGGGTATATTTAAAATTATGAAATAGATCTCACTTTAGAAAAGAGGTCTGTATATATGTGTGTGCATGCATTTTCTGAATAGTAGGAAAATGTTTATACTGCAATGGATATTAAATGTAACTAAAAAAGTTTCACAATTTTTTCACTGTATAAAGTTAGTTGTTTTACATTTTTCACAATGAATGGAGCAACCTTATGATGGTTTAGAGCAGGGGTGTCAAACTCGCGGTGTCATATTATCATCACATGATGTATTGCAACTTTTCCCTACTTCGCTAAACCGGAGGTTAGGCATAGCCAGCACGCGACGCATCCAGCCTGCAGGCCACGAGTTTAATAACCCTTGTTTAGAGTCTAGTCCATTGAATACAAAGGGTACACGCTTCCAATAGGCATTCCCTTTAATTTAGGGAATATTGTTAAGGATGTGATAATGGCGAGAATGACTGATTACTACTGGTTAATTGGAAGTGGTACAGAGGAATACATAACAGTCCTATAATGTATTTATATGTTTCTGTCTCCATTATTAATAGCAGATTTTAGTAATGTGGCTTTATGAAATCATCCAAGGGAAAACAATAAAATTCTTGTCCACCTCAAATACTTTAACACAAAACAATCACTACAATTAATACTACTTTGTCAACATAAAAGTACAAAATGTATGAAATTTAATAATTGCATTATGCAGATGTTGGTGTAATGCAGTGTTTCTCAAATAGTGGGGTGCCCTTCCCCCTTGGAATGTGTGGAGCAATGCCAGGAGGCATGAGACCCCAGGAAACATGCATTTTTTTGCTGCTGGGAATAAGGGTTTTTTGCACCAAACAATAGCACACAGCTCAGAGCAGGATATATGAAGTGCACATAACAAATCCTTAAGGGACACCATGGAAAAATATTTAACAGGGATGAAAAGAAAGGAGGAGAGGGATGGAGATTATGGGGCAAATGTAAGTATCCCGAAAGCTAAGACAAGGAAAATGACGAAGCATATGTAGCGTTTGGCTTCAGTGTGACTATGGTGGGAGACAAGGAAAGACTGGTATGTTTACTGTGTCTAAAAATGTTAGCAGCGGACAACATGAATCAAAAAAATAATAGGTGTCACTTAAACACATTATACCCCAATCACGCTGATAACCTGCTTGAGTTTTTTCAGCAAAAAATGTGTCGAATATTGCAAACAATTATCCCAGCAGAGATTTGGGGTGGTGGTGAAATGTTTAATTCTTTCTGGGGTGGTGGTGTTGGGCATAACAGAAAATAATTGAGAAGCACTGGTGTAATGTATACATTTGTAGGTGTTCTTACATTGGGGTTGAGGAAGTCAATTCTTTCTAGAATTATTGGTACATGATGATGGATGATCTCTGGTGGGCCCGGGACAGGGGTTTATCCTCTTTCCTGGTGCTTCTTGACCTCTCAGCAGCTTTCGATACCATCGACCATGGTATCCTTCTGCGCCGGCTGGAGGTGTTGGGAGTGGGAGGCATTGTTCTTCAGTGGTTCTCCTCCTACCTCTCCAGTCGGTCGCAGTCGGTGTTAGTGGGGGGGGGCAGAGGTCGACCTCTAGGTTGTTCCCTTGTGGGTTACCTCAGGGGTCAGTCCTCTCCCCCATACAATTTAATATCTACATGATACAACTGGGTGATATCATCCAAGGGCCTGGGGTGAGGTATCATCAGTACACAGATGATACCCAGCTTTACATCTCCACCCCATGTCGTCAGTGAAGCAGTGGAAGTGATGTGCCAGTGCCTGGAGGTTGTTGGGGTCTGGATGGGTGTCAACAGACTCAAACTCAACCCTGATAAGATGGAGTGGCTGTTGGTTTTGCCTCCCAAAGACAATCCCATCTGTCCATCCATTATCCTGGGGGGGGGAATCACTAACCCCCTTAGAGAGGATCCGCAACTTTAGAGAAACATCTTTCAGCTGTGACGAGGGGGGCGTTTGCCCAGGTTCGCCTGGTGCACCAGTTGTGGCCCTATTTGGACCGGGAGTCACTGCTCACAGTCACTCATGCCCTTATCACCCTGAGGCTTGACTACTGTAACACTCTCTACATGGGGCTACCTCTGAAAAATGTTTGGAAACTTCAGATCATGCAGAATGCAGCTGCGAGAGCAATCATGGGCTTCCCTAAATATGCCCATGTTACACCAACACTCCGCAGTCTGCATTGGTTGCCGATTGGTTTCCGGTCACAATTCAAAGTGTTGGTTATGACCTATAAAGCCCTTCATGGTATCGGACCAGAATATCTGTGGCGGCCCTGACCCTCTGGAACCAACTCCTCCCAGAGATCAGAGTTGCCCCCACCCTCCTCACCTTTTGTAAGCTCTTTAAAACCCACCTCTGTCGTCAGCATGGGGAAATTGAGATATTCCCTTCCCCCTAGGCCTATAAAATTTATGTATGGTATGTCTGTGTGTATGTTTGGTTTCTTAAATAAGGGTATTTTAAACTAATTTAAATATTAGATTTGTTACATATTGTTTCATTATTGTTAGCCGCCCCGAGTCTATGGAGAGGGGCGGCATACAAATCTAATAAATAAATAAATAAATACATAAATAAATAAATAAATATGTCTCAGATCTTTTACTGACATGGAATACTCCTAGATACTTACAGCAATGATGTGTCCCTTGCCAGAGAAATTATCTATGGATTGCTAAACACAACTAACAGTAATTCAAGGTTGGAGGCTGTTTTAGATACCCTGTGAATTGTGAATGAAGCCAGCCAGGCAATTTCTATCACTCTAGTGAGAGAATATCTATTAAGTAGTTTTAAGAATTGTAAAGAGACCTACATTACAACTAATAAGCATGAAAGACTTCCTTTGAAAACTCTTGATCTAACAGTGAATGAATGCTCCAGGTGCAGCTTTTATGAAAATGTGTATTTTTAGGCATTTTACATGTATTATGCATACAGTGATTATTATGATTGGAAAAGGTATTTCTAAGCCAGCTTTATTACATTTTTAAATACTGTAACGTTGCCCTGGTATCATGAGGAAATTACATTTTTAATTTATTCATTAATTGCATTCTTAGTTCCTCATTTCATTTCTTACTGGATTGTTCTCTCCCGTAAATTAATGCTGAACCTGCTACCTGCCATTAGCAATTCTATATAAGTTATAGTGTCCAAATTTGACATATAATCACAGCTTTTTAAATTACCTTGTTCAGGGGGGTATGACAGATTTACTGCCATGACAAATTCTTGAAATATTTATTATATATAATTTTATGGCAGTATCTCACCTTCCTAGACTTGATGTAAATTATCCTTATGAGCTCATACCTAAAGCATCTTCCTCAATAAAGGAAGTTTTTAACTCATAGTGGCTAATTAAATGTCATTGCCCATTCTTAGTGGTACAGTGGTACCTCTATTTAGGAACTTAATCCGTTCCATAACCAGGTTCTTAAGTTGAAAAGTTTGTAAGAAGAAGCAATTTTTCCCATAGGAATCAAATGTAAAAGCAAATAATGCATGCGATTGGGGAAACCACAGGGAGGGTGGAGGCCCTGTTTCCTCCAAGAAGATTCCTAGAGAGGCCCCACAGAGGCTTCCCCCCACCTTTTCCGGTCCTGTTTCCTCCCAGGAAATTCCTAGAGAGGCCCCACGGAAGCTTCTCCCCACCTTTTCCAGCCCTGTTTCCTCCCAGGAGATTCCTAGAGAGGCCCCACCGAGGCTTCTCCCTGCCTTTTCCAGTTACAGTTTCAGAGGCTCGAGTTTGTAAGTGGAAAATGGTTCTTGAGAAGAGGCAAAAAAATCTTGAACACCTGATTCTTATCTAGAAAAGTTCATAGGTAGAGGTGTTTGTAGGTAGAGGTACCACTGTATGTCCAGTCTATTTTTAATATGACTTATGATCATTTTTCACAGTTAGGACAGTTGCAGTATCCCCATAGTCATGTGATCGAAATTCAGATGCTTGGCAACTGGTTCATGTGCTCATCAGGGGCATATTGCTTCTACCGCTGCTACTGGTGCACTGAGCATGCAGCTTTAGTTGGGTTGTGTGCGTGTGTATGCTATATGCATGCATCCCCAGTGTATTTTTGCTCAGGAAGCAAATGCGCACTAAAATCTTGTGAGGGGACGCACGTGTGAGATTTTGGTGAATTTCTTTTCTTCCGCGCATGTGTGGAAACAAAAAAAAATCACCAAAATCTTGCATGCACACGGGCGTTCCCGCCCAAGATTTTGCTTATGCGCATGAAGCAAAAAATACAAACAAAGGTGGTGGTGCCCATATGATTGCCACTGGAGCAGTCGCTTGAAAATTGCGCAATCAGGCAGCCACTGCCTGTATGCAGTCCGCTACTACACCTGTAGCAACCCACTACTGGTGCTCACCTTTTGCGACCTTCTGACAAGCAAAGACAATGGGGAAACCAGATTCACTTAACACTTAGATTACTAATTTATCAATTGCAGTGATTCACTTAATAGCTGAATCAAGAAATGTCATAAAATGGGGCAAAATCACTTAACAAGTATCTCCCTTAACAACATAAATTTTGGACTCAATTGTGGTCGTGACTCGAGGACTTCCTGTATGGAGAACATTTGTTTTATAGGTGAACTTTCACCTAGAACAGTGTTGGCAAACCTTTTTTCCCTCAGGAGCCGAAAGAGTGTGGGCGTGTGCTATTGCGCATGCATGAGTGCCCACGCCCACACTCTTTCGGCACCTGAGGGGGGGAAGTGCTATCACACATGCATGTGCCCACACCCATAATTCAATGCCTGGGAAGGGCAAAAACAGCTCCCCCCCAAAGTCCATCTGGAGGCCAGAAATGGCCTGTTTCCCAACTTCTGGTGCGTCCAGTAAGCTTGTGTTTTGCCCTTCCCAGGCTCCAGAGGCTTCCCTGGAGCTGCAGGAGGGTAAAAATGTCCTCCACTACCCCCTGGAGGCTCTCTGGAAGCCAGAAATGGCCTGTGTGAGCCAAAAATTCAGCTGGCCAGCACACACGTGCACATTGGAGCTGAGCTAGGGTAATGGCCCGTGTGCTAGCAGATATGGCTCTGTGTGCAGCCTGTGACACCCATGCCATAGGTTCGCCATCACTGACCTAGAATATGTTTTGGAATTCTGAAGCCAATATATTTCAGACCAGAATTCAGTGATTTGGATTCTAAATTGTTAAGAGTCACTTTATCTAAAAAAGATTTTCCATTTATAAATTGAGGTATTTCAGAAAAACACTTTACCCTCATCCCATTCAAGCTTTAAGAAACATGGCAGCCTCTTCTCTCAGGTCTTTCCCGCCTGTTATAGGAATTGTGCTAAGAGATCATAACTAGACTAAATCCTTCAGAGACATCCTTACTTCGAATGTAGTACATGAATTTGGTCAATCCTAGTCCAAACCTTT
This sequence comes from Erythrolamprus reginae, assembly GCF_031021105.1. Lineage (NCBI taxonomy): Eukaryota > Metazoa > Chordata > Lepidosauria > Squamata > Dipsadidae > Erythrolamprus > Erythrolamprus reginae. Next base: position 51,084,855 of record NC_091950.1, read on the forward strand.
AATCTCTAAAAGGTACAGTGCCATATGTATCAGAGTTCACCAACCTTTCTGGATTGGCGGCCTGGAGCAAGGAGAGGGAGGAAAGAGAGGATGATTTTTGTGGGAGGGGCAAACGCATGCGCGAGTGCGTGCTGCGAGGCTGTTCACGTATGCAGAGGCGTGCTCACTGGCTGGCCACTCACATGGCCCAGTGGTGATTAGTCCACAGTCTGGTAGTGGGCTATGACTCACAGGCTTGGAACCCCAGTTATCTATTGTTGTATAGGTAGTTCTCACCTTACAACCGTTCTATTAGAAATCATTACTACAGCATTAAAAAAGTGACTTACAACTGTCCCTTGCACTTAAAAAACATTGCAGCGTCCCCATATTTCCATGATCAGAATTTGGGTACTTGGCAAGTAGTATATCTTTATAACAGTTGCAATGTCCTGCGGTCATGTGATTACTCATCACATGACTGCAGGAACAGAGAATAGAGCTGGAAGCAACCTTAGATGTCTTCTAGTCCAACTCCCTGCTCAAGCAGGAGACCTTATGCTATTTCAGACAAGTGAATGTCCAGTCTCTTCTTAAAAACTCCCAGTGATGAAGCACCCACAACTTCTAGAGGCAAGCTGTGGTCCAGAACCCCTCAAATACTGCAGGATTTGCTCAATTCCGGATCTAGGGCTGACACCTGTTCTATTGGTTAACGGTTCTGACTGTTAGGAGGTTTCTCCTTAATTCCAGGTTGCTTCTCTCCTTGATTAGTTTCCATCCATTGTTTCTTGTCTTGCCTTCTGGTGCTTTGGAAAATAAGTTGACCCCCCCCTCCTCTTTGTGGCAGCCTCATAAATACTGGAATACTGCTTTCATGTCCCTGCTTGTCCTTCTTTTTTCTAGACTGGCCATACCAAATTCTTGCAACTCGATGTTAACAGTTAGGTGTGCCTGTGATACAGGGGTGGATTCTACTTACATTCCCCATCAGTTCGCATTGTGACGGATGTCCATGTTTGCACCCATGTGCGTCCACCCAGGCAATGTTTTGGCACATGCTCAGTAGCCAAAATTAAGCCTGAAACACAGCTGGGCTTTGGAAGGAATAAAGGCCAATATAAACCCAGGGGAGGGAGGGTCCTCTTTCAAGCGGCAGAACAGCAACATCACCAGTAGGTTGCTGCTGGTTCAGGCAAATTGGTCCTAACTAGGGGGAACCCACCCTTGCTATGATGGTAGTAGAGGAACAGAACTGACCCACATGACCCCCACAACTCCCAGCAAGCATCATTTCAGTACGGAAATCTTTGGGAGAAACCTCCTGTTTTTTTAAAGTCTCCAGTTATATGGATTGGAATTTGATTAATTTGTACATAATTGGAAAGTGTGCTTTGGTATTGCTTTCTTCTTCCCGGGCTATATTGTTGTGTTTAGTGTACAGTAAACACAACCTACCGTTAAGCACTATGTACCATTCAAAAGAGGCCATCCAAAAGCCAAAGAGGAAACAAAAAACCAAAACTACTTCCTCACCAGCAATCAACACCAGATGAGCAGAGATTAATGCCAAAATTAACATTAGACCTACAATCAGGAAGTAAATAATATCCCAATAATGGAACTACCAACTTAGACAAACAAGCTAACAGTAAACACCCGCTTAATCAAGGAACTATCAAGACCCTGCCCACCAACATTGACACAGCAAGCTACTAGTATATAAAATGAGAGTACTGATAATGTTATCTTACTTTGGTAATGAAACATCTACAAAAACAACAGCAGCAACAACAACAACAACCGAGCTCAGAGAGCACCAAGGCCCCCCCAATGTGCTTACTCCACTATGTAACTTCTACAATTTTGGAATTTGGTTCTTCCTTCTTTCTCCCAAGCATGGCACTGTTTCCACTTCCTATTCGAAGAATAACTTAAATGTATGCATGAGTCCAGTCGATTGTGTGTTTTTCTTCCTTTCTTTTTTTTAAAGTAATTTTTATTGAATTTTATACATTAAAAAAGTACAAACACAACATATAAACATCATCACAAATCCAAATCCAAATATTTTTCAAGTAAGTTAACATCCAATTTTTTCTTTCTTATCCGTATACTATAAAATTATATATCTATACATATATTCTAATATCATACAAAGTAAATCAGTTTTCCTTTTTCTTATCCATTTGTACCTGAATATCCAGATACCATAATAGTCCGAATCTTTCTTATCATTTATTGCCATAGTTAACCAATCCATTTCTGCACAGTCATATACAGTGATACCTTGTCTTACAAACTTAATTGGTTCTGGGACGAGGTTCTTAAGGTGAAAAGTTTGTAAGACGAAACAATGTTTCCCATAGGAATCAATGGAAAAGCGATTAATGCGTGCAAGCCCAAAACTCAACCCTTTTGCCAGCCAAAGCGCCTGTTTTTGCGCTGCTGGGATTCCCCTAGGCTCCCCTCCATGGGAAACCCCACCTCCGGACTTCTGTGTTTTTGCAATGCTGCAGGGCAATCCCAGCAGGGGAATCCCAGCATCGCAAAAACGAGCACTTCGCTGGCAATGAAAGTCCGGAGGTGGGGTTTCCCAGCGAAGGGAGTATCGGGAATCCCAGCAGTGCAAAAACACCGAAGTCCTTGAAACCCCACCTCCGGACCTCTGGTTTTTTGCAATGCTGCGATTTCACTGAGGCTCCCCTCGCTGGGAAACCCCACCTCTTGACTTCCATTGCCAGCGAAGTGCCCGTTTTTGCGCTGCTGGGATTCCCCTGCAGCATCACAAAAACACGGAAGTCTGGAGGTGGGGTTTCCCATGGAGGGGAGCCTCAAGGGAATCAAAGCAGTGCAAAAATTGGCGCTTTGGTGGCAACGGAAGCCCGAAGGCGGGGCATCCCAGTGGCGGCGGTAGGTTTGTAAGGTGAAAATAGTTTGCAAGAAGAGGCAAAAAAATCTTAAATCCCGGGTTTGTATCTCGAAAAGTTTGCATGACGAGGCGTTTGTAAGATGAGGTATCACTGTACTTTCTTAATTATTTCTCTATCTTCTATTATTCTTGGATCGCTCCATTTTTGTGCATACATAATTCTTGCTGCTGTCACAATATGTAACAGCAGATATTTTATGTTTCTTGGGTAAGTTTTCTTTATAATTCCTAGCAAGAATAGGTCCAGGGTGTGTGTTCTTCTTTTAAAACTATGGACAAATGATGAGTTAGCCTTATTCTGATTCTTTTATTATTATTTGGGGGACAGCTTGACTTAATTTATTTCATTCCATTGCTTTCTTTGTTTCTCTTTGACCCATTATTCTGGTCCCCACCTTGCAAGCAAAGTAAAGGATCTCCTTAAAGGCAGATACAATGTTGATTGGTACCTAAATATTCTATTACATTTTGAAACATATCCATGCTGTTTCTGTTCATTTGCATAGTTATATGTGTTTAAAAGCCAATCAACCTTTGTCAGCAAATATCAAAGGCTCCTAATTCTCATGATTCGGAACAGCAGTAGGTTTTCAAAATTAAAATAATGTCTAGTTCTTTCTTACATATTTTGCTTTTCATTGTGTAATGCTTTAGAGCTACACAAAAACATTTTGTTGTCCTAGACATTTTAATTTCTTACCATGCTTAATGCTGCTTAAGGGTTTTAACAAGAGGAGATACCGTAGTATTTGTGAGATGTTTTTAAAAAATTGCTTGTTAATTCAACTGCCTTCTACTTGGTGCAAGATCATTCGCTTTTAAATTCACTTTTAAACATATTATTATTCTTTTCAGTCCTCTCAGCTTAATTTTTTAATAAAAGAAAATGACCTTATTGTATTATGAGAAAAACTCTCTGAGTTATGTTTTCAAAGTCCTGATGTATCTTGTTCAATTTGTGTACACACCTGAATTGGTTTCCAAAAAAGAAGAAAACTTCTTCAATGTTGTCATAAACTACTGAACCATAAACCATTGATGAAGACCAAAAATTAAAGAAAGGAATGATATAAAAAGAAAGAGAATTGTTGTAGATTTTTATTAGAAGGGGAACTGGAATGGGAGGTAGATGTACCAGCTGTTTCCGCCAGTGACATTTATCCTCATAGACATTTTCTATAATTAACTCTGTTTAGTGCTGATGTAGTACCATTATAACAGAAACAAAGAGCATTTGATCCATTGCCAACTTCTTCAGTGAAGTGTCTCAAGCTAGATTATTCATGGCTTTAATGCTCCCCCCCCCAAAAAAAGGAGAAACCATGATCTTTAAACATCTCTATCAATAAGGTTGTACAAACTCATGTTTCTGCCTATTCAGAACTCCGAAACCATTGACTCTGGTTCTTTTAGTTAAGTCCCATTGACAACCGCAAGTCTATGTAACACTTACACAGCAGCCAAACCTAATGTTATAATGAATGAAATATTGTTCCCACATGTTCTGCCCACAGGAAGTTCTGAATAGACAAATTTGTGGAAGGACTATTCATGTGTAGGCAAACCGCTAAGCATCCATTGTCAAATTGTTCATTTCATTTTTTTAAATAATTTTTATTGAAATATATAGTTTAAAAACACAACATATAAACACTTAAGACAAACAACTATACATACATACATAGAAAAAAATATTCAATTGAATTATTCACGTCCATTAAACACATTATCCTCTTAATCATTTTTATGGCTATTACAGACCTTGATACTAAAACAGAATTAATTCTGGTTATTTTATTTACTTATTTATTTATTTATTGGATTTGTATGCCACCCCCCTCTAAGGACTCAGGGCGGCTCACAACATATCAAACGAACATAGTAAATACATTTAAAATCCAATTAATATGAGTAAAAAGACTTAAAAGAAATTTATATACATGTTTGTTCTGCACATGTACAGAAACAAAGAAATTGACGAAAACTGACGAAATCTCATGGGCGTGAGCATCCTTGCCCAAGATAGAATAGCTAGCTAGCTAGAATTCTTTATTGGCCAAGTGTGATTGGATACACAAGGAACTTGTCTTTGGTGCATAGGCTCTCAGTGTACATAAAATAAAAGATACACTTGTCAAGAATCATGAGGTACAACACTTAATGATTGTCATAGGGGTCAAATAAGCAATGAAGAAAAATATTAATTAAAATCTTAAGGATACAAGTAACAAGTTACAGTCATACAGTCATTAGTGGGAGGAAATGGGTGATAGGAATGATGAGGAAAAAACTAGTAGAAAGAGAAGTGCAGATAGTGAATAATTTGACAGTGTCGAGGGAATTATTTGTTTAGCAGAGTGATGGCATTCAGGAAAAAAACTGTTCTTGTGTCTAGTTGTCTTGATGTGCAGTGCTCTGTAGCAACGTTTGGAGGTTAGGAGTGCAAACAGTTTATGTCCAGGATATGAGAGATCAGTAAATATTTTCACAGCCCTCTTTTTGACTCGTGCACTATACAGGTCCTCAATGGAAGGCAGGTTGGCAGCAATTGCCTGCGCGCTGGTCACCAGGAGCATACCGGTAGTAATATGATAATGATAATGATGATAATTATTTATTATTATTATTATTATTATTATTATTATTATTATTATTATCATTATTATTATCATTATTGTTGTTATTGTTATCATTATTATCATTATCATTATTATCATTATTATTAATTAGATTTGTATGCCGCCCCTCTCCGAAGACTCAGGGCGGCTCGAGTAATGAGGAGCCCATCACTGCTCTCATTGTGTTGTATTTATTTGCCAGACGTTCACAGCACTGCAAGTTGCTGCTCAGACAAGCAGTACACATGCCCACAAGGGGGAAATAATCTTTGTTCCATCTACAGAGAGTAAAATACCCAAGTCTCTCCCTCTTCTGAGAGTACAGAATTGTGCAGCAGCAGCCAAAAAAGCCGATATAGTCCTTGGTTGTATAAACAGAAGCATAGAATCAAAATCCTGTGAAGTAATAGTGCCATTTTATAAATCCTTAGTAAGATCATACCTGGAACAGTGCCTCCAGTTCTGGTCATCACATTAACAAAAAAGAAGTTGAGACTTTGGGGAATAAGTTGCAGAGAAGAACAACTAAGGTGATTAAATACCTAGAGACAAAAATGTTTGAAGAACAGTTACAGGAATTGGGTGGGGCTAGTCTAGAGAAAAGAAGGACTAGGACTGACATAATAGCAGTATTCCAGTATTTGAGGGGCTGCTATAAAGAACAAGGGGTCAATCTATTTTCTAAAGTCCCAGAAGGGAACACAAGAAACAATGGATGGAAACTAATGAAGGGGAGAAGCCACCTGGATTAAGAAGAAACTTCCTAACAGTGAGGACAATTAATCAGTAGAAGAACTTACCTCCAGAAGTTGTGGGTGCTTCATCACTGGAGATTTTTAAGAAAAGACTGGACTGAAGTGGTATGGGCCAGGGTTTCCTACTTGTGTGGGAGATTGGTCCAGAAGACCCCAGCTGTATTCTGGTCAATTGAAAAAAAAAAAGATTTTCCACCACTTAATACAAAGAGCAGAAGTTTGACACAAGTGGGAAAAAGAATAAACTCCCTGAAGACTTTTTTAAAAGTTGCAGTACCCCCACCTCAAAAAAGGAAAAACCCTGAGCATTAAAGCCGAAGGGATATCTGCTTCAAGGAATCTTCTTTCTTTCTTTCTTTCTTTCTTTCTTTCTTTCTTTCTTTCTTTCTTTCATTCATTAACTAATTAATTTCTATACCACCCAACTCCCTAGGACTCTAGGCAGCTGACAGCAAAAATATAAAACATCAATAATAGTACTAAAACCTCTAAAAACAGTTTAAAAAGCAATTTACAATGCAAACAGTTAAATCCTTGCATACTACTCATGGCTGGATCTCACTGGTTACCACCATAAGATCAACAGCCCCAGGTCTGTCGGAAAAACCAGGTCTTTACCGCTTTCCGGAAGTCCAATAGGGTGGGGGAACAAAAACTGTTAAGTGATTTCTAGGAGGCTGAGCTCCGTTTTCTTTTGTATTTGTTTTCTGTACTTTTACTATGTGCCTAGGTGACGATATAAAATTTTTAAATAAACAGGTAGTTTCCATTGGGTGAATAAAATGTCTCTCTATGCTTTCTTTGGTGCTTTTGTAAGATGGATCGGCAAGGCCTTGATAGCCCTTTTTCCTAGGCATTAATGGGCATGGCATAGCCCCCTGCAGGCAATCTATCTTTGCAAAGTGTCTTCTCCATTAATAAGACTTGGCAGAGAGTACGGGGGAAAGAAACCCATGGAAAGCTTTGCTTTTTCAGCTTTTCTTCTCTTGCTCTTCTTTTTGAAAAACTCATTAAACAAAACAGATTAGCCCAATATTTCTCAACATTGGCAACTTTAAGAAGATGGACTTCACTTCTCAGAATTTCTCAGCGAGCCATGTTGAAATTCACCCATTTTGAAGTTGCCATAGTTGAGAAACAATGAATTAATCAATTGGGCTTTAGTATTTCCATAACATGGTTGACTAAATTGAGCTAATTTAATTCTGTGCAGGACTGGGTTGGTTTGGAGCTAAATATAATGTTTATGCCAATTCAATTAATGTAAATAGCTGTTACCCAAGTCAACATATTAGATTGTGAGAGTAGGCCAGAGTGTCACCACCAGCTTCTGGTTTTATTCTGTTCCTAACTTATCTTTGTTTGCTGAAAAATGTGGCTTTTCAATAATGACCTGAGAAATATTCAATCTGTCATATCCTATGAAAAGAGACTGAAGGGACTAGGAATGAGAAGAAAAGACCTGAGGAAATAAAAACAGTTATTTTCAAATTTGTAATAGGATGTTAGAATAAAGCCAAAATCTGATTCTGATCAAATGATAAGAAAAGCTTTTAAAAAAAGATAATTTTGACAGTGGGACTTGGTGTCTGGAGATACAATAATTATGACGTCTCCTTCACTGGATCTGTTCAATTGCAAGTTGAACAGCAATCTGCCAGAGATGCTAGTTGCTTAAATAGCCCCTAATTTAGATTAGATTAGATTAGATTTATTGGATTTATATGCCGCCCCTCTCCGTAGACTCGGGGCGGCTCACAACAATGGTAAAAAACAATACATAGTAACAAATCTAATATTTAGCAATCTAAATTACAGTTTTAGGTTAAAAAAATCCAAAAGAAACCCCAATATATAAAAAACAAGCACATAGTCGAATCATACACAGAAACTACATGGGCAAGGGGGAGATGTTTCAATTCCCCCATGCCTGACAGCAGAGGTGGGTTTTAAGGAGTTTCCGAAAGGCAAGGAGGGTGGGGGCAATCCTAATCTCTGGGGGGAGCTGGTTCCAGAGGGTCGGAGCCACCACAGAGAAGGCTCTTCCCCTGGGTCCCGCCAAATGACGTTTATATGATGTTATTATCTTACTATTTGAAAAAAAAAGCCTGTGGGAAGGATTCCTGCATTATGTCTTCCTATGGGATTTAATTGAAATTTGAGCCGGCATGCTGGCTACAGATGGCTAAGGAAATTATTGTATGGTGAAGGATAGTACACCTACTCAAAACATAGGTCAATTTGTAACTAATGTAAGTTCAAGTATGAGTGTTCCTTGGAAAGTTAAATTGTTTTCTGTCAGCCTGGATGTAAAATGCTCTTGACATTGCAGTAATGAAAAGCCCTGATCAATACTACTAAACAGAATGCTATTCTTTGTTATGTAATTATTACAGGAGTTATTGACAATCTATTCCCCACTAATAATGAATGCCAGTATTTCATTTTAATCCCATTTACTGGTAGAATTTATAGGGACGGAGGGACGAACGGACGGACAAACAAAATACTCGAATTGGTTCTTGCTTAGATAGTTTTATAATACAATTTTTCTCAATCTGGGTGTTTCTAAAGTTATTAGAACTATTATTCTTCAGAAATCGTGAGAATTGGTGTGCATGACTGCTTAAGTATCCAAAGGAACTTCAGAAAAAATGAAGCTGGACTGAGGGCAAGTGCAGGTTCAATTGTTGATATCTTAGCAATGCTTAAAAGTGGCAACAGTTGCCTTCTATCCAGAGCTCAGTTATACTAAACATAAGTACCAAGTGGTTAGGAAGCTATAACCATAAAATGCCTAAATACACTGAAATAATATTTTGTCAGGGTATTCTTGATGTGCAGTGGAGAGTGACTCTTAGAAACCCATTGAGATAGCTGTAATGAACTCAACTTTTTCAAGACGATCAAGAGAAATAGGGGAATAGATTTATATACCTAATCAGAAAACAAATGTTAAAGGATGTTATGTTACAATTTACAGGAAACCTTTTGGTATAACAAATGTTATAGAAATATATACAACAAATTTGTCACTATCCAACTGCTAGGAAAGAAAAGCCTTATTAACAAAGAAGCTACAATCCAAAAAAAAATCCCTCAAAAAGCAAAGCAGGCTATGTAGCTAACTTCAAAACCCACTACAGAAATATACGCCACCAAATAAAGATGGAATGCTCAACTATCACAGCAAACAAGAGGAAACCTTCTTTGTATAAAATCTAACCACACCTTCTACAACTTCACAAATAACAAACTCAACAACTCGAGACCCCTCCCACCACTAAAAGGACCCCAAAACAAAGAATGCTACGATGAAACAGTCAAAGCTAACCTCTTCAACACATTCTTTGGCTCAGTCTTTGTAAACAGCACAGGTTCGTGCCCCAAATTCCCTAGTCGTACCACAAATACTTACAATGATTTATCACAAATAGACTTCACTGAGGACAGTGTTGAAAAAGCATTGCATGAACTAAAACCTTCTCTGTCAATCAGACCTGATGGACTAGTGCATATTTCCTAAAATAGAACAGAAATAAAGATTAAAATACAATAAAGGACAGAAGCTTTTGAAGTTTAATTTAGCTGTTGGATATACCTGTTAACTATGTCAGGCTAAATGGGTTGGATAGACAGTTTTGTAGAAATTTCTAAATGGAATACTGTACCTGTATCCTTGCAAAGCATGGATACATGAGTTATTCATCTTTGAAATATTTATCAGTATTCAATTGGTGGGGGGGGCAATTTATGTGTATATCTGTATTAGTTTTTTGTGTACATTTTGTGTAGCTTTGTCTTGTTTTGTATTATAGCTGTAGATTGCAACAGATATGAAAAAGGAATTCAGCAAAGGGACTCAATTCTCTGTGCCCAAAAGCAAGGCAATGTTATTTATATCATAATTAACAGTTCCTACTAATTGGCATCCTCCAGATGTTTTGGGAATATTCTCATATGAGCTGGGAATTTGGGGAACTTCAATTCAAAAACAACTGGATGGGACCAATTTAGAAGGCTTTCAGTATGTATATGCAGTCTCCAATTATGGATTGATCATAGATAGAAATGCCAGACAATTTTTATAGTTGTTTAATATGCACATCACTCTTTTACATTATGCTATTATTATGCTGTCTCACACAAGGAATTGTCAATTACCTATGCAATTTAATACACTACCTCTGACCATTAAATATGAGCACACTTAAAGAGACGTAATTAGAAACTGTATTGAAACTTGATTTCATCGTTGAGGTGAGAACTATAACTAATCTATCTGATTATATCTATCTCATTAATTAAAGTTTTCAAATCTCTGATTTATATGTAAGGACTCCTACAGCCAAGGTCATGGGGGATTCTGTGATAGACTTTAAAAAGCTGATGTATCCTTCGGCTGTTCTAGAGTTTTATATCTGGAGAGAACGAGTTTGAAGAAGGCTGTTCTGAGGAATACTGTATATCAGTGTTTTTCAACCAGTGTGCCGCGAGACATGGTCAGGTGTGCCGCGAAGCTCAGAGAGAAAGAAAGAAAGAGAGAAAGAAAGAAAGAGAGAAAGAAAGAAAGAGAGAGAAAGAGAGAGAGAAAACAAGAGAAAGAAAGAGAGAGAGAAAGAGAGAGAGAGCAAGAGAGGGAGGGAAGGAGAGAGAGAGAAAGACATAGAGGGAGGTAGGGAGGGAGAGAGAAAGAGAGCAAAAAAGAGAGGAAGGAAGAGAAAGAAAGAGGGATGGAGAGAGAGAGAGAAAGAGGAAGGAAGGGAGAGAAAGAGGGAGGGAGAAAGAAATAGAGTGAAGGGGAGGGAGAGAGAGAGAGAGAGAGAGAGAATTTTTTTGTCCAAACTTTTTTAGCGCCCCCCCCCCCCCGCTCAATGTGCCCCAGGGTTTCGTAAATGTAAAAAATGTGCCGCGGCTCAAAAAAGGTTGAAAATCACTGCTGTATATGACAAGACAGAAATAAGCAACAGCAAGATGTATGTCATCTTTGATATTATAAATATAAAATTTAGAGTCCAGATTTCCTCAGCAATATCAAGAGGATATTCTCTGCTGAGTCATGAGTGCTGGAATACTGTTTAGTTCCTTTTATACCAGATGGAGAAAGGAGAGAGGGAATCAAATTTTGAATGGCATCACTAGAAAATTAGCAGAGAATAGCAAGATGAAAATTTAATAAGAGTTTTACCCTTGTGCTTGCTTTGTTGTTCCTTATTTCCACTGGTTTTGTTATTGTTTGTTTATTTATTTATTTATTAATAGAGTTGAAAGGGACCGTTAGGTCATCGAGTCCAACCCCCTGCCTGAGCAGGAAACCCTACAGCACCCCAGCCAAATGGAAGTCCAATCTCCTCTTGAAGGTGTCCAGGGTTGGGGAGTTCACCACCTCCCCTGGCAGGCAGTTCCATTGGTTGATCGCTCTGACCGTCAGGAAGTTCTTCCTTATTTCCAGGTTGAATCTCTCCTTGGTCAGCTTCCAACCATTGTTCCTCGTCCGGCCCTCTGGTGCCCTGGGGAATAAAGAGACCCCCTCCTCACCGTGGCAACCCCTCAAGTATCTGTAAACTGCTATCATGTCCCCTCTAGACCTTTTTTCTAGGCTGTCCATGCCCAGTTCTCTCAATCTCTCTTCGTAAGTCTTGGTTTCGAGTCCCCTAATCATTTTGGTTGCTCTTTTTTGCACCTTCTCCAGAGTTTCGATGTCTTTTTTGTAGTGAGGTGACCAGAATTGGATGCAGTACTCCAGGTGGGGTCTGACCAGGGCATAGTAGAGTGGTATTAGTACTTCCCTGGTCTTGGAGCGTATTCCTCTGTTGATGCATCTTAGGATTGAGTTGGCTTTTTTGGCTGCTGCTGCACATTGCTGACTCATGTTTAGTTGATTGTCCACCAAGACTCCAAGATCTCTTTCGCAGTCACTACTGCTGAGTGGGGTATCTCCCAGGCTGTATGTACGTCTAGGGTTCTTTTTGCCGAGGTGGAGGACTCTGCATTTGTCGGTGTTGAACCTCATTTTGTTGGTCTGGGCCCACTGTGATAGTCTGTCTAGGTCTTCTTGTACTCTGTTTGTTTAATGATATCATTTTTCACATATTTGTACTGAGCTGTTTATTATTGTTGTTGACCTCATTGAACCATTCTCAGAGTGTGCCAGGATTAGTACATGCTGTAAATCTTATAATTTTATAACTTACTCTTATTTTATAAAATAAATATTTTTCTACATATGACCACTCTAAATAGCACCCCGAGCCTATCATCTGAAGTACTATAATACCCACACATGAATCTCATGAAATTTCATTTTCTAGCTTTTATTGGTGGGACTAGACCCAGGAAAAAGGAAGATAGAAAGGAGAAAGGAGACAACTCATGTAGACCATACGGACAGGGATTGGTTTCAGAAATTTTAGCAAGGGGTTCTCTGCCCAGTTGCTGGGTGGGTGTGACCATGATGGGTGTGGCCTAGTCAATCTCCTGCACCATGGTGGGGGGGGTGTTTTTGCACTTCCCAGGCTCCAGAAGCTTTCCTTGAGCCTCCAGGAGGGCAAAAATGACCTCCCCAGGCTCCACAGACCCTCTGGAGCCTGCAGCCTTCCCAAACTTCCATTAGAGCTGTTTTTCACCCTCCTGAGCCTCACCATGTGCCCTGCATCCAAAATAGACTGTGTAGGGACTCCTGGAAGGGGTGAGGCAGGATCGGTGGACCCAGCCAGGAGTGGAATTTGGGGATTCTCCGAATTGCACAGAATCTTAGCTAGAGGTTCTCCCAAACTCCTAGCAGCCCATATGGGTCCTTATACATACACCATATTTCAAAGACTGCATATTGACTTATTCACTCACCCATTCATTCATTCATTCATTCATTCATTCATTCATTCATTCATTCACTCACTCACTCACTCACTCACTCACTTACTCACTCACTCACACCAGCAAAGCACATGCCATTCTTCTGCTGGATCACATCTTTCCTGACTTTTATCAAATGATTTGTATGCCTTCTAGAACTTAGATATATATAACAGGAAAATAGACTGGAAATAGTAATAGATAGATGGATGGTTGATTTTCTGTAGATAAATAAAGAGTTCTGATTTCCAAATATTTGATAATAAGAATGATCTATCTATCTATCTATCTATTATCTATCTATCTATCTATCTATCTATCTATCTATCTATCTATCTATCCCGAAGGACTCAGGGTGGCTTACAACAATATAAAATGCAAAGACAGTAAAAAGAAGTCAAATATAAAATCTGAATTATAAAACCTTAATTAAAAGCCCTAATAAACATAATAAACTAACCCAACATGCATAATAAATATTCATACAATTTGGCCATGATTGTTGTTGGCCTGTCGGCAAAGCCAGGTCTTCATTTATTTATTTATTTATTTATTAGATTAGATTCATGGCCTTATGGAAAACCAATAGGGTGGGAGTAGTATGGACATAAGAGGGGAGTTGATTCCATAGAGCCAGAGTGGCAACAGAGAAGGTCCTCCCACATGGTCCCACCAACCTGCATTGCTTAGTTGATGGGATCTGGAGGAAGCCAACTCTGTGGACTCTTATAGGTCTCTGGGAGGTATATGGCAAGAGACGGTCCCGTAAATAGCCTGGCCCTGAGCCACATAGGGCTTTATAGGTGATAACCAACACCTTGAATTGTGCGTGGAGACTAATAGGAAGTCAGTGCAGCTCGCGGAGCGTAGGTATTATATGGTTCTACTGAGGTACATCCATGACAGCTCATGCAGCTGTATTCTGGACAATTTGGAGTCTCCGAACACTCTTCAAAGGTAGCCCCATGTAGAGCACTTTGCAATAATCAAGACAGCAGATGATGAGGGCCTGAATGACTGTGCATAGAGTCTCCTGATCCAAGTAGGGCCGCAACTGCTAAACCAGATAAAGGTCCCCCTGGCCACAGCCGAGAGGTGGTGATCAAGGCTCAGCTGTGGATGCAGGAGGACACCCAAGTTGTGGACCCTATCTGAGGGGGTAAAGACAATGGACAGACAGATCAAATAGTCCTTAGGAGAAAATGCCCACAGCCACTCGGTCTTCTCTGGGTTGAGCTTGAGCCTGTTGCCCCCATCCAGACACTTACAGCTTCCAGGCACCAGCACATCACATCCACCGCTTCACTGAATTGGCATGGGGTGGAGATGTATCAGTGTACTGATAATACCTCACCCCATGCCGGCAGCGGCTTCATGTAGATTTAAATAGTGGGGGGGGGAGGACAGACCCCTTCAGCACCCCACAAAGGAGGGGTCAAGGGGTGGACTTCTGCCCTCCCACTAACATTGACTGCGAACGACCGGAGAGATAAGAGGAGAACCACCATAAAATGGTGCCTCCCACTCCCAATCCCTCTAGTCATCGCCGAAGGATACCATGGTCGATGGTATCAAAGGCCACTGAGAGGTCAAGGGTTACAATAATCTAGCCTCCCCCCCCCCCAAAAAAAAGGTCACAATTTTGGCTCTTTCTATTTTCTACTTTCAACAAAAAGTTCATAAAAGTGTCATTATTCTGCAAAAGTACCTCTTGTTTTATCATCCATTGTGTTTACTTCAATATATCTCAATTTTATACACATATTAATCTTACTGGACAACAAAATATTATCCTCTTCTGTGAATGTCAGTTGTAAAGAAATACATTCTTTCTGGAATTATCAATAATCTTCTTTTCCCTTCCATAATTTTTACTCCCTTTAGTAATAACCATTGATCTTTATTCCATAAAAGGGGAATAAAAAAATAAAAGAGGCCTTTTTTCCCTGTCCATAACAGTTTAATCCCTTTTAGTGCTAAATGTTTCTCTTCTCCTTCTATTTATCATGTTTCTCTTCTCCTTCTATTTATCACTGTCCTATTTTTTTTCCCCTTCTCCAATAACAAATTGTTGCGTTTTTTTTTACTCTACTCCTTTTATTACAAAGGCTGGTTAAAGACTATGATAAAAATATTAGATTTGATTTTTATTTATCTCTTTTTTTAACACAATTAGCCATCAGGTTCCTTAAAAATTTAAACATTCTTCTTTCTCACCGAGATATACTGTATATTATCTGTTTATTTTAAAAAATATTTTAAATGAAGCAACATTCCAATTTTAAATATCCCTTTAATCTGGTTGTTGTTGGGGGGGGGGGTTAGCATTCCAAAACCCCTATAAGCTTTTTGCATTTAATTCTTTTAAAATATTTGTAACCACTGGTGGGTTTGAAGTTAGTTTACCACCAGTTCACATGCGTGCTTGTGGTTGGGTGGGCAGAGCATCCCGACGCCACTGCTACCAGTTCTAAGAACCAGTTCGAGCCGGGAGCAACCTTCTGCTGTTTGTAACTGGTTCTTTCCTTTTTAATTTAATCTTTCTCGGATTGAAGGTTGACTCATCCAGGTGGCTTTAGGGGTTCTGCTGCTCTGAAAGTCTCTTTACAGTATATTAAATGTTTGCTCCATTTAATCTTGCTTTAGAAATCAGATTGGGCAGGCCTAGCATTTTTGAACAGGCATTCTTCAAGATTTGAGCATGGTGTCTTCTTCCACCATGGCTGCTGGTGCACTACTCTCAGGTCACCTGCAGGCTTCCTTACAAGCAGCTAACCCCACCCTTCCCCCCACTCATGTAGGTGATCTCATGACTTCTGTTGTCTGGAGAAGCTGTGTTTTCTCAAGTGTCAGGCCTGGAAGCCATCTTTTCACTGGGCCCTCAGGCTTGCATTGTATTCTACTGTGGGAAAGTGGGAGAGGGGAATTATTGTTTTATTTATTTTATTTTATTAATTTGGATTTCTATGCCGTCCCTCTCCGAGGACTCAGGGCAGCTCACAGCATATAATAAACAATATACAATATCTTGGATCCGATTAATTAATTAAAAATCTAAAACCCAAAAAACCATAAAAAACAATCATTCCATTCGCCCAACATTTTCTAAACACATTCATTGGCCAGGGGGCAAGAATCTAATGGCCCCAAGCCTGGCAGCATAAATGAGTCTTAAGACTCTTACGGAAGGTGAGGAGGGTGGAGCAGTATGAATCTCCGGGGGGGGGGGTGATTCCAGAGAGCTGGGGCCCACACAGAAAAGGATCTTCCCCTATCCCCACCAAACGGCATTGTCTAGTTGACGAAACCTGGAGAAAGCCGACTCTGTGAGACCTGATCAGTCACTGGGATTCATGCGGCATGAATTATAGGGAGTGTGAGAGATATATAGCCAAAATAACATTCCTTTCTCAGAGAATCAAGGATATTTTGCCCTGGAACCTGGATCTGGATGACTGGGAGGCATCTACAGTTGGGATGGTGCATGATTGGATTGTGATGGACATGTGGATGCTGGGCAGGATCTTGAACTTTCTTTTGGGTGGGGGAAACCTGGAATTATTTAGATTCAGGTTTTCCAGATGTGCCAATATGACATCTCTAATGAAATGGAACTTTGCATAATTTCAAGCTTTGGAATCTTCTTTCCTTAGGGATATTACTTAAAATCATTTCATTATGATTAAGATCAATATTTGAATGCAGTAGTTTCTTTTAATTCTGAAGTATAGTTCGATTTATCCATTGTACTAAGCCACAAGTGGAGAGGGTTGGCATGATTGAGAATTCAGCCATTGCAATTTATAAACCATGATTATTCCTTTTCATGTATGGAACTCAGCACCAATTATATTATTTATTTGGGTGATGAAATGTTTGCAGGCAAACAAGCAACCTAAAATAGCATCAAGGACTCCACAGTTCAACCCTGAGCTACATATGTTCTCTTAGTATTAGTACCAAGATAACTCTGATTTATTCAACAAACATTTAAATACTGCATCTACTGTAGTTCTGTTCACCATATAAAAAGATGTAGAGACTGGGAAGAGTGCAGAAAAAAGCAGCTAAGGTGATTGAGACTAAAACATATGAAGAATGGTTGCAGAAATTTATTTATTTATTTATTTATTTATTTTTATTTTATTTATTTATTTTGTCCAATACACAATGAGGGTTTTAGTGGGTGTATATATATACACATAGTAAAATACATGATGAAGGTTATGGAGGAGATACTCATAGTAAAATATATCTAAGAAAGAATAGAAAAGAAGATATAGTAATAGAACATATCAATGAAAGAATAGAAGAAGAGATATAGGAATAGAAGAAAGGTATAGGAGATATAGGAGAGCAATAGGACAGGAGACGGAAGGCACTCTAGTGCACTTGTACTCGCCCCTTACTGACTTCTTAGGAATCTGGATAGGTCAACCGTAGATAATCTAAGGGTAAAGTGTTGGGGGTTTGGGGATGACACTATGGAGTCCGGTAATGAGTTCCACGCTTCGACAACTCGGTTACTGAAGTCATATTTTTTACAGTCAAGTTTGGAGCAGTTAATATTTAGAAATATTAATATTTAGAAATATTAATAGAAATTGGGTATGGCCAGTCTAAAGAAAAAAAAGACTCAATATGACATGATAGCAATATTCCAGCGGCTACCACAAAAGAAGAGGGGGGTCAACTTATTTTCCAAAGGTAAAACAAGGAACAATGGATGGAAACTAATCAATGAGAGAAGCAACATTGAACTAAGGAGAAATTTCCTAATAGTGAGAACAATTAACCAGTGGAATAGCTTGCCTTCATAAGTTGTAGGGGTTTCATCATTGGAGGCTTTTAAAGAAGAGACTAGTCAGGCACTAGGGCAGTGATGGCGAACCTATGGCACAGGTGGCACGCGGAGCCATATCTGCTGGCACACAATCCAATGCCTTTGGAGTCTAGGGAGGATGAAACAAGGGGCTATTGGGCCCAACCCGAAGTTGGGAGACAGACCATTTATGGCCTTCAGAAGCCCTCGGGGGAGAGGAGTTGTTTTCACCCTCCCCAGACATTGAATTATGGGTGTGGGCACTCGCGCATACATGACAGCATGCACCCACACTCTTCCGGCACCCGAGGAAAAAAAGATTCACTATCACTGCACTAGGGTCTCCTGCTTGAGCAGAGGGTTGGACTAGAAGACCTTCAAGGTCCCTTCCAACTCTTCATATCCTGTTAAATAAGCTATGGTTTAGATTAGATTAGATTAGATTTATTGGATTTATATGCCGCCCCTCTCCGCAAACTCGGGGCGGCTCACAACAACAATAAAACAGTACATAATAACAAATCCAATGCCCACCAATCTAATTACAGTTTAAAATTAATAAATTTATAAAACAATCCCAATGTATATAAAAACAGACACACAGTCAATCAATCAATGGCAAAACAACATGGGCAAGGGGGAGATGTTTAGTTCCCCCATGCCTGACGGCAGAGGTGGGTCTTAAGGAGTTTACGAAAGGCAGGGAGGGTGGGGGCAATCCTAATCTCAGGGGGGAGCTGGTTCCAGAGGGTCGGGGCCCCCACAGAGAAGGCTCTTCCCCTGGGTTTAATATGATGGGTGAATCTACCCAGTTTATATTATATATCTCAGAGTATATCTCAGAGCTATATCGAAAATAAATCAATTTGCAAGCCTGCTTATTTTCTATTAAACTCTGACACCGTGAGACAAAATTATAAGCGGTGGAATAATTAGTGCAATGCTTCCAAGTCTGGGTGAATTATTCAAAATTGCTAAAAGTGATTTTTCTTTGGGAAACAACATGTGAATCTATTACCCAATCACAACAGGGACATTTAACCCTGCTGTTCTGTTCGAAAAAAGTTCCTAATGTTATGTTCCCGGGTCACCCTGACCCGGACCGAAAACTCTTCATTTGCAGTGCTTATGTTTGGTCTTTTTGAAAGCTTTTTTCACCTGGAAACATGTTTGAACATTTCTGCACACAATGGAATGAAAATTGAACTGAAAAAATTAATCCTTATTGGTTTATTTTGCACATAAATGTGCCTCCCCCCCCGTTTTTGTGAAAGTTTTTTCAATTTATGGATAGTTTTGCTTGCAAAATCCATTCTATTTTACTAAAGTTGGTGTGGGATTGGTAGCTTGAACATTTCTGCACACAATGATATGAAAATTGAACTGAGAAAATTAATCCTTATTGGTTTATTTTGCTCATAAATGGGCCCCCATGCTTATACTCAAATAGGCTTATACTCGAGTAGGCTTATACTCGAGTATAAAATGATATGGTCTTATATTCAAAAATAAACCAATAAGAATCATTTTTTTTCAGTTCATTTCTATTTTTCTTATGTTTAGGATTGTTCAATTTAGTATATCAAAACTTTTGAGTTTATTGATAATTTTGCCTGCAAAATGCATTCTATTTTACTATTCTATTTTGGTGTGGGATTGGTAGCTTGAACCTTTCTGAACATAATGATATGAAAATTAAACTGAAAAAATGATCCTTATTGGTTTATTTTGCTCATAAATGGGCCCCCATGCTTATACTCAAATAGGCTTATACTCGAGTAGGCTTATACTCGAGTATAAAACAATAAACCAATAAGAGTCATTTTTTTCAGTTCATTTATATTTTTCTTATGTTCAGGATTGTTCAATTTAGTATATCAAACCTTTTGGGGGAAAATTCCTTAGGGTTTGTAGCCTTAAAAAATATAAATTGACACGAAATTCAAAAAGGATGGGGGGAGGGGCTTTTTGATCAAAATAAAAATATAAGTCTCAATTTTTCCAGTTCAATTTTCATATCATTATGTTCATAAATGTTCAAACTAGCTTTCCAGTTGAAAAAGTTTTCAAAAAGATTAAATTCAAGTACCTAAAAAATATATTTTTGGTCCTGTCATATACGAACAGAAACAGATTTGAAGTTATGATTTTTTTTTGCCCAGAAAACAATTAGCCACCACCCCAAAAATATTTTTTGATGACCAGCATTGTTAAATTGAGTAAATGAATGCCTAAGATTTTAAAGAATATTTCGGATTTGGAGCATAAAAAAATAAAAAGTGAAAATGATTGCAAGCAGCCGAGGGGGGGGGGGAGGCCTTATTTCTGATGTTAAAAAACCAGTAAGAATCATTTTTTTCAGTTCCTTTATATTTTTCTTATATTCAGAAATGTTCAAGCTACCAATCCCACACCAACTCCAGTAAAATAGAATGGATTTTGCAAGCAAAACTATCCATAAATTGAAAAAAATCACAAAAACGGGGGGGGCGGCACATTTATGTGCAAAATAAACCAATAAGGATTAATTTTTTCATTTCAATTTTCATATCATTGTGTGCAGAAATGTTCAGACTACTTTCCAAGTGAAAAAAGTTTTCAAATTGACCAAACATAAGCACTTCAAATGAAGTGTTTTCGGTCCGGGTCGTATGTGACCCGAACATAACATTAGGAACTTTTTTTGCTCAGCAAAAACTAAGCCCCCCACCCCCCCAAAAAAATTCTCATAGAGAGAACCCCTGAAATGATGAAAAGTCATGAAATTTCAAGTTTCAGATATGCAGGGAAAATTTTTTACAGGGACTCAAACTTGGCTTCGGGTCACATACGACCCGAACAGAACAGCAGGGTTAAATTGACACAAAGCATTTTATCTTTATTGGGTAGAAAGGACTTTCTGATAAGTGGTTTTGGGTAATGAAGAAAAAAATTTGGGGGACAGCTGCGAGCGGGAGCCCCAGGACGGAAGTACCGGCAGCGCCCCGCCCAGCTGAAGCTCCTCTGGTGTCGACGGCAAGTGTCCGATGGGAGCGGGGGGGGGTGGCCGCAGCGGCCGCAGGCAGTCGGGGGAGATGGCGGCGGCGAGAGGGATCGCTCGCTCGCTCTCTCTCAGCTGACTGCAAGTGGGAGCCCTGACGGTGGCGGTTGGACGTGCTGCTGGACGTCATACATGCTGGCGCTGCGTGCCTGGCATATACGGTGTCCAGCACCACGTCCAGCTGCCGCCGTCAGGGCTCCCGCTTGCAGTCAGCTGAGAGAGAGAAAGAGAGACATATAAGAGGCAGAGAGAGAGAGAAAGAGAGACATAGCAAGAGAGGCAGAGAAAGAGAGACAGAGCAAGAAAGAGAGACAGCAAGAGAGGCAGAGAAAGAGAAAAAGAAAGAGAGACATAGCAAGAGAAAAGGAGAGACTTAGCAAGAGAGGCACAGAGAGAGAGAGAAAGAGAAAGAAAGAGAGACATAGCAAGAGAGACAGAGAGAGAAAGAGAGATAGCAAGAGAGGCAAAGAGAAAGAAAGAGACATATAGCAAGACAGTGAAAGAGAGAGAGAGAGCAAGAGAGAGAGAAAAAAGCAAGAAAGAGATAGCAAGAGAGACAGAGAGAGAGAGCAAGGGAGAGAGAAAGACATAGAGGAAGGGAAGGAGGGAGAGAGAAAGAGAGCAAAAAAGAGAGGAAGAAAGAAAGAAAGAGGGATGGAGAGAGAGAATGAAGGGAAGGAAGGAAAAGAGAGAAAGAGGGAGAAATAGAGCGAAAGGGAGGAAGAGAGAGGGTTTTTTTGTCCAAACTTTTCTTTAGCCCCCCCCCCCTTTCAGTGTTCCCCAGGATTTTGAAAATACGAATAATGTGCCGCAGCTCAAAAAAGGTTGGGAAACACTGCCTTAGATGACTAAAGATTTAATAGGAAGAATTCACTGCAATACAGCCAACTTAAGTGTATCTATGTACTGACCCTTTCAATGTACAGAAGGAGAGAATATGAAACTTGCATAATAGCACTGAGACATTCCCCTGTGATTTACTTATTTACAGTAGGTCAAACACCTGCTTTTTTCAGGTACACTGGGAGCATATTTAGTTTTATTTCATTCTTTGCATTTATATAAGAGGGTTTTTCTACAGGCGTTAAGAAATTTAACCATGTAGCCAAAGATTTATGCTTTATATTTTGTATATAGAGGACCAATGTTTTATGTCTTTAATTTTGTACTAAGGAAGGGATAGCCACTGACAAAATAAGCACTACATTAATTTTGCTCTACCCAGGATGGCAGAACAGGGAAAATGACTTCCCACCTGAACCAGGAAAATGCTCCATGGGCAGGTAGTAGAACCTATCCAAGCGCAGTTGACTTCTCGATTTATTCAGTATTTACATGGCAATCCCTAGGAAACCCCAGGCTTTAAGCTAGATTGAAAAATTGGGAAAAGTTGGTATTTCCTGAGGCTACAGCTTGGGCAGTCTATTTTTCACATAGTCAATGTGATCAAAATTCAGTTACTTGGCAATTGACTCATATTTGAGACAGTTGCAGAGTCTTTGGATCATGTGAACACCTTCATTGATCTTCGGACAAGTAAAATCAACGGGGGAGCCAGATTCACTTAACAACTATGATGATAACTTAAAAACTGCAATGATTCGCTTAACAACTGTGGCAAGAAAGGTCATAAAATGGGCAAAGCTCACAACAAATGTCTCACTTAACAACAGAAATTTTGGGCTCAATTGTCACAAGTCAAGGAATACATATATGTGTGTGTGTATGTGTGTATATGTGTGTACACATACGCACACACACACAAATATCAGGGGCGGGTTCCTCTTACCTCCTCCTACCAGTGTACATTGTGATGTTTTGCGTGCGTGTCCCCACGCACGATTTTGCTTCTGCGCATGCACAGAGGTAAGATTTTCCATCCGCGCATGCTCAGAAAGCTGAAAATTGGCCGCAAATCGGAAAAAGATGGTGGCGCACGCAGACCAGCAAAGACAGCACCGGAGTTGTCACACAAAAATGGCATCATCGACGGGCCACTACCAGAGCAGCACACTGGACCACACCAATAGGAACCCAGCTCTCATATATTTGTAGGTATGTAATCTCCAGTATCACAGGTCTCTCATGCTGAATTGCTATGGAAGAGAACTAGAACAGTCTACCTTGCTTTTGGACTTCATGCCCAATAGCCATTGGCAGTCTACCATAAGAGCAGAATGCTGTTCTTAAGGCTCCATCTTAAGTTATAAGACAAGAGAAAAAGAAAAGGAATTGGGATGAAGAAGAAACCTGGCAAGATTTTTTAAAAAATCCTGACAAATTTTCAGCTATAAGCTGGGTTAATAAAACTTTGCTGCACTGCGATTTATTTTCTATTTTTTACAAGAACAAGGGGACACAATCTGAAGTTAGTTGGGGGAAAGATCAAAAGCAACATGAGAAAATATTATTTTACTGAAAGAGAAGTAGATCCTTGGAACAAACTTCTAGCAGACGTGGTAGATAAATCCACAGTAACTGAATTTAAACATGCCTGGGATAGACATATATCCATCCTAAGATAAAATACAGGAAATAGTATAAGGGCAGACTAGATGGACCATGAGGTCTTTTTCTGCCGTTTCTATGTTTCTAATATAGTTTATAAAATGGTCTATGACTTTTGTTTAATGATAAAAACCATATATTTATTGTAATTAAATATATAAACTGCCACCCAGAACTGGGCAGGAATTCAGATTTGAAATAAAAAGGTGATTCGTTCTGCATTTGCAAGCCTATATCACACCTGCCAGCATTTTCTTAAATCGAAGTATCATTTGCTGAAATCATGGCACAACCCATGAAAATATTCAGCTTCTTTCCATGAAATGTGATGTTTGTGCCCACACAAGCTCTGAATCACCTGTTTTCTTGATTTTTCACTTGGTGGAACTCAGCAGTCTACGTTCAATTCTTGGGTTACTTACTCAATGAGCTGTCTCTAGTATGAGTTATGGAGATGATCAGCCTTAAATAATGCAAGCACTACATTTCATGAAGGGGATAAATCAAAGACAAGAGTTTATTTTCTTTAGTAGTTATTAGAAAAATAGCTAAAATGTTTTTCATTAACAGTATCGAGAATTATCTAGTGAGCAATAAAAAGTGTGCCTTTGTTTATGAGTCAAACTGTAAAGGTATTAGGATGATAAATGAACTTGCTCACATCAATTACTTCACTGTAACCTACCATTATTCCCACAAGCCACTTTAAAAAGAGAGAGAAATGATGCATAGTCTACCATTGCTCCACAGAGGAGAATCACGGTTTCACAGAACACTTATGCTTTGATACTCATGGAATTATGGATGTATCCAAGATGATTGCCTAATTTGGCAAGTTAGTACCGAGCTAGGACCTGAACACACTTGTAACTGGATCATAAGCTTCCTAACAAACAGGAAGCAGCAGATAAAGCTAAGGGGCGTACATAAGCACACTAGAGTGCCTTCCATCCCGTCCCCTGTCCTATAGTTTCACCTATATCTCATATTTCTTCTCTACTATATCCTCTATAACCTTCATTGTGTATTATTGTGTATTGGACAATAAATGAATGAATGAATGAATGAATGAATGAATGAATGAGCAAGCAGAATCACATCAGATACCTGTGTAATTGTACAGGGGCCTCCCAATGCTGTGTGCTGTCTCCACTTCCCTTCTCTCTATATACCAATGACTGCATCTCTAATGAAACATCTGTTAAACTACTGAAGTTTGCAGATGACCCATTTGAGACAATGGTGAATCCGCATACAGACGGGAGGTTGAACAATATGTGGTGAGAACGGAACAATCTGGAATGGAATACACTAAAAACTGTAGAAATGGTGGTAGACTTTAGGAAAAACCCACCCACACTTCCTCTTTTTAGACAACACAGTATCAACAGAAGAGACTTTAACATTTCTAGGTTCGATCATTTTGCAAGATCTAAAATGGACACCTACCATCAGAAACACCATCAAAAAATGGACAGGAAAGAATATTCCTCCTGTGCCAACTCAGAAAGCTTAAACTGACCAAGGAGCTGCTGATACAGTTTTACAGAGGAATTACTGAATCTGTCATCTGCACCTCTATAACTGTCTGATTTTGTTCTGCAACACAACAAGACAGACACAAACTTCAGAGGTTAATTAGAACTGCAAAAAAAAAACAATTGCTACCTATCTGCCTTCCATTGAGGACCCGTATACAGCACCAGTCAAAAAGAGGGCTTTGAAAATATTTACAGTCCCGTCACATCCTGGACACAAACTGCTTCAACTCCTACTCTCAAAACGAGGCTATAGAGTACTGCATATCAGAAATAGACACAAGAACAGTTTTTACCCAAATGCCATCATTCTGCTAAACAAATAATTCCCTCAGCACTGTAAAACTATTTACTAAGTCTGCACTACTATTAATCTTCTCATGGTTCCCATCCCCCATCTCTTCCCACAAATGACTGTATGGCTGTAACTTTGTTGCTTATATCCTTACTATTTATATTGACTGGTGCCTAATGTGATTTGATTGCTTATTTGTACCTGGACTATCATTAAGTGTTGTACCTTATGATTCTTGATGAACTTATCTATTCCTTTTATGTACACCAAAATACATTCCTGTATGTTCAATCACATTTGGCCAATAAAATCCTATTCTATTCTATTCTACAGTTATTCTATTCTATTCTAAACATATATCCACCTTAAGATAAAATACAGGAAATAGTATAAAGGCAGACTAGATGGCCCATGAGGTCTTTTTCTGCCATCAATCATCTATGTTTCTATGTTTCTATTCTATTCTATTCTATTCTATTGTTACGTTGTGTCTCAGATGATAGCTTGGAAAATGTTGCATAGATGTTATTTCATGATGCCAGTGTTTTCTTGATTCCTCTTTCCTCAACTGTGTCATAGTTGAAATGCATGCTGGCCTATCATTACTTAGTGTTTTCTACCTTTCAACTTCTGGCCACTGATCTTACGTAATACAATGGAGCAGAGGTGGGCTGCTGCCCGGACGCGGGAACGACGCAATGGGGTAGCGAAAATGGAGCTCCACCCCAGAGCACTCAATTTACACTAAAAGATGTTGAAACAAAATACAGGGCGTCCTGCATAAGCCAAGCCCACAGTGTGGTAGTAAAAATTTTGGTAGCCCTTCACTGCAATGGAGGCACAGAAAACTCTGGAAGTAGTCCTTGGCTTATGACCGTAATTGATTCCCACAATTACAGTCATAAATTGTGAGAATTGTAATGTGGGTCATCGCATGACCAATCCAATTTTCTTGCAGCGGTCATAAATTAAATACTGTAGTCATTAATTGAATGCTGCAGTTGTTAAACCCATTGTTCACTATGGGCTGTTTTCAGACGGAAATCAAAAATAAACTCCTGTTTCCACAAAATAATTGCAAATCATGGCCATGTGACTGCAGCATACAGCAAATGGCCATAAATGTGGGAAACTAGGTTTGCAGCCACAATGCCGTCACATGACAGCTGGGAGGCAGCCACAGGAACTTCAAAACTGGGTAGTTAACTACGCTACTTAGTACTAACACAAACAAAGCAAAACACTGCCTCTGTTGCTTGGATCCCATAAGCAGCTGTCATTTTCTAAACCAGCACTTCCCTGATCATGCTGGACAGCCACAAACTTCTTTTGTTGCTTGGGCTTCATGGGTCACTGGATCGAAGAGATTTTGCAGCTGCGCTCAGAAAAAGACGGATGCTCGTGGATTATGCTATGTGGTCCAGCAATGGAGCATTCTGTCTTCCTTCCCTACCCTGACTTTCTGAGGTCTTTGAAAGGTAAATTAGCATTTATTGATCGAGGTATTGAGGAGAATGTGGAACCCAGTGGGGTGGCAAAAAAGGCTCAATGGCTTTTGGGATACGTAGAAACAGAGAAGATTGACGGCAGAAAAAGACCTCATGGTCCATCTAGTCTGCCCTTATACTATTTCCTGTATTTTATCTTAGGATGGATATATGTCTATCCCAGGCATGTTTAAATTCAGTTATTGTGGATTTACCAACCACGTCTGCTGGAGGTTTGTTCCAAGCATCTACTATTCTTTCAGTAAAATAATATTTTCTCACAATACTTCTAATCTTTCCCACAACTAACCTCAGATTGTGCCCCCTTGTTCTTGTGTTCACTTTTCTATTAAAAACACTTCCCTTCTGAACCTTATTTAACCCTTTAACATATTTAAATGTTTCGATCATGTCCCCCCTTTCCCTTCTGTCCACCAGACATGGAACGAATTAAGTTCGAAAGACGAGGTACCACTGTAGTAAGCATACTACTATAAGTTAAGAAAAAAGGAAATTTAAACAGCAGACAACCTAAATATGCATGTTGTAGGAATGCAGATTTTACAATGGGGAGAGAGCTGATGCTGTGAGTAGCTGAAATTATTGTATACAGTAATATCCAAAATGTAATAATAAAATGCCTTTAGGTAATGATTAGGCTTATATTTTACATTATTTTCTGGATTTCATTTCACATCGAGCATATTCTTTCCTTTGCTCATTTTTACTAATATAAGATCATGCAAAGACCAGATCTTATTTCTGAACCCTGCCAACTGAATTGAAAACCCTAGTAACTCAAGCTGAAATGCTAAAAATTGGGGGAAAGGGGGGGAATAAAAGCACATTTTTATTATTAATTTATAGCTTAGTCAGTCTCTCTTCTGTCTTTTCCTTTATTTTATTTTTTTATTTTATTTATTCGATTTTTATGCCGCCCTTCTCCTTAGACTCAGGGCGGCTTACAACATGTTAGCAATAGCACTTTTTAACAGAGCCAGCCTATTGCCCCCACAATCCGGGTCCTCATTTTACCCACCTCGGAAGGATGGAAGGCTGAGTCAACCTTGAGCCGGTGATGAGATTTGAACCACTGACTTTTAGATCTAAAGTCAGCTTCAGTGGCCTGCAGTACAGCACTCTACCTACTGCGCCACCCCGGCTCATTATTGGCTATAACAGTAAAAATTTAGATGTATCTTATAATGGAAAGGAAGGTGTGATTGACCCAATCAGAGAACAAAATAAATGGGGAAAGTAGTAACTGTTTCATAACAAATACTATGTTATAAGAGGAAGTCCTAGGGTAGTAGTCAAACACAATCTTTGAATGAAGAAAGCATTTCTAATAGGATTCTTTTCTGATGAGATTGAAACTTTGCATGCAGAGTCAGAGTTGGTCAGAAATTGTTCCAGAAGTTAAACAGAAATAATGGAACTAGAAGTTGATTGGAGATCATAAAAAAAGATCAAATGGTTTTCAAGAGCTGTTTAACACTGGAATAGATCACCACAGAAAATGGTGAGCATCCTTTTAGTGGAGGTGTTTAATAGAGGCTGGATGGCTCTCTCAAAATAATGGATTCCTGCATTGCATATGGGCTTGGACAACATGGGCCTTTCTAGCCTGTCAAATTTTATGGTTTTGTAGTTTCCCAATTTAAAAAAAAACATATTTCAAGGGGGGGAGCCAGAGAAAAGATTCAGAACTAGAATTAATTTTTGACTCCATTTTTCCATCCCAAGGATGTGCAAAGCAAAAGGAGCCCACCTCTCATCCTTTCGCCCTACAACAGGGGTCCCCAAACTTGGCAACTTTAAGACCTGTGGACTTAAGCTCCTAGAATTTTGACAGTTGAAGTCCATAAGTTGCCAAGTTTGAAGATCTCTGTCCTACAATAATGTAGCTAAATAAATAATGCTTAACTGAAAAGAAGCAAGTTAAATAATGATTGGTTCATTTTAAAAGGTGTGGCTGAAAGGGAAGGTCCTAACTCCTTTCCTAAGGAAAGATCTGTGGATTAATGCACAGAAGCATCCCACTCAAGTTTATATGGCTAGTTTTGTCCTGTTTGTTTCTTCACCAACCATCAAACTTTTGTCTTTAGCTTCGTGCTCTGGACAATGCAGAGCTTGGCCTAATGCTGCAGTAACATTGCTCACCCCAGGAAAACATTATTGTTGGTCCTGTAGTTGAAGGGAATGTATCTTTGGCAAATTAAAAATGTGCATTGTTGCAAGCTGTCACATTTCAAGCATTATAAGTTGTTTATCCTCATTTATCCTTTTTCACTTTCCCGTGTGTTAATATCTTCTTTACCTACTGAGAGTCCAGTAATTACAGCAGCACCCAGGTTTGCCTAAATCAATAAATCTTTCAGGATTCTCGGCTTTATGGTCTTCCAGATGTACAGGCAAATATGCATCCTAATATTGCTCACTGAGTCAGCGTGTTTCTTTGATCTGAGAACAGAGCACTCTCCGAAATGCTTTGCAATTGCAAAGATTCTTCATTCAAATTCTTAACAATTTCAGCTTGTAGAACTGTGAAAGGGGCAGAGGGATCTGCTTATGAAAGGGAAAAAAAACAAACAAGAAACAAACAATTTGAGACAAATCCCAAGGCCTATGTAAACAGATGTAGTTTGCTTGGTTAAATGAAACATATTAGCTTGTTATCCAAAGTAAAAATAAATGATGTTTTTATATAGAAGGCATGTTGAATAAATTATGTTCAAGTCTATGCACAACCATAATAATGTTGAAGGATAACAGATTGATTTCCTTTGCATATTTTTCTCCAAACTGTGGCTCATTGTTATGCAGACTTGTTGCTTACAACAACAAAAAATCTTACCCAGCTTGGAAAATGCGACTCTGGGTTTTTCCTTTTCTCGTTCATAAATTTTACTTTATCCCACTTCCGCAAGTCAGCATACAACAGGATGGAGAATAATCTTTGACTCTATATTAACTATAATAATACCATGGTGCCTCTACTTACGAACTTAATTCATTCCGTGACCAAGTTCTTAAGTAGAAATGTTTGTAAGAAGAAGCAATTTTTCCCATAGGTATCAATGTAAAAGCAAATAATGGGTGCGATTGGAGAAACCACAGAGAGGGTGGAGTCCCTGTTTCCTCCCAGGAGATTCTTAGAGAGGACCCACAGAGGCTTCTCCCCGCCTTTTCTGGCCCTGTTTCCTCCTGAGAGATTCCTAGAGAGGCCCCACAGAGGCTTCTCCCTGCCATTTCCCATTACAGTTTCAGAGGCTTGGGTTTGTAAGTGGAAAATGGTTATTGAAAAGAGGCAAAAAAATCTTGAACACCCAGTTCCTATCTATATAAGTTCATAAGTAGAGGTGTTCAGTGAGGCCTGTACTCACATGCAGGAGTTGTGCACATGTGCAGGGCTGCGCGAGGGGGTTGTGTGCATGCACAGGGGCAGCGTGGGGATTGTGCAGGGGGGCATTGCATTATGGGTGTAAACCCAAGCCAAGAAAGGTTCACCATCACTGATATAGGAAGACTAAAATCTGCAGTGAAAATGACCGAGGGTTTCAAGCCCCGGTACATGAAGGTAGACTTATCAAGGACTATGAGATATGAGTGCTAATTCAAACAGTCTTAATCAGAAGTGGAATTCCAGCATTTTCCAAACCCCAAAACTAAATGCTAGGTTTTATTAAATAGAGTTTCCCATCATTCCTAACCACTCCTAACCACTCGCCACATTGGCAGGAATTATTAACCATCCACATGTTTGTTATATTAACTGTAGCCCAAATCTCATTGTTTAGGGATAGTTACTTATCTTTCTCCATTTAGTTTGGAATGAGTTTAACAAAATATGTTTTCCACCTCTCCTAAGAAACATAGACAATCCAGACTGCTGCTCCAAACTTAACCTGCCATTTTAATGGATTGAAAAATTTCTGTTTCACATGCATTGCATTTAAATCCATATCTTTCTATTACTCTGCAAAATTTTAAAAAGATATGTTTTTTTAAAAATCTATGCCATTTTTAAAAAAATAAATGTTCCTTCGAGACAATTCAAAGGATGGCTCAATTCATTAATACTGCATTCACTTTTGAAACAGCAACAAGAAAATAGCATTGTTTCTGCTTGAATAGAAGCTGGAAGCATTCGAGATCAGCTAAGAGCAAAGAGATTTCCAGTAACTCTCAAGAGCATTGTACATTTGGCCTTACATCTGGATAATACTGAACAGTTTTTGAGCCACTTTGTGGGGAATGATCAGTTGTCCAATACAAACATTGGTGTGGAAGATACAGATCTACTTTGGAAATCTCTTCTAATTTCTTCTTGGAAATATGTTTTATTTTCTCTTTCATCCATGATAGTTGGTGGGCTGATTGAAACTGCTAAAAAAAAATTTTTTTTTAAATTTATTCAATTTTTATGCCACCCTTCTCTTTGGACTCAGGGTGGCTTACAACATGTTAGCAATAGCACTTTTTAACAGAGCCAGCATATTGCCCCCACAATCCGGGTCCTCATTTTACCCACCTCGGAGGGATGGAAGGCTGAATCAACGTTGAGCCGGTGACGAGATTTGAACCTCTGACCTGCAGATCTACAGTCAGTACTGCAGCCTGCAGTACTGCACTCTACCTGCTGCGCCACCTCGGCTCTTTACTCTTTACCAGTCTGTGTGTGCCACCATCTTATTTTTTTGTAATTTTCAGCGCTTTTTTTCCATGGTTTGGATGTCTTCCCAGCTGTGTTTTGGCTTGAAATGTCCTTTTGCGCATGCTTACTTTTAGCCATTTAGGCAATGGACAGTCCCCTAATGTATGCCTTCATAGTATCCCATAAGTTTCTTAGTGTGGTGTTTTCCACTATTCTCATTTCAGTTCACATAGCAAAGTTATCAATCAATGATGCAACAAAGGGAACTATTTTTCAACCAGCTTGTTGCAGAGCCCGATACTGATTTGTTCTGTGGGGGAATGACTGGCCCAAAATTCAACTGGCTTCTGTGCCTAAGAAAGGACTAAAACCTGGGTCTCCCCACCATCCTTAGCTCTCACCAAGGATGAATGGATTGATAGATACGCTGCAGTACACCATAGTTGCATTAGGTATACATTTATTGTTACAAATACATTGGAAAAGGCATAATAATTATTTGTATTATTTGTATTTGTATTTATTAGATTTGTATGCCGCCCCTCTCCGAAGACAATATAAAAAGACAATGTAAACAAATCTAATATTAAAAACAATCTTAAAAACCACAATTTAAAGAACCACTCATACATACAAGCATACCATGTATAAATTCTATAAGCCTAGGGGGAAGGGAAATTTCAATTCCCCCATGCCTGATGACAGAGGTGGGTTTTAAGGAGCTTGCGATAGGCAAGGAGGGTGGGGGCAACTCTGATATCTGGGGGGAGCTGGTTCCAGAGGGCCCGGGCCTCCACAGAGAAGGCTCTTCTCCTGGGTCCCGCCAAATGACATTGCTTAGTCGACGGGACCCGGAGAAAGCCAACTCTGTGGGACCTAACCGGTCTCTGGGATTCGTGCGGCAGAAGGCGGTCCCTGAGATATTCTGGGACCGCCAGATATATTCACATTATATGTGAAACTGCCAGGAACCAGAATTACCATCTCTTTTTAAATCTTCACATTCTTACTGTTTTAAATGTAAGAAGGTCTTTTCAGGAAAAGCCATAGCTCAGCAATATAGAAAAGAGTTAAGTAACCTAATTTGGATAGTTGGAACATTTTACATTTTGAGAATGGCATGGTCTCTTTTGCAACACAAATGCCATTCAGAAAATGATTGCTGGAGGAGTGGCCTTTTCCAGGAATCAAACCGGTGAAGATGCTGTCAGCTTCCACCTTGAACCCATCAAGGACACTTCCTCTGATTCCCTCAGTCCAGTCTCTGTTTCTATGGACAAGAATATAGCCTTCCCAAGTACAGTGATACCTTGTCTTACAAACTTAATTGGTTCCGGGACAATGTTCTTAAGGTGAAAAGTTTGTAAGACGAAACAATGTTTCCCATAGGAATCAATGGAAAAGCGATTAATGCGTGCAAGCCCAAAATTCACCCCTTTTGCCAACCAAAGCACCCGTTTTTGGGCTGCTGGGATTCCCCTGAGACTCCCCTCCATGGGAAACCCCACCTACAGACTTCTGTGTTTTTGTAATGCTGCAGGGGAATCCCAGCATCGCAAAAATGAGTGCTTCGCTGGCAATGGAACTCCGGAGGTGGAGTTTCCCAGCGAAGGGAGCATCAGTGAAATCACAGCATCGCAAAAACACCAAAGTCCTCGAAACCCCACCTCTGGACCTCTGTGTTTTTGCGATGCTGCGATTTCACTGAGGTTCCCCTCGCTGAGAAACCCCACCTCCGGACTTCTGTTGCCAGCGAAGTGCCCGTTTTTGTGCTGCTGGTATTCCCCTGCGTTGCTGGGATTCCTCTGCAGTCCAGAGGTAGGGGTTTCCTATGGAGGGGAGCCTCAGGGAAATCCCAGCAGTGCAAAAACGTGTGCTTCACTGGCAACGGAAGTCCGGAGGTGGGACATCCCAGCAGCAGCGGTGGGTTTGTAAGGTGAAAATCGTTTGTAAGAAGAGGCAAAAAAATCCTAAACCCCCGGGTTTGTATCTCGAAAAGTTTGTATGACGAGGCGTTTGTAAGATGAGGTATCACTGTATTTTGTAGCTGCTGCTCTTATTAGACTTTCTAATATTGTTGGGTTTTTTAAAAAAAAATGGCTTCAAACATTGGCAGAACCTTGCAGTTTTTGTTCGGATGCAAGCCACATTTAAATTTGAATTTTTAACTCAGTCCAAACAGTCTTTAAAGAATAATAAAATCAAGACAACCACTGAGATTGCTGGGGATCAGTTATTTTTTTCTTGAAGCAGTATACTAAAGGACCCCTGTTCCATTTTTGACATCACTATATAAAAGAACCCATCAGAAAGTGATAGAAGATGCTTCTCTATGCCTGTGAATTTAACAAGCCACTACCAAGCCAAATATGAGGTGGATGAAAAAATAGTTTGATTATATACACATACATACATGTGTGTTACGTTTCTTTTCTTTTCAGAGTTTATTTATACATTTTCATTTAATATACATAAGTGTTTTATGAACAGTGTATTATCTGGGTCAACTTGCTTACATAATAATATCCAGTTCCTAACTTCTACCTCTATTATCCAGCCATTTATAAAATAAGTTCTATGTTCAGAAATATTCTGTATCTTCTTTTTCTTTTCTGCAGAATCTAATGTTTTATTTAAATTACATCTTCTTCTCTCAGAGCTTCTTCATTTTTCCAACACTATGCAAATACAATCCTTGCTGCTGTCAAAGCATGTAATATTAAATACAAATTCCCCTTATCATACTTTTCTGCTATTATACTTAACAAAAATATTTCAGGTTGTAATCTATATGTAGCTTTAACATTTTTTCTAACCATGTATGTATTTTTGT
The DNA here is from genome assembly GCF_031021105.1 of Erythrolamprus reginae. Lineage (NCBI taxonomy): Eukaryota > Metazoa > Chordata > Lepidosauria > Squamata > Dipsadidae > Erythrolamprus > Erythrolamprus reginae. The sequence goes on from NC_091950.1 coordinate 51,119,174, forward strand.
CCAACATTTCTTTGCTTTCACACATGTCCATTACATGTTATAGTACATGTGTGTTAGGTTTCTGGGAGGTAATTATATCAAGCAGAAACAGGAAGCAGGGCACAAAGTTATTTCTCTTTGCTAATGCTCACTAATGTAAATATTCTTATCAACTTGGATGCCCTCAGGTTATCACTTTAACTTAGCAGTCCACAAGTGGGATGATGATCTTACACAAACTAATACAAGCACGTGAAAAGAACATGTAGAAGTTCACCAAAAGGCAGAAAGATATAATTTCATTAAGAAGGATTAAATATGCATATTTGTTCTGAGATTGAGTATATATTTATCAATAAGCCACCTGCTATAAACATAACTGGGTAAAGTTCCAAAAAGCTTTGATTTAAAATAAATCTTGCTGTTTTTTGGTTTTTTGCACAAAGTACAAAAGGCAAAAAGGAATTTGAGGTAGAACTGGTAGCTTGAATTATGCCTCATAGCCTGAATGATTTCAGTGTTGATGATTAATTACACAGCTGTGTGTAGTTCTTCTTTTTCACTTTAAAGGGAAAAAGAACAACTATATATTAAACTTATTGATTGAGCATATCCGACCAAGATTCCTTGGAGAAGGAGGCCTGGACTATCATATCTGAGTGGTCATTTTTACTGCTGTCTACGAGTCTGCCGAATTTCCCAAAGGTGCTTCTTAAAATTTTCCTTGAAGAAGTTTCACTTGTCCAAGAAGTTTCTTAAGCTCTGATTGAATGGTGGAGAATGGAAGGTCTTGCGATGTTGAGGTCAGGTCAGGGTTACGTCAAGTCAAGGTCTTGTGATGAGTCCTGTGATGGGTCAGATGTGGGTGTGTCAAGTACTTTTTATCTGGGCTATCAATAAGAATACAGTAGTGCAGGGTAAATTGGAGGAGATCTCATGTCCGTGTCTTCACATGCTTATAACTTCATTTAAAAGGAAGAAAAGAAGGCAAAAGTCAGTGTAGAAGCAGTGCAAATGACTTTCAAGTATACCTACTAAGCTGCTGTACTCTTTGAATAAATTCAGAACACAAGTGAAACAGAAGGTCCCCAAGAGTGCTATTAACATAATGCAGCTTAAAACCATTTTACATTCGGATTTAATTCTGGGTGGCATAGCTTCAGTTTGTAAATTTCTTCTCTAATATTTCTCTCATCTCTTTCTCCCATATCTATAATTTCAAAATACCTCATCTCAAAAATAGAATTAACAGTATTACATAGGCTTCCTGTGTCACCCTACCTTTCTCATTTTTTTCCTCTCAAAATTGGGTCATAGTAGAATGGGCAAATACTTATGCTCTATCTGTTCCAGGGCAATTTCATACCAACAGTGTTTCCATGCCCCTGACCTTCACAGAACAGCTGATCCACAATTGCAGAGGAAACTGTTAGCCAGTCAGTTCTCAGTCTTGCTTTCTCAGCTGAAGGATGTGAAGATTGCGATCCAATCAGTAAAGTAAATTGCTAGCGCCTTTCTCACAGCCATCTTTTTCATGAGTATATTTGTTTGCCTTTATTTGGTGACTTTAAAAAAGAGAGAGAGAGCGTTTGCTGTGATGGAAAGGAACATGAGGAAAAGTATTGTATAAAAATGTTAAATGTAGACAGAAGCATTGGAATTTCCCAACGTTTTCCTGTAAAATGACCATTATTTATCCTCTACATTTAAAATATCACTACATCTGAAGGTAAATATTAGTACATTTGGCAATTTTGTAGAGACAAGATTTTCTCAAGATCCATGATTAAAACCATGTGGATGGAAGAAAAAACAGGCTCCATACCATTGGGGATTCTCAGTCATCCAGGTTCTGATTGTCTCAAAAATGCTGTTTAAAGAGGCAACTGGACTTTCTGGTTTTTCTTTTCACCACTTCATAAATGCATGGCACAACACAGGAGAACAAACCTATTAGGACTAGATTCAGCAGTCCGTCTGCATTTAAAAGACAAAGGTCATTCTTTTGAAGACAGCAAAGTCTACATTTTGGATGGAAAGGACCTTTGGTTTGAAAAAGCAGTCAAAGAGGCCATCTATGTCAAAATTGAACAGCCCTACGTCAAAATTGAACAGCCCATCTATGTCAAAATTGAACAGACCCATTTGCATCACTCAGATGACCTTGATGGCATAGATAAACCCCCAGGTGGCCTTAATGTCTCGCTAAAAGAATGCAAATGACCAGCTGTCTGCCAGGAGTATATATCCTTCCAAACCCCATCATCCAATCAGAGCTGAAGAAGCCTTGAATAAGAAGTGAAATGTCTTGAAAAAAACCCATAAAGTCCAATTGCCTCTTGAAAAAGTATCTTTGGGTCAAAAGGCAGGCTCCAAGAACAGGATTCTGAATCTTGATAGGGATGAAGAAACTGAGAAAATAATGTGAGACGCTGGATTTGAATTGGGAAGCTATGTACATTTATTGAATCAGTGAATGAGTGAGTGAGTGAGTGAGTGAGTGAGTAAATGAGTGGGTGAATTAATTAATTAATTAATTAATTAATTAATTAATTAATTGGAAGGAAGGAAGGAAGGATGGATGGATTTGTTTGAGGCCAGTTTCACCCATGTTGAAGAAAATACTTTCCAAGAGTTTAGAATAAAGTCAAAAATAAACCAACAGTGAATATGAAGTGGTTCCCAGAAATGAACAATGTCACGAGATATATCAGGTTTGGAGTAAATCTCGGAGTCATTATCAGGAAGTGCCACCAAGGATGCCATTACACGATTGCTTCTGTCTTGCAACCCTCACAGGTTAAAAAAAGGAAAAACAAAATATAAAACAAAATACCATGAATATCTGCCCGTTTTGGTAGCTCTTCCACTCTGTAACACACAGAAAAATCTTATGCTTTTTATAATTTATCCCTTGCTGGGATCATGAGTTCTACCCTGTCTCCTCCCAAATGCTCTTAATGGTTTCGTTCTTCATCACTATGTTCACCCACAATTGAGATATAAGGCAATTAATGAGCTGTGTGTCCTCAGTCAACCTTGGGCCCTGCAAAGCAGAATTCTTTATGTTCATTTGCAAACTGGCAGGAAGATAGTTGCTTGGATTTGTTTCTGAAGAACAAAGGATCTTTTGCTTATAAACTGAAATAAATGCACTTCTTGCTTTTCATCTTTATTCCGGTGCTAGTTTAACAGCTGGTCATGTTTGTGACTCATTAGTGAAAGTAACTCATAATACCTATTTTATGGTTTCCATGTCCCTGTTACTTAGCTGTGATGGAAAAGGAGGAGGAGGCCAAGCATCCATGGGAGGGCAGCTTTTGAGAATAAGGAGATAGAAGCATTGATCAATACTGCCATATTAAGGAGCACTGCATCTGTGGATAAGAGCTGCCAGGAAATGATGACTACTACACTGGTGTGCCTTGCTTATGAGCACGCAAAGAAGTCTAATTATTTATTATATTTCTAAATAACGATAACCATAGTTCTCTGTGGTTGAACAAATCAGTTATATCAACAAAATGATTAAAAATAACAATAAACACAGCACAGTAATGGAGAGAAAATCATGATCAGCAGTAAAATCGTGCACAGATATTACAATGTTTGGAATGATAATAACATAGGTTACAAGTAAGCATTTTAAAGCAAGGTGTCCCACCAGCAGGTTTTTTATTATTGCCATCTATATCACCTAATCTGCTGGAGAAACTGTAGGATGAACATTTATGAAGGGTCCATATTTTAAGTCATGGCTAAGTTGTTCACATGATCTCCCAAAGGGTAAATTTAATTTATTAGCAATGCTTGTCTGTCGGGTAGATTATAACACTGAACATCCTATTTCGAATTCAATTGGCTTTGCAAATCTGATTAAGCCCATGGGCTAGAGGTTCTGTACACTGAATGTGCTGTGTAGATTCTACACTATTCTAAGATAGCCTTACAGGGTCAAAGAAATAGCTCATACAAGACACATCGCCACATTTATGCCTAAGATGCTGTCAGGTGCAAAGAACCAAGAACGGCAAGTGGAATACCTCTTGAGTACTTCCATTATTGTTCTTTGCCTAGAAACAGGATCTTGCCCAACTAAAGCAGTGATCTGCCATAACTATAAATATACTCTGTGAATTGGTAGGGAGAGTTCATTTGCTATAACTATCAGAAAAAACTCCCCCAAACAGTAACTACATTGGCTCCCTCTTATGGCTAACAGGCACACTTCTCTTAAAGATATATCATATAACATACATTCATAGTTTATATGTATTGTAACCCAAGATAGTAGCATACATAGTACTGACAGGCTTTAAAAAAATGAATTTATAAACACCTTCTTTGACTGTACGCTATTCATAAGAAAAGCCCTATCTTTGCCAGCAAGGACATTTTTTTTCTTAAATAATTTATTATTATAATAATGCATTTTATATGAAATTGTATCAAAAGTCTTATAAGAAAAATATATTTGCATTCCGTTGCTGATCTTTTCTTAAAGAAAATAGTTTTTAAAAAGCCCAACAGAATATACCTCTGCAAAAATGGGCTGCAGTTTGCATTTCTGGTTTTAAGAAAAGCAGCAATACACCCGGAGGGAAAAAAATAGCCATATCTCCCATTTAAGAAAAGCCAGAGTAAAACAGTTCACATTGCAAACTTCAAGGCCGAGAGGGACGTCAGATGGAATCCGAGAAATCCTCAAGTTTCATCCAGAATCCCTTTATGGCATAAATGTCCATATAATTTGTTTGGAAGTCAGTTCATTCTAAATCAAACTTGTGACACATTTTTGATTCTCTGTGAGATATAAATAGCCACAACAGCTGCTGTTAAAATCAATTGCTGCAGTTTTCCCCATCGCTTAACCTTGAATGTGTGCACAGTTTGCTCTTTAGACCTTACTAGATTTTGTTTTTCTGCCTATACAAACAGTTACCCTGATTATCAGGATAGATGTGATATAAAATTAATATGCTGGAAAAATGTGTGGAAAAATTATGAATATGGATAATTGTGCAACACTGATTATTCAATACATTTTACATCAACTTTGTAAACATTAAAAAAATGCTCAGATTGCCACAAGATTTCAGATAAAGAAACCCTGTTTTTAATAGTATCCCTTAAGAGGGATAACATAGGGATAAAAATAGTTATTGCCTTGTAGTTGTTCTGGTTTAGTTTCAAAGCAGGGAAAAATCAGCACACAAAAAGTCAGTCAGTAAAGCAGTCATGAAACACAAGGATCAGATAATCCTCCACAATGGCCAAACCCACAGGCTGCTATTTATAGCAGCCTCACTAATTACCACAGCCCCACCCAACCACAGGTGGCCTCATTTTCTTTGATAATAATATCTCAGTTATTTTTGCCTATGCATCGCTCTCCGCATGCGTGGCTGTATCATTAACTCTTGTTCTGAATCCACGGAAGAGCTAGAAAATTGATCTCCTTCTGAGCTGTCTGCCACACTCTCCTCCTCCCTGTCACTCATGTCTTCTTGGTCAGAGGAGCCTTCATCAGCAGATTCCACCGGGGGCAAACCAGGCCTGCAGCATGTGGATGTCTCCCCCACATCCACAGTCCTTGGGGCAGGAGCTGGGCCAGAGCTAACCACAACAGTAGTGCAGCTTTTCTGTCTATTGGTGTTAAACTACATAACATAACTGATATTTTTTTATTATCGCAATTGTTATCACAAGAGAAGATTCCTTTTGGATTGGACCAAAAAACTAACAGTGTCCATCCTGTGAGGTTACCAAGTTAAAGGAACAGACATTGCAGGGATTCTAGATATGCTATTTTATTCTTGTAGGATATATTAAGAGACTCTTCAGAATCCTTTTTAAGGACAACAGGATCAAAATGGGACTGCTGTTGTATCTTTTTCCTGCTTTCTAATTTCTACAACCTGATTAATTGTTTCATGTCCCTCACTTCCTATTAAGGTAAGAGCTCAATTCCTCCACAATCAAACTCAGAGTCCTGTTTCTTTTTATTGAAGGCCAAGCAAATCCCATTCCTTTTTCAACTCTCCAAGAATCATTAAAACCAGTTATAATTGTATAATTATTTTTGACACAACTTCACTTAATGTATATTATTTTTATTATAATTTCCTTAAATATTTTAGCATGACATATAATTTTTATGAAAACTTTTTAAAACAAGAAGATAAAAACTTATGCAAACTAATTATCATTCTTATTATTTGTCATTGCTATGATCCTGCTGTCAGTTATCTTGAAGAAACAAATTTTTGGCTACCAAACAGCAAAACTGCTGAGAAAAATTTCACATTTGCTTTACAGCGTATGGATGATCTGAAGCTTTATGAAAAAAAAATCAGAAATCAAAATCTGGTCTCTGTAAGAATTTTCAGCACAGATGTAGCAAGGCAATTTGGCATAGATAAATGTGCTACAATAGTAATACATTGGGGTAAAATAAAGAACAATAAACTGAACTGAAATACCCAATGGCCAAACTATCAGGAACATCAGAATGAAGCTTGCATTATAAGTATCTTGGCATTTTACAGTTGGATAACATTGAACATGGACATGTTAAAGATTTGATTGGTAAATAATACATCCAAAGAGTGAGAAAATTGCTAAAGACAAAAACTTTGTCTTCAAAAACAATATCTTCAACATATTCAAAGACAACATCTTCAAAGTAATCAATTCCCATGATATAGTACACCACTGCAATTATTAACTAGACACGAACTGAAGTGGACAGTTTGGACTCAAAAAAAAGAAAGAAAACTTATGATTATTCACTACAATATCCCCATAATGATATTGATATTGGTGCCCTGCAGAAATGGAGGCAGAGGTTTACTCCAAGTCAAACAAGCTCTCAAAAAATAAAAGCATGCATTGGCTAATTATGTGAAAGACAGCCAAGAACAAGCATTGAATGCTTTATTTATTTATTTATTTTATTTATTTATTTATTTATTTATTAGATTTGTATGCCGCCCCTCTGCGAAGACTCGGGGCGGCTAACAACAATAAAGAAAACAATGTAACAAATCTAATATTAAAAAGTAATCTAAAAAACCCCAATTTAAGAGACCAATCATACAAACAAGCATACTATGTATAAATTTTATAAGCCTAGGGGGAAGGGAAAAAATTTCAATTCCCCCATGCCTGACGACAGAGGTGGGTTTTAAGGAGCTTGTGAAAGGCAAGGAGGGTGGGGGCAACTCTGATATCTGGGGGGAGCTGTTTCCAGAGGGTCGGGGCCACCACAGAGAAGGCTCTTCTCCTGAGTCCCGCCAAATGACATTGTTTAGTCGACGGGACCCAGAGAAGGCCAATTCTGTGGGACCTAACCGGTCGCTGGGATTCGTGCAGCAGAAGGCAGTCCCGGAGATATTCTGGTCCGATGCCATGAAGGGCTTGATAGGTTATAACCAACACTTTGAATTGTGACCGGAAATTGATCGGCAACCAATGCAGACTGCAGAGTGTTGGTGTAACATGGGCATGTACAAAGGAAACAAAACTTGAATACTTAAATAATAATACAGAAGAATGGCAAGGAAAAACATTACATGGTCAATGATCTACAAAAGATTGAGGGGAAAGTGAATAAAGATAAAATATGGCAATGACTTACAACTGGACCGTTACAAAAATAATCTGAAGGGCTGATTTTGACTGCTCAAGAGCGAATTCAAACTAAAGCAATCAATGTGAGAACTAAAATAATAATCAAATTATTCAAAGCGTAGATTGTGGAAAGAGAGAAAGAAACAGTAGATCATATACTCAACTCATGCAAGACGATTGCACAAACTGCTGATAAACAACAGCGTAACACAGTTGCCAAAATGATTCACTAGAACAAATGTAAAAACGTTCATATGCCTTTACTGAAAAATTGGTAGGAACATAGAGTTGACAGAGTAACTGAAAATAAAATTGCACAATTAAAATATCCTGAGAATTACAAATGCAAACTAATAAAGCCTTGGCATATCGTACATCAGTGGTAGAAAAAAAGAAAATGTGGATAATTATGTGGTAATATCAGGTGATTGTAGAATAAAAGACAAAGAATTGGGGAAGGTCGTAAAGTATCAAGATCCAAAAATCAAAGTTGAAAGATGATGCCATAAACCCACTATGGTGCTCCCAGTAAATATTTTACATTAGTTATTATAACAAAAAATAATCTTGGATAGTGCTTAAAAATATCTGTGCATTTGTTAACTACAAATGGACAAACTACTTGGGTCCACATATATTACACTGATATATTATGACATCCTAGGTTCTTGGGGGGAAATGCATATGAAGGCCAACGCCTGCTAAAGAACTGACAATAATAAATGCAAAAATAGAAACAATTAATAATAATAAATGCAAAAATAGAAACTTTTTCAATTTGGTTCAAGCATTTGAAAATGTTCTGGCTATATCAGAATCAAAATATTTTCTTTGATAAGATTTAAAACTGTTGTGGTACTTAACAGTGAAGCACCAAAAACCCTCTGCTGCAGCAATAGCATCTTTTAAATGTACTGTCTGCTGTTACAAAATAATCCATTTGACTGATGAGCATTCTCTTTCAACTATTGTGTGTATGTGTGCTTAACAGTATCCCGTGAGACTGTAAATCAATAACACTTTCATTTGCCATGGCATTATATATCCTAGCTCAATGTACCATTCTACTCCCACAGTGGCAAAGGCTGTTTTAGCTCCAGGTATTAATATGGTACTTGGAGGATAGGGGGAAATTTGTTGCATGCTACACTGATTATGACATATTAGTGAAAACAAGCCCTCTGTACAGTATCCTCTCTTTTTTTTCAAAAGCTCAGATGCAATACTACTAAACCCCTATCACTTTTTACTTATTCCCAAAGTTGGATCTTCCTAATGTCTGAAACAGCCAAACTCAGAAGCTGACAGGATGTATACTGCTCAAAAAAATAAAGGGGACACTCAAATAACACGTCCTAGATCTGCATGAATGAAATATTCTCATTGAATTTGCACAACTATTCTATTTGCACAACATTATGTGAAATTGACTGTCAATCGGTAGTGATGGGCGAACCAAAACCGCACAATTCGGTTCCATACCGAATTTTGCGGTGTTCGGTATGCCGAACACAAACCTGAAATTTTTTGAAACTTCGGGCAAAGTTTGGGGTTTCGGCGTTCGGAGCTTTGACGTCACCGGCAGGTTGCTAAGGACACCAAGGTGATCACTTCCTGGATCACTTCCAGAAAGTGATCATCTTGGTGTCCTTAGCAACCTGCTGATGATGTCAAAGCTCCGCCCCCGGAATCTCTTCATGGGAGGGATTCCCCAGCTCCTTCAAAGGGAGGTCTTCATGTAAAAATAAACATTGTTATTTTTACAAAAAAGGACGCTGCAGAGGCGCTGCAAGCAAAGGGCAGTCCTTTCACGTAAAAATAAACATGTATTAAAACAAATGTTTAGAGGCAGCTCAGCTCCAGAGGGAGAAAAAGAGATAGGGTCCCAATGAGAGCTATGTGGCTCAGGAATAACATAATAACAGACTTTGGACGTCTTCTAGTCCAACTCCCTGCTCAGACAGAAAAACTGAGGATGCCAAATCTGAATGGAGGACCTAGGAAGGATGTCAGAATAGCATAACATTTAGAAGGACCTTGGTGGGCAGGGAAACCCTATACCATTTCATAGAAATGGATGTCCAGTCTCCTCTTGAAAACCTCCAGTGTTGGAGCACCCAGAACTTCTGAAGACAAGCAGTTCCACTGGTTAATTGTTCTCACTGCCCAGAAGTTTCTCTTTAGTTTTAGATTGTTTTTCTTTGTTCAGTTTCCATCCATTGCTTCTTGTTTTGCCTTCTAGTGCTTCGGAAAATATGTTGCCCTGCCCCTTTTTGTGGCAATGCTTTAAAAGCCTGTTGCCTATCACAACTGTTGGGCAAAGCATGTGAGCCATTTCCTCCTTTCAGTAGTCCATAACAGTACATCTATAGTATGTAGGTAATAAAGTTGGAAAAGTTGAACAACGTTTTTACATAATTATAGATACGTTGAAGCTGGGTGTGCCAAGGAATGGTTGGGAGGGGAGGGGCCAGGTGAGACACCCCTGGATGTGAGTGACATTGAGTTGACCACGCCCATCCAGTCATATGACTGTGAAGCTATGCCTGCCCCGTCATATGACCATCAAGCCACACTCACAAAATAAGCCACGCCCAGAGAACCGATAGTAAAATATTTGGAATCCATCCCTGACTTTAATGGCATGTGGGACTGACCTTGGAGTCAGGGTGAAGAGACTCAGCCAAAGGAATGATCAGATAATAGGTAACTAGCCCCCAGCAGGAATATGGATAGGACAAGTAATATTCAAAATTGCAGAGAGAAGAATTGTAGACGAATTGGCTGACCATGAAGGTATTCTGGCTTAGTATGGTTTAGAGTGGCTTGTGAATTAATGTGAATTGTGGTGGCTGAAGACTTGTAGCTGAATATTGTAAATGACAATAGTAGATAGAAAATTGTATTTTGTATAGTAACTTCTAGAGAGAAATAACTACAGTATAAGAAACTCTGCAGTACTTGTCTTCAATTATTTTCAAGACAACAGTTCCTGATATCATGGTCTCAGGCAGGCTGGCTAGCTGCTTTGGCTATCTGGGTGAGCTAGCTTCTGCAAAATGTTACTCCAACAACTATTCGTTTCTTGAGCTATGAAGGTGAATGGAGACGTCTTCAGATGTGCAAGATTCTGTTACTATAACCTTACATGAGGTAGAATTAGCTAATCAGGCCATGTTCCTGCCTGGTTTGCCACACAAAGTTGACATCAATTTTGCAGTACGAGGTACATTTCTTCCCCTCATCCCAGCTAGGGCAGAACCTTCCTAGCCTCTTGCCCCATCCATATTTCTACTTCAGGCTGTTACATAATAAATCCACAGTAACTGAATTTAAACATGCCTGGGATAAACATAAATCCATCCTAAGATAAAATACAGGAAATAGTATAAGGGCAGACTAGATGGATCATGAGGTCTTTTGCTGCAGTCAGTCTTCTATGTTTCTATGTTTCTATGTTTCTACCTTTTATCTTTTAACAATTACCTTTTATTTGACCATTCCCATAACTGCTTCTCTTTGCTTTGTCTCCCAAGGTCATGCCCCCCTACAAGTTCTTTAGCTCCTTTAGCTCATCATCCTGGGGACTGTTCAGTATGACCTTTTTGGGTGGAAATCCACCAGGAACAAAGCCTTTTCTAAGTGATAGGAGTTTTTGCAAAATTTCCATCATAGAGAAACCTTGCTACCATGGAAACTATGTCTTGAGATCATTTTAGAAGATCATTTTATTGACATTAAATATTTAGTAACATTCTGGGGATTGCGTGTTTTATAAGTTTTTATTTTTTAAAAAATATTTTAAGTTTATTTATTATTTTGTTCTACATGCTATCATATAGTTCCTTTGTTTTTGGCTAGACTTATTTTTCTTTTGAAATGATAAACACAGAACTATTTAAGGGGTTCACTGTTATGCGTATAATGAGTTTTCCCTACAAAAAAATCAGCTTTTCCCTTACTCAGTAGCATCTAATTAAAACCAGGGAGATTGTTAATTGGATTTTCTGTGGGGAAAGTAATTCACTGAAAATATCTTAAAGGAATGTTGTGCATTTTATTTTTATTTTTCAATACCAACACCATGGTAAAACTGGTATTTTTGGATGGATAGATAATTAATACATGAGAAACACAGAGAAACTAAAACAGTGGCATAAAAAGCCTAGGAGGACAACTATAATATTAAACTGCAATAGGAAAGGGTCTTGCTTTAGTTCTAATTGCAATCTGCTTCATTAAATAATCCATACCAGCCATACTCAACTTGAACCATTGTGTATGATGAACAATGAACCCTGAGCCCAGAGTAGTAAAAGTGTAGTATAATTGGCAAACTCTGTTCACAGTCTGGAGTTCGACCCTGATGGGACTTGAAGTGGACTCAGCATTCCATCCTTCTGCGATTGGTAAATTGGGGACCCAGATGGTTGGGCACAATATTTATTTATTTATTGGATTTATATGCCGCCCCTCTCCGTAGACTCAGCGCGGCTAACAACAGTAATAAAAAACAGCATGTAAATCCAATACTAAAACAACTAAAAAAACCTTATTGTAAAACTAAACATACATACAAACAAACATACCATGCATAAATTGTAAAGGCCTAGGGGGAAAGAATATCTCAGTTCCCCCATGCCTGACAGCAGAGGTGGGTTTTAAGAAGCTTACGAAAGGCGAAGAGGGTGGGGGAAATGCTAATCTCCGGGGGGAGTTGGTTCCAGAGGAATGGGGCTGCCACAGAGAAGGCTCTTCCCCTGGGCCCCGCCAAATGACATTGTTTAGTTGACAGGACCCGGAGAAGGCCCACTCTGTGGGACCTAACTGGTCGCTGGGATTTATGCAGCAGAAGGCGGTCCCTGAGATAATCTGCAAATAATGCTTATGTTGTAAACTGCCTAGGGTGCTATGAGGTGCTGTGGTATATAATATTACATATGGATGGTATATATAGCCCTAAATACTATTGCTATTGTACTACCTACTGTTGTGGTTAGCTCTGGCACAGCTCCTGCCCCAAAGACTGTGGATGTGGGGGAGACATCCACATGCTGCAGGCCAGTTTTGCCCCCGGTGAAATCTGCTGATGAAGGCTCCTCTGACCAAGAAGACATGAGTGACAGGGAGGAGGAGAGTGTGGCAGACAGCTCAGAAGGAGATCAATTATCTAGCTCTTCCTTGGATTCAGAACAAGAGTTAATGATACACCCACGCATGCGGAGAGTGATGCATAGGCAACAACAACTGAGAGATTATTATCAAAGAAAATGAGGCCACCTGTGGTTGGGTGGGGCTGTGGTAATTAGTGAGGCTGCTATAAATAGCAGCCTGTGGGTTTGGCCATTGTGGAGGATTATCTGATCGTTGTGTTTCGTGACTGCTTTACTGACTTTGACTTTTTGTGTGCTGATTTTTTCCCGCTTTGAAACTAAACCAGAGCAAAGTGTGTTTCACTTTGTGAAAGAAGAAGGACTGTGAATTGCCTCAAGGCTGCAAGCTAAGTATCACAGAACTGATAAGGGACTTGTACAAATTACCAGTTTGTTTGGAGATGAGTGCTCTTTTCTATACCAAAAGAGGGCTTAGTTTAAGTGAATTTTCATTATAAAGAACATTGTTTTGAATTTTCAAACGTGTGTGCGTTTGAAATTTGTACCTGTGAATTTTTGGGAGGATTCTATCAGAGAGACCGACAACACCTACTAACCCAGAAAAACATATACATACATCTCAAATTCATACAGGGAATAGAAGAGCAAGTCACATATCAAGAAAAAATGGAGAGAAGAACAAGCAGGATGATTAGGGGACTGGAGACTAAAACATATGAAGAACGGTTACAGGAAGTGGGCTTGCCTAGTCTAGCAAAGAAAAGAACCAGGGGAGACATGGTAGCAGTGTTCCAATATTTAAGGAACTATCACAGAGAGGAAGGGGTCAAGCTATTTTACAAAGCACCTGAAGGCCAGACCAGGAATAATGCTTGGAAACTGAACAAGGAGAGGTTAAACATGGAAATAAGAAGAAATCTTCTGACAGTGAAAACGAACAACCAATGGGACAACTTACCTTTGGAAGTTATGGTAGCTTCATCACTTGAAACTTTCAAGAAGAGATTGGACTGCCATTTGTCAGAAATGGTGTAGGGTGTCTTGCTTGGGCATGGGGCTGGACTAGATGACCTACAACATCCATTCCAACTCTGTTAATCTGTATGTGTGCCTACGATATGTGGGAAGCAGAGTTCATATAACAACAACACAGCAGTAAAACAAAATAAATCTTTATAGGAGGCAGTCACTGATAAGTTATTCCAGCATCTTAGTGTGTCCAGTCAGGTTTTAAATTCTGATTTTTTTGGCTTCCATTCAAACATGAATGAAATTAAAACTCTTCCATGAACGGCATTGAAACCCCACACCCAATTACCCAAAATCCTTTGCTTTTATACTGCCTGGAAGTGACATTACATCCCAAAGAGGTAAACCGTATTTCCTTTTACTATGCAATCCTCTTGCCTTCTCAGAAATCCCCTATAACAAACATCTAACAACAGATTGTCCACTCTAATGTCTTCCTCATCCTCTGACTGGGCCCACTCCCCCATTGTTATATCAGCCCCTTCTAGTGGTTCCACAGGTTCACTCAGGTCACTTGCCCCCTCTCTATCACTCTCTGCATCAGCTGGCAACCCCACTGGCCCAGGGATCCAAAAGGGCCTGGCTCATCCTCCTCAGAATCTGACGTGACCTGAGGTGGACAAGGAGCACTCACAACTGAAGAGAGATTTCTGGAACTGGGCATGGATAGCCTAGAGAAAAGAAGGGCCAGGGGGGACATGATAGCAGCCTACAGGTACTTGACGGGTTGCCACAGAGAGGAGAGGGTCACGCTGGCTTCCAGGGCACCGGAGGGCCAGATGAGGAACAACAGTTGGAAGCTGACCAAGGAGAGATTCAGCCTAGAAATAAGTAAGAGCTTCCTGACGGTCAGAGCGATCAACCAGTGGAACGGCCTGCCAGCGGAGATTGTGAACTCCCCAACTTTGGACATTTTCAAAAAGAGATTGGACTGTCATTTGGCTGGGGTGCTGTAGAATTTCCTGCTTAAGCAGGGTGTTGGACTTGATGACCTGTAAGGTCCCTTTCAACTCAGATAGATAGATAGATAGATAGATAGATAGATAGATAGATAGATAGATAGATAGATAGATAGATAGATAGATAGATAGATAGATAGATAGTCCTGCCTGTCAGTGACTACTTCAGCTTCAACCGCAACAGCACAAGAGCACCCAACAAATTCAAACTTAATATTAATCACTCCAAGCTTGACTGTAAAAAATATGACTTTAGAAATCGAGTTGCCAAAGCGTGGAACTCATTACCGGACTCAGTAGTGTTAACCCCTAACCCACAACACTTCTCCCTTAGACTCTCCACGATTGACCTCTCCAGGGTCCTAAGAGGCCAGGAAGGGGCGTATATAAGTGCACTAGTGTGCCTTTCGTCCCCTGTCCAATTGTCTCTCCTTATCTCATATATCATATATATTTTCTTCCTTTCATATATCTTCTCCTCTATTTTTATATCTTTTCTTTATATATAATACTTCATGTCTATTCTCTTCAATATGTATTGTGTATTGGACAAAATAAATAAAATAAAATAAAATAAAAATAAACAGAGCTATGGTGTAAAATAGATTATGTATATGGAAAAAATATGTAAGAATGATCCGGACAACAGTTTGCCCATAAAATATGTATGGTTGGGGGGGGGGAGGCAATCAAAAAGAGTTATGCTGTCAGTTATTCTGACAGAATACAGTAGTCCCTCACTATACCGCGCTTCACCTACTGCGGCTTCACTTCATCGCGGGTTTCTGAGGAAGTCGATCGACAGATTTAAACAGCCCGCTGAACTCGATCGGCAGTTTTTTAAAAAAAAATAAAAATCTAAAATTGTAAATACTTTATTTAAATACTGTATCTAAAATAAATACTGTATGGGAAGGGTTTATAAACACTTAAAACAATGAAAACTTACCAAACAATTACAATATAAATACTTAAATAAGTACTATCAGTCGATAAATTCCCCATCGCGGATTTCACCTATCGCGGCCAGGTCTGGAACGTAACACCAGCGATAGGTGAGGGACTACTGTAACTCTCTGTGAGTCTTTGATTTCCACATTAAAAATAATGCCAGAGTTTTCCTTAGGCTTATAAATATTAACGTTATCAGAAGATAAAGCTGTTTTAAACATCAGAATAAATGCATATACTGTAATTATGACTTATTGTTTGATCTGTGCACCATTTTTTTTTTAAATGGACTTTCTTATGCTAAAAAAATACAAAGTATAGGGATAGTCATATCTGTCAGTCACCTAAGAACATTATTTGCAAAGATAAACACTATTTAGCTGGCAGCCTCAACTGACCTTTGCTCTTCTTATTGCAAAAGTGAATGTGATCTGGGACAGATTCCTGTCTCAAGAGATAATATTTGGCTTGAAAGGTGGTCATTTTGGAGTTTCTGGGTGATGATCATGCAGTGATTAACAGCATTGGAAACTGCTTGTTATTTAGCCAGATCATTGGTCCATTGAATATTTTGCCTGTGCAGTTAGAAATGGTTTGGGAGTCATCTGATCAAATCCAACAACATGCTAATAAATAAATATCCAGCCTCTGCTTAACTGTCCTGCAAAGAAAATCCCCATCCCCTCCACAGGTACTCTGTTCCATTGGGTCATTCTTTGTCAAGTGTACCAGGTAAAATTGAAGCCTTATTTGAAAAGAACCCATCACAAAAACAACATATGTGATAGGGAAAAATGTGCTCTTTCTAATGAAATAAAAATGAAGATGTTTTCTCACCTTCAATCATCTTCATGTTTACTTCATTAGAAAGAGCACATTTTCCCTATCATATATGTTGTTTTTATGATGGTTTCTTTTCAAATAAGGCTGCAAAAATCAGTCAAGTGGACATCTGGTCCACTTGACAAAGAATGACCCCATTACCAAATAGCTCAAGTTTCTCCTAAGGTGTAATCAAAACCTTTCCTATAATTTTAGTCATCAAGGAGACCCCATCACAGGTATAGACCTAGGAGTAATCCAACAGCTCAATTAGCATTTGAAAAATAGAAAGGTGGCATCTCGTCTCTGGCCAGTCCTGCATACATTCCTCTTCAACAATTAGATTAATTGTTTATTATTAAGTCCTGCTCAGATTGGCTGTGAAATATTGTTGTGCAATGAACAGGTTGCCATAGCATCAGTATTGTCCAGTGTAAGTATCATGGAGGTTAGAGCAAGGGCAAAGACATGCAGCTCATCAGATCTTATTGAACATAATGTCTTTTATCCTTCACCTATTTGGGCCTGCTAGTACTTGTCGTTCTCTAATTTCTGGAAGGCCACTGCTCTATTTTCCCTGCTTCAGAGATGTGTACCCTGGAGAACGTTCATGTTGTCTGAAGATGCTAATGAGAGGCTAGGAATATATTTGATGGAGATGAAAGTAAAAAATAAATTAAAAGAGTTGTAGGATGCATGTAAAGCACTGAAATCAAGGCTGATTTTTATACTTGAAAATCAACACCCTTGCCTTTGTTTTTACTTTGCTGTTAGTGGCATTCCTGTGAACCTTCACATTTCTACTAATCCATTACCATTAAAGCATCGATTGCCAAAAGCTACAAAAGCCTTGAAGCATATATAGCATTCTTCATTTGGTCTAACTGAAAATAGAGCTCTTTCTATAGAATTACAAATACAGAAATAACCACCATTTACTGAAGAAGTTATTTTAGTTGCTATAATCAAATAGACTACAAAAGATTGAAGAAGGAGCTCAAAGGATTCATATGTAAAAGCACTGCTGCTTTTGATGTATGTATAGGAGGATTAATTTGCAAGTCATATTGTGCTTGATCTTGCATAGGGGGACTTTATAATTCCCCAATTATGGTATAGAAATCCCATTTATTCCAGTAAGAATTCCTTTTAAGCAAACATGCATAAATTTGAACAAATGCTAAGTGTAGCAAATAATTAATAATATATTAAGAAATAATCACTACCATTCAAAATATAAATTTTCAATAAAATATTTTAGGACTGTACCATTTTAGCATGCCAATAGGGAATAGATCAATGAACATTTCCCAATTAACTAGCATTCTATGCCCAGGGAGAGGATTTTTAATGAGAACAATGTTAAAGAAACATGTGATTTCATACTTTTCTATTTTGGAAGGATACAGACCCACATTTGATTTGGGTTTTTTCCTGAAAATGCCAAAGAGCTTTAAGTATGGTACTATGCTGATTCTAAGTTCTAATAATATTTATATTTCTCTTTACACAGTATGTCAATCGTTATGAAGGATGCCCATATATCCTGAGTTACTGGTTGCTTCAGCTTTACCTTTGGGATTAGTTCCATTCTGAAATATCCAAAAATTATTAGCCACATAAGCCTCAACAAATTGTAGCATCTACTTTTGACTGATCTCAGAAATTCTAGTTGGGCCTAGGTAATATTAGATAGGACCATCATGAAATTGCAGAAGGATAGCAGCAGCACATGATGTTACCAGGCTAATAGTGCAGGGTTGGGTTCAACTTTCGTTCGCCACCAGTTTGAATTGTGACATTTCGCGTGTGCGCACTCGGTGTGTGGCCGAGGGGATGCGCGTATGCCCATTCCCTCATGCAATCTCATTTCAGCGCATGCTCAGAAAGTGAATTCAGCCTGAAATAGTGATCAGCTGTGAGCAGACGGGAGGGCTTTTTTCAAAGCACAGAATGAGGAGAAACAATCCAAACACAGGAAAATATGTCAAAAATTCAGAAAAAAAAAGATGGCAACAAGCATGGACCAGCACAGACAGAACCAGATCAAAATTACATCAGCAGCGGGTCGCTAATGGTTCAGGCAATCTGGTCTAAACCTGGCGGAACCCACCCCAGTAATAGTGTCGATCTAGTCACAGAAGATTTACTTAGCTTAAGACTCTGTGAAGCTTAATGTCAGCATTCCAAATAGCACCTGAGAAATAAATCATGTCCCAGTCCAATTCTCTCATTCAGAGCTCGATTTATTAACAGAACCGTGTTGGCTACGCCATTGTCATTCGGATTCTGAATAGTTCCCCAGAATCCCACCAAGGTTAAGGTTCATCTTACACCCCCCACACCCACAAGTTCATCACAAGAGCCAGTCCATGTGCAGGGGCTTATTTATTTATTTTTATTTTATTTATTCATTTGTCCAATACATAAATACATAGGAAGAAAAATAGACATGTAGTAATATATATAAGGGTAAAAGTGAACTTATAGGAGAGGATATATGAAAGAAGAAAATATATATGAAAAGCGAGAGAAAGGAAAGACAATTGGACAGGGGACAAAAGGCACACCGGTGCACTTATGTATGCCCCTTACTGGCCTCTTAGGAACCTGGAGAGGTCAATCATGGATAGTCTAAGGGAGAAATGTTGGGGGTTAGAGGTTGAGACTATTGAGTCTGGTAATGAGTTCCACGCTTTGATAACTCGATTGTTGAAATCATATTTTTTACAGTCAAGTTTGGAGCGGTTCGTATTAAGTTTGAATCTGTTGTGTGCTCTTGTGTTGTTGCTGTTGAAGCTGAAGTAGTCATTGACCAGTAGGATGTTGCAGCATATGATCTTGTAGGCAATACTTAAGTCATGTTTTAGGCGCCGCAGTTCTAGGCTATCAACTTCCTCTTCTCTTAAGTTGAGGCAGAACAACCAGCGACTTTGGCTCGGAGAAGGAATCTTTGGTTGTGTCTAGTAACTTTCCCCTCTGACTAC
Organism: Erythrolamprus reginae; assembly: GCF_031021105.1. Classification (NCBI taxonomy): domain Eukaryota; kingdom Metazoa; phylum Chordata; class Lepidosauria; order Squamata; family Dipsadidae; genus Erythrolamprus; species Erythrolamprus reginae. The sequence goes on from NC_091950.1 coordinate 51,138,647, forward strand.
TCACTGCCCCTCCCATCCCCCCTTGTTTTGTGTCAGGCCAAACTCTCTAACTCTACATGAAGGCTTCGGCCTGACACTTAGCTTCAAAGATCTGATCTGAAGGTGGTATAATCAAATCACTCCTTCAAAAGAAATCGGATGCCCTTGAATAGATTTGGCAGTTTGACGTATCCCTTCCTTATTTATCAATTCAATCTAATATTTCAAAAGTGATTCAGTTGACCTAATTTCTTTTAAAAAATGATAAATTGAAACAGATGAGTGATTCACTCACTACAGATAGTCCTTGACTTACAAGAGTTCGTTTAATGACCGTTCAAAGTTAGAGGGGCACTGAAAAAGTGACATGACTGTTTTTCACACTTATGAACTTTGAAGCATCCCCATGGTCATGTGATCCAAATTCAGACGCTTCACAAAGAGTTCCTACTTACAATTGTTGCTGTGAACCAAGGTCACATGGTCTTTTTTTGTAACCATCTGACAAGTAAAGTCAATGGTGAAGCCAGATTCACTTAACTTATCAACTGCACCACTGTGGGAAGGAAGGTTGTAAAATGGGGCAAAATTCACTTAACAAATGTCTCACTTAACAACAGAGAATTTGGTTTCAATTGTGGTCATATGTCGAGCACCACCTACTAATAGATACTATCATAGTACTAATAGCTACTATCCTCTCCTGGTTTAAGTGTAGTGAAGCATCTGTATTTTCATATTGTACATATTTTGGGTGCAAAGTTAGGAATATAACAATTCCTAATCATGTTCCTCACTTTTCATATAATAGAGATGTGCAACTTGGAAGTCCCAAGTCCATTTTTAAACCCTTATATCTCCCTTGATCATGATTACTTAGATGAACATTATTGACATAAAATAATGGAATGTAGTGTAAAACGAGAATAGAATAGAACAGAATAGAATTGGAAGAGACCTTGGAGGTCTTCTAGTCCAACCCCCTGTTTAGGCAGGAAACCCTACACCACTTTAGACAAGTGGCTGTCCAACATCTTCTTTAAAACTTCTAAATTTGGAACATTCACAACTTCTGGAGGCAATCTGTTCCACTGATTAATTGTTGTACAACTGTCAGAAAATTTCTCCTTAGTTCTAAGTTGATTCTCTCCTTGATCAGTTTACACCCATTGCTTCGTGTCCTACTCTCAGGTGCTTTGGAGAATAGCATGACCCCCTCTTCTTTGTGACAGCCCATTGGAAGACTGGTATCATATCTCCCCTAGTCTTTCTTTTCATAGTAGAGTTGTCTGTGAAAGAAAGTTGGACTAGAAACATTTTTTTCTTAAGTAATTTGAAATATTTCAATTCGCAATCATTCACACATTTTTCATGGGAACTTGCTAATAGATTTAACCAAAAAAAGGGCCTGCACCACATGACTACTTTCATCTTAACAGCATGAAAAAAGATTTAGATGGTTTGAGAACTGCAATTATATAAGCCTCATATGGCACATGATATGCCACTTAAGACCCAGTTATTAAGACTCATTAGAAGATAGATTGGATAGATGATAGATAGATAGATAGATAGATAGATAGATAGATAGATAGATAGATAGATAGATAGATAGATAGATAGATAGATAGATAGATAGGCAGGCAGGCAGGCAGGCAGGCAGGCAGGCAGGCAGGCAGGCAGGCAGGCAGGCAGGCAGGCAGGCAGGCAGGCAGGCAGGCAGGCAGGCAGGCAGATAATAGATAGATAGATAGATAGATAGATAGATAGATAGATAGATAGATAGATAGATAGATAGATAGATACCGTAGATAGGGAGGGAGGGAGAGAGAGGTAGGTAGGTAGGTAGGTAGGTAGCAGGCAGGCAGGCAGGCAGGCAGGCAGGCAGGCAGGCAGATAAAATTCTTTATTGGCCAAGTGTAATTGGACACACAAGGAATTTGTCTTGGTTCATATGCTCTCAGTGCACATAAAAGAAAAGATACATTTGTCAAGAATCATGAGGTACAACACTTAATGATTATAGGGATCAATATTAATAAAAATCTTAAGGATACAAGCAACAAGTTACAGTCGTACAGTCATTAGTGGGAGGAAAAGGGTGATAGGAATGATGAGAAAAAACTAGTAGTAACAGTAGTGCAGACTTAGTAAATAGTTTAACAGTGTTGAGGGAATTATTTGTTTAGCAGAGCGATGGCATTCAGGGAAAAACTGTTCTTGTGTCTAGTCATCTTGGCATGCAGTGTTCTGTAGTGACATTTTGAGGGTAGGTGTTGAAACAGCTTATGTCCAGGATGCAAGCGTCAGTAAATATTTTCACAGCCCTCTTTTTGACTCATGCACTATATAGGTCCTCAATGGAAGGCAGATTGGCATCAATTGTTTTTTCTTCAGTGAAAGAAGTGAAAGTCTTGAGTACGAATTTGCCATAGCCACTTCTTGAGTATGTTCCTCTAAGCAAGCATCTTGTATTCATACATTAAACTGTATCTGATGTTTTACAATCTCCTTTTGGTGACAACAGTGGTCCCGATGTTGGAGATGACATTTCGCATTGCCCTGACTGCAATTGCTGAAAATTGATAGTACAATTGTTTGTCCTTTTGAAGGGAGAAATACACACACACAAAAATGAGCATAAGATATATATATATTTTAAAAAGCCTGCTAACCTTCCATGGGAAAACCATTGAAAATGTTTCCAGCCATAGATTTTTCTGTTCAACTGTTGAGTGGCACAAAATGTTGTAGAAATGGACAATTACTTAAAAATGAGCCAGCAGCATGCTACAGCTGCCAAAAAAGCCAAGACAGTTCTAGACTGACTTAACAGAGGGATAGAATCAAGATCATGAGAAGTGTTAATACCACTTTTTAAGGCCTTGGTAAGGCTACACTTGAAATACTGCATCCAGGTTTGGTTGCCATAATGTAAAAAAGATAGTGAGACTCTAAAAAGAGTGCAGAGAAGAGCAACAAGATGTTAGGGGACTGGAGGCTAAAACATATGAAGAACGGTAGCAGGAACTGGATATATCTAGTTTAATGAAAAGAAGGATTAGGAGAGCCATGATAGCAGTGTTCCAATATCTCAGTGGTTGCCATGAAGAAGAAGGAGTCACACTATTCTCCAAAGCACATGAAGGTAGGACAAGAAGTAATGGATGGAAACTAATCAAGGTGAGAAGCAACTTAGAACTAAGGAGTAATTTTCTGACAATTAAAACAATTAATCGGTGGAACAACTTGCCTCCAGAAGTTGTGAATTCTCCAACACTGGAAATTTTTAATTAAGAGATTAAGACCTCCTAGGTCCCTTCCAACATGGTTGGAACTTCTATTCCAACTTCTATTCCAACTTCTATTCTAAATACATAGTCAGAAAGTTAGCAGTTTTTGTAAATTAGTGCTAAATACAAATTACCTTTGTTTCTTTTAAAAGGGGGATAGGAAATGAAATTATTATTTATCTTTAAATATAGCATTTGGAAGGAAAAAGCAATGTGAAGGTTGAGATCTACATATATGAAAGTAGTTAGATCAGATGTTTTTCTAATCTACATGCTCCAGGTGTAGGAATTGAATATATCATATAATCCTTAAGTAACTGTTATAGAAATGTGTGTATTTTATAGTAGCATTCAAAAAAGTACATTAAAAATATTGCATATAGACTGCCTAAGAAATCTGTGTCTTATTAAATTTATTCCTCAATTGTATTCCTGAACTCCATTCAAGTAAATCCTGTTTTTTCAGGTAAAGCCACAAAACCAAGCTACTGTTGTTGTTGTTGTTGTTATTGTTATGGTTATCTGGACATTGCTTTGCATCTATTAACATAATTATTTTCATTTTATGCCTGTTAAAGATATTCACCTGTGGCATCAGTTTAGTCAAGCATTTCAAATTAATTTCCAGAGGATATTAGAGACACTGTTCATTCAGGCTGAACTATTATCCTGGGCTTGACCTGTAAGACATACCTATTTATGTACAAGCAAAAAACAACAACAGTGTTCTCATAGAGTTTGTAAATGCAATAATTTATTAGTTTCCATTCTTTTTATGTGTTCCACTGGAATTGCTTTACTTGAACTAAGTTAACTGGTTAAATTTGTTGCTATTTCAACTTACATGCTGAATATCAATAGTTCATTTGGAAACAGTGGAGACCAGCCCTGAGACAATAAAAACTGATTTTTTTTGCCACCAGTTAAATTTGGGGATGCAAATCCCACTGCAACAACATTGCCAAAAAGGCTTCAAGAATTGTTAATCTAATCCTACTAAGCTTCTGCTCCGGTAATCTCACACAACTAACCAGAGCATACAAAACCTTTGCCAGACCAATCCTTGAATACAGCTCATCTGTCTGGAGCCCACACCACATTTCAGACATAAACCCTTTAGAAAATGTCCAGAGATACTTTACTAGAAGAGCTCTCCGTTCCTTCACTTGCAACAGAATACCCTACGCAACTAGACTTACAATCCTAGGTTTAGAAAGCTTAGAACTACGTTGCCTTAAACATTACAATATTGTCACGTCGCCAGCAGGTCAATATCAGTTCGGGTGATCTGGTCCAAACCAGGAAGAACCCACCCCAGGTTGTAAATGATTGCATTTCTATCTCCTCCTGATTTCTTGAACCTTCTAGGTTAAAGTTCTGGACAGGTCTGTTCATATCAGCAAAAGTTCGCAACTCAAAAGTTCATACCTAGGGAAAGGTTCTCAGCATGAATGCAGCTGCGAGAGCAATCATGGGCTTCCCCAGGTATGCCCATGTCACACCAACACTCCGCAGTCTGCATTGGTTGCCGATCAGTTTCCGGTCACAATTCAAAGTGTTGGTTATGACCTATAAAGCCCTTCATGGCACCAGGCCAGTTTATCTCAGGGACCGCCTTCTGCCGCATGAATCCCAACGACCAGTTAGGTCCCACAGAGTGGGCCTTCTCTGGGTCCCGTCAACTAAACAATGAAGGTTGGCGGGGCCCAGGGGAAGAGCCTTCTCTATGGCGGCCCCGATCCTCTGGAACCAACTCCCTCCAGAGATTAGAATAGCCCCCACCCTCCTTGCCCTTCGTAAGCTCCTCAAAACCTACCTCTGCCGTCAGGCATGGGGGAATTAAGATAATCTTTCCCCCTAGGCTTCTATAATTTATTCATTGTATGTTTGTATGTATGATTGGTTTTATAACAAGGGTTTTTAATTGTTGTAATATTGGATTTTTACATTCTGTTTTTTGTCACTGTTGTTAGCCGCCCCGAGTCTACGGAGCGGGGCGGCATACAAATCCAATAAATAAATAAATAAGTAAGTAAGTAAGTAAGTAAGTAAGTAAGTAAGTAAGTAAGTAAGTAAGTAAATAAAATAAAATAAAATAAAATAAAATAAAATAAAATAAAATAAAATAAAAGAATGAATCCAAAGCACATGATTTCTCAATCATTCATGCTAGCTAGGGAATTCTGGAAGCTGCCAAGATTGAAAAACACTGCTATGCCTATTCCCACCAAGTACCTTTTCTTTTAAGCAGTAGCCAGAGTTCCTCTATATTCCTCTCATATGTAAATTATCCTTGGTAGCCTTCTAAGATAATATCCAGGCATCTTCACTTTTCCTTTTTTGAAGAGCTTCAATATGGCTAAAATTATTTACGATTCCCCACTCTCCATCGTCTGAAGCTTCCTAAGGAAATCAGGGTCTCTACAAGTATCCTGTCCCAACTGAGTAAGAGAGAAAGAGCATCATTAATATAAATTGTTCTGTTTCAGCTTTGCCTTAATTCATATAGCTTTTCTTAATCTATAGTCAAATAACTATCTGAGTTAACTTATAAAGCAAATGAACTTTTTAAAAAATGGAAAGGCCGTAATGCAAATTCCTGGCTAAAAGTGCGTATCTGTGGAGAGATTTGGCTTCCAAACTTATTTAATATTTATTTTATTTATTTATTATTTATTTATTAATCAGATTTGTATGCCGCCCCTCTCCGCAGACTCGGGGCGGCTCACAGCAATCGCCATACAATGTAAACAAATCCAATATTTAAATTAATTTTAAAACACCACAAGTTAAAACCAATCATACACACTAGCATACCATACATAAATTTTATAAGCCTAGGGGGAAGGAACATGTCAATTCCCCCATGCCTGACGACAGAGGTGGGTTTTAAGGAGCTTACGAAAGGCTAGGAGGGTGGGGGCAACTTTGATATCTGGGGGGAGTTGATTCCAAAGGGTCGGGGCCGCCACAGAGAAGGCTCTTCCCCTGGGTCCCGCCAAACGACATTGTTTAGTTGACGGGACCCGGAGAAGGCCAACTCTGTGGGACCTAACTGGTCGCTGGGATTCGTGCGGCAGAAGGCGGTCCCGGAGATATTCTGGTCCGGTGCCATGAAGGGCTTTATAGGTCATAACCAACACTTTGAATTGTGACCGGAAACTGATCGGCAACCAATGCAGACTCCGGAGTGTTGATGTGACATGGGCAAAATATGTTTTTCAGTTCTATTCCAGCATTGCTTCCCCAGAACAACCAATAATTTATATCGTTTTTTGCATTTTTTTACTGAAGGTTAGTTTATAAATGAGAGAGAGGAACCAGATGAATGATTTAGTTTGACCCTTTGACTCTGCTAACATAAACACTCTAGAAAATGTCCAGAGATACTTTACTAGAAGAGCCCTCCACTCCTCCACTGGCAACAGAATACTCTATGCAATCTAATCCTAGGTTTAGAAAGCTTAGAACTACGTCGCCTTAAACATGACATAAGCATAGCTCATAGAATCATCTGCTATAATGTCTTCCTGTCAACGACTACTTCAGTTTCGACTACAACAACACACAAGCACACAGCAGAAGCAAACCTTTAAAAAATTGCTCCAAACTCGACTGCAGGAAATATTACTTTAGTAACCGAGTGGTTAATGCATGGAACTCACTACCTGACTCAGTAGTGTTGTGGTTAGCTCTGGCCTAGCTCCTGCCCCAAGGGATGTGGATGTGGATGTGGGGAAAACATCCACATGCCACAGGCCTGTTTTGCTCCCAATAGAATCTGCCAACGAACTCTCCTCTGACCAAGGAAGCGTGAGTGACAGGGAAGAGGGGAGTTTGGAAGACAGCCCAGGAGGAGATCAATCTTCCTTATCATCCCTGGATTCTGAACAAGAACCTATGACAGACCCACGCATGTGGAGAGTGATGCATAGAAGAGAACAACTGAAGGATTATTACAGGAGATAAGTGAGGCCACCTGTGGTTGGATGGGGCTGCTGTAATTAGTGCTACAGATAAAAAGAGCAGCGTGCTGATTTAGCCTTGTGGAAGTTTATCTGATTCATAGTTTGTCAAGATCGTGATTTTGCTGTTTCCCTGTTCAAGACTGTGTGTGGACTTTCTGGACTTTGGAATTTGGACTCAATTTCCCAGTTACTGGGTGAGAAATTGGATTGCATTTAATCTGTGCCTTGTGTGTACCAGAAAATCCCTTTGACATTTAAAAAGGGAGTTTTTTCTGCTTTTCTGTTGATAAAGGCTTTTGGTTTTCCTTCTATCGTGTGGTGTGTGTCTTTCTGGACTAATTACCCTCTAATTACGGGCAGTTGGGACATGCCGGCAGAACAAGTAGTATCATCACCCAACCCCCAAAACTTTACCCTTACCATTGTTGACCTCACCCGATTCCTAAGAGGTCAGTAAGGGGCATGCATAAGTGCACCAGCGTGCCTTCCATACCCTGTCCTAATGCTTCTCGGTTTTCAGCTCACACAGAGGCTCTAAGAGGGAATTTTAGGTTCCCAGAGGCCTCTGGGTAGGCAGGGGAGGCTTCTGGAGCCTGGGGAGGGTGAAAAATGGGCCTACCCTACCAGGCCCACCGGAAGTCGGAAAACGGGCCATTTCAGCCTCCCGAGGGCCTCTGTGGGGGTGGGGGAGTCCATTTTCACCTTCCCCAGGCATGTAATTATGGGTGTAGGCACTTGCATGTACGTGATAGTGTGCGCATGTGCTTTCAGCACCCAAGAGAAAAAGGTTCATGTGCCGCCTCTATGTTGGTTGAGGCAGGCAGGATTCCCTTGAGTACCATTTGTTGGGGATCAAAGGAAAGGGAGAGTGGTGGGCCACTGTGTGACACAGAATGTTGGACTCGATGGGCTTTGGCCTGAATCAGCATGGTTCTTCTTATGTTCTCCAATGCCACTGCTTTAGACCTTAATTTAATATGGAAATAGGGATGCCTGCTCTATGAATAAAGCATAATTTGAAACCGTAATTTATTATTAATTGATTACAATTAATTGATCTCATGATGTGCCAGTAGACATGAATAGTTTACTCCTGGCTTAGTTTACACCTGTAAACCTAGACAGAAAAGCAGGTAAAAGGTAAAATAAAACACCCTGAAACAGAGCAAACTACCCAAACACTCTAATTTGCAATGTTATGATACACATTTGCAATGTTCAGGTTAAATGGAGTGGTATTCCTAGATACACATCAAAAATTGTGAAATAAATGCAAAAATTATTGTATGAGTATTTTGTCTTGATGCAATTTGTGGACATTTTTGTCAGAGCCCTCGGGATGCGTCTGGCGCTCCCATCTGTTTCTCCAGCTGTACTGAAAGAAAAATTGCCTTGAGCGACCACCTCAATTGATTGGCAGATAAAATAGTGCAGATGTCCCAATTGAAGAAGTTCTTCTGCCAACAAATAATTGCGCATTGACTTGAACTTAAAGAAAATAAGGCTAGCTAGGGGTCCCTTCATCAACTGACCAAACTTTTTGTGCCTCATGCTTAAAGAAGTTGTTTCAGTCAATTTTGAGACACAAGGTGTTATAATTTACAACTCTTGAAGCCAAGATGGCTTCAAGAGTTGTAAACCTAATCCTACATAGCTTCTGCTCTGGCAATCTCACACTGCTTACCAGAGCTTACAAAACTTTTGCCTGACCCATTCTCAAATACAGCTCATCTGTTTGGGACCCATATTGCATCTCAGACATTAACACCCTTGAAAATGTCCAAAGATACTTCACCAGAAGAGCCCTTCACTCCTCCACTCGAAACAGAATACCCTACGAGACTAGACTTTCAATCCTGGGCCTAGAAAGCCTAGAACTAAGACGCCCTAAACATGATCCAAGTATTGCCCACAAGATCATATGCTGCAACGTGCTGCCTGTCAGTGACTACACAACAACACAAGAGCACACAACAGATTTAAACTTAATATTAACCGCTCCAAACTTTACTGTAAAAAATATGACTTCAGTAACCTAGTTGTCGAAGCATTGAACTCATTACCGGACTCCATAGTGTCATCCCCAAACCCCCAACACTTTACCCTTAGATTATCTATGGTTGACCTATCCAGATTCCTAAGAGATCAGTAAGGGGCGAGTACAAGTGCACTAGAGTGCCTTCCGTCCCCTGTCCTATTGCTCTCCTATATCTCCTATACCTTTCTTCTATTCCTATATCTCTTCTTCTATTCTTTCATTGATATGTTCTATTACTATTTCTTTTCTATTCTTTCATAGATATATTTTACTATGAATATCTCCTCTATAACCTTCATCATGTATTTTACTATGTGTATATATATATATATATACCCACTAAAACTGTCATTGTGTCTTGGACAAAATAAAAAAATAATGTTTTAATTTAATAGAGGCTTGGGTGGTCTCTGAAGGCCTATGAGTATATTTGGAATGCTAGAGACAAATTATATATCTCACAAAATAAACGTAATGGAAGTTTATCTCTTCATGTGTTGGTTACTGTTGTGATTCAGCCTGAGGCTCCTCAGGGACCGGCTGCGTCTCTGCTGGATCCAGGCCCGGAGGAGGAGGACAGTGAACAGGAGGGGGAGGACCAGGCAGATGGGGGAGAGGAAAGTCAGGAAGAGGATGAGGGGGAGCAGCCTGAGAGCCCCGGGGGGGGGCTCTCCCCAGCCAGTAGCCTGGCCTCATTGGAGGAGGAACCACAGGCTATAATTGACATGAGACAGCGACGTGCAGCTCAGAGACAGGACCAATTAGAAAGGTATTGGCATCACTGAATTGGCAACAGCTGGGTTTGGGTGTGGTTCTCCTCAGCAGGGTTTAAAAGGCAGGCAAGCCCTTTAAGCCATGTGGAGCGTTATCAACTGGATGTTCTGTGACCGTGCTTTGCTTCTCGGCATCTCTGATCTTGGCTTGTGGCCTAGAAGACTGGAAGACTTGGGGGAGGTGTATGTTTGTTATCTCCAGCGTTGTTTTTGACAACAAGAATCCTGTTTTACTTCATGGCCTTCGTGAAACATCTTTGAAGTTTCAGCGTGTTCCTGTTTGTAAGGACATTTTCTATTACCTGTGTTTGCTTTGAATTCTATAAACTGCCTTTGCTTTTTACCAGTGTGTCTGGCTTCTCTTTTTGGGTTGGTGTTTGCTTCTGGAGGGACCCAGACAGAACAGTTACCATGATACATATTGTCAACCACAAAATAATTATGTTTGCAAGACAGTAAGCAAGTAAAGCTACTCCTCATTAGCCCTTCTAATTCCCCAAGATTCTCCTGTCTATCCTGCTTTGTTTTTGGGGGGTATAGTCAAAAATTAACAAGGCTGCATTTTGACTTTCTGAGAAGGTTTATGAGGTCTACCTAGCTATATTTAGGGCATCTTTTCTTAATAAAGATGTTGTAGTTTTATAGCCTGCTTGCTTCACATATATTTTTCAGATTATTAGCCAAGTGAGTCTGTCGCCAAAGGAGGTATATCAAAATATCACACTACTTACTGCTGCTTGAATTTTATAGGATTTTTTTAAAGAAAGTTTTAAATCAGAGGTTCCCAAACTTTCTCAGTTCACGGCACCCTAAGTGTCTCATTAATTGTTTCACAGTACCTGTAGGCTAAAACTGTGAACTACTGCTGTGTTTTTCTCACAAACTAAAAATATCCCATGGAGCCCTGGAGGCTGCGGTGCAAAGATCAAGAACTGTGGACTTTAAATGATTGTTGAAAGAATATTTGATATTCTTCAGGTATAAACATTCTGGCAAGGCACTGCCCTGACTGGCAAAACTGAAACCTTAGAAATAAGGAAACAGCTTGGGACACTGAGAAGAATTGGCCAAAATATGGCATATCAGAGGTTTTTGAGGAAGGGTGGGGAAAATCTACATTATGCTACAAACTTCTGGGATTTCTTCTAACTTTCTTCCATCCTTCAACTACTCTCAAAATCTGCTCTAGGGGATTGGGAGACATTCAGGCCTAGATTTTGAGGTCAAGTGTGTAAGGTATACTACATAATTGTGATGGACATAGTTCGCTCTAAGCTGAGCAGTGAGCAATCGCTCACTTAAAAATCATCATCAACTCAGAGTTTTCCAAACCTGCCCAGAAGCCGAGAGGGAAAGAGTGAGAGGGAAGGAGAGAGAGAGGAAGAGAGGAAGAGAGAGAAACAGATAGAAAAAAGAGAGGAAGGAAAAGAGAAAGAAAAAGAATGGGAGTAAGGAAGAGAGAAAGAAAATCAAAATCTAGTTTGAAACTAGCTCAACTATTTAAGTGGCATTTTGATATTGATAGAGTTGCCCTATTATGAGCTTACTGTTATAGACACACAGTACAGTATTTTATTTTGAAATTCTCTGAGGCAAAACAGGGTGGTTTTTTTATTTATTTGTTTGTTTGTTTGTTTGTTTATTTATATATTATTTCTGTGCTGCCCAGTCCCGAAGGGACTGCCACTCAGACACTATACTTTTCCGCCCACCCCCCAAAAAAATTAGAGGGAACACTGGTGATGGATCTATAAAAGCAGACTTAAACAATTACTCTTAAATTTTATCTCTGTCTTGCAAACATTGACCATAAGAATATAACCATGCTGTCACATTAGAGCAGACCTCGGCAATTATCTGTGACCAGTCCGCTTCAGTGCGAGGATGAAAGAGCTCACCGCGTCTGCCGGGACTCCTCCGGTTCCTGCTTTCCTGATGAATCATGAGGAAAGCAGGAACCAGAGGAGTCCCGGCAGATGTGGTGAGCTCTTTCATCCTCGCACTGGAGCGGACCCCACCTCCTACCGAGAGTGGCCAAGCACAGAAACCACGCAAACTCTCTAGCGCAGCGACTGTGGTGCACCATGTTGCCGTAAAGCAAACAATTAGGGGTCTGGGTGTTTAGGTCAGGTCAAGGTATTGGGTAGAAATGAGTTAATTATATTAGTCTGGCCCTCTAAAACCATCCCAATTTCTCATGTGGCCCCATGGCAAAATTAATTGCCCACCACTGCATTAGAGGCTTAATCGTGGTAGGGTGATACTAATAAGAAAAAGGCAGAATATATTTTTCTGAAGATCCTATATAAATATCACAGTCCAGTTGTACATGCCTGACACTGGTACCCAAAAACAATGACTGGAACCAATGTACATGAAAGTTTAATGTTTTGAAATGTCAGCTTTCAATATAATTCTTTGTAAGGGTCTGTTCTGGGTCCTATTCTTTTTAATATGTTTGAGAGTGACATAGGGGAAGGTCTGGTAAGGAAGGTTTGCCTATTTGCCGATGACTCTAAAGTGTGCAATAGGGTTGATATTCCTGGAGGGGTCTGTAATATGGTAAATGATTTAGCTTTACTAGATAAATGGTCAAAGCAATGGAAACTGCAGTTTAATGTTTCCAAATGTAAAATAATGCACTTGGGGAAAAGGAATCCTCAATCTGAGTATTGCATTGGCAGTTCTGTGTTAAAAACTTCAGAAGAGAAGGATTTAGGGGTAGTGATTTCTGACAGTCTCAAAATGGGTGAGCAGTGTGGTCAGGCGGTAGGAAAGGCAAGTAGGATGCTTGGCTGCATAGCTAGAGGTATAACAAGCAGGAAGAGGGAGATTGTGATCCCCTTATACAGAGCGCTGGTGAGACCACATTTGGAGTACTGTGTTCAGTTCTGGAGACCTCACCTACAAAAAGATATTGACAAAATTGAACGGGTCCAAAGACGGGCTACAAGAATGGTGGAAGGTCTTAAGTATAAATCGTATCAGGCAAGACTAAATGAACTCAATCTGTATGGTCTGGAAGACAGAAGGAAAAGGGGGGGACACGATCAAAACATTTAAATATGTTAAAGGGTTAAATAGGGTTCAGGAGGGAAGTGTTTTTAATAGGAAAGTGAACACAAGAACAAGGGGACACAATCTGAAGTTAGTTGGGGGAAAGATCAAAAGCAACATGAGAAAATATTATTTTACTGAAAGAGTCGTAGATCCTTGGAACAAACTTCCAGCAGACGTGGTTGGTAAATCCACAGTAACCGAATTTAAACATGCCTGGGATAAACATATATCCATTGTAAGATAAAATACAGGAAATAGTATAAGGGCAGACTAGATGGACCATGAGGTCTTTTTCTGCCGTCAGTCTTCTATGTTTCTATGTTTCTATGTAAGAAATGTAACAGGAAAAAAGAGAAATGTTAGAGAAAAGACCTTTCATAACAATTATTCTTTGTCTGGGGAAACAGCAACTCAGTAGCTCGTTTTAGAAGAGAAAAATGCTGATTTTGAAATGTTTTGTACCCAGGCTCAACACTATGAAGAAGAGAAAAGAGCATTAAGCCACGAAATAATAGCCCTCAATAACCATTTGATAGAAGCCAAGGTGACAATCGATAAATTATCAGAAGATAATGTAAGTATTTTCTCTACTATATATTGAAAGATAAAGGTAAAAATTATGACATAGGATAGAAATATAATGTTGCAAGTAATTTTGGTATTCTTTGGTTATCTTAACCACAGGTAGTCCTTGTTTAGGGACTACTTCATTTAGCAACCATTTGCAATTACAATATGATGAAAAAGTAATCTTCAGCCAATTCTTGCATTTGCAACCTTTTCAGTCTATAAAGTAAAGCTGAAGTAAAATCATAAATACATTTATAATTTCACTGAGGAATTGCTTAGCTTAATAACCAAATGGTTGGTCCCAATTTCAGTCACTAAATAAGGACTACTTGTACTCCACTTATGCACAGAACACTTATTGTATTATTAAAGGTTTAGCCAAAGATGTTTTTTTTTCTAACAAATGGGAGAATGATCTTAGTATCAAATGGAACCAGCAACTACTGACACCTTCATTAAATTCTAATTATATGCTATATTCTGGTCCACTGTTTTAAATGTTACTTTTTCTGTCCAAGCTAAAACATATGAGGAAAGGTTGCAGGAATTAGGTATGAAAAGAAGGACTGAGGTGACATGATAGCACTGTTCCAATATTTGAGGAGCTGCCACAAAGAAGAAATCAGCCTGTTTTCCAAAGCACCAGAAGGCAAGGCAAGAAGCAATGGATGGAAACAAATCAGGGAGAGAAGCAACCTAGAACCAAGGAGACAAGTGAGAACAATAAACCAGTGGAACAGAAGTTGTGGGTGCTTCATCACTTGAAGCTTTTAAAAAGAGACATTCCAGACTTCTCTGGACCTCCAAGGTCTCTTCCAATTCTATTACTCTGAAAGCATCCAGTCTCTGATTCGGAACTATCATAGTCTCTGCTTGACAATACTCAGGTTTACTTTCCCTTAAAATAATTTTATGAAATCAGTTAACTTTAACAGTGGGTTACCTTCTTTTATACAGAATTTTAATTGGCAAATATTTAATTAAATGTTTTCCCCAGTGTTCATGTGGTTTTCATTTCATCAGTGAAGCTTTCCTTGTTGGTTAGTATTGGTTCAATGATTTGTGCCTTTCTCTACCCTCTGAAGAAGAAAGCCATTAGCAAAACAAATCAATAATTTCCTGGGAAGACAATGCTTGGCCAAGTTCGTTATCCAACAGATGCTAGGAAAATTAAAGTCCCCATCACTACCATCCCATGTCTTGAAAGAAAAGTAATTTGCTCCTGGAAAGCATCATTCCCGTCTTCTTCATTAGGAAGGTGATAGTGTACTGCTTTTATTCATCCTTCCATATATTTTAACCCAGATGCTTTTTAGAGCATCACCAAATGAATTCATTCACTTCAGTTTCTATACAACCATGGATGCATTTATTTACCATACCATTCTTTTTACTGCTTTTACTTCTTTGAATTAATTGCATCCTTTCATAGCTATATTTCAGTAATGGGGGTCATCCCATTAGCTTTCTGTTACATATATATTAAATAATATGTACTATAAAATGCATGAATATTACGAACTAATCTTTCTGATTTTTTTTAATGTAATGGTTTGCTAGGACATGTTTCAATGTTCATCCTTATTTTTAGTGTATAAATCATTATGTGATGTCAATACTATATATTTTCTTCTCTAATCCCCACAGGATTCAATTTAAGCCGTCCTAATCAAGCTCATCAGTTTTAGGCAAACACATTTTTTCAGACCTTCTAAAATATAATTCATCTTGTGCCAAGAAACTTATGCTGATCATCAAGTTTATGATCTAGGAAATCAAATGTAGCATAGCTTGCACAGCCAATTATTCCTTGGCAATAATCTTCTTTCTGTTTACAGTCCTTTATCCATAGTAGATGGAGTTATCATCCATGATGGGTTGACCTCGTCCGTCAACCAATGAGGAGAGTCTGTTTAATGACAATTTTGCCTCTGTCTCCATAACCCGCTTTTGACTCAATCCTCACTACGGTTAGGATGTGCTTCACTTATTGTGAAGTGCCAGCATCCAGCTTCAATCATTTTTTTCATGAGTTTCCTTAAACCTCCCCTGATAATCCATCAGCTGTTCAACAGATGGGGTAGAGACATTCCGGCACAGGGAGCCTAGGCTCCACCCAGTTAGGCAAGGCCACAAGCCGCAGGTCTTATTATCAAACAGACCTAATTTCTAAGATCCAGGGGCAACTTGGAGCTCCTTTGAGCTTCAGCGGCTTGCTAGGGCACCATTATTGCAGCAGTGGCTGGGAGGGGGAAATCTTCCCAAAAGCAATGAAATCTTTCCTAGATGTTTGATGTCCTTAATGTTGTAAATTGTAGCACTTTTTAGCAACCTCCATATTGATTGCAGGAAGTAATAATTGTCAGCAGATTTGTTACGTGATTCTGTTGCTTTCTGATCCAACTCTTGCTCCAACGTCTAGGCAATACACATTTATTTTAGTTTCTCCGAACTGTGATTCGTGTGTGTTCTTCAGTGATCTTCCATCCCGTTTCCTGTTGAGCAATATCCTTTTCTCCCTTTGAAGATTATAACTTATTTCTTTAGTTCCAACGACCCATCATATTTTCAGTGTAATATATCATTCAGTTCTTACTTTGCATTGATCCCCACCAACTCATTATACTCACATTGAATATTGTAATCTTTTCTCCGTCCTTTTCTTCTGAAAAGAAGATGGCATGTCAGAAGAAACTATTTCATCACTGAGGAATATTTATAGAGATTCTTCAAAGCCCTCTTCTACTTGAAGAAAAGAGTCTACCAAAAGATTAAGAGAAAAATCATGAAACTCTGGTTAGCTGTTTGATCAATAATCAAGCAGCAGATACAGACATGCAGACACTATTCTGTATAGTAGGAATTTTGCATGGAGTCCTTCAGACTCTCTGAGTTGCAAGCTCAACAACCAAAGACTGAGAGCAGCAAAGTTCTTGACAGTTCAACCTTGAGCTACATATATTCTGTTCTATTGAAAGAATTGTATGTGAAATGATTCTCTAATCTGGCCACCCATAGATGAATGTGGATTGCATTTGCCAGGACTTCTTAGACTAAAATTCATCTGTAATTCTGTTTTCCAAGTTTACATGATTGCACTTGGTAGCCAAGCTCAGATTTGCCTGAAATCTCTTTGATGTGTCAAAATTGTATTAATAGAAACATAGAAACATAGAAGACTGACGGCAGAAAAAGACCTCATGGTCCATCTAGTCTGCCCTTATACTATTTCCTGTGTTTTATCTTAGGATGGATATATGTTTATCCCAGGCATGTTTAAATTCAGTTACTGTGGATTTACCAACCACGTCTGCTGGAAGTTTGTTCCAAGGATCTACTATTCTTTCAGTAAAATAATATTTTCTCATGTTGCCTTTGATCTTTCCCCCAACTAACTTCAGATTGTGTCCCCTTGTTCTTGTGTTCACTTTCCTATTAAAAACACTTCCTCCTGAACCTTATTTAACCCTTTAACATATTTAAATGTTTCGATCATGTCCCCCCTTTTCCTTCTGTCCTCCAGACTATACAGATTGAGTTCATTAAGTCTTTCCTGATACATTTTATACTTAAGACCTTCCACCATCCTTGTAGCCCGTCTTTGGACCCGTTCAATTTTGTCAATATCTTTTTGTAGGTGAGGTCTCCAGAACTGAACACAGTACTCCAAATGTGGTCTCACCAGCGCTCTATATAAGGGGATCACAATCTCCCTCTTCCTACTTGTTATACCTCTAGCTATGCAGCCAAGCATCCTACTTGCTTTTCCTACCGCCCGACCACACTGCTCACCCATTTTGAGACTGTCAGAAACCACTACACCTAAATCCTTCTCTTCTGAAGTTTTTGCTAACACAGAACTGCCAATGCAATACTCAGATTGAGGATTCCTTTTCCCCAAGTGCATTATTTTACATTTGGAAACATTAAACTGCAGTTTCCATTGCTTTGACCATTTATCTAGTAAAGCTAAATCATTTACCATATTACAGACCCCTCCAGGAATATCAACCCTGATGAGAGAGAAGAGTGCCAAGGTTCAAATTTTGGACTCCCTCTTCCTATATTTGTACATCTACACATTTCTACATCCTCATGGCTGCTTTTTCCTCAGGCTTGAAGTTCTCTGCCTTATCATCATGTGTACCAATGGTTTTCCTGAGCAGGAGAATCAGAAATTGTTATTTCATCAGCTTCAACTATTTTGTTATTAAACAATTCTTCACCCTTAGTCAATGTAAGGGTATAGTTCCCTTCTTACAACCATGGGAAGTTAAATCCATTGTTTTTTCTCTGTACCTTTCTCTCATTTCAATGGAGACTGAACTTACGAGTCAGCGATGGCTGGCTTTTGCATAAGTGGTATCTCTGTGCAGAGACCCACTGGCTCTCAATTCATTTCTTATAATATTTTCCCAGTGTCATGTTAGGTGCAATTTCTAGAAACTGTTATCTCAATAAAGCCAATGAAGGTACCATGGTTAGGCTGCTATACATTATCATGAATCTATTTATTTTTAGAATGGGATGCGTTGGCAAATACCACAGGAGCCTTCATGCAGAATTCATTTAGATAGTCACCATAGCTTTTATGCACAACTCAAGTTGTTTGTGTGGATATTCTTTGTACATAGTTAAAGGCAGACAGAAACTGTTATATGCTCAAGTAACCCATTAGTCTTGGCTGCCAACTATTTTGGTTTCTTCGGAGAAAGCTATTTTCACACACTGGTGATAATCTATAAAATTAAAATAAGAATAGAGCTGTAAGCATAAATCTGGCAAGAAGTAATTTATATGATGGTGACCAACCTTCTTATTGATTGGAAGAATTCAGATGAAACCATCTTCGTTATATGATTGTCTAGCAAAAGAGCATCTACCACTTACATAATTGGATGGATCCATCATCAAAATGCTCTTATCTTTAGGAGATTTTTCCTGACATTCTGCCCAAATCTGCCTTCTGATAATTGTTCTAGCTCTACCCAAATTGAAAGAATGTGCCTCAGAGAAAAGGATTCATGTGCATCCTCTACCCAATAACTGTTTTTGATGCTGGTAGTCTTTACTTAATTGAGACATTACATCAGTGTCATCATTTCGGAAACTCAAATTACAGTTATTAGTTGGGTCTGTAGCTATTATGTTTAAATGAAAGACAGAATGCTATTTTTATCTTATATGAATCACTTTACAAAGTATTAATTTTATCAAAACATCAGGTGACATTGTCTCCAGATTTCATTTTCATGGAAATACTCTTTAAGCCTAATTTTATGTGTAAATCAACCTAACATTTTTTTCTGAAAATAACAAACAATATTTTTAGAGCAAAACCAAGTGTTTGGATTTTTTTTGAATGGAAAAAATTCTTAGAGCTACGCTGATTAAAGCAAACAGCATCAGTGTGTATTTGGAGGGCAACATAGAAACATTCAAACTTGATTCAAACGTGACTCAATGTTTTATTTATATTTTTGCTTGCCATGCTTTGTGCATAAGATCACTTGAACAGCAAAATTGTATGTATCTGCTTAGTAAAACTCATTGATTTGAATGAGCTTTGCTATGCATTAAATGCATAATAGGGGTTATCAGGATCTTCACAAAAGAAAAGTTTTTCATCTCTCTACAGTCACTGAAGTCCCAAAGAACCTGTTTGAGAGACTTGTAGATGCCACTTAAGCCAAGCTGGAGACTGGTAGAACTGCTGGGGGGGGGGGGGGGGAATGAAGATTTGCTCATAATCAAGCGGGGATAATAATAATAATAATTTATTAGACTTGTATGCTGCCCCTCTCCGAAGATGTTGATAAATCCCTGCATTTACAGAGGAGTGTTTTTTGTCCATTTCCTCCTCTGAACCTGGGTTCCCATGTTGCTCAGGAGAGTTAGTTACTGATTTTTCAGGGAGAAAAATCAGGAGCCGCTGGTAACTATAGCTGAAAGGATCTGTAAATCTTAGAATTGGAAGGAGCCTTTTCAGCCATTCTTTCCAAGTTCCTGCAAAAAGGTTCCTTTTGTGTATTTCCTTGATTTAATTAAGGCTCCTCCAAGTAATAGCAATCTTGGACCGAACTGAGGTCTTTGTAAATACTGACATTTTAGATTGTATCTAAATATTTTAAAGTATATGTATTTAATGTGCATGTTTATCTTTCAGCCAAATTCATATGAAGAAACCACCATACAAAGTGGCATTTGAATAGATATATAGCTGGTCAGATTAAATTGAAAATATGTTGCAATTAAGCTGCTAGGTTGCTATTACCACTCCTTTAAACCAAATTGCCAGAATAAAAATTCGCATTTTCTTCAGGAGTGAAACGAATGATAATTACTCTAACAAATATATCTGCCAATTTTGAAAAACAATGGCTGAATCTATCGTGGTTGAACATAATCTACCAGCCATTAACCTATGTAGCTATTAGTTTTGCTCAGTGTAAAATGATTTTTCCCTATAGTCTTAAAAAATAAATGTAGCCCCCCCCCCCCTACTTTTACATGGCATGTATTCATTGAAGTCCAGAATGGCCAAAATTGGAATGTTTCAAAATGTTTTTATTCCTGTTTCTATAAATAAGATGTCCACATGTGTAGTTTCCTGCTGTTTAACAGACCTAACTAAGGACTCATGTGAGTGGATAGATCTTCAACCATGATCAACTTTATACAAAGAGGGTATAAGACATTTTTGAAGATCTGTATTCAATATTTGAAGTGTGACAACTCAATTAAATTAGTGTTTCATATGTCTTTGGGGCCATTTTCTTTGTCTTAGGTGAAATAACAAGTACAGTGATACCTCGGTGAAATAACAAGTACAGTGATACCTCGTCTTATGAACCCCTCATCATACGAACTTTTCGAGATACGAACCTGGGGTTTAAGATTTTTTTGTCTCTTCTTCCGAATTATTTTCACCTTACGAACCCGCCACCACCACTGCGATGCCCCGCCTCCGGACTTTTATTGCCAGCTGAAGCGCTCGTTTTTGCATTGGTGGGATTCCCCTGAGGCTCCCCTCCATGGGAAACCCCACCTCTGGATTTTGCAATGCTGCAGGGGAATCCCAGCAGGGGAATTCCACCAGCGCGAAAACAGGTGCTTTGGCTGGCAACGGAAGTCCGGAGGCGGGGTTTCCCAGCGAGGGAAGCCTCAGCAAAATCATAGCATTTGTGATGCTGCAATTTCGCTGAGACTTCCCTTGCTGGGAAACCCCATCTCCGGACTTCTGTTGCCAGCCGAAGTGCCCATTTTCGTGCTGGTGGGATTCCCCTGCTGGGATTCTCCTGCAGCATCGCAAAATCCGGAGGTGGGGTTTTCCATGGAGGGGAGCCTCAGGGGAATCCCACCAGCGCGAAAACGGACGCTTCGGCTGGCAAAAGGGGTGAATTAAAATGGCTTGCACTCATTAATCGCTTTTCCATTGATTCCTATGGGAAACATTGTTTCGTCTTACTAACTTTTCACCTTGCGAACCTTGCCCTGGATCCAATTAAGTTTGTAAGACAAGATATCACTGTAGAATGTTCAGTAGCTATAAGAGCTAAATAGACATTAAATGCAAGACTGCAGGGCAAATATACTTCCTATACGCCTGGGATTCAATATGTCAAGATTATTGCCATTCAGTTTTATGAGCGCCATAAGTAAATAGGAAAAGAAAAAACCTTTAAATAAAAGATTGCCTATTTTTTTCTGTGATACAATCATGCATCCAAGTGGCCTTTAATCAGTGTTTCTTTCATTTTTTTTGAAATAAGCATTTATAGAGACAGCGAAAATCTTAATCTATAAGAAGAAAAAGACTGAAATTGGATTTGTGAAAATGCCTTTGTTATACTCGTCTTGAAAATTGAAGTTGCTGGATAGAATAATAACAGGCTTATGTCGACATTCAATTGTGTTTTTATTGCATTGCATAACTATGTAATATAGCCATGATTGTCTTGGTCAATGAGTTACTTCTGACTTCTATTTATTATTGTTCTATTTGGGAAGATGACAATAAATTCATGCAGCCTTTTTGTCCATTTAAAATGAGACATTTGAGAGTATGGACATTGTCCAATACAACCGTCCAGACTCCTGTGAAAGCATCTGGAATCTGGATTCTAATACAATAAACCTTTTGTTATCACATCATCATTGGGATGAAACTAAATTTATTCGGTTCTTTCTCAGATCTCTGATGGCAGCTTTTTGGATGTTGTGGTAAAACTAATAATTTTAAATGTCATTTTATGTTATTTTTCAGGAGCTCTATAGAAAGGATTGCAATTTAGCTGCTCAGCTGCTCCAGTGTAGCAAGAATTACGACAGGGCGCATAAGCTTTCTGAGGTAACATAAATAAATATATCAGTAAAACTCATCAATGTGCTGGCTATCAAGACCTAATTCTTGTTTGCAAAAACTGTTCTGATGCAGTGCCTACGCAAGAAATAGGCAGCGGAGGGAGAAGTAATCAAGGAGCCCAAGGGCAAGTCCATATTCACTAACTATCATGAGAAGGTCACTAACCTTGCCTTGACAATAACATTCACTTACTAGAATGGAGAAGAGAATCTGGGTGTGGTCCTAAATTGAAACAACTTGATGACAAAATACTGAGAATGGGTGGATATTAATGCAACCATGTTTGAGCCTAATAGCTGCAAGTCCAAGATTTAAGAATGAAGAATGTTTAAGAAGCTCCGTGTCTCCTGTACATTATTTTGAGTTGTTTATATTGTATTATTATTA
Organism: Erythrolamprus reginae; assembly: GCF_031021105.1. NCBI lineage: Eukaryota > Metazoa > Chordata > Lepidosauria > Squamata > Dipsadidae > Erythrolamprus > Erythrolamprus reginae. The sequence goes on from NC_091950.1 coordinate 51,161,080, forward strand.
TTATTATTATTATTATTATTATTATTATTATTATTATTATTAATTAGATTTGTATGCCGCCCCCCTCTAAAGACATATACAAACTTCCATGGATTCTAGGCTACTTATAAATCATAAATCAATCCAGCACTCAGCTGCACCCCCTCTATAATAGTGTTGTATGGTTAAATGGGATTTTTCTTATCCCAAACTCTGCAGAAAGGGATATCCTATGTATTACTAGAGTAGAAGCAATCCCAGACTCAATTGCCAAGCTGTAACAGTGTAAATGGTGGGAAATTTAGTATTTTGCCTGCAGCAACAAAATATTTAAGGACATTCTACCGAATAACATACTGTATATCCGCATATCCATTTAGCTTTTCTTGTGAACTTCCCAAAAGTATCTAATTCACAAGTTGGGAGACATGAACTACTTTCCCAGACTTGTCTAAAAATCTAGCTTAACTGTACTCCTCTAGATCAGTGGTTCTCAACCTGGGGGTCGGGACCCCCTTCGGGGTTGAATGATGGTTTCACAGAGGTCGCCTAAGGCTATGAGAAAAGATAAATTTCCCATGGTGTTAGGAATGAAAGTGTCTATTCTGGTGCCTTGGAACATATTTTTACAATCCGACCAATCAGGCGTTTACAACGGGGGTGTCCCCCTGAACTTCCTGCCAATGAGCTTAAAGCTCTGTTGGGAAAATTGCTGCTAGACTTATGGTTGGCGGTCACCACAACATGAGGAACTGTATTAAGGGGTCACGGTATTAGAAAGGGTGAGAACCACTGCTCTAGAGGATAATGGCAATTTTGGATTCTGGAAGTTGGAGCCCTGCCATATATGGAAAGTTCAGTATAGTTCAGCAATTCCTAGAGCTTAGCAGTTTTGCCTTTGAACTGGGAACCTGTCAAAGCATCATATGAAATGCCTGGGCACATGTGACATAGGCCTATGCACAGACCTAGGTATAATTCTGGTTTTGGCAATCTTGTGCAAGTTCTTGCAACCTCGTGGGATTTCAGTGCTTTGTTTTGTTTTCTTTTATTTTGCTATGGAGCAGCCAGGATGCCTTTTGAGGGTCCTGCAGACATCTCATTGCTGTGCTTGCCTAACCTACTTAACCAGGTCAGTTAAAGACCTAGCAATTACATTTGCACAGTATGCTCATTTGAAATCTAAATTGCAGGGTTTTCTTTTTAAAAAAAATCCTAATTAAACTTGAAAAAGGAAAGAAAGAAGTAATAAAGAATTAATAAAAAAAACCTTTCATGATATGATTTTTTAAAAAACGCTATGCATTCTTTGTATTGTATTCGTATTCAGTTGTGTTTAGTTCATGTTTAGTTCAAAAGTATTTATTCATTTATTTGCATCTGTTTAAAGAAAGCTCCACTGCAGATTACACTGGCCATTATACATAATTAAAAGGGGGGAAACAATAAAAAAGAAATGGATGATATGTATCCATTAAATACAACAAAACGAACTGAGTAGCAAACAAAAACTCACAGGCTTCACTCACCATCTTGTCCTAAAGTCAGAGAAAATAGCCAGGTTTTCAGTATCTTACCAAACTTCATCAGTGTATACAGACCTTGGGGTGAATGCTATTTCAGGGGGCAACACTGCAACAGAGAAGGAGGACATTGTTCACTTGAAGAAACATGAAACACATCCATTCTGTCAGATTGTTCAGGACAGACAGAAACCATTGTCAATCAGCAGTCTCTCAGATAACCAGCCTTTAGCCCTGAAAGGCTTTACAGGTGGTAAACAATAGCTTGAATTGTACTCCAAACTCAATTGGCAACCAATGCAGTTCATGGAACAGTGGGGTCCCATGGCATATTGAGGCATGCTCATTACTGCCCATACTGTCCCATTTTGGAACAGTTGTAGCTTCTGAGTGGTTTTCCAGAGCAATGTCATGCTGAGCGCATTATAACACTGTAATCATAAGGTGATTATGATATGAGTGATCGTCTGAAGGGCCTTCAGGTTGAGGAGCAAGGGCAATCAATGCACTAGATGGATATTGTGAATATAGCAGATTGTGTCCCATTCTCAAATGGAAGTATGCTGCTCCACCCAAAATGAGAGAAGGAAGCACCCCAGGGCCAGAGGGCCTGAATTATTCAGTCACTTGGTCTCGTCAGAATTGGGCCTAAGACTGTTCCTTCTCATCCAGATTTGCAAAGTCTTCAAAAAGAATAAAGCAATATTTGGATGGTCCAGGTATAAGACATATTGTCACACTTTCTCAGGAATCATAAACATATTTATTTATTTTATTTTATTTATTTGTTTTGTCCAATACACAATAATATACAATGAGGGTTTTTAGAGGATATAATTAGGTAGAATGTATTAAAGAGGGAATAGAGGAGAAAATAAAGGAGTGAAATATAACTATGGGAGAATAGCAGAAAAAGATATAGGTATAGAAGAGAAGTTATAGGAGATATAGGAGAGACAATAGGACAGGGGACGGTAGGCACTCTGGTGCACTTTTGTACGCCTCTTAGGAACTTGGTGAGGTTTTAGTTTTACCAAAACTTCTTCACATAATGGAAAGGAAACAATATTGCAAAGAGGTGTGTCAAATGTTAGTGACACCATAACACTATAAAAATAAAGAAGAATTCAGCCCCTAGTTCAGTCTTTCCCTCAGTCTCTGACTTTTACTCCTTAAAGATGAATAGGTGTTTAAGATTTAACTTGACATATTCATGTACCAAAGCAAATTCATTGATCATTCTTATTCTCCCATTCTGAAAAAAAAAGAAGAGCTTTACTGCCAGACTGAGCCCCTAAATGAATTTTAATATAAAAATCCAGAAAATAGCAAATAATACAAGAGCATGTGTTAAGTATCTGACATTATCTCAATATTGGGAAATTGACTTGCTTTGATGCAAGACTTATGATGGTTCTTATTTTCTCACTGTGCTATCTCTGAGTATAGATAGCAAGAAACTTAACTAAGATGCATATTATTATAAATACCTATTAATTAAATCACAAATAAGCTATTTTTAATAAGAGGAAGGCCTTCCTTATATACCATAGAACAGGATAGCTATCACTAAACACTGCTATTTTTTTATGTTTCCCAATTTTATTTAAAGCAGTATAGCAGATCCTGTGGATTGTGTTAATAACTATTAATTGATGGTGTTGCCTAGTTTGGTAGTGAAAATTCTTCAAAAAAACAACCAAGCTCAGAGAGCACCAAGGATTCCACAGTTAGTAACTATCCCAGGTTGTGTATTAAAAGAAAAGAAACCACTTATATGCCTAGCTATCGATATTTGTAGAACTCCTAGAATACACATTTGGTCACATCCACATATGATGACCATGTGCCCTCTTCTGGTATCCAAAACACTTTCTAATTAGAGAAGATAAATGTTTTCAACCTTTTTGGATAGGTAAGGGGAAATTTAAGTTTATTTATTTATTTATTTATTACTTAGATTTGTATGCCGCCCCTCTCCGAAGACTCAGGGCGGCTAAATTAGTACCATAAATTTAAGTTTTCTGTATTATTGCAACTGTTTCACTCTTTAATAATCCTAAAATCCCTCAAAATCTACAATTTAAAGCATTGTGTCGCACTGAAACAAGCAGCCCTCAACTTACGACTGGTCACTTAACAATCAATCAAACTTATGATGGACCATCACCTCTAAAAGGACTTACAACCTAGTTTCACAGTTCTGGTATCCCCCTCTTGTAGTGACATGACTACATTTCTGTATGACTACAACCACCTGGATTAACAGTGTTTGCAGCCCCCTGAGATTCCTTGACCATAGTTTATTACTCTTCGCACCCCACCCCCGAAACTGGTGTTAATTTTGGTTTGTGGCAAAACTGCCCAGTAGTGAGTTTCTACCTATTGGTCTCCTATATCTCCTGTACCTTTCTTCTATTCCTATATCTCTTCTTCTATTCTTTCATTGATATGTTTTATTCCTATATTTTCTCTTCTATTCTTTCTTAGATATATTTTACTATGAGTATATCCTCTATAACCTTCATTATATATTCTACTATGTGTATACCCACTAAAACCCTCATTTTGTATTGGACAAAATCAATCAATAATAAAATAATTAAAATAAAAATAATAAATAAGGGCATGAATGCCAGGAAATATAGCTCCGCATGCCACCTGTGGCACCTGTGCCACAGGTTCGCCATCGTTGACCAAGCACATATTTTCCACAAACACAATAGGAGAGGTGCAAAAAAATCAATTGACTGATAGGGAGAAAAAAGTCAGAGTTGATTACTATCTGGATAGACCACAAGGAAATCTCAAAGCTATGGTTAAATAGGGAATTGGAAAAAGTATCTTAAGAGGAGGGGGGGAAATCCATATTGTTGCCAAGGGTACCATATGTACCTAATCTTGAAGTTGCTAGGAGTTAAAAATGCTTAAAGGACATTTTTCTTTTCCCCACTCTGCTGAGGTCATGATTCACTAGTGAGATCTAGTGCAACCTTGGAATCTAATCCCGTGGGGAATTGCATCAATAAAATTGTGCATCCCTAGTCAATATAATTTGCTTTTTAATCACCCAGATAGACCTCCTTCACAAATTAATTCTGAAAACAATCCCAAATCACTGAATTTTAGCACCATTTTATGTATCTTTGCCAGGCTGTATGTATCACTGATGATGGTGGTGTATTTTGTTTTTCAAGCAAAACTATTTGTAGGATTGGAAATTTAATTCTGTGGAGTCACAAAAAATGAGTATGGGAGTCTTTGCACTTCTGGGCCCAAAATTAGCTTTTAGGTTCCATATTTTGTCACCATGTCTTTCTTCAATTACAGCTGAGAAAACGAGAACATCTGCTTTCATGGCTTCATAATCTAGGAAGAATATGGTTGCAGTGCGTGTGAAGTGCATACTGCTGTGCTGCAGATGTTCATATACCATAAGATTGGGCTTTGGGGGGGAGATCAGGGACATTGAGTTGTCTTGCAAAAAAAAAAAGTATGGCCATATCAAAATATTTCTAAATTGCTTTCTTTGCTGAGTGCTGTAACTTGCCTTTATGTTGACAGTGACTGATTATCAAGATGAATGCATTTCGTTAGAAGTCAATTCCATTAGCACATCACACTTGCAAAAAGCTTCTTTACAAGAAGAAGATCTAGCTACCGTAGAACTCTGCCCTATTGATTTATTGTGGTTCTGGGATGAAGGCTTTTCCCTGAAAGCTACATTTGGCCTTGTTGTAGTACAGCTGTACCGAAGTCTTATTCTTGTCATTTGGACTTTATGCTCAGAGCCATTACCGAGTCCAACATTTAGGGCATCTTGTTAAGCAAATTGGAAGAGACACTTCAGGTTGCTGTGTGTGGTTTATTTTATTTTTTATTTATTTATTTTATTTATTGGATTTGTATGCCGCCCCTCTCCGCAGACTCGGGGCGGCTAACAACAATGATAAAAAACAACATGTAACAATCCAATTTAATAAAACAACTAAAAACCCTTATTATAAAAACCAAACATACACACAAACATACCATACATAACCTGTAATGGCCTAGGGGAAGGAATATCCTAACTCCCCCATGCCTGGCGACAAAGGTGGGTCTTGAGTAATTTGCGAAAGACAAGGAGGGTGGGGGCCGTTCTAATCTCTGGGGGGAGTTGATTCCAGAGGGCCGGGGCTGCCACAGAGAAGGCTCTTTCCCTGGGGCCCGCCAAACAACATTGTTTGGTTGACGGGACCCGGAGAAGGCCAACTCTGTGGGACCTTATTGGCCGCTGGGATTTGTGCAGTAGAAGGCAGTTCCGGATGTATTCTGGCCCAATGCCATGTAGGGCTTTAAAGGTCATTACCAACACTTTGAATTGTGACCAGAAACCAATCGGCAGCCAGTGCAGGCCGTGGAGTATTGCTTCCTTCCTGTTTCTTTTAAGTTTCAAATGGAGGACAGCACTCTCCATGCCGCACAATCTTCCCTGTGCATCCAGGACTTGCCTGCTACTTGGGCATTTAAAACAAAAAACAGGTTCCATTGCAAGCCCAGTCAGCTTCTGCCAGTAGAATAAGAATTGCTGTTTCTCCCTTTAAGTGGCTACTTCAACCTAGCTTGACATTATTGCTCATAGTCATGTCAATGAGGAATAACTTTATGTTACAGGAACAAGTTTATTTTGACAGTGGAATTAAATGAAAAGACTACCTGCAATCCTCAAGATTAATATTGATAGTTAATTTGGAAACATGTCTTATTTAACAGTAATTTGTGTGTACCAGAGGTGGATTGCTCATGGTTCAGATCGGTTTTTAGAACTGGTAGCGGTGGTGGTGGGAGACTCCGCCCACCCAGGACAATTCTGCAAACGTGCAGAAGCATCGCATGTGCAAATGCACATGCGAAACAGTAGCAAATTAATTCAGAACCCACTACTGATGTGTACGGTATATGAATGCATCAATACCAATCAAAAAAGGACAAAGGGGAAGATATTCTTTTATTTAAACATCTGAATGTTAAACATCTTCCCTCTATGAGGCAGGACAACATCTAACAGATAAACGCACAACAAATAGCTAACTCCTTTTGGACAATCTGCCATGTTTGACCATATGAGTTAATAATTCATTCACGATAGGAGCCTTTTTATTTATTATTGTTTTCTTTCACTTTAAAAGCCACGTTTGTAGGCTTCAATGTGGTAACTGGGATTTCTAGATCGTAAGTCTTATTATTGACAACCCTTTTATATATTTTTCTTCTCCTTCCCTACATTTATTTCAGCTGCCAGCTGAATTTCAGGAACGTGTCAGCCTCCACCTAGAAAAGCATGGATGCAGCCTCTCCGTACCTCTGTGTCATACATCGTTTGCCGATAATATACCAACTTGTGTCATTGCAAAAGTCCTGGAAAAGCCTGATCCAAACAATCTTTCTCCCCACATGTCAAGCCCATCAAGCAGAGATCTTGCCTTCCAGGAATCTCTTGGAAAACTTGGCCAAAGACCTCAGTACAAGTCCGACATTTACTGCAGTGATACAGCTCTTTACTGCCCTGAGGAAAGACGGCGGGAGAGAAGGCAGAGCGTAGACATGCAAGTCAAGGGCGTTGGGTTCTTGAGGTCCCAGAATTCCACCGACAGCACAGCTGAAGAAGATGGCTTCCATTCCAGCTTCTCCCATGAAGCTTTCCCAGAATACGTTACCTCTCTGCCTACTTCTAGTTCCTACTCCAGCTTTAGTGTAACGTCCGAGGAGAAGGAGAATGCCCAAGCTAGCACTATGACAGCCTCCCAGCAAGCCATTTACCTGAGCAGCCGCGATGAGATGTTTGAAAGAAAGCCATCTTCAGGTTATGAGCAGGGGAGTCCAAGGTTTGCCAAGGCTAAATCTATTCAGCACATGGAGCTGGCAGATGACAATGAGAACTCCCCTACTTTCACCAGGACTATGTCACCTTATGCAAGTGAGCCTTATCATTTCTCGGCCATAACAACTCAACAAGCTTTAGCATCACAGAAGATGCGCAGTGAAAGCAGGAACTCCCATTTGTCAGAAGAAGATCTACCTGGACAGTGGAGACAACTTAGTGTGGAAGATATTGGTGCGTATTCTTACAGGAACAGTGGCAGGCTTTCTCCCTGCAGCTTTTCAGAGCAGTATTACAGAAGCCCTATAAAGAAAGGAGACAGTCGGTCAAGTCCCATTTATGCTAGTTACAAAGGTGATAGCTTCTCAGAGGGAGATGATATTTGTCAAAGTAGACTTGTGGACTCTTGCTTCCTGAGGACAGACAGTGGTCTGAATATCGACATGAGTACCAGTTGTAAGCAGGACAAGTTGCCCTCTTATAAAACAAAAGAACTGAGGGACAAAAAATGTGAAAGAATCACAGTCCAGGTGTGCAGTAGCAAAAGCATGGATGGGAGTCCTGTGTTGAAAAGAGAATATGTTGACGTGAGTCCAAACAGTTCGGCTGAGTCCCTCAACCATAGTTCTATGGAGGCTTCAGAGATCCATCAGTCTTCCATCGAGCAAGGAAGCCATTCAAGCCTCCATAGCAAGCAGCAGCATCAGTTTCAACGGACTGGAAGTACAGGCTTAAGTCGAAAGGATAGCCTCACAAAAGCACAATTGTATGGGACCCTCCTTAATTGAAACATCTTCCAAAGCTGCAATAAAGACATAGGTAGAATGAGACAGAACAGCAACTATGATCACATTTGACACATCCAGTATCCTGTAGGTTTCTGAGAATATATTTTATATATATATATACACACACACAAACATTTATATATATATACATACACATATATGTATGTGTGTGTGTGTGTGTGTGTGTGTGTGTGCATATATATATGTATATAAAGAGAGAGAGACACAGAGAGAGAAAATATACAAATAGTCACGGTTTTAAGCAGGAAAAATGATAAAACCTGATAAAGGGAAATAAAAATATTACAAGACACTTTTCACATACAGTAATGACTTTTCCATCTTGGATACTAACCCTTTGCCCACTTTTATAACCTAATATATTTTTATAAACAAAACGGTATTTATTAGATTATCCTTAGTACTCTCAAGCACTTTGAGTGACATTTTTTGTCCCCTTCAAGTAAGTTTCTTATTTATTTTTTGTGCATGAGGCCACATGTGCCTAAATTCTTGGAGGGAAAGGGTTAAAAGAGAAAGAGGGGGCAAGAGAGAAAAAGACGGGAAAAACTTTTGCAAGGACAAATCAGACCCTATAAGATTTTAAAACATAGATTGTGTGCAGTGCAAGATATACAAGAATGTGATATTATAAAGAAATCTATTTTTAAATGAAATTGAATCAAAATAAACCACAAAGTTATTTAATACATATGTATTTAGGAGAGAGAGAGAAACTGGGGGGAAATGAATGCACAAAGTGATACAGATATTTTGGTTTGTCTGTCCCATTGTGTTTCAACTTCCCCACACTGTACACTACCTCAAAATTAATTGAGGGGTTCTTTGGTCACTTATTTTTCTGTAAGCTTGCATTTATATCGTCTCAACTGCATGGAGTGTCACAACTAGTACTGTATTTTGCATTACTTAATAAAAGGCACCAGTGAAAATGTTTTGATTTTTTTCTCATTAAAAGATGTTCTGACAAGATGTTGTTACTGTGTATTCAGTGGTTAAGCTATATACAAAACGTATGGTACTTATGCTACATCAGACCAAGCCTCATGGTCTCTGATGGTGACCAGTTCTCCCCACAATGTTTGCAATGAACTCAAGTGATGAATAAATGCAAGATCATAAACCAAGCAACCATGTTCATAGGAAGCCCTGCATTTATTACAGCTTTATAACAACAGTAGTATTTGGAGATGCCACCAATTTCTGTTTATGAATTCCAAAATAGCTTCACCCCACCATTCAGATATAGTTAAATCGCATGTTCAGAAAACGAATTGATGATCATGGCTAGGAATTCTGAACATTTGAATCCCAATTGATCTGGAAGATGCCTAAAGGCACTCAATACAGGATCATAGGAAATATTGTCCCTATTGACTAGAGCAATATCTGTAATATCAAGAAGGAATTTTCTTTTTGAAGAATTGAATACATGTTAGGATCTGTGTCTGATCCAGAGCTCTTCAGGTGCCTCACATAAACTCCTAAAATCTGCCACTCATCCACAGACCCTTTAGCAATCATCACTGTTTCTTGCTGCTGTTACCTATGGACTTATATATCATTTTGCTTCCATTTTTTAGGAAGGCTTGACTAAATATCTTCTTGGTTTCTATAATCCCTTGGATGTATGGTCATTGATTAAAATGAACAGCATTGGATTAAATTGGTGAAGTTCTTAAAAATTCTTTTTAAAGTTGAGATTCAGCATGAGATAACAGAAAGCTGGATTAAGGAATCAAGGAAATCTGGATTTAAATAATTGTTCAGCCCTGTAATCCTTTGCCCACCAAAGGCAACTTCCTGTACCTTAGTTTAATTTATTGGGCAGGGATAGTTTTATAATTAAATGACTGAGTACCAATTATTAAATTACCCATATTTTTTTGAATATAAGACCCAACTTTTTACCACCACCACCCCCAAAAGAAGGTGAAAACTTGGGTGCATCTTATACACTGAATGTAGTCCCACCCAGCCACCCCCATCTTTTGGCCTCTGGCTCCCAGGAATTTACTTCCTTGCAGCAAACAGTGCAGAGCCTGATTACCACAAGCAACTGATCAGCCTCCCGACCTACAACTCATTGAGGCTACAGGCAGGCCATGTGCTAAAACTGAAAGTGAATCTAGATGCAAGGAGGCAAATTGATGGGAGGCAAAGGCAGATTTTTATTTCCTTGTGCTAATCAGACTGCTGAAACTGGATGCAAGGAGGTAAGTCAATAACTACAAATGTCTATAGAATGTTCAGACTATTAGACTTGTTGTTCTAGACAACAAAATGAAGAAATTTTTTAAAATAAATGCTTGATCTGAAGAGGCACAGTGCTATGGTATCTTCTTTTAAACAGTAGAGAATAATGTATACTTCCAGAAAGATGCATCAATTATAACAGCATCTGTATAAGTATAATGTGAAATATAACAATGTCCTATTTTAGTATTGAGATAAGGCTGCTGAGTTAAACCCTGATTTAGTCATGTTTGGAGTAGATTTATTTAAAAAATTGGGAGGAGTTAGGGTGACTACATTTAAGAAAAAATTCTGGCATTAATATAGTGCCATAATGTACATTTCTCCAATTCTTTGCTATTTCTGTGGGTCAGCAAACAGTGTATATCATCTGTACTGTTTGCTGGGAGACAGAGGCAGGGTTTTTTTCCCTTTGTTGTTTCCCCCCAAAACTAAGGTGTGTCTTATACTCCAAAAAATACAATGTGCATTTTAGAACATTAATTGTTTAATTGTGTTCATGGTAAATGATTCGTTGAGCCCCTTTTGCTTAAAGGACAGGTGAAAGCATCCTGTTTTCAAGAGAGACTAAACAGATCCCTCTAAAAAGTTTATAATTAGGAAACAAATCCTCTAAGCCTTTCTAAGGAAGTTGTTCTAAAGGGAATATTACATCTGGTCACAGTAGATTCTGCAGCCACCAAAGGGAGAGTCTATGATACTTTTCTGTTTTGTTCTTTCATTTTTAATTAAGACTTCTTTAAGTAGCAAAAACTGTTTAAAAGATGTGTTTTTGTGAATACAATTTCTCAAAGATCATATGCACATTAACCAGCATGGGCATATAATCTTCATTCCTTAATAATGCCTTCATTTGTGCCTATGGATAAGGACATTGTTTCAAGTTAGATATATTCTGGTGGTGGGTTCAGACATTATATAAACCACGGTTTGTTTAATTGATTTGTTGCCGTATAGACAGAATTCACAGAATGTGCTAAACCATAAATCATAGCTTACTGCCCTTATGTATGGGTTCACCCAACACACTAAGTCAAAAGTGGAAAAATATTCTTAATAAAATGTGTAAAAATAATACCGTGTTTCCCCAAAAATAAGACACTGTCTTATAATAATTTTTGCTCCAAAAGTTGTGCTGCGTCTTATTTTCGGGGGGTGCCTTATATTCTGATCCTTCCCCTTTAATTCTTGGAGTGTTGGTACGCTCCACTTGAAGAGCCTTACTGCCCCCGCTGCCACCAATTTTGCTGCTGCTGATTTCGCCGCCGCTGGGACCCTCAGCTGTTTGGTGGCCCACCTGTCTTCTGGTACCAAGCGGCGCCGGTGCCGAAAAAAGATGGGTCCAGCGAGGGGGCTGAGCCTTGGCTGCCGCTGCCCAGATTGCACCTCCTGCCCCCACGGCGGCCAACAGAAGACGGTGGTACGATCTGCGGCGGCAGAGGTCCTGTGAGCCACCAAGCAGCTCAGTTTTGGGGTTAAGTAAAACCAGGCATGGAGGAGGGAGGGGGGAGGAAGAAAGGAAGCATATTACGGTACCGTATGTTTTTCCACCACTACGCCTTATTTTCGGGGGGGGGTGCCTTAGATTAACAAATTCTGCAAAACCTCTGACATGCCTTACATTCGGGGTACGTCTTATTTTCGGGGAAACACGGTAATATCATTATAGGTATGTGGAATGTGAACAAACCATGGTTTTTTTTTAATTGACTAGTATGAAGTCTAATAAGAACAAAATAATAGGATGCTTTCAAAATGAGTTGTGAGTTAAATCAAAGGATTTAATGTAAATGGCATACAAGGAAAGTTGAAAGAAATAGTCTACAGTAGTGTACATTAAAAAAAAGTGAGTCATTTTCAAATATTTTAAAAGTACAGTACACAAAATAGCAATTAAGCCCTGGGGTTTTTTGTCTTGGGCACAGGATATCGAGCATAAAAGAATGTGGAAGGACTGATAAAAACAGCTGTGCAAAATGTCTTTCTGCCATCTGAAAAGCATTGCGAAAAAGATTCCGCCTTTCTAAGGAGAGACAATTAGTACTCATTATATGAGGGGTATTATTATTTGTTCAGATGTCCAAGATAAGATGGTGGTATAATTAGAAGCTGATCTATAATCAATAAATGCCAAATGCCATTAATTCTAAACCAGTCATTTCTAACCTTTTGCCTTAAGGCTGCTGATGGCCTGCAAGAGAACTGCAAGTAGTGTATGGGACAGGTACCAGCAATGCTGAAACCTTACGAGATAATCACATTTAATTTTTTTTAAAAACCCAGGCTGCTGCCCTGTTTGGACCTTAGCCACTGAATTGGTTGATATACAGTAGATCCTTGAAAATGCTATTCTGAAAGGACCTGTTTTTAAATAAGTGTTGACTGCCCAAAGGCTTCTAAATGAGAGACAAAATACATTATAAAATCCACATAACTCTAGCTAATCTACCTGACAAAATGCATGAACCCCACTATTCTTTAAGGTTTTGTCCCTGGCTGCCACCCGTTCATCTGTTGACCATGGAATAGGGCTTCCTCAGACATGGCTGCCTCTCTCTGCCTTTAGAAAATTTGGAGATTATTATTATTATTATTATTTATTATTATTATTATTATTATTATTATTATTATTATTATTATTATATTAGATTTGTATGCCACCCCTCTCCGGAGACTCGGAGCGGCTCACAACAATACATCTTTGTTTGCTAGGCTCTTGGCCAGGGGTGGCCAATTCATTTTGCCATGGGACCGCATGAGAAATTGGGATGGTTTTAGAGGGCCAGACTAATATAATTAATTCAGATCTATCCAATACTGCATATTATTGGGTAGAACTGAGTTAATTATATATTATATATTATATATATTTTTATATATTATATCTTGAACACCCGGTTCTTATCTAGAAAAGTTGGATCGACCTCTGTGGGCCGGTCACAGACAGTGGGCGGGCCACATCTGGCCCTCAGGCCGCATCTTGCCCAGATCTGCTCTTGGCTATACATTAGTTTATTATTATTTATGTGTGATTTTGGGTCAATCACTCACTCTCTCAGTCCATCCCACCTCTCAGGGTTATTCTGAGGAAAATAGGAGGATATGTTGGGATATGTTCATTACTTTGAGTTATTTCTAAAAATAACGGCATGAGAAAACTTAAATAAATTAGCCATCTTCGTTTAAATAGTAGGATGGAGTTTGAATTTAAACAAATAAGGTTAACACTTGTTTTTTTTAATAAAGCCTTCCAGGTGAATGAAGCTCAATTGATTTTAACTGGGCGACTCCAGTTTGGGGTAAATCTGAATTTAGCCTGTTACAGGTCCAAATATTTATGACTTCTCTGTGGAAGGCATTCCATTCTTGGGATGTTGCCAACAAGAGGGCCTTCCCCTGATAAGCATCTTTTCAGATCACTTGGGAGAAAGCCAAGATTAAACAAGGGCATATCATAAATATAAATTGAATTTTAAGAGATGTCTCTGATAAAGGTTAAAAATCCGTTGACAGCTTCTCACATTAAATAATAACTAAAGATATTAAATGTATACAAATGTGTACAAACAGTGTTTTTTTCCTTCCCTAAAGCTAGTTTTATGAAAATTTCAAAAATGCAGTGTAGTTCAGCTTTAAGCCATGCAGGCATCTAAATTTAACATTTGCCTCAGTTCTTGGTTATAAAACATTCTGAGTTTGCCAACTGAAGCTGTTCCTATGGCATCAATCCGGTCAAAGCTAAATTTGGCATCCCTCCTTTGAGGACAGCTTTCAGCTAATCTTGCTTTTCAATCAAGATATAGATTTTATCCAATTTGTCTGTGATTCAGTTTCTCTTTGTCCTTTTGCCTTTGAAAACCTCTTCCTTAAAGAACTTGATCGCTATAATGAGAATTGATTGTGAATTTGTCCGGGTCAATATTTAATTCTTGGATTAATTTAATTCTTGGATATTTTCAGACTGGCTACAATTTACAAATCAGTTTGTCTGGATTTGTAGGGTGGCAGAAATCAAATCTCAGTTGATAGTCCAAAATGTAATACTTGTGTGTGTGGATACACGGGTTATATTTGTGGACCTATACATGATGAAAAGTGAAGGGAGAGAAAAACCAAAAAGCAACTATTTATTTATTTTATTTATTTATTCATTTGTCCAATACACAAATACATAGTGTTGTGGTTCAGCCTGGGACCCCTCCGGGAATGGCTGATTTGCTGTCGGCTTCCAGCTCAGAGGGAGAGGCTGAGGACCAGGAGGTGCAGACTGACAAGGAAGCGGAATCCCAGGCTGAAGAAGAAGGACAGCCAGAGTTCCACCAGGGGGAGCTCTCCCCAGCAAGCAGCCTGGATTCCCTGGGGGAAGATGCTCATGACATCATAGATATGCGACACAGGAGAGCTAATCAGAGACGAACTCAATTGGCTAGGTATTTCCAGCATTAGAGGTCACAGCTGGGTTTGGGTGTGGTGCTTGGGAAAGGATAAAAGGCGGCCCCACCCTTCCTGGCTTGTGGAGTTTTATCTTGGAGATTCGTGAGACCTGTCTGTGAACTTTGGTGGCTACAATCCTGGTTTGTGCCTTGGACTATTGAAACCTTGGGGGGGGGGTGCCAGCAAGAAGCTTGTGAAATTGACTGGACATCAGGACCCTGTTGTAACGTATTGTAACCTGTCTGCTGTGAAGACAGGTTTTCCTTTGTGCTTATTTTTTCCTGCTATAAAATACTTTTGGATTTTACCAGAGTGTCTGGCTGTTTTTTCAGTGGGTGTGGAGGTCTGGGAAAACCCAGACAGAACACATAGGAAGAAAAATAGACATGTAGTAATATATATAAGGGTAAAGTTAACTTAGAGGAGAGGATATATGAAAGAAAGAAAATATATATGATAAGTGAGAGAAAGGAAAGACAATTAGACAGGGGACGAAAGGCACACCAGTGCACTTATGTACGCCCCTTAATGTATTACAGTATTAAAGTATTACAATACTAAATGTATTACAGTATGAACCTTAATAGGATTGCCAGAAAAGAATAAGCCGCCCCGAGTCCTCAGAGAGGGGCAGCATATAAATCCAGTAAGTAAGTAAGTAAGTAAGTAAGTAAGTAAGTAAGTAAGTAAGTAAGTAAGTAAGTAAGTAATCTTAAAGGGTTTGTGTACTCTGCAGTACAAGGGACAAATACCATAAATGAGGCTTTGCTATTAGGAAAGTTAAATTGTTACCTTGAACACACCATCTAACTATATGGCTCAAATCACTGTGAGAATGAATATATATACTGATTCATATCTGATTTGAGATTAATAATAAAGTAGGTTAGGGTTTGATTGAAAGAGAAAGGTAAAAATTTGTGGCCCCAAAATAGAAACCAAATGAAATTGGACGTCACAATGAGCAACTTAAATTTAATCCAGAGTATAAATCATAAATATAGTTCTGCCTGACTCTGAATAAACCTGTATGCAATTGTAGATTGATGAACATTCTTTTTATTTAACAAGAGTTAAATAGTCCCTATCACAAGGACATAAATTGAAGGGACTTTAAAGTTAAATTTACTTGAGACAAAAGAAATCAGACTGGCAAATGTTTTGTGTCATCTTGATTGAAGGCCTACGCTTCTGTAGGTGTTGTGATATCACATAATATCTCAGAGGAGTAAGCAATGCCCCAGTGCTGCTTTTGTCATGCACTTTGTTACATTGGGTGGGAATGAAGAGACGAGATGTAGGAACAAATTTAGCACCTTAGCTGGATTGCAATACGAACTGCCGGCTGGCTGCAGGGAAGCCACTTTTAAGAGCTTGCCTGTAATCAAACTGACCACTGGCAGGTTATTTCTCCTGCAACTGGATTAGCCAATCAGCGGTGGTTATGCAAATCTGTCCTACCTATGGCCATATGTAACACCCTTAATTTGGTGTACAGTTCAGGGGTCCATCTGGACTACTTGAAGTGCAGGTAGCAGCTATACCTAGCCTTTGGATAAGTGTATCATATACACCAACTGAACCTATTTCTCGATACAGTCACTTCTGGATTGTTTGGAAGAAAATAATCAATTGGTACCTTCACATCAGTCATGACTCCTAGAAATGGCTGGGACACATTCCCGTAATTTTCTTGCCAACGTTTTTGGAATTAGTTTACCGTGTCTTCTTCCTAGGGCTAAAACAGAATACCTGGCTCAAAGTCACTTAGCTGGCTTTGTGCCTAAGGCAGGTTTAGAACTCATGATCTCCTGATTTATAGCTTGGTTCATTTAACCACTGCATCAGGGGTGGGTTCTTCCCAGTTAGGACCAGTTTGCCATAACTGGTAGCGATCTGCTGGTGATGTCATAATGATGTCATCAATCTGGTTCACTCAGTGCCGGTCCGTGGTCGCAACCAACTTTTTAAAAATTATTTTTTAACAAGTTTTTAATTATTAATTCTTTTTCTTCTGAGCATGCGCAGAAGTCGAGTTTCTGGCACTGTGCATGTGGTCGCCATCTTGTTTTTGGCTTCTTTTTTATGCTGAGCATGTGCAGAAGCCAAGTTTCCAGCACTGTGTATACGGTTGCCATCTTGTTTTTTCAGCTTTTTTAAAAAAATGCTTTCAAATTTTTCAGCACTGTGCATGTGTGTGTGCGCAAAGCATATGCTCTCCCACAAGGACCACTTACGCAGCATGGGAGGAAGCGAACCAACAGCAAGGTAAGTTAGAACCCACCCCTACACTATATCGTTGTAGTTTGCTCCAAGTGGAACTGCCCTTGAAGACCGTTCAGAAATGACAGCTGGTACATACTACAGTATGAATCGTTATGAGGATGCCTCAATAGAAACATAAGAAGATTGACGGCAGAAAAAGACCTCATGGTCCATCTAGTCTGCCCTTATACTATTTCCTTTATTTTATATTAGGATGGATATATGTTTATCTCAGGCATGTTTAAATTCAGTTACTGTGGATTTGCCAACCAAGTTTGCTGGAAGTTTGTTCCAAGCATCTACTAATCTTGCAGTAAAATAATATTTTCTCACGTTACTTCTAATCTTTCCCCCAACCAACCTCAGATTGTGCCCCCTTTTTCTTGTGTTCACTTTCCTATTAAAAACAGTTTTCTCCTATACCCACATAACCACTACTGTGACAACTGGGCTGATTACCAATAGAATATGGATGCAATTCAAGGAGCTGGAAGTCACCTATCTGACATAGGAATAGTCTGTCTCCAATTCTTTATAGCCATCCTACAAACTCTTGGTCCCATCAGCTGAGCAGTGTATTTTGATAAAGTGTGGAAGTCACAACTTCTTGCAGGGTCTGACCTATGGAGGAGGGTGGGAATCCAGCTGGCCCTGACTCAGCTAGTCAATTAAAACCTGTTTTATTCCCCAGTATCATGAGATGTTGCCCTAGCTCATCGCAAGCAGACATGTGCACACCGTCCAGCTGATTTTTGGCTCACATGGAGGCTCTGGGAGGGCATTTTTGGCTTTTGGAGGGCCTCCGGGGAGATGGGGAAGGGCATTTTTGCACTTTCCAGACTCCAGGGAAGCCTTTGGAGCCTGGGAAGGGTGAAAAACAGGCCTACAGGGCCCACCAGAAGTTGGGGAACTGGTTGTTTCTGGCCTCTGGAGGGGCAGGGGAAGCAATTTTTGTCCTTCCCAGGCATTGAATTATGGACGTGGGCACTCGCGCAGACACAGTAGTGTGCGTGCACACGCTTTTGGCACCTGGGGGGGAAAAGTTTTGCCATCACTGCTCTACATGAACACTTCATTCATAAGCACAATTCTAGTCAATCATTGGGCGTGTTACACATTGTCTTTGGATGCCAATTAATGGTAGGACGGACTGAGTAATTTGATCTTAGCATTTATTTTGAGCAACAATGCCGGCAATTAAACTTACTTAGAAACAATTGGAACTTTCTGCTTTATTGCTTATTAGACCAGTTGATAATCACTATGCATTCGATGCCAAGTAAGGTGGAGGAGGCATTTTCAAGCAGATTTAATGGGCTATTTTCCAATTTTGGCGACTTGTTCATTGTTGCTAAAGGACAGATGGTGCTCTGTATCCTTTCCATCAGATCCTCATTTAGTTGAGACAGCCTGCCTGGAGGGTTTTTCCATTTGCTTTCTTGGCTTCTACTCGGAAAGCATCCATGTGAGTGACAGGTTTCATTTTGCAGACTCACAACTGAGATTGACATGAGATGTCCACCCACCTCAAAATCAGGAAGGAAGGAAGGAAGGAAGGAAGGAAGGAAGGAAGGAAGGAAGGAAGGAAGGACGGGGGGAGGGAGGGAGGGAGGGAAGGAAGGAAGGAAGGAAGGAAGGAAGGAAGTTTAAAGAGGAGAAACTGACAGACTCAGTTTCACAGACTCCTTTGGTAAGAGAGAAATAGAGATGGTCCAAAAGTTTGGCTTGCAGCTTTTATTTATTTGTTTGGTTGGTTGGTTGGTTGTTCGTTCGTTCGTTCGTTCATTCATTTATTTTGTCCAATACAAATTGAAAGTTACAGAGAATAAAAACATGTAGTAGTAAATATCAGGGAAAGGATATAAGAAAAGATATGAGAATAGAATATGTCAATGAAGTGTAACACATCAAGTGTTACAAAAACTGTTTGTTCTTAAAGTGTCTTTCAAGGGCTCCTTCCTTGATGTGTTTTATTTTTCTTTCAAAATCATTGTCTCTCAGTCTCTTTCACTTTTTTCTCACAGCAACTTTGAGATTGACTGAGTTGAGGAATAGTGTTGTTTATGTTTATGTTTATGTTTATTTAGATTTGTATGCCGCCCCTCTCCGCAGACTCGGGGCGGCTCACAACAAAGTGAAAAAACAGTTTACAACAAATCTAAATTTCTACTAAAAACATTTAAAAGACCCCATTTTCTAAACACACATACATACACACATACCATTCATAAATTGTATATGCCCGGGGGAGATGTCTCAGTTCCCCCATGCCTGACGACATAGGTGGGTCTTAAGGAGCTTACGAAAGGCAAGGAGAGTAGGGGCAGTTCTAATCTCCGGGGGGAGTTGGTTCCAGAGGGCCGGGGCCGCCGCAGAGAAGGCTCTTCCCCTGGGGCCCGCCAACCGACATTGTTTAGTTGACGGGACCCGGAGAAGGCCCACTCTGTGGGACCTAATCGGTCGCTGGGATTCGTGCGACAGCAGGCAGTCTCGGAGATATTCTGGTCCAGTGCCATGAAGGGCTTTAAAGGTCATAACCAACACTTTGAATTGTGACCGGAAGTTGATCGGCAACCAATGCAGACTGCGGAGTGTTGGTGAAACATGGGCATACCTAGGTAGGCCCATGACTGCTCTCGCAGCTGCATTCTGCACGATCTGAAGTTTCCGAACACTTTTCAAAGGTAGCCCCATGTAGAGAGCATTACAGTAGTCAAACCTCGAGGTGATGAGGGCATGAGTGACTGTGAGTAGTGAGTCCCGGTCCAGATAGGGCCGCAACTGGTGCACCAGGCGAACCTGGGCAAACGCCCCCCTCGCCACAGCTGAAAGATGGTTCTCTAATGTGAGCTGTGGATCGAGGAGGACGCCCAAGTTGCGGACCCTCTCCGAGGGGGTCAATAGTTCCCCCCCCAGGGTAATGGAAGGACAGATGGGATTGTCCTTGGGAGGCAAAACCCACAGCCACTCCATCTTATCCGGGTTGAGTTTGAGTCTGTTGACACCCATCCAGGCCCCAACAGCCTCCAGACACCGGCACATCACTTCCACTGCTTCGTTGACTGGACATGGGGTGGAGATGTAAAACTGGGTATCATCAGCGTACTGATGATACCTCACCCCATGCCCTTGGATTATCTCACCCAGCGGTTTCATGTAGATATTAAATAGCAGGGGGGAGAGGACAGACCCCTGAGGCACCCCACAAGGGAGAGACCTCGGAGTCAACCTCTGACCCCCCACTAACACCGACTGTGACCGACCGGAGAGGTAGGTGGAGAACCACTGAAGAACAGTGCCTCCCACCCCCAACCCCTCCAGCCAGTGCAGAAGGATACCATGGTCGATGGTATCGAAAGCCGCTGAGAGGTCAAGAAGCACCAGGACAGAGGATAAACCCCTGTCCCGGGCCCGCCAGAGATCATCCATCAATGCAACCAAAGCAGTTTCCGTGCTGTAACCGGGCCTGAAACCCGACTGCTGGGGACCTAGATAATCGGCTTCTTCCAAGGATCGTTGGAGCTGGAGTGCCACCACCTTCTCGACAACCTTCCCCATAAAGGGAAGGTTGGAGACTGGACGGTAGTTATTAAGTACGGCTGGGTCCAGGGAAGGCTTCTTGAGGAGGGGGTGCACGAGCGCCTCTTTATAGGATGATGCAAAGGATCCCCTCCCCAAGGAAGCATTGACAATCTCCTGGACCCAGCTCCGTGTCACCTCCCGGCTGGCTGAAACCAGCCAGGAGGGACACGGGTCCAGTAAACAGGTGGCGGAACTCACAGCTCCAATGGCCTTGTCCACTTCATCAGGTGTCACCAGATCAAACTCTTCCCAGACAGGTGGACAAGTACGGGCCCCAGTCACCTCGACTGACTCGTTGTCAGCCGACTCTGTTTTCCAATTGGAGTCGAGGTCCGCCCGGATCTGAGCGATTTTATCAGCAAAAAATGTGTTAAAGTCCTCGGCACTACTCTGTAAGGGCTCCCCAACTCCCCTCTGATTAAGAAGGGAGCGGGTCACCCTAAACAGAGCGGCCGAGCGGGATTCTGCTGATGCAATCAGGGCGGCATGATACGCGCATCTTGCCGCCTTGAGCGCCACTTTGTAAGTCTTAATAAAAGCTCTTACAAGTGTCCGATCAGATTCAGACTTAATCTTCCTCCATTGCTTCTCTAGACGTCTCTTCTGGCGTTTCAACTCCCGGAGCTCCTCGTTGAACCATGGAGCTCTACGGGGTCTAGCGCCGCGGAGAGGTTGCAAAGGCGCAATCCGGTCAAGAGCCTCCGCTGCAGCCTTGTTCCAGGCCACCGCAAGAGACTCCACCGAACTGTGGACGAGTGCATCTGGAATAACCCCAAGCGCCGTCTGAAAGCCCTATGGGTCCATCAGGCGTCTGGGGCGGAACATCTTAATTGGTTCCACCTCCCTGCGAGGGAGGATTGGAGCCAGGAAGTCAAGCCGTAGTAGAAAATGGTCTGACCATGACAAAGGCAATGCTTCTAAGCCCCTTAGTCTCAGACCATTACTCAGTTGCTCAGAAAGGAATACCATGTCAGGTGCGTGTCCTCCCTCGTGAGTCGGACCCTGAACTACTTGAGTCAGGTCCATGGCTGTCATGGTGGCCATGAACTCCTGTGCCAACCCAGAGGTTTCGCCGAGTGACGGCAGGTTGAAGTCCCCCAAGACAATAAGTCTGGGGAACTCCACCGCCAACCCGGCTACCTCCTCGAGTAGCACAGGCAGGGCTTTTGACACGCAGCTTGGAGGCAGGTACATGAGAAATAAGCCCACCTGAACCCCTAAGTCCAACTTCATCAAGAGAGACTCGCAACCCGCAATCTCTGGAGCAATGCGTCCACGTAGGCAAAGGCTCTCCCTGGCTATAATAGCCACTCCTCCCCCCCTTCCCTGGGGTCGAGGTTAATGCCATATCTGAAACCCGGCTGGGCAGATTTCAGAGAGAGGAAGTCCTCCCTCCGGGCCCAGCCAGGTTTCAGTAATACATGCCAGGTCGGCCTCCTCATCCAGGATCAAATCCCAGATGAGGAGAGCTTTATTTACCACTGACCTGGCATTGAGCAGCAGCAACCTGAGCCCAGGGCCAGAATTACACTCATCACCAGTGTCCAAGGTTGGGCTCACGGAGCCAGAACAAGGGATCGTTATTAGGCAACGGTCCCTCGTTCCCCTGGAACGGCTAACTCCGTGGCCCCCGCCATATCTGCCTCTCCCCAGCAGTACCGGGATATTCCGACCCTCTGCCACCCCAGAGATCGATGCCCCTTCCCCTCCCGCCTCTCGAGCGTCAGGTGGGCCAAATCTATCATTCATACTGTTACCATTCATCTCATCAATACCGTGACCCCCCCAACCATCCCAGTCATACCAATCATTCGTCTCATGCACAATGTTACATACATCCCAATCATCCATTAGTTAAGAAACCCCCAATAGTTAAAAAATAGATCAAATTAATAGAATAGTTAATAGTCATAAAAACACAATAAGTCTCACAATATACAATATAAAATAGAAAACAGAAAAAAAGATTGTAAAGTGCAAGTTCTAAATTGCTTAAAAATGCTTTAAAAATAGGAAGTAATTAAAGATCAATTGTCCATCAGGTCAGCAATGCAGCCTCAGTTCTAAAAGGTGAGGTTTTTTGGGGGGGAGGATTTTTTGGGGTAGGGATGTTCAGGGGAAAGATGTTCAGGAAAAAGTCCTAGTGTATTTTTCTTCAGGTTTGTGGTGACAGCCCCTGCCACAGGCTGGCACCCTCAGATCTTTCTCTGGGTTCTCCTAGGTATATGAGTTCTGTCCTCCAAAGTCTCTGAGGCAGGCTTTTTAGCTCTCTATGTATCAGCCACCAATCTCGGCCCCTCTGACTCAGCAGTACCGCTCGGCTCTCGATGTTCCGCCTAGCCTCTTCCCCGTGTCTCTGTAATTGTCGGGTGATACCTCCAGTCCTCCAATCCTTCCGCAACCCCACACAGCCGTATCGCCACCATTCAGTCGCTGCAAACCTCAGCCCAGGCCAGCAGCCTCCACAATGTTCTCCTCGGCTTCCTCCTCCGAAGGGAAGACCTCCTTCTCGTTCCGAAGCCATGCCACAACTCACTGGCCTCCACCACGCTCCTCCGGCTTCCTCCACCAAACCGGTCGCCCTACTTCCTCCATAATAGTCCTCCACCCGTTGGCCCCTCCAATGCCGAGCGCTCCCACCATACCGCGCTCGACTCCTGGGCCCGTCGGGGAGGAAAGGAAGGGGCAGTCGTCCTCCAAAACCGCCCAGCTCAGTCTCTCAGTCTCTTTCACTTTTTTCTCACAGCAACTTTGAGATTGACTGAGTTGAGGAATAGTGAATAGACCAAGGCCACATCTCAACAGAGATCTGAACATGCATTAGAAGCTATGGCTTTCCTCTCATTCTTTGTATTCCTAGCAGTGTTAACCTACCACGTGTTCTCTGATGTACAATAATGGATGAAAGCCTAGAATACAATAGAATTCTTTATTGGCCAAGTGCGATTGGACACACAAGGAATTTGTCTTTGGTGCATATGCCCTCAGTGTACATAAAAGAAAATATACATTTGTCAAGAATCATGAGGTACAACAATTAATTATTGTCATAGGGGGTCAAATAAGCAATCAGGAAACAATGTTAATAAAAATCTTAAGGATGCAAGCAACAAGTTACAGTCATACAGTCATAAGTGGGAGGAGATGGCTGATAGGAATGATGAGGAAAAAAACTAGTAGTAATAGCAGTAAATAGTTTGACAGTGTTGAGGGAAATATTTGTTTAGCAGAGTGATGGCATTTGGGGAAAAACTGTTGTTATGTCTAGTTGTCTTGGTGTGTGGTGCTCTATAGTGATATTTTAAGGGTAGGAGTTGAAACCGTTTATGCCCAGGATATGAGAGGTCAATAAGTTTTGTATGCTCTGGTTAGTAGTTAGTGAGATTACCAGAGTAGAAGCTATGTAGGATTAGGTTAACAACTCTTGAAGCCTTTTTGACGATGTTGTTGCAGTGGGCTTTGGCACTTAGGTCATTTGATATAAGTATTCCAAGGTCTTTAATGGAGTGAGGGTTGTCTGCAAGGTCTTGTTTATTCAGCTTGTATTTGGTGTTCTGATTCTTTTTGCCATTGTGTAGGAGGACAGAGCATTTTTGGTTGAGATTTGGAGTTGCCAGATGTTTGACCATTCAGACACAAAATCAAGGTCTTTTTGGAGAGTAGCTGTGTTATTGGTGGTGTTGAAAAGTTCAATGAAGAGAACACAGTTGCTTGTAATGTATTATAATGTATTACTTACTACACACCATTATTATTCTTTTGACATATTTATAGTGTATAATTATAATTCCTTGCAATGTGTTATGATGAGTCTATAAAATTGTTTGCTAGTTTTGTTGCAACAGACAAATAAGGCATGGATCCAAGCTATCTGAGGAAGCTTCTCATCCCAAGGGGAGGAGCCTGATCCACCATCATGCTGGGAGAAAGAGCATGCTGTAACCCCCATCGGTCAAGGGATTTCAGCTGTAAGATCCAGAAGAAGATCCTTTTCTGCCATGGCCCCTGCTCTTTGGAACACTGTACCTCCCAAAGTGAGATCTAGGTCCATTCTTTTGGCCTTTCAAAATGACATGAAGACATGGCTCTGCCAACTTGCTTTTGGAGCACCAATGGGGAGGTGGAGATTAATTGAATATTAAATTTAAGATCCCTATTTATTGTAATGTTTCCTATCTATTTCTATTGAAGGATTGTAAGCCACCTAGCATCATCTTTGGTGAGATGGGCAGCAGAAAAATGTAATGAATGAATGAATTGTGATTTCTCTTCTGAATCTGTGTCAGCTGTTCAGAACAGGAGATCTCCTGTACCTTTGTTACACTGAATACATGAGGCCCTTCCTAGATGATAATTCTCAACAAAACTAGCAAACAATTTTATGGTCTCATCATGACACATTTATTTATCATTTTTATTAATTGGATTTATATGCCGACCCTCTCCAAGGACTCGGGGTGGCTCACAACATGTCAAAACAATATACAGTATACATATAGTATCTAAAAATCCAATTAATATAGCTAAAATGTCTTTTAAAACCTTAATAACATTTAAAACCAATCATTCCCATTAACACAGCAAAACATACTTACACTCATCAGCCAGGGGGCTAGGGTCTAATGGCCCCAAGCCTGACAGCACAGATAAGTCTTTAAACTTTTATGGAAGGTGAGGATGGGGGCAATGCGAATCTCTAGACGGAGTTGATTCCAGAGGGCTGGGCCCCCCACAGAGAAGGCTCTCCCCCTCGGCCCCGCCAAGCAACATTGTCTAGTTGTCTAGTTGATGGGACCTGGAGAAGGCCGACTCTGTGGGACCTAACCGGTTGCTGGGACTCATGTGGCAGAAGGCGGTCCTGCAGGTAATCTGGTCCGATGCCATATAGGGCCTTAGAGGACATAATCAACATTTTGAATTGCATCCAGAAACCAATCGGCAGCCAATGCAGTCCACAGGATGCTGGAGAAATATGGGTATACCTTGGAAGGTCCATAACTGCTCGCATGGCTACATTCTGGACAATTTGAAGTGTCCAAACACTCTTCAAAGTTAGAATCACATTGCAAGAAATTATAATGAAATGCAATTGAACCAGATCAGGGGTGTCAAACTTTTTTAAAAATTAAAAATAAATTTTATTTGAATACACTTTTTAATAGGAAAGTGAACACAAGAACAAGGGAGCACAATCTGAAGTTAGTTGGGGGAAAGATCAAAAGCAACATGAGAAAATATTATTTTACTGAAAGAGTAGTAGATCCTTGGAACAAACTTCCAGCAGACGTGGTTGGTAAATCCACAGTAACTGAATTTAAACATGCCTGGGATAAACATATATCCATCCTAAGAAATAGTGTAAGAGCAGACTAGATGGATCATGAGGTCTTTTTCTGCCGTCAGTCTTCTATGTTTCTATGTTTCTATGTTACATACAGTATATACACACAATACACAAAACAAAACTAAAACATTTAAAAAGTCAAATTTGATTTCATTGAAGGTCGCATCAGGATTGTGCTTGACCTCAGGAGTGTGGCAGGCCTGGCCAGGGTGGGGATAACCACCTTGACGTCACTCGTGTCGGGGGCATCTGGTAGCCCATGTGCTGTGTCAGTGAGCTCCATTTTCAGCTACAACAGCATCCTGCTGCCCTCTGCCAGTGAAAATGGAGCCTCGGGGGGCAGCATACGGCCCTTCCAAGCTCCATTTGTGCTAACAGAGGTACCACCGGTCCTTTGCTGTTTCTAGGGCGGCCCCACGGGCCAGACCTAAGCACCCTGTCAGTTGATCTGGCCCCAGACCTTGAGTTTGACTCTCCTGATCCAGATGGTCTTTCTCCAACCATCGTACATACAGACATACCATGCATAAAATTGTAAAGGCCTAGGGGGAAAGAGTATCTCAATTCCCCCATGCCTGGCGGCAGAGGTGGGTTTTAAGTAGCTTATGAAGGGCAAGGAGGGTGGGGGCAATTCTGGGGGGAGTTGGTTCCAGAGGGCCGGGGCCGCCACAGAGAAGGCTCTTCCCCTGGATCCCGCCAAGCAGAATTTTCTATGATAGCTGCTTTTCCTTGCTAAACTCTTTTTTTAAAATCTAGCAATTTGGCTTCATTGGTTCAAAAAGGAGTTTCTCACTGAAATCCTTCTAACATGCAAGACTGCATAGTACTGTACACAGTTATACCCTTTGTATTTTTAAGATATTGTTAGTTATGTATTTTTGAGCTTTGGACAGAAAAATTCCAGCAGTCTTCCTTTCTATTTTTTGTTCCAATGATAGGTTTTGCCTGTCTGCTAATAGCTATTTGCCTTTAATGGCAAACCCTTTGAAGAGAAACTCTATCCCCAAGTTTATCGTCCTCTGCCCAGCTCAGAATGCTCTCTGAACCTGGTTGTTTATTTGAATATATTTTATTAACCGACTAGATAGCAGCTTCAGTTTTTTAAAAAGTGAATTTGGGGGTTTGTTCCCTGCCAATTTTGTCAGGGTATGATTTTCTCTTTGATTAAGGTATTGTTTTCTGTTTGATTCTTGTTTCATATAAGTCCTGCTTATCTGGCTGTTAGTTGCTGGAGATGTGTTTTTTATTCTTTCTTAGCGTATTTTTGTCTCTTTTGAATAGCATGTAAGTATGGTTTATTTATATGTCCATAGATGCCTGATTTGTCCCAATCCCAAGCTTCCAAGAATTCTGTAACTTTTTTAAAAAATTAGCTTGGTTTGTTTTCTTCTTGGATTGCTGGGTCTTTGGTCCACTTGAGATGTTTTGGAGGGCTTTAGTTGGTTTCTGTGCTATTGTAATGATGTGTGATTGTAATAGTATTTTGCTTGTTTCTGAGATGTTTTTGATGTGTGCTGATATTTTCATAATGTGTAGTGGGTTGAGTGATCAAGCACATAGAAATAAACCACAGAAGAGTCAACAATAATTTCAGCTGAGAAATTATGGGCATCCGAAGTCAATTAATTGACTTGGATGAAAATTATATATATTATTATAAAATTACAAAACCCTGCATTAATTACATAAATTAAGACTTTGGATTTCATAAACATTTAAATCAAATGAACATTCCTTCCTACCAAGTGATCCATTAAATCGATATTTCATTATATTGGGCATTGGAATCAATCAATTTCTGCAGGGTCACTCTTCATTCAACTCTGTTAAGAGAACAAGGATGGATTACAGCATTGTTTAAAGTTGTATTCTATATTCCACACTATCCAATTCTAGTTCCACCAATCAAAATCTGCAGATCAATAAACATCCTACCTTTTTTTTGAAGCGAAGTATTTTTCTTATTTTTTCTTATTTTTCCCTAATTCACAAAATTAGAAAAAAATATTCTGTTTTCATTTTTTAATATCCAAGTTTCCTCAGATCACATGATTTTAAATCTTTATTTTACTGATATATTTTTAAAAACACTGCTACAGTATCATGTTTATGGGTTTCCATAGTAAGATGGTGTGTTTAAGATATAAAATAGGACATTGTGATATCATTTAATATTAGCATTTATACTATTATAAATTACAAGTGGATCAGCCATATTGTTTCCCAAAGAATCTTTCACATCCCAAATTGTTACCATTATCCCCTTTTCCTGATTGAGAAAGGAAATTACAGTAACATAAAATAATGACCAATTTCATTGTGTACATGATATAAAATGTCAATAAAGGCTATTATTGTTATCTTCCCTCCAGCAATGCCCAAAGAAATCCAAATCACAGTGAATGTAATCTTTGACATGTTCCATGTCACATATCAAAGACTTAATTTCAGATCCGAAGTATAGGAAGGGGGAAGGGGAAATCACAAAAGTCAAGATGGCTGCAGTCACATATTTGAGGCCCTGTCTCTAACATTGGAAACATTTGATGCTCTTCTAGGTGAAAGATGTGAACTAGACTGAGTATTTAAGTGCCAAATTTAGACAACCTGGTCACATTCTTCATCATGCACACTACATTCCAGTGCATGCTGATTTACCAAATAAAAAGGGGGGAAACCCAATCACGTTCATAAGCCTGGATCAATTCAATCTGTATTCCTTCTCATTACAGATGCATATGAGCAAATAAAGTGCCTTGATGTTTCCTGCCAAAGCAAATTTAGTTTAATGCTATGCATCCCTGAAGTTTAAAAATAGAAATAACAGCAGTTGTCAATTAATTACTCTCCTCAGTTTCCAGCATCAATAGTTGCCTGCATTATTTTATAATCTCCACAGGGTAATTCACAGCAACCTCAACAGCAAGTGTTCAACCAGAATCCAAGACTCAGAGCAGCTATTTCCTATCTTGCACACTACTTGAATTGAAAACATATTAAAATCATTGATTGTAGAGGATTAGTAAGAAGGCCAAGACAAAACTGGTATAGAGAAATTGGAAAAAGGAGGAAAAATAAAGGTCCAGGAAACTACAGACTGTCAGCTTGACATCAATATCTGGATAGATTCTGGAAAAGATCATTAGCAAGGAACAAATCTGCAAATATCTCAAGGCAAACAAAGTCTTAACTGAAAGCCAACAAAAACAGATCATACCAGACAAATCTTGTTGTGTTCTTTGACAAAGTGACAAAATTATTGGACCAGCAAAATGTTGTGGGTATAATTTACTAGGACTTCAGTAAGGCATTTGATAAAGTTGACCACAACCTACTACTTGATAAAATAATGACCCCCTGCTCATCTGCAGCAGAGACCAGAAGACCAGCTGGCCGGATGGACGGAGGTGTGCGCGCATGCGTGGTGGAGCTGAACTAGGGTGACGGCTCATGTGCCCACAGAGAGGAGGCTGCCTGTCACCTGCGGCATGCTTGCCATATGCTCCCCATCACACTATAGGGTTTCCTACTTGAGCATGGGGTTGGAACTAAGACCTCCAAGGTATTTTCCAACTCTGTTAATCTGTTAAAGAAATCTTAGCCATGGTATGACTAACAGTCTGATCCTATAGATACCCATTTAAGAAGTAAGTTCCATTGAGTTCGGTGAGATTTTAAATTATGGGTGCAAAATTACAGTATTTATTTATGTAAATCTCCACACACGTGCATACATTAATACTCTGTGAAAATGTACCTTGAAATTTCTCAAAAGACAACTGAATCATATCACCCCCTAGTTGTTCTTTTTGTTAAATGAGACTTACGTACTTTGTACGTTTTAGCCTCCAGTCCCCTAATCATCTTTGTTGCTCTTCTCTGCACTCTTTCCAGAGTCTTAACGTATTTTTTTATATTGTGATGATCAAAATTGGATGCAGTATTCCAAGTGTGGTCTTATCAAGGCATTATAAAGTGATATTAATATTTCAGGCAGGGGTGGGCTACTGCCTGGATGGTGGGAAGGTAGTGGGATAGCGAAAATGGAGCTCCACCCCAGAGCACCCAATTTGCACTGAAAGATGTTGAAAGAAAATGCATAAGCCATGCCCACATTGTGGTAGTAAACATTTTGGTAGCCCTTCACTGATTTCAGGTGACATTTATTCTTATTTTCACAGACCAACGTACTGTACAGCGTACAACCCCTAACCCCCAACATTTCTCCCTTAGACTATCCACAATTGACCTCTCCAGGTTCCTAAGAGGTCAGTAAGGGGTGTACATAAGTGCACTAGTGTGCCTTTCGTCCCTCGTCCAATTGTCTTTCCTTTATCTCATATATCATATATATTTTCTTCCTTTCATATATCTTCTCCTCTATTTTATATTTTTCTTTATATATACAGTATTACCTCATATCTATTCTCTTCTATATGTATTGTGTATCGGACAAATAAACAAACAAACAAACTGTAACCTAAATCTGTACTCTCTTAGTGCACTAATGTAGCTTTTTAGCAGCTCCAACAAAATGTACTCTTTGACGTTTTGGGTGACATCCCATCCCTTCCCATCCCTTATAAGTAGAATGCTTGGTTTGCTTTGAAGTGCGCGTCGAGGGCAAAAAAATAATTGCTCCCTTAACTAAGATCCTGTAAGTTATTGTTCTGTGCCTGCTTGATTGAGTTTCCTTTTTCTTTTCTTTCTTTCTTTTTTGGGTTTGTTTCTACCCCCCACTGTCATGTTCTCCTGCTTGATAATGGGAACTGGCATACGGCCTCACTATAATAAGCCATGAGAGTCAAAACATTTATTATGCTGCCCTGATCTTTAAATCGTGTTCAAAGAATATCTCTGAGAGAGAAGGCTTTTAGCAACATGAATACCGGTTGGTTTGGACTGTGTAGAAGGAACAAGTATTTGAGGAACAAACATTGTGGAACAATGCCTGTTTCAAGGATGGCTTTTAAATCAGTCAGAAACATCTTGACGTTCAGCTACCTGCATGCAAAAAGTAAATTGCCAGACTATTGAGAAGTTGCAATGTGTTGTGGTTAGCTCTGGCCCAGCTCCTGCCCCAAGGACTGTGGATGTGGGGGAGACATCCACATGCTGCAGGCCTGTTTTGCCCCCGGTGGAATCTGGTGATGAAGGCTCCTCTGACCAAGAAGACATGAGTGACAGGGAGGAGGAGAGTGTGGCAGACAGCTCAGAAGGAGATCAATTATCTAGCTCCTCCTTGGATTCAGAACAAGAGTTAATGATACAGCCATGCATGCAGAGAGCGATGCATAGGCAGCAACAACTGAGAGATTATTATCAAATAAAATGAGGCCACCTGTGGTTGGGTGGGGCTGTGGTAATTAGTGAGGCTGCTATAAATAGCAGCCTGTGGGTTTGGCCATTGAGGAGGATTATCTGATCTTTGTGTTTCGTGACTGCTTTGCTGTGTTTGACCTTTTGTGTGCTGATTTTTCCCTGCTTTGAAACTAAACCAGAGCAAAGTGTGTTTCACTTTGTGAAAGAAGAAGGACTGTGAATTGCCTCACAGCTGCAAGATAAGTATCACAGAACTGATAAGGGACTTGTACCAATTACCAGTTTGTTTGGAGACAAGTGCTCTTTGCTATACCAAAAGAGGGCTTGGTTTAAGTGAATTTTCATTATAAAGAACATTGTTTTGAATTTTCAAACGTGTGTGTATCTGAAATTTGTACCTGTGAATTTTCGGGAGGAGTCTACCAGAGAGCCCGACAGAACACAATGAAATGAGGGACAAGTTTGTTGCCAGTTGGAAAAAAATGGGTTCACTGAAAATATGCAAGATCTCTTTGTTGCAACAACTATTTATACAAAAGCTGAAATTATATACCACAACAAATTCTTCATCTGAAGCCTTAACAAATTCCTTATCTGAAGCCTTAATTATAACAGCTCATTATTTAGATTCTGTGATGTGGCACAAACTGATTTTAAGCTGGGGTAATGGAACCATCCATCACACACACAAAAATCAGTTATTTGGAATATGATGCCAATGTGGATTGTCTAGACATATATGCTAACAGAGGATGGACACATGCCAAATGCAGATTGATTGTGAGATTTTTTTTTTAAGGGCAGAATTGCACTTCTAGTCACTGACATTAGGGGGGCAAAGATTGTTTTACCTCTCATCCTGGAGTGATTTAATTCTCCATGTAGCTTTTCACATACCGCTCTTAACTAAGGGTCTGACAGTTTTTCAAGACAATGGGTACATTTGAAATTTTAAAGGCAAATCATGAACATTGTCACAAAATGGCTGTAATAGTAGTTGTGATTTGTCAAAATTGCTCCTCACCATCCCTTCTAACTTTACAGGATGCTGACAAATACCCTATTTTATTTTCTTGGAAGATTCAAGTTTCTTGAAAATAAAATACTTGAAGCTGACACTTTGCTTCCTCCTTCTCCTCCTCCTCTTCCTCCTCAAAGCAGGTGATATATATACAGCCCTGGAAGTGCCAAAATAAGTATCTATAGGCATAGATGGAATAGACTTTAATGACAGGAGGAAGATCCATTACCAAGGCAACAGTTGGATAAAGTTGGACCAATAAGAGCACAGAGTTGGCCTCCTCCAGGTCCCATCAACTAAACAATGTAGATTGGTGAGATTGTGGGGGAGGATCTTCTCTGTGGCTGCCCCGGCTCTGTCGAACCAACCGCCCCCTGATCTCCATACTGCTCCCAGCCTACTGGCCTTCCGCAAGGCCACAAAGACCTGGCTTTGCCGGCAGGCCTGGGAGCCATGAATTGTCCATCTTTCATGGCCAAATTTTATTTTATGAATGGTGTGCATGCATAAGATTTAATTAGATTTCATATAAATGGATTTTATCGGGGTTAGGTTTTTTAGAGTTTATATTCGACTTCTTTTTTATTGCTGTATCTTTTTGTATTGTTATTATGTTGTAGGCTGTTCTGAGTACTTCGGGATTGGGCAGCATAGAAGTCAAACAAACAAACAAATAAATAAATAAAATATAAAATAAAATAAAATAAACTTGAGCCCCAGCTAGGAAAATAATCCAACAAACCAACAAAGGGATTTCAGATAAACCCCTCCCTAGTTCACACAAAGTTAAATGGTGGCGGGAGCACATTCTGATTTTCCAGATTCAATTACAATAGTTGTTACAATAAAAGTAGTAGTCCTGTATGTCATCAGTTTCTTGTTCCATTTCAGTGGTGGGTTGCTACCGGTTCAGAT
The DNA here is from genome assembly GCF_031021105.1 of Erythrolamprus reginae. NCBI lineage: Eukaryota > Metazoa > Chordata > Lepidosauria > Squamata > Dipsadidae > Erythrolamprus > Erythrolamprus reginae. Next base: position 51,194,393 of record NC_091950.1, read on the forward strand.
CAATTTGCATGAACCGGTGGCAGGAATTTGGCCATGGTCACCAAACCGGTAGTGAAGGCCAACTTGCCATGCCCCCAAACCGGTTCCCCGGTTACCGCTCCTTGAAAGTGGATAGCAAATAACCCTTTGCTCATGCTTCCAATGCGACGTACACACTTCTGAACTGGTAGGGAAGTAAGATAAACCCACCCAGTCCATTTACCTTGTAGGAGTGAGACATAACACAGAAGGTGCCATTGTGAGGAGTGCTAAGCCATCCTATGGTTAAATTAACAAGATTTCCAAATGTAAAATGATAGATTAAATTAAGTTTACTACTGTTGGAAAATACTGCTGTTTATATATTCAACTAAACTTGGATGTGACGTATCTTCTGAGCCTGGAAATTAGCATTTATCTATGGCTGCTTACTATTTTCAATATCTGGAAGGACCGATGAAGGAATGGCTGCAAAATGAGATGGCTCCAATGAACTATTTCTGCTGCTCCCATTTTTTTCCCTTTGCTTTTGAATTAATGATAATAATAATAATAATAATAATAATAATAATAATAATAATAATAATAATAATTTATTAGATTTGTATGCCGCCCCTCTCTGAAGACTCGGGGCGGCTCACAACAATAATAAAAACAATGTTATAGCGAAACAAATCTAATATTAAAAAAGAAAGCATATAAAACCCTATCATATTTAAAATCACCCAATTCAAATTCAAAAGTTTTGGCTGGCTGAATTTGGCTGGCTAAAAGAAGACTAAGATATGATTAAAACCAATGGTTAACAAGCCAACTGCAGATGGATTTGCCATGTTGTCTGGCACCACTAAAAAAGTAAATGTTGAAGCTGCAGAATTTGAAATGAAGGCACGCCTATGAATAACTGTGGGCACATCCAGATATTCCTTGAAAGATTGAACACTTTAAACACATTGAATACAATAAATTATCTTGAACTTTTCTTTAGAAAGCTATCCTTTCCTCAGCAATATCAGCTTTCTTATGTGAAATGTATTTTTCCTTCCTTCCTTCCTTCCTTCCTTCCTTCCTTCCTTCCTTCCTTCCTTCCTTCCTTCCTTCCTTCCTTTTTGCTTTTTGCTTTGGACTCACTCATTCTCAAACCAAACATATCACTTCTGGTTGTGAATTGCACCATTAATGAAAAATTGAGGCCCTCACGTAGGTGCCTGATTAGCCAATCTGTTTGTTTTCCTGGTTGCTTGTCCATGGCGAGATTTATTTTCATTGACAGAAACCCCAAACCATTTATTATCTTGAAAAACCTTGAACCTAGGGAAAATCTGGGAGAATGGAAGAGAAAGCTGTAATACTACTACAAGGGTGTCATTAAGACCTACTGTTGTGGTAAACAAAGCACATATGCTGCAGCCATGCAAACACTACAAAAAGAAACAGGTGTTGCCTAGAAGCTCCAGAAATTAAGAGACAATTCTATACTATGTTTTGAAAGGAGATCAAAAGGGCTGAATAATCCTAATATTTATTCACTTCTTCAGCATCAATATTGGAAACCCAGAGAAAGAGACCATGCAAACCCCTAAAGATCTAGGATTCCACTAGTTCATGGATGAAATACATTTGTGGTTTGTTTCCCCCCCCCCCCCCCCCCCCAATTACATTAAATTATGCTGAATTCAAAATATTGTCATGTTTTTATTGTGAACCTTTTTTACTGTGACACTTTTCATCATGTGATTGCGAATGAACATCCATGTTTTGTGGAAGAATATCAGCGTAACAAAGCTGCATCTTTGGAGTTGTTCCTTTTTTATATATCTTATCATAGATTTATGTTAGATTTTCCTATATTACACAACAGAAGTACATTATCGTACTTCTGTTGTGTATACAGAACTGAATTCATTTGCTGTAAACCGTCCTGAGTCCCCCCGGGAATGGGCGGCATACAAATTGAATGAATGAATGAATGAATGAATGAATGAATGAATGAATGAAAGAAAGAAAGAAAGAAAGAAAGAAAGAAAGAAAGAAAGAATGGACCCCCCAAACACTAAAGCCAATAACCAAAGTAATGCTAAGGATTCTATTTATATTTTTATTAAATAAAAATTATGTTATGCTTTGCTGGATTGGACCCTAATCCATTTAGTCAGCACCACTTCTCATGCTGATTGAATTAAATTGAAAGTTTAATTACATGTGCAAAAAAACCCCATCTTTGTCTGTTGTTTCCAAGATTCAGTTACATTGGGTGACCTCTGATTCTAATACAGTATTTTGTAGAAAGGAAAATAGCTTTTTCTTGTCCATCTTATCCACGCTCTTGTACACCTCATTTATATTGTCTGTTATTCAATTACTTTCTAGATTTAAAAAATTTCCTTTTATAATAGGAAAGTCTTGATAATCCTAGTTACCCTCCTTTGAGCATTCTCTAGTTAGTTTCATTATATCTTTTTTTGAAGTGTAGTGACCAGAATAATACACAATATTCCAGATGAGATGCACCCTTAATTTATCTGACGGCATTATCATACTAATATCCCAGTTTTCTTATCTCTAACAAATTGTTGGCCTTTATTTTAGTAGATGTTGATGTCTTTATTGAATGGTTTATCATTTATCATGATGCCAAGATTTGTTTCCTCACCAGTCATCATTACTAACTCTACTCCTATTAGTTTGTATGAGTAGTTTGGCACCAATATTCATCAGTTTGTACTTGCTGGCGTTGAATGACACTGTCATTTTGACATCCAGTCTTATAATGTGCAGAGATATTTTAAAGCATTGACAATCACTTGTTTTTATCATTTTTAACAATTTAGCATCAGCTTGTTTCACTAACCAAAGCAATTCCAGATAACTTATAAAATGCCAGTCCTAGGACAGAGCGGATCCTCTTTTTTTCCCAAGAGGCAACCATGATTGGATGACTGAGAATCTCTACAGACATTCATTCCTACTGTTTTCTTTTATTTAGCCAATTGCTTATCACAAGAGAACCTGCCCTTCTATTCCATGTCTGTTAAGTTCATTGAGAAGGCTTAGAATTACACTGTGATAAAATTGTGTACTGCCCCATAATTCTGACATAATAAAAGGTAGCATATAACAATAACAATAAATAATTTATTAGATTTGTATGCTGCCCCTTTCCAAGGACTCGGGGCAGCTCACAACAATAATAAAATACAATAAACAGTAGTACAAATCTAATAGTATTAGTAAAACTGAAGTTAAAATCCCTTAATTTTAAAAAACAATCAGTACTACACAATCATACCATTCTCAAGTGCTATAATCAGCAAAGGGGGGGGGGAATCAGTCCCCCCATGCCTGGCAACATAAGTGGGTCTTTAACATCTTGTGGAAGACGGGGAGAGTGTGGGCAATTCGAATCTCTGGGTGGAGTTGATTCCAGAGGGCTGGGGCCACCACAGAGAGGCTCTTTCCCTGGGTCCCGCCAGACTGCATTGTTTAGTCGACAGGACCCGGAGAAGGCCAACTCTGTGGGACCTAATCGGCCGCTGGGACTCGTGCAGCCGTATATTTGTATATAATATATAATAAACCATCATATATATAAATACAAATATATATGATGGTTTTACTCTTTATAAAATTTAACAATTAGCTTTTTGGAATCCAATTCACATGCCCAGGCAATGACTACCGGTGTGTTTTTAAGTGATTGAATAAATTCTTTGAGGATAGAAGTATCAATGACTATATTCTATGATATTCACGAACAAGTCCATGTACATAGTGCAATGGAACAGTGGGTTGCTCCCAGTGTGGCCCAGTTCTAAGAACCAGTAGCACCGGTGGAGGGAGGCTCTGTACACCCACCCGGGATGCTTCTATGGATGCACAGAAGCATCACACTCACGTGTTTGCACACACTTGAACCCGTAGTAACGGGTTTTAGAATTGATACAATATACTTCTCAATGCTGATTGTCCAAAAGCAAAACAAAAAAGGCTGATACATATGTTCCTTGCTTGAGCATAAATCACACACACACACCCCAAAAAAATTGCAACTTACAAGTATTTAGGGGAAGAAGCACTTTGGAATAGTTGGGTTTCTAATTATTTGTAAAATATAAGAAGGGATGGGGTCGAACATCCCTACAGAGGATATTTCATGGTGTAGGATCATCTGTGCCAGACCTTGAGTGCTTCTTAAGTTGGGAATTCTCGAAGACCCTCTCTAGATTGTTCATACCAGGCAGCCAGATTCAGTTTTGGCAAAATACATTCCCTGATAGGTTCTTCCAGATAGATAGGAGATCTAAGGACTAAGTAAATTCTTCTGTACTATTAACCAAGCTAAGGTTAACTGAATTATACAAATTAATGGACCAAAAGTTATATAATCTAGTTTTTATCATATCTATATAACTTTTATGTATTGTAAGTGGCAAAACAATACCAGGGACATCAATTGCTCCTTTTATTGTCGTGTCATGTTCTTTGAAAGCTTTGCAAAACTTTCAAGTTTTTTTGGAGAAAGTATTCTGAGAAGGGAGAAGGAAACGTATGACAATGTAGGTGTTACAAGTCATTATAACTGACAGCTTATAGACGAAAAACAATGTATTCTTGCTATTAAGACAAAAAATAAATGTGAACAGATGAAAAGTCATCTTAGATTACCTGAGATTGTGATGATGAAGATATGATATTTTTCTGTCCAATTTAACTTCTTGGAAGTTAAATTGTTGTTTTAAGTCATTTTAAATTTGAGCTGTTTCCTTTCAGGTAACAGACAATTATTTCCCAGGACAATTAAAAACATATGCGTGTGAAAGGCAGAAAACAGTAATGACAGCAGGAAGAAAAAAAAAATCCTTGATTTTTTTACCACCTGTCTCCCATCCCACAGTGCTGCCTTTTTCCAGCTTCAAATTCTATTATTTTTCCCCTGTAGGCCTCCACTCAAAGCCCAGTGGTATGTTATTTATAAAATGGATCTTTATTATGATAGTACTCTACTTTTGTTTGGAAAGTCTAGAGGTAAGCAAAATAGCTTGATATATATTTCAATTACTTATCTCTTTAAATCTTTGAAGTTTTAAATGCACCTAGTTAACTTAAAGAGCTGTAGATAAAGTATACGGGTGGAAGCCAGTGAAGGACTGCCAAAATTTTTACTACCACACTGTGGGCGTGGCTTATGCAGGACGTCCTGCATTTTCTTTCAACATCTTTCAGTGCAAATTGAGTGCTCTGGGGTGGAGCTCCATTTTCGTAACCCCACTGCATTCCCCCCCAGTCCGGGAAGCAGCCCACCCCTGGTGGAAACTAAACAAGGAGAGACACCACTGACAACACACTCACTCTCGAAAAAGACCTTGACTATGTTTCAGATTGGTCTAACATCTTCGAATCTCAACCAACAAATGCTCTACCCTCCACATCGGCAAAAAGAACCCAAACCTCATATATGAACTAAACAAACAAATTCTCACAGCAAACCCACACTCAGTAAAAGACCTCGGAATACTAATTTCAAATGACCTAAGTGCTAAAGCCCACTGCAACAATATCGCCAAAAAGGCTTCCAGAGTTGTAAACCTGATTCTACGTAGCTTCTGCTCTGGCAATCTCACACTACTGACCAGAGCCTACAAAACCTATGCCAGGCCCATCCTCGAATATAGCTCATCTGTCTGGAACCCTCACCACATCTCAGACATCAACACTCTCGAAAACGTCCAAAGATATTTCACCAGAAGAGCCCTCCACTCCTCCACCCGAAACAGAATACCATACGAAAACAGACTAACCATCCTGGATCTCGAAAGCTTAGAACTGCGGCGCCTAAAACACGATTTAAGTATTGCCCACAAAATCATTCGCTGTAATGTCCTTCCGGCCAACGACTACTTCAGCTTCAACCACAACAACACAAGAGCATGCAACAGGTTCAAACTCAATGTTAATCGCTCCAAACTTGACTGTAAAAAATATGACTTTAACAATCGAGTCATCGAAGCGTGGAACTCATTACCGGACTCAATAGTGTCAACCCCCAACATTTCTCCCTCAGACTCTCCACGATTGACCTCTCCAGGTTTCTAAGAGGCCAGTAAGGGGCGTACATAAGTTCACTGATGTGCCTTTCGTCCCCTGTCCAATTGTCTTTCCTTTCCCTTTTATCATATATATTCTTTCCTTCCCACCCACTTCTCTTCCTCTTTACTTCCTATCTTTACTTCCTATCTTTTATATATCACTTAATGTCTATTCTCTTTCATATGTATTGTATATTGGACAAAGAATAAATAAATAAATAAATAAGTAACTTAGAACTAAGGAGAAACTTCCTGACAGAACAATTAATCAGTTGAACAGCTTGCCACCAGAAGTTGTGAATGCTCCAACACTGGAAGATTTTAAGAAGATGTTGGATAACCATTTGTCTGAGGTAGTGTAGGGTTTCCTGCCTAAGCAGGAGATTGGACTAGACCTCCAAGGTCCCTTCCAACTCTCTTATTGTTGTCATTGTTGTTGTTGTTGATGATGATGAAGTAGATGATATTATTATTATTGATGATGATGATGATGATAATTAGTAAAATACGAAGATCTAAAAATCGAACTGCAATGACTCTGGCATAAGCCAGTGAAAGTGGTCCCAGTGGTTCTTGGCATGCTGGGCACAGTGCCAAAGAATCTCAATGGACATTTGAAAACCATCGGAATTGACAAAATCTCCACCTGTCAATTGCAAAAGGCCGCTTTACTGGTATCGGCACACATAATTCGCCGCTACATCACGCAGCCCTAGGTGCTTGGGAAGTGCCTGACTGGTGATGAAATACAAAATCCAGCATAGTGATCCCGTTTGCTGTGTTTTATTGACAATAACAATAATAATAATAATAATAATAATAATAATAATAATAATAATAATAATAATAATAATAGCCTAACCGGAAACAAAATAAAAATACACAACAAGCCAAATATTTTTGTTTTCCTTACTACTTCCTTTATTTCTATTTGGGGAAAAAACCTCTTCTATTTCAGAGGCTCTGACAAGAATGAGTAGGCTAGGGCTGCTTATTTGTTGCATACCAGTAGCTCAAACTGAGCAGCCAGAATAGAATAGAATTAAATTACAGGATTTGTCTTAGGGACCCTTTGAAATAAATCATGAGCTGAGTGTATCCTTGGGAAAGTGGTGTGGGAAGCATTTCGGCTTGTCTGTAGCTGCTTTTCCCAAATGTAAACAACAAAGCTTCATTCCTTTATATGCATCCATCAGCCAACAGATTGGCTATACAGTGGTACCTCTACTTACGAACTTAATTTGTTCCATGACCAGGTTCTTAAGTAGAAAAGTTTGTAAGAAGCAATTTTTCCCATAGGAATCAATGTAAAAGCAAATAATGTGTGTGACTGGGGAAACCACAGGATTCCTAGAGAGGCCCATGGAAACTTCTCCCCACCTTTTCCGGCCCTGTTTTCTCTCAGGTGATTCCTAGAGAGGCCCCACGAAGGCCTGTTTCCTCCCAGGAGATTCCTAGAGGCCCCACGGAGGCTTCTTCCTGCCTTTTCTGGTTACATTTTCAGAGGCTCGAGTTTGTAAGTGGAAAATGTTTCTTGAGAAGAGGCAAAGCAATCTTGAACACCCGGTTCTTATCTAGAAAAGTTCGTAAGTGGAGGTGTTCTTAGGTAGAAGTACCATTATATTTGGAGCCATCTGATCCTTTAATTTAATTCTGTTCTGGCTGCTCAGTCTGAGCAAACTGCTGCTATTTCCTGATGGTTAGAACAGCTCCCCTTCAGAAATTATGGCTGCTCCAACGCTGAAAGTTTTTATGAAGAGATTGGACAACCATTCATCTGGAATGTTATAGGGCACTGATGGCTAACCTGTTCCGGAGCGAGTAGCCAAACTTTGCATGTACGTGTATGAATGCACATGTGCACATCCAAACCCCCAAAATGCAATGCACATGCAGCCCTACAAATGAGCCCCGCCGCAGCGCATGCACATGTGTGCCCACCTGCATGCCTCCCACACCTGCATGCAACCCAGCTCATGCACACGTGGCACCTCACATGCATCACAGGTCTTCCCTCATGCGCGGCAGATTCCAGAAGACCAGCTGGTTGGCTGGAGGCATGCACACATGCACAGTGGAACTGAACTAGGGTGACAGCTCACATACATTTTTACTAGCATCATGTATATGAATATTATTATTTCTAATGTTGTTCTAATCTTTTTATTCATGTATATTAATATTATTATATCTTCACATACCTACATTATTTACTAGACAAACAAATAAAATAAAAATAAATACCCACAGAGAGGGCATTGGGCGCCACCTGTGGCATGCATGCCATAGGTTAGCCATCACAGTTATAGGGCTTCCTTCTTGAGCTGGGGGTTGGACTAGAATACCTCCAAGGTCTCTTCCAACTCTGTTACTCTTTTAAATATGCAACCTTAGCCTACTCATTCTTGTTTGCCATTAGATCCTCAGTCACGCCATTCTTCATTCACTCTGAAGTAGAAGAATTTACTATTTTGACCCCTCTCGACACATTTGTTAAGTGAAACACTGGAGTTGTTAGTAACACAGTTATGGAGTGAACCTATCTTGCCCTTGACATTGCTTGTTAGAAGGTCGCAAAAAGATGCTCACATGACCCAGAGACACTGCAGGCATCATAAATACGAGTCGGTTTGCCCAGTCTCTGAATTTTAATCATGTGACCACGGGGCTGCTGCAACAGTCATAAGTGTGAAAAATGGCCATGAGTCACTTTTGCCAGTGCTGTTGTAACTTCGAACAATCACTAAAAGAACTCTTGTATGTGGTCAATACTACCTGTATTGAACTACTATCTGTATTGAACATTAGAAATATCAGGACTAGCTTATCAGGCACCAGAAAATGAAGAGGTTTTCACTCCTTTAAAAAAAAATCCCTGGCAACAAGAAGCCACATATGCTAACCACAGGCTTTTAAAGGGTTTGTTTTTTTTCCCTTTCCCCATAAAAGAATAGGCTAGGTAGTGTAGGGCAAACAGGCAGCTACAAAGTGACAAAGAGTACTAGTAAGCCCACCCTGCAAAGAAGGCACAAGTATAAAAATTCTGCCAAGGGGATTCTTTGGAGTAAACATAGAGATTTGTTTTTCTAAAGTTAGATGGACAGGAAGATGAGTGCTTAGTGGTCTTAGCAAAATATCAACAATACAAAAATACAAAAAAAAAAAACCACTCCTTTAATTTCACTACTGTGTATGTGCATGCACCAGTAGTGATTTTTCTGCAGAATTTATTTATTTATTTATTTATTCTTTGTCCAATATACAATGCATATGGAAGAGAATAGACATTAAGTAATATATATAACGATAGAAAGTAAAAAGAAGAGAAGTAGATGGGAGGGAGAGAATATATATGATATAAGAGATAAGGAGGGAATATATATGATATATATATATACAGTATATAGATAAGGAGAGAATATATATGATATATGAGATAAGGAAGACAATTGGACAGGGGACGATAGGCACATCAGTGCACTTATATATGCCCCTTAATGTTTCAGATGCACAGAATCAAATTGTCCTTTCCTCTGTATATGCATATTGTTTTTTTTTACTAGGCCTATTAAATATTTATGCTATGTGAATTTTTTTCCAGCTATGGATCATCAGTTTCACACTGGTACAACCGCAAGTAGTATAGAAAAATGTAATTCTTATACTATAAGCACTGAGAAATTAAGTTCAAGCACAAAACCAGAAATTGTAAATATGAGCGATTGAAACGGTAATGAAAACCAATCAAGTGGATTGCGTGTTGCATGTGAGCAAGCATTTGACAAAAATATGAATCTTGCAAAATTATGAAGCTATTTGAATACCAAACATTAAAGTCTGAAATTAAATCCTGGGTATTTCTAATGAATTCCAAATAAAAGGCACATCTTTGTGTATCAAAAAAAATGCCCACTTTCTTATTTAATCATTTATCACATAGCAAAAGCAGGTAAAGCTCATGCTGTTGCAGAAAAGTTGGTTAAAAACTTTAAACTTGCTGCTCTCTGCATGATTAATTGAAAATTTCATAAAAGTCGATTGCGTATGCTACTGATTGTTAATAGCTTCAAGGATATGTAGAATTTTCTGAAAAGGAAACAATTAAAAGGTTTCTCCGTTCAAATGGTTTAATCCATTAATGTTTTCAGGTTTATTAATCTTTCTCGTGTTGTGCTTGTGCTGAGTCATCTGTGGAAGAAGATATGCCTATTTGCAAACCTTTTCTTATCGTAATTGTGAATAGTTACTTTGATCCATTTTACATTTATGGGGGAGAAAACACAAAACACCTCTGCATTTGTATTGTAGTACATGCAATGGTGGAGCAGCATTTATAGTCAGAATAATATCAGGTAATGGGGCCCACGTGAAAAATATGGCTCTGCCTATTAAGCATAATCACTGATGTCTAGTCTTTTATTTGTAATACATGCCAACAGAACCTTGTTGGATTATACCCAACAAGGCAGTTAAAATCACGAATCTTACAAAAGCAAGACCATCAACTCTAAGGCATTTACTGTGTTATGTCGGCTAGAGAACACATTGCTTCTGTATATTGAAGTGAGATGACTGTTTCACAGCAAATATTGGTTTCATTTTATAAGCAGTAAAAAGATATATTTCTTTTTTATAGGAACATTCTTTTGAACTAGCACAGAAATTGAATGGCAATTGTTGGTTGCAAAAGATTGTATACTTGGCTGATATATTTACTTATCTGAATGATACTAGTTATATAGTTATATGTATACCTTTCAACTACAAAGTACACATATAACTAGATTCAAATGCCAAAGTCAAATGAATGCAATTCAGTTTAAAGATACACATTGAAGTGAGTGTATTTCTAAAATAATTTGGTGTGCTTTCCAAATCTTCCAAATAAAAATTCCCTCAGGGAAAATGTCAAAACCTTGGTGATATAACATCTATCTGATTTATGTGCCACAGGAAGAGCTATTTTCTCCTTTAAAATTTAAAAAAAATTAACCAGGTCCAGAATCATCATGTTGACTTTATTGCATATGAATTATAGATTAGATTTAGATTAGATTAGATTTATTGGATTTATATGCCGCCCCTCTCCGCAAACTCGGGGCGGCTTACAACAAGGTAAAAACAATACATAATAACAAATCCAATACCTACCAATCCAATTACAATGTTAAGCTAAAAAATTCATTAAAAAAAACAACCCCAGAATATTAAAAAACAAGCACACAGTCAATCTAACACCAGAACAACACGGCTAAGGGGGAGATGTTTCAGTTCCCCCATGCCTGACGGCAGAGGTGGATTTTAAGGAGTTTGCGAAAAGCAAGGAGGGTGGGGGCAATCCTAATCTCAGGGGGAAGCTGGTTCCAGAGGGTTGGAGCCGCCACAGAGAAGGCTCTTCCCCTGGGTCCCGCCAAATGACATTGTTTAGTCGACGGGACCCGGAGAAGGCCAACTCTGTGGGACCGAACCGGTCGCTGGGATTCGTGCGGCAGAAGGCGGTCCTGGAGATATCATTAAAGAAGAAACAACGTAGATCCAGTTTAACTAATTTCACATTATAAAGCACATTTCCCTGCACAGATTTTCTGGATAGAGCTTCTTAAAATAAATTCCTGTCAAGACTGAAATATCTTATGCCATTTGCAATAACATACCTTTGAAAGAGAACAAGACAGCACAGAAATAGACTAAGCCTAAAAAATTATCTCTGCTTACGAGTAGCATCAATTATTCCAAATATTGATTTCTTTTCCCCCAAGAAATGCAATCACACCTAATAATTGAATATTGATCTGTTTGGTTAATTGTGAAATTAAAGTTTTGGTTTTTGCACATTCAAAATGTTAATTTTGCATTTACAATAATCAGTTTATTTTTTGCTTTACTGCCAATTTCTATCATTAGAATATCATTATCTGCTTCAGCCTGGACACAAGAATGATCATCTACAGTTCCTCCAGAGCAAGGGTCCCCAAACCTGGCAGCTTTCACATCTGTGGACTTCAACTCTCAGAATTCTCCAGCCAGCTATGGAGCATAGCTGGCTGGAGAATTCTAGAAATTGAAGTCCACAAGCCTTAAAGTTGCCAGGTTTGAAGACCTCTGCTCCAGTGTGCCACAATGTTCACTGCTTTACAACTGAACCAAAGGGTTCAATCTACCCCATGAACTATGGGTTCACTAGGACTAGGACTCAACATGGCAAATTCACAACTATAGACTCCTCCATAAGTGGCGAAAGTTTTCCTCTTTGTAATGGAGCTGTGGTGCTCCAAAGGAGATATATTGTGGAATAGTGTCCTTTGAGCGTATATCAAGGAAAGCAATAAAGGAGAGAATTTGTAGCTAAAATGAGGGGTCTTTGGTGATCTCTGAGCAAGGTTGTTTTCTTTCAGACATTACCCAAACTAGGTAACATCATCAGTGCTTCTACCTAATTTGGGTAATTGTTTTTTTTTAATCATGGCAACCTGGTATATCCAAATATAGAATGAAGCATACTGCTTCTGCTTTCGTTCCATATTTGATTAGTCCAGGTTGCCATGATTTTAAAAAACTATCTCTCCCCTGGTATAGCCGACAAGGATACCCCATAGCTTAGAGATTAATACATCTAAATAGTATTTAAGCAGCCTAGGTTTGAATCCCAGAAAGGTATGGCTAGCTAATGAGAGCTAAATAGCTTGAAATAAAATTAGACTAGTCTCTATTTCTTTGTCAGTAAATATAAATTTAATTTGGGTAATGGAACATCTGCAGGAAAAGGAACAAGCTGTTGAGCACCAAGCATCAGAGAAACCCCAGAGACTTTCTGTATGCAACTCCATCATGTATTGACTATATAAATACTCTAACTTTGAATTTGTAAAAATAGTAAACAGTTTCGCATTTGCTCATTAAGACTGTAATTTTCATGTGATTTTTAACATTTTTGCCATACACTAAATAAATAATTATATCATTAGTAGTACATTTCCCCTTGGTCTAGGACAGTGATTTTCAACCTTTTTTGAGCCACGGCACATTTTTTACATTTACAAAACCATGGGGCACATTGAGGGGGGGGGGGTTGCTAAAAAAAGTTTGGACAAAAATATTCTCTCTCTTCCTCCCTTTCGCTCTACAGTATTTCTCTCTCCCTCTTTCTCTCCCTCTTCTTTTTCCTCTCTCTCTTCATCCCTCTTTCTCTCTTCCTTCTTTCCTCTTTTTTGCTCTCTTTCTCTCTCCCTCCCTACTTCCCTCTATGTCTTTCTCTCTCCCACCTTCCCTCCCTCCCCCCCTCTCTCTCTCTTTCTTTCTCTCTCTCTCTTGCTCTCTCTCTTGCTTTCTTTCTCTCTTGTTCTCTTTCTCTCTTGCTTTCTTTCTTTCTCTCTCTCGCTTTCTTTCTCTCTCTTGCTTGCTTTCTCTCTTGTTTTCTTTCTCTCTCTTGCTCTTTCTTTCTCTCTCTCTTTCTCTTGTTTTCTTTCTCTCTCTGAACTTCGCGACACACCTGACCATGTCTCGCGGCACACTAGTGTGCCATGGCACACTGGTTGAAAAACACTGGTCTAGGATTCTATATTTTTTTCTTTTAATTAGGTTTCCACAGTCTGAAAAGTTTGCCAACCTCTGAAGTGCAACATTATTAATACACTCTGAATTTTCCAACTTACTTGCAAAAAGTTGAGGTAATGAGATTTAGATCTAGAATAATTCTAAAATGGCATTATGTGAATTTTATATAGAGAGTGATGGAGTGTTCTATCAAAATAATTAAATCAGTAACTTCTATGTAGGAAATGTATGTCAAGGACCTACCATCATTATTGGTGAAGTATTGTTCACTATTAAAGTACTTTTCTGGATATAATGACTAAAATAAATCAGTTCACTCTTAAAGAACAAGTACACTACTTTTAAAAGTTCACCATTTCCTTCTCTTCATCCCTCCCTCAGCAGCCTTATACTCACATAAATTATAGCATATATTAAAAAATTGATCCAGAGAATTGAAGATCCTCTTGAAGCCTAGGAGAAGATTGTAACATCAAAACATCACTTTCCCCTCCAGTAATGTGGTTAAAGGCAGGGTAAACACAGACCTCAAAAGATGTTCTTTTTAGAAACACGTGGAACTAACAGGTCATTCAATTATTGCAGTTCTGTTTTCTGCCAATCTAAGACTCCAAGCAGCTTACAACAACCAATCCCCCACCTGTAAAATACAAAATAGGATGGTAATGTCAAAACGCCTCTGTCATCATAGTACAGGGCAGAATACGGATAATGGGAAGGAAAAGAAAAACAGAACCTCGGGGCAGAGGGAGTGGTAGCCCCTAACCAGTGGAGAGATTTACTTTGCCTGGAGGAGCCCAAGGACTGGCTGCATGCTGGGAAGAAAATGTTCCTCGACCCAGACACAGCCAAAAAATTTAATCCCGCCCAAGAATGGCTTGCTGGTACTCTGAATGCTGGTTGAACAGTGACTGCATGTCCTGGTGACTCTTCTTGAGGACTTTCATGAGCATTGGCCCCAGTGCCAAGGGTTCCAAAGAGCTGCTGCGATCGTTGTCCATCCCCATGCAACTGAACGGTGCCGAGACGTGCATCCTGGTCCTGGACTCGCTAACCAACATCAAGCAGATTTGCTAACCAACATCAAGTGGCAGCCAAAACTTCAGTGGCAGCCAAAAGGTTCAAGTTGCTCTGGTCATCAACGAGCCTCAGATGGACTGCTTCCCCAAGCGAAGCCAGCTTCATTCAATTCGTTGGGTTGGTTGCTGGACGACATCGGTGCCATCTTTGCTGAGAGGGGTTGCCGTTGGCTTCTACACCACCAACTCCCCCGAGGTCTGTTACTATGTTGCAGAGAATTACGGGACCAACATCATTGTGGGGGAGAATGACAAACAGCTACAGAAAATCTTGAAGGTGGAGAAAACCTTCCCCTCCAGAAAAGACAAACCCATGCTGGTTTGGGGGTGCTAGTACATATGCCTTCCATGCCTTCCCTGCATTTTGCTGCATTAACTGTCTGCTGTGCTCAATATTTGTATTTTTTGTCCTTGGGGGGTGTGCTTGTATGTATGCGTGATGATGTGGATGGATTGGATACAGTGAATGGGGGTTGAACTGAGGAGGAATGAGAGATCGGGGACAAGAAATGGAACCCCCTCTGCTGAAGAAGCAGATGGGGGCTCGGTTATGACCCCCGGTCTGGTATGGATGAGAAGTTTTGCCTGCAGGGTAAGGGGGGTGAAGTGGTGGGGGAGGGGACCTCTGGGGAGTTGGAGAGTCAGGGTATTATGGTTATAACTGGGAGAGGTAGATATGGCGGGAGCCATGGGGTAGGCCGCTCTCAGGGAATTAGGACTCACTGTTTCAAAGCAATTACTTGTTCCAATCCCTTTGGTTCTGGTTCACTGGACTCATCTCATATACCTGGTGACTTGCAATGTCAGGACCGTGGGCTAGATCTGCTGCTGTTTAAGGCTAGGTTTATTGTTAACAAGGCTCCCCTCGTTCAAGATTTAATTTTTGAGGAGACAGCTGACCTAGCATGTATAACTGAGATCTGGCTGGGTGAGGAGGGGTATATCCCATTCTCAGAAGGTGTGCCCAGACGGGTTTCAAGTATTGCATCAGCCATGACCCCAGGGAAGGTGTGGAAGAGTAGCAATTAGTGCCTGCAAGGGTTTGCTTCCTCGCATATGTCTGCCCCAGAGATTGTTGAATGTGAGTCTCTCAAAGTTGGACTCAGGGGCTCTGACGATTCTTCAGAGATAAATGTTACACTAAGTGATTACCTTAAAACAATAAAATAAAAGAAATGCAGTACCCCATTTCATATTTCTAGGGAAGAACAGATAGTCCTCATTTAACAACCAGATTTGGGCCTGGCAACTTCATCACTAAATGATGTGGTCATTAAGTGAGTCATCACATTATTGTGACTTGCAATGGCACAGCTGGCTTCTTCATTAATTTTGCTTGTTGGAAGCCAGTTGTAAAGTGCACAATGGAGATCAAGTGACCACTGAGATATTGTAATAGTCATAGTTTCAGAATCCGTCAAACTAATCTTTTCAGTGTGATTGTATCAAACAGTCACTAAACAATCATTGAACAAGAATTATAAAAAAGCACCAAGGACCCCACTAAACACATTACTAAAAAAGCCTTCATAGCTACACCAGTTGAAGCACAGTGTGACTGCATTAAAACTGGACAAAAAGCATGCAGGATCAAGTAATAGTACAAGGGTAAAGCAATGACGGAAGCTAACTAATAGTTAAATTTCAATCTAGGAGTGTTGATTTAGTAACACTAAAGTGATTTAAAAAAATCTAGGCTCCCAGAAGAATTTGGAATGATATTGAATTCCTTTTAATTACTTCCATCAATTAAATTTGTGCATTCCAAATCCAATTAAAACAGGCAGAATATATAGATTTAGGACTTCAGTTAATTCCTTTTTCAATTTAGCTCATATTGTCCTAATTCCCTGCAACAAAAACTCTAACGGTATAAAAAAAAATATTTGGAGAAGGGTAACAGTTAAGGGCAAAGTATGAGTCAAAAACAGTGCCGGGCAAATTAATTATTTGTGTAGCATGACTGGAGAACTTTATATTTTCTGCCCCACATGGTCACATTACAAAATAGCAAAATTGGTTTAGTACTGTATTTCTCAATACAGTGATCTCTCGATTAGCGCGGGGGTTACGTTCCAAGACCTCCCGCGCTAATCGATTTCCGCGTTATAGTGGTGCGAAAGTAAAAAACACCATCTACGCATGCGCGCCATTTTTTTCATGGCCGCACATGCGCAGATGGTGGAGTTTGCGTGTGGGCGGCAGGGAAGACCAAGGGAAGGTTCCTTCAGCCGCCCAACAGCTGATCTGCTCCGCAGCGCGGAAGCAGCGAGGAGCCGAAGATGGGGTAAAGGCAAAGGGGAAACCCCATCTTCGGCTCCTCGCTGCTGCCGCGCTGCGGAGCGGATCAGGTGTTGGGCGGCTGAAGGAACCTTCCCTTGGTCTTCCCGCCGCCCAGGCAAAGGGGAAACCCCAAGATCGCTTGCCGCTTGCCGCTTGCCGTATTGCAGCTTGGAGCCTTGCTTCGCCTCCTTCGCTGCAATACGGCAAGCGGCAAGCAATCTTGGGGTTTCCCCTTTGCCTGGGCGGCGCTGGGGCCATGCAGAGCCGCTCATCTAGGGGGGCGTGGACCGGCAAGGTGCCCTCCGCTCTCTCTCTTTCTCTCCCTGTTACCGGTGTGGTATAAGAGAGAGAAAGAGAGAGAAAGGAGGGCGACTTGCCAGTCCACGCCCCCCTGGATGAGCGGCCCCGCATGGCCCCAGCGCCGGACTCCGCCGTTGCCTCCGCCCTTGTTCGGCTCTGCAGCTGAGAGGCCACGTCCACCCCCTCCTCGGTGTCCCCGGCACCCAGCGTCCCCACGCCACCTCCACCTCCCGGTAATGCGCCCGACCTCTGCCTCTCTCTTTCTCTCTCATATACCACGCCAGCAACAGGGAGAGAAAGAGAGAGAGAACTAGGGCGGACTTATTTTTTAATTAATATTTTTTGAAAAACCGCGTTGCAGCGTTTCGCGCTAATCGAGACCGTGCTAATCGAGGGATCACTGTATTAGCTACTCTAAATATGTTAACCAACTCACAGAATTCCCCAGCAAGCATGCTGACTGGGGGATTTTGGTATTTGAAGTCCACAAATCATAAAGTTGTTGGGGTTGAGAAGCACTGATTTGGGATACCACTATACAGGACATAAAAGTTCTAAGAAATGAAGTTACAAGAAAATATATACAGTACTGTATATATATTTACAAAGCTGGAAAGCCAGTTGGTTATCTAACTTTCCTGTTATTGCCAGATTTTGATTACCCCATCCCAGGCACAGGTGGCAAGGAGTGATGGAAGGACTGGATGGTAGACTGCATTCACACAGGCTTGACTGTGTGCTGACATGGTACGAAGAATTTGAGCTGTGCGATAGTTGTAGAAAAATACTTTGCCATCTGAACTCCCTGTCACAAGAAGTGTTCCATCTGGTGAAAATTCACAGCCTACAGCAAATCCTTCAACCTGTTTGAATCAAGAATTAAGAGTAAATAAATCAAGATGTTCATTAATGAATTACAATATGGTCTATAAATTCCTGAAATGTTACACTATAATAAACATGGCAATTTGTACCATAATGGCCTAATTGCTCCCCTAGATATTCAATAAAATGGCCACATTTTAGACTTCTCATTGTTAGCAATAGTTACTGAATATATGACAAATATGTCTGTCTGTCTGCCTCTCTCTCTCTCTTTCTCTCCTCTCTATCAAAATATCTATCTATCTATCGATCGATCGATCGATCTATCGATCTATCTAATCTATCACTAAAATTCTATTTCTATAACCTTTAACTGGGTGAAATAGTGCATCATAGACTATCAATCATATCAATCATTGAACCAAGGAACCTCAAATAGGTTAACTCTCATAATAGTCCCAAAATCTGGAACTCAAAATTTGGCTAATTTTCTAAAATATTTTATGACAAACATGACCATAAAATAGTTTAAGACATAATACAAAATGTCATAAAATATTTTCTGTGCTGATGTTTGGTTATGCTGTGCAGATCAACATGGCTATTTTCAAGGCAGTGTGTTAGAAATACTGTCACTATTGAAGTCACTGAATAATCTTAGAATAGACTAGAATAACAGAGTTGGAAGGGATCTTAGAGGTCTACTAGTGTAATCCCCTGCTTAAGCAGGAAACCCTACATCATTTTAGACAAATGGATATTCCAACATCTTCTTCAAAACTTCTAATGTTGGGAAATATCTCCGAAATGATGACTCAGGGTTCACAGATTGTCTAGTTAATAACTAATAATGCTTTTAATTACTTTACTGCCATTTAAATTCTACATTAACTAAACTACAGACAATAGTACTGAAGTCTATTAAATTGTATCCCTACTGAAAAGCAGTACCATAATTTGGTATATAAAGGGAATAAAACCCATTGATGGATGTATACCTTGTGCCCTTCGAACCTCTTCTTTTTGTTGATTCGATAAGGTGGCAGGCTGGAAAATAAAGCCATGTAGTTGCCATTTGTCTGAGCAACAAAGGCAGGCTCTTTAGGATGAGCTGAAAGACTGGGGCAGGTAAAACGTTCCTGCGAAGAAAATTAGAAAGAAATGAAAATATTCACAGACTCTGAATCAAACTGTATACACTTGCAGGTCATATAATACCTCAGACGCTGTTTGTGGCCCTCAAGATTCTCCCCAAATCGACACCTTCAAAAAATTGGTGACCCAACAATAGGTTTAGAATATGATTGTGCTTTAGTTTTAGATCCCAAAAAGGTGCCCCAATATGCGGGGACAGGAGAGAGCAGACAATAAGGCCTTGCTTACCATTCTTCCTCCAGGATAACATGGCAGCTGTAGAGAACCACTGCATAATTCCAAGAAAATGCACAGCTACCTTAAAGTTGTTACAAGTGCTACACTAATACTCCCACATGTTCCAAAATCTCTCTTCTGAATTACAGTGTTCCCTCGAGTGTTCCCTCGATTTTCGCGGGTTCGAACTTCGCGAAATGTCTATACCACGGTTTTTCAAAAGTATTAATTTAAAAATACTTCGCGGGTTTTTTCCCTATGCCACGGTTTTTCCCGCCCAATGACGTCATGAATAAATATTTTTTTAATAAACTTTAATAAATAAACATGGTGAGTAATAATCTAAATGGTTGCTAAGGGAATGGAAAATTGCAATCTAGGGGTTTAAAGTGTTAAGGGAAGGTTGTGATACTGTTCATAGCCAAAAATAGTGTATTTACTTCCGCATCTCTACTTCGCGGAAATTCGACTTTCGCGGGCAGTCTCGAAACGCATCCCCCGCGAAAATCGAGGGAACACTGTATTTCCAAAATGCTACACAGCCCTAATACTAATTCTCCAATTTATCTTATGTATTTATTTTATTTTTAAAATAAACCCTCAATTCCCTCAAATAAATGTTTACCCTTTCCTATCCAGTGATATATCTGCATTACTATAATGTCATCTTCAACCTTTAGAGGCTGGTTAAAAATGTTTATACAAACATTGTCCCAGCACAAAAAGGTAGTTTGTCTCTATTCTACTGCAACGAAACCCGAAACAATTGAACTCCACCCTATCCTTGCAAAAAAAAAGAATCTCTATTTTCACCTTCTAGGTATTTCCTGAAGCTGATTATAATCAATTTAATATAGAAACTTCTCTTTTTATTCCCCTTGAAATACCATATATTGCTAATAATGGAGAAAATTATTACAGAATACAGAAAATTAGGCTAAATTGAAATGTCTTGAAAAATAGATATCATTTTCTGAAAATATGTGTCTCTCCATATGCTCATATGAACCCTTGCAGATTTACTTAATCCTTATGTATAGTTTGTTTGTTTGTTTGTTTGTTTGTTTGTTTGTTTGTTTGTTTGTTGATTGATTGATTGATTGATTGATTGATTGATTGATTGATTGATTGGATTTGTATGCCGCCCCTCTCCGCAGACTCGGGGCGGTTAACAGCAATAAAACAGTATATAACAAAATCCAATACTAAAAACAGTTAAAAACCCATTATATAAAAACCAATCATACATACAGACATACCATGCATAAAATTGTAAAGGCCTGGGGGAAGTGTATCTCAGTTCCCCCATGCCTGGCGGCAGAGGTGGGTTTTAAGCACCTTTCGAAAGGCAAGGAGGGTGGGGGCAATTCTAATCTCTGGGGGGAGTTGGTTCCAGAGGGCCGGGGCCGCCACAGAGAAGGCTCTTCCTCTGGGTCCTGCCAAGCAACATTGTTTGGTTGACGGGACCCGGAGAAGACCCACTCTGTGGTACCTAACTGGTCGCTGGGATTCGTGCAGCAGATGGCAGTCCCTGAGGTAATCTGGTCCGGTGCCATGAAGGGCTTTATAGGTCATAACCAACACTTTGAATTGTGACCGGAAACTGATTGGCAACCAATGCAGACTGCGGAGTGTTGGTGTAACATGGGCATATTTGGGAAAGCCCATGATTGCTCTCGCAGCTGCATTCTGCATGATCTGAAGTTTCCGAACACTTTTCAAAGGTAGCCCCATGTAGAGAGCGTTACAGTAGTCGAGCCTTGAGGTGATGAGGGCATGAGTGACTGTGAGCAGTGACTCCCGATCCAAATAGGGTCGCAACTGGCGCACCAGGTGAACCTGGGCGAACGCCCCCCTCCCCACTGCTGAAAGGTGTTTCTCTAATGTGAGCTGTGGATCGAGGAGGACGCCCAAGTTGCGGACCCTCTCTGAGGGGGTTAATGATTCTCCCCCCAGGGTAATGGACGGACAAATGGAATTGTCCTTGGGAAGCAAGACCCACAGCCACTCTGTCTTGTCTGGGTGAACTTTACTAACCCTTACATTTTATCACAATAGAGTCAAACTTCTGAGACACAATCAAAGCAATACTCATTAATGAAGAAGGCATTATTCATTAACTTTCATGAGATAGCTGCTTCATTAACTTTCATGAGATAGTTTTCCTGATATCAAGTCCCATGAACTTTGTGAAAAAAGTTTGCAGATTTTCCAAACTGAGTTTATGAGCAAACTGCAGATCCTTCCAAGTGCTAATCAAATTGAAATTATTTAAACTTATTTAAGTGACATCTGAGAGTGCATAAGCCACTTATTTAGAAATTCAGAAACAAAATTTTAAAATATTAAACTTTTTTCTAATAATTATTAACCACACCAACATCTATTTCTCTCAAATTCATACTTTGTCTGGGGAGAATATTAGACTATCCCATTCCCCTCTCCAGAGAAAACCATCTTTTTAAAAGTTTCTAAATACATCAAAACTGCACACTGCACTTTCTTATTCACTGAAGTGTTTCTTTTGAAGTGCTAATGCCAAATGAACTACAACAGCTTTTACTGACAGAACTGTGCATCTGCAAAACTGGACAAAGGCCACCTTGGAGGATAGTGATAGGAACTTGTTATTAAATCATTCACTCTACTTTCTACCTGGACAGAATGGATACCAACTGACTTTATTCTTTGCATTTCAAAAGAGACTAAACTTGCACCAACTTTGTACAGAGATTCGGCTATAATTGAGATTAGTATCCTTCCTTAAGGAATGTATAAGACCACAGGAAATATTATTAGATACAAAGGTATTTTATCAGAGAAGGGGGGATTGAAAGTGAAACAAGAATTAGAAGAACAACAGATTGATATGGCTTGGTGCACACAATTACAAATACAAGCGAGATATGAAAAAGACGCTAAATTATATGGTTTTATCTGGAGATAACAGAATTGCATGAAATACTCACAGGAACAGAAGATTGAATGATTAAAAAATTGTATAGTTATTTTCTTAGCATTAAATTACAAGAAGAGCAAGTAAAAGAAGCAATGATAGTTTGGGCAAAAAAACCTTGGATACACGATAGAGTTAGATAAATGACACCAATTAAGGGAAAGAAATTATAAATTAACAATGGCAACAGCATATAAAGAGAATTTGTTTCATAGATGTCAATGGAAAGATTGGCAAAAATGTTTAAAGATAATTTAACAAAATGTTGGAAATGCTACCAGACACTGGGATCATATATGTGATGGACATGTGCAGAAGCAAGAAATTATTGTGCACAAATTCGAATGTGGTTAGAAAAGATGACACAGCAACATATTGATTTAAAGCCAGACTGTTTTTGTTGGGTATTTTGTCAGAGAAATATAGCAAAGAAAATGTATACTTAATTATACATGTAATAACTACAGCTAGAATTATATTTGTATAAAATTGGAAAGCAGGGAAAATCCCTACAAAGGGAGAGATAATTAAGAAAATATTAGAATGTGCAGAAATGAATAGATTAACAAAGGCAATTAAAGGAAAAGAAGTTTTGGTGTATTATAATTTATGGAAGTATTTTTATCATTGGATAGAGAATAAACATAAATAAAAAGAGATGAAATTAAATAAAACAAGAAGGAAAATGTTTTGATAGATGATTAAGTTTAATTGAAATGTAAAAATAGAATTGCATATATACTAGGGAAATAGTGGTAAATGTAAAAGATGTTGATATAAAATTGTGTACCTAGATGACACACTGATTGATTGATGATGTAATGTTTTTTGGGGGGAAATTAAAAACTTTTTTTTTAAAAAAAATGAATGTTTTAGACCTCTTTTTAAAATCATCAAATGGACAGCATCTTCAAAGAAGTGTTCTTCATGTGGTCAGGCTTGACAGTACATAATGCCTTAGTTATTCTAAGGCTCCAAAACTTTCCCACAACAAGACACAGAAATAAGGCTCTCTAAATGAGTATATACGTGCATACACAACACCTCTGCCATGTATTCTCTTTTTAATAGAAGGATATGAGTTTCGGATGCCAGGGAGACGGGCTCCAAAGCCTCAAACATCATTTAAGTATTTGGGGTTACAACCTAAATATATCAAAGATTGTTAAAAATTATCTTTAAACTATTTAGTATGCAGAATTATTTTTAAAAATAATTTGATCCCCCAGTCCAATATTAATTAGTCTGCCTATAACAGGTCTCAAATAGTCTTTCTAATCATCTATCAACTGACCCATTTTTGGTCAGAGAAGTCATGGAGTTAACATGGACCCAAGTCAGATCACCAAGTCTGCCTTGCATGTGATTAGAACCGAAGTGAGCAACTTTTTAAGGGCCAGGGACTGCAAAATTAGCATTTTTGCCCAAAATTTGGGAGTCATGGCCTTAAATTGTTCTGCAAGACATAAAAACACATCTCTGGAACAGAAGACAGAAATTTCTCAAAATTGGGAAGCATTGGGTATCCATTACTTTCTGAAAGTAAGACAATGCTCTCTTGCATCCCAAACTGCCAATCTCAAGTCCAGAGAGGAATATTCTCCAAACTCTGATAGCAATAAATCACTTCCCGGGAGTTAATAACATGACTCACCCTGACAGATATTTGATTGGCAGGCATGCACCTACTTTGCTTCTATGTCTTCTAATTTGTATGCTCCAAGCCAATTAGGACTGAACAACCCATTTATTAAACATTCTGAAGACTGTTCAGAATGAATGCTGTCATTAAAAACAAAATCCCTTGTCATCGGCAAAGTGAGTTCATAGTCCTTACTCTCCTCCATTATAGAACACTGTGACCAAAATGTTAATCAGTTGCTTGAAAAGCACAGTGAATACTGATCCATTCATTGATGAGCATCATCTTTGCTAGTTCTATTTCTTTTTTTAAAAAAAGATTACTTTGCAAAACTAAATCTGGGTCGCTTACCGGACCAGAGGTTTACTTTTCTGAGTTTTCAGACACTGGAGTGCATCTTCAGGGAACTTATCACTATAAGGGCTATTCTGTGAGCTGTATTTATGTGGTGCCTTCCTATTGGTTGATTGGTATATTTATTGTGGGTGATTGGCTGTTGTTTCCTTGTGCTGCCAATCCCACAGCTTCTAAGTACCTGATAAGCTGGTGGTTACAAAGAAACAACCAATCGCCAGCCATCAACACACCAATCAACCAATAGGAAGGCACCGCATAAATACGACTCAGAATAACACAAAACATATGAAGGAAGAAGTTCCCTGAAGATGCCCTCCAGGATGAGTCCAAAAGCTTGAAAAAGTAAACCACTGGTCTCAGTAACTGACCCAGATTCAATCTTGCAACATTATACTGAGATATGTATATTTGCCCCATATGTGAAAGTGTTTTCTTCAACAAAAGAATGATTATGCATTATGTGAGAAAGTCCCCAAATAACCCTTCCTTCTTTCTGCCTTATATTTCCCATCTCTCTCTCCCCCGCTCCCGCTCCCCCTCTCCCTCCCTCTCTTTGTCTACCTTAGGATTTTTTCCACCAAGTTTTGATCAGCTCTGACCTTATCCAGCTTTTGAAGATCACACACTACCATCCGGGACTACAGAAAGAAAAGCAGTTCAAATAAGGATCATGGGAAGGTAGTGGGAAGCAGGTTCCAATACAATCATCTGCAAATGACTCAGTAAAAATGGTCTTCACTTGAGATACAAAACTGGAGAAAATGTTTAGGGAGGGGGGAGGTGTCCCTTCAAGCCCTCTGACGATATCTTCAATACTTGACTAGATTGGTACACGACAACTATTTTCCCGGCACAATGATAATGTCTTAAATCAAAGAGAAAAGCTTTGTTAAAATTATAATTCCAAGACATTTCTTGGGCTAGGTGAACATTCCAAATAAACATGTAGTGAACTGAAGTACATGACTACTGTTTCTACAGAGGTTCAACTGACCTTGGTTTGTACTTGAGTTTTTTAAAGTCATCCCATTTTGTGATCGTCAGAGAAACACAACAAAGTTCTTTCAACTGTTTCCCTAGCAAATTGCTGTTCATGATATGATTTTCATATAGGCAATAAAGAACTCTCAAAATAAATAAGAAAGTAAATAGGTATCTCACATGAAAAATTTGATTGGAGATCTTTGCAGCAGTTTGGAAGTCCCAGGCAATGATGGTACGATCGGCTGAATCTTGGCTCACTGCATCAGTGCTGGTAAAAAATTCTTTTCCTTCATGGAGAAACATGATGTCCAAGGTTTGTTGAACTGTGGCTTTGTAGACTTTTATAACCTTTGGTTTTAAAAATTCAAAATAGACAATATTTTTGGTCAATTCATTATGTGTCTATCGTCTTTTCCTCAGAAAGTGAATATAGCATAACCCTATCAGGTGATTTCCAACTTCCCTTCTCTAACAAATAGATAAAGGACATCTTATGATGATTACGTAAATGAAACCAGCCACTCAAAGAATGGTAAATAAACATCCATCTTAGGTGATGGATACGGTATAAAATGGGAGGATTGAGCTTCTGATGCCAGTCAGAGGACATGTCACATCTATATAAATATACAGGTAGTCCTTGAAATAGAACAATTCATGTAGTGACTGTTCAAAGTTACAATGGCAGTGAAAAAAGCGACTATGACCATTTTTCACACTTACGATCATTGCAGCATTCCCATGGTCATGTGATCAAAATTTGGATGTTTGACAACTGATATGTATTTATGACTTTTGCAGTACCCTGGGGTTATGTTATCACCTTTTGCAGCTTTCCAACAAAGAAAGTCAATGGAGAAACCATTCATTTCACAACCTTGTTAGTAACTTAACAACTGGAGGGATTCATTTAACAACTGTGGCATGAAAAGTCAAAAAATGAGACAAGATTCTCTTAACATCTGTTTTGTTTATCAACATAAATTTTGAGCTCAATTGTGGCCATAAGGCAAGGACTCTCTGTATATCGATGTTCTCCCTATGTTCCACTAAGTCACATTACTAACATAAAGAGGAGAGTTTACAACTGGGGTGAGATTTGGTAGTGAAAACACCACCATGAAGGAACTTATATAAGTCTCTAGAGTAACATATATTTACAAAACTATTTATTAATTAAACAATCTTTAAATTTCTTGATAGCTTCTTCAATTTCCATTTAATAGTTCTCTTTTTCTACATGGTTTTTATTCTATTAAAGCTTTATTAAACTATATGAAACACAAATTCTGAAACAGCATATTGGAGTTATAATTGTCATTGTCATTCTTATCACCCATTAATACTGCTACTGCTTAATATTAATTTCAAAGTTAGATTTTTACACTATTTAATGGATGATCTTTTTTAAAAAAAAAGCTTTTAGTGGTTCTATTGATGTTCGATTTCTAATCATTGATCAAATTTCTTTCAAGGAAGAAGACTGGACCTTACGTAGAATCTTCCTATCTGCTTTTAAAGAAAACTTCATTAGATTTCTTGATGTTTTTATTTTACACAGCACATTCTATTCTAACATTATCCATTCTCTTTCTCTAAACTTAATTTCAAAATATCAAGCTGTCTTCAAAGAAAGTATGGTGCTTTATTGTTCATGCTAAAAAAAAAAGCCAGGAGACTAAGCATTGGAAAAAGCTGATAGTACAGTGGTAAGAGTGGTTGTTAGCCTGAAAAACTCTAAGTCTGGTTGTTCTCCTATAAAACAAGGAACATGCATCATCCAGGTGTTTTTGAAATCCTTTACTGTTAGCCATGCTGGATAAGTATCAAAAGAACAAATAGTGGAACTCCTATTATCACCCATTTCCTGGAGTAAGAGGGCTCTTGGTATCTGGTAGATTACTTATTTGTTTGTTCATTTAATCAATCCCTTTTCAAATAAATAACTTTGATCAGCTATTATAATAAAAATAAAAACAAACATACATGCCTAACAAATACTGTACATAGCTTCTTCAATAAATCACAAACAAGGAGTCCAGGAGATGGGATCCATCTATAACACCCGTGGGACCTGGAAACAAGAACAGACCAAGTCTTTAAGGTCTTAAGAAAAGGCCAGAAGTTAAAGGCCTTTAGCCTTCGGAGGGATGATGTTTCAGAGGCCGGGTGCTGTGACACAAAAAGTTCTCCTTAGCCAACAGGAGCATGCCAACAGGGCAGGCAAAATAAAAGAGATAAGGGTATGAAATTTCTAAGTAATCCAGACCCAAGCCAAGAAGGGATTTGAAGGTGAATACCTGCACCCCTGAATTATATCTAAGCAACTTGTTCTGTAACTGAAAAATGGACAGACAGAATCACTAACACCACAATTAATTCTCAACAACTCTCAATCAGGCTGGGATGAATGACCAAGTAGGGAAAGTTTATGGGATTCTTCCTACCCTTTACCAACAATGATTATAGGAGGCATCTGTATTTTCTTTTATGCCACAAAGCAAGGGTTGCATTTTTGTTGAGTGTGACGATAATGTTGCTATCCATTCAATCATGTCTAATTCTATGAAGCAGTTCTCTCTACATTTTCCAATCTTGTTCATCTTCTTTCAGTGGTTTTGGTTGTTTTTTGCTCTTGCTGGGTCAAAACAAGCCCCAAACTTTTCTTCATTTCAGTGATTTTGAATGCATGTACTGTATCTGGAAAGAGGTAATCAGAATATGCACATATGTGTTGTCTTTCTATTTTCTTTTCTCGCCTTTTGCATCAATGCATCTTTGTATATATGTGTACATTGCAAAGCATGGAGAAGGCTGGTCTACTTCATACAGTTAAAGGTAAAGCTTTCGTTATCAGTCGTGTTCCATTCTAGGGCATTATGTTCATCTCCATTTCTTGGCCAAGGGAGCCAGCATAATTGAGAAGAAGAAAAAGGGGCTTAGAATGGAGTAGAATTAGTATTGTTCTGAGCAATTCATCTTCAGCATCTGCCATAGGGATGCACGGGGGAATTTGGTTCTAGATTTTTCTTGTAGACCATTGTTGAATCTAATTTTTAAACTCAATCCCTCTTTTTCCAGGTCTTCCTTCTTGCTCTGTTCTGTTTTGGAGAGTTATGCTGCATGACAAGAGACCAATAGGAGTACCAAGTCCCTTTGCAAACTTCCTTTCAAGTAATCTAAAGAGTTGGAAAGAATGAAAAAGATCCTCAAACAGGACACTATCAAAATGAAGAGACTGCTTTTGTTGTCATGTGCCAAGATTCTTGCCAAACACACACATTGGTTAAGATTCCCATCTCAATATCTCTGTGTTAATTCTAAACTAAGTTTTAGTTCTACAAATAAATAATTATACTTGGATAACTTAATAAGAGAAGAGATGAACATTGCCAGAAAAAGAAATGTAAACTACTGGTGAGGAGAACTATAGTCAAAAATACTGTAGATAGTGCTTTATACAGTACTGTATATTAAAAGCCTACTTGGTTGCTTTTGCCCTTTGAACAAAAATTTTGGAGTGGAAGAGAGTGGAAGGAACATTTCGTATCAACACAAAATTTTTGAATGATTTCAAGCTGCACAAAGGATTTGTAGATTTCTGATTGAAAGGGACCACTCCAATAAACACATTATAAAGGAAATTGTTGCTTGGCAACAGGAATCTTTGGAAAGGAGAGAAGTTAGAAAGATCAGATGGGGAAAAAGCATGAAACTGCAGAGAATGCTAGACAAGTAAGTGGAGTGACAGAAGGTAATTAGCTGTAGAGAGAACATAGAGGTAAGGCAAAAAAGAAGCAAAGCAGTGGCAACTGTGAATCCTAGAATAAAGGAGACCAAAAATAAAAGAAAAAAAATACCACTCACAAAGTGAGTTAGAGTACCAATGAAATTTAAAAGGAAGAGGGTTTATTTTGACTATGCTGGAGAGGACGGCATACAAGTCTAATAAATTATTATTATTATTATTATTATTATTATTGTTGTTGTTGTTGTTGTTGTTATTATTATCTGGCATAAGCCAGTGAAAGTGGTCCCAGAGTTCCTTGGCACGCTGGGCGCAGTGCCAAAGGATTTCAGTGGACATTTGAAAACCATTGGAATTGACAAAATCTCCATCTGTCAATTGCAAAAGGCCGCTTTACTGGGATCGGCAAACATAATTCGCTGCTACATCACGCAGTCCTAGGTGCTTGGGAAGCGCCCGACTGGTGATGAAATATGAAATCCAGCATAGTGATCTCGTTTGTTGTGTTGTATTGAATTGTTTTATTATTATTATTATTATTATTATTATTATTATTATTATTATTATTATTTGTTAGCATATAGGCCACACTTCCTTTTTTTTACTCCTTTATTTTTGGGACAAACATATGCAGTCTTGGAAACACATAAAGTAACTTACAGAGGATTAGTTCTTTCAGCTACCTTTTTCAAAATTTCGTATGGTCTTCATCAGTCTTTTGTGGACTGGCCCAGGACTGAATTAAAAACTGTCTAATAAGGATTCTCGATCATGTGGCCTGTGGATTGCAGGTCATTTTCTGAGACTCACAATATTTTATACTGTTGAAAAGAGAGTCAATTGAGATTCTCCTGGAAGAAGAGCAACGGAGGGTCTCACTTCAGTTTGTTTAGCGGATTTCCCTGGAAAAGTAGTTCCTGGCACAGCAGGCTACATTGTCAGAAACCTGGGCCATTTTGCAAACAAGCAACACCACCGTCTGGGAATTCTTACTGAGTTTGTTGTTCTTGAGACTGCATCAAGTCTCTAGGTTGGAAGAGCAGGGAGGCCCAGGTAGGACAGAGAAGAGGGCTTGCCCAAAGGGGAAGAGGAGGCAGCAGCCAAGGAGAAGGTCCAGGTGTGGCTGTCTGCTGTCTTTGCGTAACAAACAAATCTTGCTTGCTGGGTACTATCTTTCCCATTCCTTGTTCAACAGTGACAAAAACACACCTGGACCTCCTCCTTGGCTGCCCATAAATGGGGCTGAGACAAACAAGGAAGAATTCTAGAACAGGTTTCTTAGATTATGTTGTTCTAGATATGAAATACACCTACCCACGCATATAGTACATAAGATGGTGTATTAGCTAGTAGAAAACGCTGCCAGCCAAATGGTCAAAGTGAAACAGCTATGTAACACAGCTCTTATTCTACAAGTAGTGTTTTGCAGTTAAAAATAACTTATTTAATAAATGTACGTTTAATGATGAATTATTATACTTTTCATTTTCTCCATGTTTGACCCACTAGCGATGTTGAATCAATATAAGAACAGAATTTCACAGTTGCAGCCTTCAGGCTAACAAACTAATATGGCATTAATATGGCATTCAACTCGAGACAATTTGAGTTTGAGATCCCTGGTCTATGTGCAAAGCAAGCTCTATTACTGACTAAGACTCTCTTGGAAGAATCTTAAATAAGTCAAGATGGTTTGCTATCTCCTTTAACTTTATTGCATATATATAGCCTGTGGCAAAAAAAAAACATGTTTAAATGAGACAAACACATGGGATATTTATCCACAAAAATGCCTTCTATTATATCAAAACCATTTATAAGTGAAATCCCTTCAAAGGCAACTATATCTACTGAAATGTTAAATGCAATAAACAGAAATATAATTCCATGTTGGGGCTAATTGATTGCATCCAATCTGGAAAAGACAAAGAGGCAGTCAAGAATCCTGGCAGCATACCCAAATTTATCCAAGTGAAATTTTTCATAGTGATGAAGCCAAAGTTAGAGTTAGTGTAGAGGACAAAGAATAATTATTCTGTTGCCTTGATGATAGATGCACCTCTTCTTCTAGGAACTCTGGATATGCTGTTATAAGAAACAATAATTCTTATTCATCTGAGGGACGGGAGACACACTTTATTTCATGGGAGAACTCTGAAAAATCTTCGTCAAATTAGGAACATGTTGCTATTCCAAGGACGTAGAAAAGATACCTCAGAGCCACATGTAGTCCATAGGTTCCCACATCTTTGCTAATGGATCTAAGGATGGATGCCCCTTTCTATAGGCTAGGCACCAGCATCAATGGAGAAATAGAGTTTGCTGACTTTTTATATGTGCTAGCTTGTTCTACTCACTTTGATTAGATTACTGTTTCTTCTGATTGTTCTTGTTATAGTTTTTTTTTTGAAGGAAGTTTTTTTCTTCTTCTTTGATTATTCTTGTTTATCTGCTCCTGGTTTCTGCTAAAATGGGTGCTGGTTAATCTTCCCAAGGCAAACAGACTTAATACACCTGTCTGATCACACAACTGTTAACCATATAACCATAAAAGATCATTCGGGCACATGAAAGCTGTTAGGAACCTTCAACGTTATAAACAAATGAAAAAGATGAACTCAAAGCACTATTTTTGTGCTGTTCATCTGTCAACTTCAAGGGATTGGGAAGGAACACAGCAGCATTTTGCTTCTTCTGAATTTAAAAAAAAATGCTGGAAAGACAAGCACCAGCTTTTGGCATCATCTTTATTTACAAGAAAATCTCTAAGGCCACACTAGGCCCCAAATCTTCCTTAGAAAATACAGATGGAATAACATTTTATGCTCCATCAACCACCACCAACACCAACACCCCCACACACAAAAAACTCAGGTATAATTGAGAATTTAGAAAATGTCAAGAAATTTGTTTTCAAACAAATTGATGATTGTAGCTGGAGTCCATCGGTATCACTTCACTGCCCCTGAACTGAGCTTTGCCTTCTGTCTGACCAGCAAATATTCCATGTGGAAGAAATGGAGGAGCCTTTATTTGTAAGCCTGTGATCTTATTTTAACTTCTTGTACTCGTTCTAGAGGCCCAGAGTGATACTATCTCCTTTTATCTTTAATACCTGTAGAATTAATTTCTCTACAATATCTAAATCAAGTAGTTTAAAAGTAAATGTGCTCTTTCCTAAAAGTTATGATCAGGACAAAGTATAGTTGGATATTTGAATCTATGTATGTGATATTAAACCACACAATTATGCTCAAGGGAGGTCACAAAATATGTTCTTATCTACTATTATTGGACAAAAATGGCCTGACTGGCCAACAAAATCAATGCAAATTGGTATATTTTATTTAGAAAAAGAAACTTCTGGGCTTTTATCCTTAAAATAGGAGACTGCTCAGTACAAATGTCAAACAAAAGCCAGATGAAGTCAGCAAAAAATATGAATTGGCCACAATTAGGTATTGTAAAATTTTAATTAAGTAAGTATGAAGTTTTTCATTAAGATAAAAGTAAAATGTTACCACATTAACTCTGAATCTTATTATGATATTCCACCCATGTTCTATGATTATCAGTAGAATTAGCCAGAATCTTTCAAGCATGTCTTCACCTATGATAAGGACTATGCACCTTGGTGTTCTCGTGAACCTCTCAAATTCATCCTTGTGCAATCACAGGGTAAATATGATTTTTCTAGTAAATTAAACAAAAAACAAGGACTGGCAGATTGCTTGTTCATCTGAAAAAAAACGAGAGATGGGTTTTTAAAAATTCATATAGACTCAAAGAGTTGTCAGCAGCTTTTCTGACTTGTGTGGCAAATAGAAAGTCTTAAAATCCAATTTAAGGAAAAACATGATCAAGGCTTTAGCATTTAAATAAGAAAAAAATATTTCATGGATCCTTTAAAATGAAAAAGCACTACCTAAAATGCATATACCATATTTTGGGGGCTATAAGACGCAATGGTGTATAAGATGCACCGCAGCCATTAAAGAAAGTCTGGAACTACTGTAAAACAGTGCCCCCAAATTCCAGCCCCCAAACGATATCCAGGTCCATGATACTGATATATTTTACAGGACCAGGACAGGCATACTACCTGACATCCAGATCTGATCCCGAGTCTTTGGACAGGGGCGGCATGCAAATCTAATAAATTATTGTATTATTATTATTATTATTATTATTATTATTATTATTATTATTATTTCAATACAACACAGCAAACGAGATCATTATGCTGGATTCCATATTTCATCACCAGTCGGGCGCTTCCCAAGCACCTAGGACTGTGTGATGTAGCGGCGAATTATGTTTGCCGATCCCAGTAAAGCGGCTTTTTGCAATTGACAGATGGAGATTTTGTCAATTCCGATGGTTTTCAAATGTCCGCTGAGATCCTTTGGCACTGTGCCCAGCGTGCCAAGTACCACTGGGATCACTTTCACTGGCTTATGCCAGAGTTGTTGCAGCTCGATTTTTAGATCTTCATATTTCACTAATTTCTCTAGCTGCTTCTCAATTCTGCTGCCCCCTGGGATTGCAATGTCGATGATCCATACTTTCTTTTTCTCCACAATCAGGATGTCTGGTGTGTTATGCTTCAGAATTCGATCAGTCGGAAGTCAGAAGTCCCACAGTAGTTTTGTTTGCTCATTTTCGACCACCTTTTCGGCCTTATGATCCTACCAGTTCTTTGCCACTGGTAACTGGTAGTTCCGGCACAAGTTCCAGTGGATCATCTGTGCCACGGCATCATGTCTATGCTTGTAGTCAGTCTGTGCGATCTTTTTGCAGCAGCTGAGTATGTGATCAATTGTTTCATCTGTTTCTTTACAGAGTCTGCTCTTTGGATCGTCTGTTGATTTTTCAATTCTGGCTTTCTGGTTGTTGTTGTTGTTGTTGTTGTTGTTGTTGTTGTTATTATTATTATTATTATTATTATTATTATTATTATTATTATTAACAAATATAGTTCACTAATGCACCCCAAAATCCTAAATCCTGACTGATAAGGGCGATATTTATTGTAGGGCGCTCTACATTTACAGTAGTCCCTCGCTATACCGCGCTTCACCTACTGCGGCTTCACTTCATCGCGGGTTTCTGAGGAAGTCGATCGACAGATTTAAACAGTCCACCGAACTCGATCGGCAGGGTTTTTTGAAAAAAAAAAAATCTAAAATTGTAAATACTGTATTTAAATACTGTATCTAAAATAAATACTGTGTGGGAAGGGTTTATAAACACTTAAAACAATGAAAACTTACTAAACAATTACAATATAAATACTTAAATAAGTACTATCAGTCGATAAATTCCCCATCGCGGATTTCACCTATCGTGGCCAGGTCTGGAACGTAACACCAGCGATAGGTGAGGGACTACTACTGTAATCCTAGAAAGAATGAAGAATTGGCTTTAGGGAGGAAGAATAAACCATTAAGAGAGGGAAATAATGTCTCAATCTTGAGAAGGAGGAAAGTGAGAGAAAGAAACTGTAAATAATCACATCTTGTTTTTGTTAAGTTTAAAAACGTGGTAAACAGAAACTCCAACAGATCTCCAAGGTTCTATTATTTTACTCACAAAAATAAAGCACATTTGTGAAGTCCCTGCTGCTTCTGTTTCCTGACCTTGCCAAACTTAAAGCACTAACATTGACTCTGCCACTTTTGCTAAAAAAAGAATCTTGAATCTTGAGAGGGACTCCTAAAAAGAAAGTGTACCACAAGCTCATTCAAAGTTGCCAGAAACATCTGCTCCCCAAAAGAGGCACGGATAATTTTCCAGGTCCAGAGACACATAAAAAAGGCAGGAGGGACAAGGGTTTAAGATACAAGTACCAGAGGACATTATCAAAAGCATCCCATTTACTTCCTCAGTAGAAAAGATTAAAGGTCAAAATGAATCCCAGATATCATTGCAAGAGTTTCCATATTTATTTATTTATTTATTTATTTATTTTATTAAATTTGTATGCCGCCCCTCTCCGCAGACTCGGGGCGGCTCACAACAGTAACAGAAAACAATATATAATACAAATTCAATAATTAGAAAGCTAAAAACCCATAATTTAAAAAACATGCACACAACATACCATACATAAACAGTATAGGCCTGGGGAAGATATTTCAGTTCCCCCATGCCTGACGGCAGAGGTGGGTTTTAAGGAGTTTGCGGAAGGCACAATAGAGTCTGTCCAAGTGAAATCCAAACTTGAGCAACTCTGAGTGACTTCATCAGCAAAATGTTGTGTTAACTGGTCGCAAATGTGATTCGAACCTCCCCAGAATGGAATTAGTTACCTTAATGATACTGGATGGCAATACACTGATGCAATAAGGAGAAGGAATCCTTTGCTTCTCCTATCAACACTGAGAAGGCCAGAACCTGAATATAAACCCATGCTCAGTCAGATTTATGTTCTGTCTTCCCTCAACTACAATCTAGCTATTTTCTGCTTTATCTCCTAGAGACCTTCTGAAAACCAAGGGGTTTTCCTGTATTATAGAGAATAAGGAACATGAACTTGATAAAAGTATGCAAGATGCTTCCAAGACAATGGAAAGTGAAGCATATTTTCCTATTTGATTGTGGATAATGAGCCGAAGAAAGATGAAGTTGCATGTCAACCTGTCAGAGTATCTGCCAAGACCAAGAAGCGAACTGTGGACCCAGGTCTGACATCAGGTGTTCTGGTAACCCATGTTATTTAAAAAGAAACTTGAAATATATTTGGAATATGTTATTTTAAAAGATACTTGCCACATTTTTGTCAGTGGGTAGAATGAAATGAACAATCTTGAGCATCTTCAGACAATCAGGAAGCTGAATCATTAAAAAAAATCAGTGGTCATTGTTTTTCTCCTGCTTTAATTTAATTTTAAAAGTACTTACATCCTTAGCATGATAAAGGGGCCCATGACCTTTCCAGGAAATGATAATGTGTATGTATGTATGTATGTATCTATGTATGTATGTATGTATGTATGTATGTATGTATGTATGTATGTATGTATCTTGAAGCGACCAATGGGATGTCATGGCACAGTTTCAGGACTCTACCTATACATAAGCCCAACAGGAATGTAATACCAGACTTACAAATGTAAAAGATTCTAATCCAATGTTCCATATTCAACATTGAGGAAGATTATTTTGAGTGGCTTCAATTCCCCTCTGATGGAATAGTCTAGTTGCTGCTGTTTTTGTAATTAGTGAAGCAGATTTGCTATTGGAACATTGATAGCAGTAATTTTTTCTGGAGGTATGATAGTGGCAGGCTGAGAGTCAATATCAGAGCATACGGAGCCGAGGTGGCGCAGTGGATAGAGTGCAGTACTGCAGGCCACTAAAGCTGACTGCTATATCTGCAGGTCAGCGGTTCAAATCTCACCATCGGCTCAAGGTTGACTCAGCCTTCCATCCTTCCGAGGTGGGTAAAATGAGGACCCAGATTGTAGGGGCAATATGCTGGCTCTGTTAAAAAGTGCTATTGCTAATATGTTGTGAATGAATGAATGAATGAATGAATGAATGAATGAATGAATGAATGAATGAATGAATGAATGAATGCATGCATGCATGCATGCATGCATGCATGCATACATACATACATACATACATACAAACATACATACACATTATGGTTTCCTGGAAAGGTCATGGGCCCCTTTATCATGACTGCTAAGGATGTAAGTACTTTTAAAATTAAATTAAAGCAGGAGAAAAACAATGACCACTGAATTTGTTTTATGATTCAGCTTCAGATTCAGTCTGAAGATGCTCAACATTGTGATGATCTGGGTAGCTTTCCTCTAGATATGGGTCCCTGCTAGCAGATATTGCCAGTTTTCAAAGCAGTTACTTAACCTGACACACTTGGCGCAATGTAACTGTCACAATTTTAGCTAGCATGTTGTACTAAGGTTGCCAGTTCCTATACTTCCCATACCAATACATGTTTTGCTATTAAAAAAATTATCCTTATCTCTCTATCCATTCACCACTAATGTATCACTGGTCACAAAGAAGATGTTTCAAGGTACATATCCTGCCAAGTATCCTGAATTGCATAACATGAGAATCAACCTGACAGTAAATAATGATATCAGAAATACTGAAACATATCATAAATATTTTTATGAAGAGGTTCTTAAATCAAAAATACTATAAGAATATTAAAACTTGGGACAGGGGAGATTTAAAATGTAAATAGATTGTAAAATTATTATTAATAGAGAAAAACTCAGACGTCATATGAAAAAGGGTTTTGAAACTTCCAAGTTGTATAGTGGTAGAAAATCCAGTGGGACCAGCAGTGTGGATTTTAGTAAGGTTGACAAGTGCCAGAATATTTAAAATATGTGCTTAGAGCAGACATGTTTTTTCTTGTGATTATCTCTCTATGGATATTAAAGCATCAAAATATTAGTTCTTAAAATAACTTACATCAGATTCAATTGCCTTAGACTATTCTCTAGAGAGCCTGATCGCTGCCCTTTACCGTATTATAATGAGAAACAGTTATTATTGCATAATTAGTCAGTTTCCTTTTATATGCAACCTCTTACTTTTACCTTATGAAATAATACTTAATTATCATATTCTCCTTCTGTATAGCACTTCCTGTAAATTGAACATTATATGTTCTGTAACTGTGCATCATTATCATGATTGCTTGGAAGTATGTCCCACTGTGTTCAATCAGATTTTTCTCAGATAAACAGAGTGGTGTTTTGATATCAAACTTCATGATGATAGATCCAAACTCTAACATTAGAAATCCAGAAATAAATGTTAAAGGTTTTTGCAGGTGAACAGAAAAACAGAGACAGGAAAAAAAACCTCTGGCAGACAGTTTCAAAAATTCACAAATTGCTGTTTATTTCAGCAAATTATGCCTTACTAATAAATCAGTTTCTACAGGTGAAAATTACTTTTTAATAGTTATCACAACTGCCAGAATATGCACAGCAGTAAGTGACAAGGAAATTAAATGCAAAATAGATTTATCAAACATGCTCCTACTTTTTCCTTCTTTATCCGATTTTTGTTTTAGAGAGAATGTATTAGCTGTTTGCTTTTACATCACAGTGCAAAAATAATAGAAAAGAAACTATGATCCCATGCTATTTCAAAAGAAAATGCCAATTAACCTCTCCAAAATAATATTAGCTACCCACATACATTTATTATTTCCAGGATGGTTATCAAAAGCAAGTACAAATAATTTTTACCTTAGAAGACCTTATATCCCAGGCTTTAACTTCTGGACTGAATCCTCCACAAAGAAAAACATTTGGATCAAGAGGATGAAATGTCAGGGTGCCGATTCGAAATTCATTCTTGCTGCTAAAAAGTTGTGTTCCTAAAATAACAACAGAAGGAACATCAAGATTGGCCTTTGGGAGGAAGAATTACATTAGTATAGATAGTATTCCCATATTGTAAGCCAAATGGCAAATTATAATGGTAAAATAAATATGAGAGCCAACAATTCATCTTCCAACATCCCATCATACAACATCCCAGTGTCCAACCTACCATCGTCCAACATCCCAGCATTCAACATGCAATCATAAAACTCCCAGTCATTCAACATCCCAATGTCCAAAACTAGGTATATACATATCTTACTTTCTCTACAGCAACAACTATTAACTCTAAATGCAAGTTAATTAATGCAAGAAACATAAAAAAAATGTCTGAATTCCTCATCTTACTAAATACAACTATATTCAACATATTTGTCTGTGAAGCATGGCTAAAGACATCCCTCCCAGACTCCATTATCACAACAAGAGACCATCATGTCTTCCGGTCTGATCATGACATTCATAGAAGAGGTGGAGTGGCTATCTTCTATAAAAAGTCCCTAAATCTAAAAAATATTCAGGTTACACATGAACTTGCTCTCTCCAAGACCATCATTTGTTGTACTTAAATACCACCCTTCCTTCTCTGTTACAAAGCCTCTGATTATGACTTTATACATGCAAAGTTAACTATACTACTAGCATGGGCAGCCTCCTACCCCTACCCTCTTATCTTTATTGATAACCTCAATCTACCTCTTATTAATTGGACCCTAAACAAATATACAAATGAACCTATACATGCAATCCTGTACAATGCTGTTACTAATCTAATATTTCACCCTTGGGTTTAAATGATTTATACAAGAAATACCCCCAACTGGTGGTGGGGTATGATTGATTGTCTGGTGGTGGGCACAATCACTGAGCACATGTTATATGTTATATGTTGTGTGTTTTAATAATAAAGGATTTTACATGAATGAATTTCAGAGGAGGCACTCTATTTGAACGTTGTCACCTCTATTGTTATTTTTGTAAACACTATCAATTTACAAAATATTTCAGGACTGTTTTGGTCTTCTGAGGATCTTATAATCTAAACTTTGACACAAGGAAAATAAGAAAAACCATAGTTTCTACTCTTCAGTTCCTCCAAAACTTTTCAAAGCTGATCTGCAATCATTCTGCCTGACTCAAAGGATATGCAAGGTATACCACGAACTATACAATGCTCCCGTTCAACTGACTGGTAAAAACATACAACGGACGTTATTCAACCACTGCCAGGCCTCTAAACTAATACAAATCCCGAAGTGAAAAAATCATCTCACTTGATGTAAAAGGCATGTAAAATTGTTAATCCCCCCATGCACATGTCATACGAGTGGTTACTATGAGGGGGGGGAAATTCAGATGCACAGCTTCCTCCCCCCCCCCCCCTAAATTTAAAATCCTCCAGCAAGCTGCAAAAGTGAAAAGATAATTTGTTAGCATTTTTTGTAACCGGCAATACCAATAGATATGGTAGGAATGCTGCTATGGCAACAAACAGGGGCCAGGGAGAGAGAGATACTAAACCATATCTATAGATTCCAGAATCAGGAAGCTGAAGTTCAGGGTCAGGAGGCAAAGTGAAAGATTTCCACCCATGGAAAAGTCAACTACCTTTTAGAGTTCTGCAAAACGGCAATATTGCATAAGAAAATAGCAGTTATGCTCTGGTTTCCAACAAATCAGCATGAAACTGGGGAAAACAAATCTTAGATAATAATTCTATTGTTGTAGGAGCACTGAGATTTGGAACACATTCTGAAGTCAATGCAAATAGTCTAAAGGAAATGTTCTTACATACTAAGTTGCATCAAAGCATAAGAACTAAGAACTTAAGTCAAAGACTTCCTAAAGCAGGTGGATTTTAGGAAAAATGGAAATACACCCCATAGGAGAGAGAGGGTATAAATAGCCACCACAACAACGGAACCATTTGAGAAGGTCTCCAATTGCCTGCCAGCTCCAGGCCTGACAACATATCTAAGACCTGAAGGCTTTTAGGAATAGCAAAAGGAAAGGAACTAGTCTAATTTTAGAAAGAAGAATGTTCCATAAGGCATGTCTTCTGGGTCTGAGCAAACAAAGATCTTTGGCCAATGATACTCACAACATGCTTATTCTGCCAGATCTAGTGAGACAAGGCTGCCACATACCTCCCAGAGAGCCAAAAAGGGCTCACAGAGTTGGCCTCCTCTGGGTCCCGTCGACTAAGCAATGCAGGTTGGCGGGACCATGGGGGAAGACCTTCTCTGTGGCTGTCCTGGCTCTATAGAACCAACTATCACCCAATGTCCGTACTGCTCCCACCCTGCTGGCCTTTCGTAAGGCCATGAAGACCTGGCTTTGCCGGCAGGCCTGGTAGCCATAAATTTACATCTTTGATGGCCAACTCTATGAATGGTGTGCATGTATATGATTGTGACCGTCCTTTTTAAATAACATTTTATGGGGTTTTAGTTTTAGATAATGTTTTAGTCTCTGATAATGTTCGACTTCTTTTATTGCTTTGTGTCTATTTGTATTGTATTTTTAGTGTTGTTGTAAGCCGCCCTGAGTCCTTCGGGATTGGGTGGCATAGAAGTCAAATAAATAAATAAATATAACCCGGGGGGGCAGGGTCCTCAGACAATCAGGTCCCATGCCATGAAGGTCTATAAATGGTAAAAAACAGCACCTTGAATTGGACCCAGAAGCCAACTGCAATGCAGCTCATGGAGCAGAGGTGTAACATATGCTGCTCTAGGAAAGTTCATCACTATTTGGGCCACTGCATTCTCTAGCAGCTGAAGCTTTTGAATACTCTTCAAGGGCAGCC
Source organism: Erythrolamprus reginae (assembly GCF_031021105.1). NCBI lineage: Eukaryota > Metazoa > Chordata > Lepidosauria > Squamata > Dipsadidae > Erythrolamprus > Erythrolamprus reginae. The sequence goes on from NC_091950.1 coordinate 51,235,749, forward strand.
CCATGTAGAGTGCATTGCAATACTCCAAGCTGAAAATGACCAACGCACAAGTAAGTGTAAGTAGGGCCTGCCAAATTAGGAACAGGTACAACTAGCACACCAGACAAATATGTGCAAAGGCCCTCCTAGCCATGACTGCTACATGCTCCTTGAGCAGGAGTCATGCATCTAGGAAGATCCCCAAATTGCAAGTATGGTAGTAAATACACTGCATATACTTCCAAGTAACAACAACAACAACAACAACAACAGAGTTGGAAGGGACCTTGGAGGTCTTCTAGTCCAGCCCCCTACTTCGGCAGGACACCCTACACTATTTCAGACAAATGCTTGACTAACATCTTCTTAAAAACTTCCAGTGTTGGAGCATCCACAACTTCTGGAGGCAAGTTGATAGGATCTAATGAACAGTATACTGGCCTGCAAGATAACCTCTAGATTAGAGATCCTGGCTTGCATACAATGCAAATAATGTAAACCTTGACTTGGATAGCACCAGTTTTGGTATAGCTTCATACATTTTGAAAATAAGTTAAAAGGGCTAGTCAAAAATGTCCAGCAGAGTGAATGGAATTTTAAAAAATGTAAGTACAAATAATTCATGTCTTCGGAGAGGGGCGGCATACAAATCTAAGAAAGAAAAAAAGAAAGAAAGAAATTCAGCATTTCAAAGAAAAAAAATTAGGAAGTAGCGCAGATTTTAAAAGTAATGAAATGTGTTCAGTGTTGTCACAGATTCTGTCATATGGATGCTTATGGAAAGCTTAATTATCAAAATTGCAGTGGAGAAATTACTTAAATGGGTCAGCTGGCAAATAGATATTATTGTACTGCATTGTCTCTGCAGACATTGTGATTGAACAGATAAAATGGACTTCTTTGAAATCACATTATGGCACTAGCATATTGTGACCCTACCTGGTTCCCTTTTCATGTGTTGGATTAATGACATCAACATCCAGCAGGCATAATTGTTGGAAGGCTGGCAATAGTTGTCTTAGAATAATTTTTTGACTGATGTCGGGAGGGGGGGAAGGGACGGAAGGACAGAGGTGGAGAAATGAGGCACCAAAAATAATCCTAAAGTTTTTCTAATTAGGATATTAAGGAGATACAGAATAATTCTAAAACACAGTGAAAATTAAGGGGGGGGGGCTATTAAATCATGGATCTTCCTTGAAGGAGTTTCCATTCCTTTTTCAACCAGAAATCTGCACAAATAGAACTGAGGGTACTGTGGAAAATAGATTTAGTCAGTCTTCTACTGTGTTACTGCAGTTCAAGGGAATATTGCACATTTGAGAGAATTAACTAAGGTAAATTATGCAAATAACCATCATGTACATTACTGAGCAACATTTCAGCAATGTCTCCCATAAGAGTCAGACGCTATCTCATTAAATGAAACTACTGGACTTCTCTGATTGTTAGGTCTTTAAGAAAACAATAAAACATGCAATATATTTGTCAACAAATCCCCACAGATTAAAATCTATTTTGTGCTGATTTAAGAGATGGTGTGGGAGGGACACTGAATTTTTCGCTTACATCGAATGAGGATTTGCATATACACTCAAGTAAGGCATCGGCTGTTCCCATGGATACATTCTTTTCTAAATTTAATTGTATGTGGTAATCTTTACAGAATCCTGTGGCTTAATACCAATCGCCTTTGTAAACAGCCCTTCTAGAGCTGTAAATTAATGCCCTGGGAAATTCAGCTATGTGGATTTGAATGTTATCTTCTGCTCAGTTCCATTATATTTATCAAACTAATGATGTTAATATGCAGTTTAAAGTGAGAAAGCAAATGCATTTACAATATTTTCATTGTTTTCCTATCTTGATAAATAATACGTATTATGAATGCCTTCTTTATAGCAAAATCTTGTTTTTCTATAAAGTCTGCTTACCGGTTAAAATGGAAACCATTTGCCAATATGCAATAATTTGATGTAATGCTTCCTCCTGTTCCCTCATAATATGATAAAACTATTCCCTGGTGATTCAAGGTGCACTGACAAGATCACACGTTTTTATTCTCAATAATTACATCTGGTATAAACACTGAATCCTTGCTCATTATCAAAACAGAGTTTAGACTCCAGTTATGAGTAAGGTGTGGGGGGTTTTTTTGGGGGGGGGATTTTTACCTATCCTTTCTATGCAACATTAACTGGTTAATATATTTTGAAAACAGAGTTGCAGTGTTTCTGATCCTCCTCACAAAGCTATCAAGTGCAAAGCTATCAAGAACTTTTAGAGTTTTATTGTGCTCCAAGAATTTAATATAATTGTCCTCACTTGGGAAAGCCATGTTGTGGAGCAAAAAGAAGCTGTTTTTCACTGGATTGAGTACTGCAGCACTGTCTTTTATGTAGTGTGTGTCTGTTATTATTAAAGATTAATAAAATTTATTTTTTTAAAAAAAAAAAAGAGTACAACTAGGAATGTATTATAAGCCATTTTCTCCTAGATGTGGCAAGTCCTTGTCCAGATCCCTGTTGTTTTATCAATAGAACCCAGCTACTCAACCAGCGACTCTATTTTAAATATGTTTTCATTAATTTATTTCATTCAAGCAGAGTCTTGGTTTGCAGGAAAATCAATAGCTGTCCTCTAATTAATCTTACACAACTTTAGCTCAACAGTGGGCAAGTCTGACCATGACTGCTAAATATTAACAAGTAGCTGATAACCTGGCTTTGCCCAGATATTTATCCCTCTCCTGTCTTAAACAATAGGGAACAGCCTTGGAGGTGATTATCGGCATTAGCAGGCACATCACCCAACAACTTGCCCTCCTTGCTTGAAGCTGTGGGTGATTTATTTTTTGTTAATTGTTTGTTTGTCTGTTTGGGTTTTTTTAAAAAGAACTAATCCCCCTTACCAGAGAGAGCCCCCTTGTGGAGAACTGTAAAACTGTGGCAACTCCACTGTGATGTAACAGGATGTACCTTAACAGAACTTGAATCCAAAATGCACATAATCACTGTCAAAAGTACTGTGATTTGACAGTATAAATATAATTCATTCCTTTTCATTTCAGCAGTCCAGGCGTTCCAAAGTTATGCTGGAACACACACACACACACACACACACCTCTAAGGGTGCTAGAAGTATCTTACCCCCACAGTATTTTTTTTTCAGAGAGAAAGTCATTTGTCTACCAAGTTTGATTGAAATTGCTTGAGGCATTCCAGAGTTATGCTGCACACACACACACACACACACACACACACATTTAAAAAAATATTCTGAACCTCCATCTACATTTCTTCTCCACCCTTATATTGTGGTTCCATCTTTGCCACCCTTAGTTTACTCTACCCCAATGCTAAAGGCTATATTTGCTATCAAAAATTGTCCCTATACCTACTTTTAAGATCTCAAACAGATTTGCAACTTAACTGGAGACTGTCACAAAATTAAATCTTCCTGTACAACCAATAAAAATTGTAATCAGAGATAAAAACACAATACAATTAATTAAATTTGTAGCAAATAATATTATCCAGAATTTGAGATAGGCTTGTCTCTAAATACCAAGACTACAGAATCTTAGTAGGAGATCCATTTGAAAGCCATCACGGATCCACTATTAGACCCCCTGCAATTTGCATACCGAGCAAATAGATCAACAGATGATGCTGTTAATATGGCTCTACACTACATCCTTCAACATCTTGAATCTCCAATGACATACGCCAGGGTCCTCTTTGTGGACTTCAGTTCAGCATTCAATACCATCGTACTGGACATTCTCTTAACCAAACTAAATCAGCTAGCGGTACCTGAACACACTTGTAAGTGGATCACAAGCTTCCTAACAGACAGGAAGCAGCAGGTGAAGCTAGGAAACATCACATCAGATATATGTACAATTAGCACAGGTGCCCCCCAAGGCTGTGTACTCTCACCACTTCTCTTCTCTCTATACACTAATGACTGCATCTCCTACGATCCATCTGTTAAACTACTGAAGTTTGCAGATGATACAACAGTGATCGGACTCATTCGAGACAATGATGAATCCGCATACAGACGGGAAGTTGAACAACTATCCTTGTGGTGTGACCAGAACAATCTAGAACTGAACACACTCAAAACCGTAGAAATGGTGGTAGACTTTAAGAGAAACCCTTCCACCCTTCCACCTCTCACAATACTAGACAACACAGTATCAACAGTAGAGACCTTCAAATTTCTAGGTTCTATCATATCTCAAGACCTAAAATGGTCACCTAACATCAAAAACATCATCAAAAAAGCACAACAAAGAATGTTCTTTCTGCGCCAGCTCAGGAAGCTCAAACTGCCCAAGGAGCTGCTGATTCAGTTCTATAGAGGAATCATTGAGTCTGTCATCTGCACCTCTATAACTGTCTGGTTTGGTGCTGCAACCCAACAGGACCGACACAGACTTCAGAGGATAATCAGAATTGCAGAAAAAACAATTGCTGCCAATCTGCCTTCCATTGAGGACCTGTATACTGCACGAGTCAAAAAGAGGGCGGGTAAAATATTTACTGACCCCTCACATCCTGGACACAAATTGTTTCAACTCCTACCCTCAAAACGTCGCTACAGAGCACTGCACACCAAGACAACTAGACACAAGAACAGTTTTTTCCCGAACGCCATCACTCTACTAAACAAATAATTCCCTCAACACTGTCAGACTTTCTACTAAATCTGCACTTCTATTCTACTAGTTTTTCTCATAATTCCTATCACCCATTTCCTCCCATGTTGACTGTATGACTGTAACTTGTTGCGTATACTCTAAGATTTTTTATTAATATTGCTTCTTCATTGCTTATTTGACCCCTATGACAATCATTAAGTGTTGTACCACATGATTCTTGACAAATGTATATTTTATTTTATGTACGTTGAGAGCATATGCACCAAGACAAATTCCTTGTGTGTCCAATCACACTTGGCCAATAAAAATTCTATTCTATTCTATTCTATATCACTGACCTCATCTCTTGTTGGTGGGTCTCCAAAAAGCATTTGCTATTATTGGAGTAAAATAGTAGATTAATAAACTATTGGTCCAGCTCAGTTGAACTGGAATACAGGAAATTATACCCAAATCTTCTCCAAATGCAAGCATTCAAAATAAGTTATTGCATTTGGTCTGATCTGAAGTACAAGTTGCTGTGAAATTGTGCCTTTTGTTGCAAAAGAGGATGGAAATAGGCGTTGATTGCTTACCTGAACGCCTCTTCTCGTACGGTGAGCGGGTACAGCAGTCACATGGGTTGCTCATGTCCAATCCGGTGGAACTGAGCCTAGTATTAAAAAAGCTTGCCGGATCCGCCCCTTCCCCAGAATTCGCGAATCCATAGACTAGGCTCAGTTGTGAAGCTCTGTAGTGTTCAACTCTCATTGTTAGAGGAAAAAAAGGATATAGAAAGGTAAAGAAGACACATACAAGGGCGGGAAGTGACTGCTGTACCCGCTCACCGTACGAGAAGAGGCGTTCAGGTAAGCAATCAACGCCTATTCTCCGTACTGAAGGAGCGGGTCCAGCAGTCACATGGGACATACCCAATAGATGGTCCCTAGGGTGGGATTAGCTTGCTATCGTGTGAGATAACGGATTGGAGTACCCTTCTGCCGAAGGCAGCGTCCGCTGAAGCGTAAGAATCAATCTTGTAGTGCCTGATGAAGGAATTTGGCGAGGCCCAAGTGGCTGCTTTGCAGACCTCCTCCAACGGGGCTTGAGTCGCCCAAGCGGCCGAGGTGGCTGCGCTCCTGGTGGAATGCGCTGTGATGTTCCTTGGAACTGAGAGGGAGGCCGACTCATAGGCCTTAGATATAGTCCCTCTGATCCAACGGCCTATTACTGTTGAAGACACTTTGGCCCCCATGACTCTGGGATGATAGGCTACAAAAAGTGCTTCTGACCTCCGAAAGGGTCCTGTGCGTTGGATATATATTCTCAGCGCTCTGGTGAGATCCAGGGTGTGCCATCTAATTGCCAAGGGATGGTCTCGTTGGAGGCAGAAGGAAGGTAGGACAATATCCTGAGATCTGTGGAACATGGAACTGACCTTGGGTAAGAAGGTGGGGTCCAGTCGCAAGACTACCTTGTCCTGATGGAATTGACAAAGGTCCTGCCTGATTGAGAGGGCAGCTAGCTCCGAAATGCGTCGGGCAGAGGTAATAGCCACCAGGAATGCTACCTTAAAGGATAGGTACCTGAGGGACGCCGATTTTAGGGGTTCGTATGGTGCCTGCGTGAGGGAATGGAGAACCCGTGGCAAATCCCAGGATGGGTACCTGTGGACCTTGGAAGGTCTGAGGTTGGCTATGCCCTTGAGGAATTCCTGAACTTCAGGGAAGGATCGGAGAGGCTGTCTGCGGGGACCCCCTAGGACAGATGAAATGGCTGCCAGATGACGCCGGAGGGTGCTGGTGGAAAGTCCTTTATGGAAGCCTTGCATAAGGAAGGAAATTATTCTGTGTATGGGGATGCACAGAGGGGAGAGACCTTCCTGTAGACACCACTGGTGAAACTTGGACCACGTGTGGTCGTAGATTCGATTGGTCGAACCCCTTCTGGCCTTTAAAATGACCTCCACTGAATCGGGGTCATGACCCCGCAGTTCTAAATCTCTCCTGATAACAGCCAGGCGGTGAGGTGGAACCACTCCGGGTCTGGATGGAAAGAGGCCCCCTGCCGCAGCATATCCCCCGAAACGGGGAGTCGCCAAGGGTCCTGGACGGACAGCTGTTGGAGAACCGCGAACCAGGGCCGGCGGGGCCAGTGAGGGGCGATTAGGATTACTCGGGCCCTCTCGGTGAGGACCTTGTGAATCACGTCCGGGAGAATTGGAATTGGAGGAAATGCGTAGAGTAGGCCTGGAGGCCATGGACTCCGGAGGGCATTGATTGCTTCCGCTCCCGGGGATGGAAATCTGGAATAGAAGCGAGGGAGTTGGGCGTTCGCATTGGTCGCGAAGAGATCCAGGATTGGTAGGCCGAATCTGAGGGTGATTTGATGGAACAGATCTTGATGGAGGTTCCACTCTCCTGGGTCTATCGTTGCCCGGGATAGCCAATCCGCCTGGACGTTGAGACTCCCCGAGATGTGATCGGCTAGGAGCGACTGGAGATGTTTTTCCGCCCAAAGGCCCAACTTGAGGGCCTCCCTCATGAGAGCCTTGGATCTCGTGCCCCCCTGTCTGCAAATATGGCTTTTCGTGGCAATGTTGTCGGTGAGAATGAGAACGTGCCGGTTGGGAATGCGAGGAGAGAAATGCTTCAGAGCCAGGGAAACGGCTCTTAACTCTAGCCAATTGATTGGCCTGGAAGCTTCCTCCGGGGACCACGTGCCCTGGGCTATCATCCCCTGGGCGTGGGCGCCCCATCCCGATAGACTGGCATCTGTGGTGATGACAAATTGATCCGGGCACCTGAACGGGGATCCTCTGTCCATGGCCGGAGACTTCCACCACTTGAAGGATCTGCGAACACTCAGTGGGATGACAATGCGTCGATTTGAGTTGCTGTGCCCTGATCTCTGAAAAGGTAACAGGAGCCACTGGAGTTCCCTAGCATGAAGGCGAGCCCAGGGAATGATGCCTATGCATGACACCATCTTCCCCAAAAGGGAAGATAGGGTAACTATGGGAACTGAAGAATTAGATAAAATATTAGAAATTAACTCCACTATACTGAGTTTTCTCTCGGGAGAGAGAAAAACCTGGGAGGATTCTGAATCAATAATGGATCCCAGGTGAGAAATGGATGTGGAAGGTTGGAGGTGGCTTTTATCAAAGTTGATGGAAAATCCATGGTCCTGAAGGACTGACATGGTGACAGAAAGGTCTGTTTTCACTTTCTCTAGGGAGTTCCCATGAATCAAAATATCATCAAGATAACATAAAATGTGGATGGGAAACGCCCGGATATAGGCCGCCAGGGACCCCAAGAGCTTTGTAAAGACCCGAGGGGCCGAGGAAAGGCCAAATGGCATCGCCCTATACTGGAAATGCCTGCCTTGAAAGGAAAAACGTAAAAATTTTCTGTGGCATTTGGCTATAGGAATGTGAAGATAGGCCTCAGTGAGGTCTAAGGAGACCATGAAATCTCCCGAGTGAATGGCGGCCAAAATAGAAGACAAGGAGTGCATCTTAAACTTCCTATATTTGATGAATAGATTTAGTTTCTTTAAATCCAAAATAGCTCTCCAACCTCCGGAGGACTTTGGAACCATAAATAGGATGGAGTAAAAACCTAGACCCTTCTGACCGGAAGGGACCGGTTGAATGGCTCTGATGGACAATAGATGAGAAATGGCCTCCTCCATACGGTTACAATCTGAGGATGACCTGGGAGAAGGGCAGGAAATAAAACGTTTAGGGGGAGGAGAAATAAATTCTAAAAGAAGGCCTGTTTGAACAGTGTCAATGACCCAAGGGTCCTTGGAGGTGAGACGCCAATTAGAGGCGAAATGAGCTAGGCGACCCCCTATGGGAATAGAGGTAAGATTACCATCTAGGTTTTTTTGAAGCCCTGTTAGAGGAAGCTCCCCTTTGGAAGCGAAAACCTCTACCCCTGGAGTTCCTACCTTGGGAACGAAAGCGGGGGGAATACTGACCTGGAGATCTCTGATAGGAAGCCGCTTGATCTTGCTGGCGCCCTGGGCGACGAAAGGACTGCGTTTTGGTAGCCTTTTTTGTGGTTGGACCCAAAACTTTCTTCTTGTCCGTGGTTTCCGTGAGGAGTGGATCCAGAAGATCACCGAAGAGAAGGTCGCGCTTTAAGGAACCCTGGGATAACTGCCACTTTTGGCGAACTCCCGCTTGCCAAGGGCGAATCCATAGGAGTCTTCTTGCCGTTGTAGAAGCTGCAATAGACTTAGCAGAAAATCTAGTAGATTGCAAGGTGGCATCAGCCACGTACTGGGCAGCTGCAAAGACTTTGTTGAAGTCTTGTTGACCTCTCAAGTCATCGGGAGGAATATGCTGTTGAAGTTGGCGAAGCCACAGCAGCATGGCTCTGGAGAAAAAGGAAGCCGCTGCTGAACTTTTAATGGCCCAGGAATCAGCGGTGAATCCTCTTTTGAGCATTTGCTCAATGCGCTTGTCCTCTGGGCGGAAGACTTCCTCCGCCTCGCCTGGCACAGCCGCTGCCGAGTGAAGAATCTTGACAGGTTCATCCGGTTTGGGAAAGGATAGAAGCTCTTCATAGGAAGAGGAAAGTTTGTACAACTTTCTGTCCTTGGTGGAGGGATTAAGGCCAGAGGCTGGAAATTCCCACTGTTTGAGTAAAGCATCTTTAAACAATTTAGGCATAGGAATTACCTCGTTATCCTCCTGTTCCTCTGTGAAGTAAGGTAAATTCTCCTCCGGGGGATCAGTGGAAGTGGAGGCTTGTTTCTCCTGGGCCGCTAATCCCGTAGAAATTCTAGCTTTGAGGAGGAGAGATTTGAATAATTGAGAAGGAAAAATAGTAATTGGAGGAGGAACCTTTATTTGGGATTCCTCATCATCTGATAAGCCTTGAAAAGGATCCTCATCATCCTCTATATCCTCATATTCATCCTGGGAGGAATCTGAATCCTCCTGAATAGGAGCTCTGACCGCTGGGGAAGAACCCAAGGGGCGGGAGGGACGAGAAGGAGGAAGAGGTAAGGAAAGCTCATTGATGGTGGAGAGTTTGGCATCAATGGCTTTGGACAACACAGCAAAAATAGACTGGAACTCAGGAGGTAAACTGGAAATATCAGCAGAAATGGCAGAAGAATCCCTAAAGGCCTGGGAGCATCCTGGCTGGGGGGAATCTTCAATAATATCTGGTTCCTCTGGACCTATGCCCCATAGGTTAGGTTGGGGTCTGTCTAGGTTTGGCTCATCCAGAGATAACACAGGGACCCCAGAAGGAGGTAGACTAGAAGCCTCTGGGGGGTCTTGGCTACTGATCACTTGGGCCTGCACTTTCAAACGTTTTGCTGATTTGTCATGTATTTTTTGTAGGGCTAGGTCCCTTCTCTTCTCGGCCCTGGTGACCTTGGTCGAGGGGCGGGCCCCTGGAGAAGAGGAGGAAGAGGCCTGGGGGATACTAGTAATCTCATCGCCTGTAGGCCTGGCCTCTCTGGGACCTTTAGTTGTGCCTCTCTTGGGAAAAGTAGCCATAGTCTGACAATTAACAGAAGACAAGGCTGAGCCAATAACTACTTAATAAGGAGAAGAATTTCAAGGACTTCCCAAGAGGAATGGATCCTGCTTCGAGGCCTCGAAGCTGCTGAAACTTGAGGACAATCTGGGCAAACCCAGAGTTCGTGCCCCCAAACCCAGCGGGGCCAGCCTCCCTAAACTTTATAATTAAGTAAACCAAGGCACTCTGGTTGGAGGCTTAGCCGGTGGAGAATTTAGCCTGGGACCCCCAAGGCCCGCTCCGGGATCCAAGCGGTGGACTGAGGCCTACGCGGCTGGCAGGAGGCCAACACGAGAGGCCTAGATTTAAAAAGGGCGCGAAGGCCTTCGCGCCGAAAAAATCGCTCCGTAAAATTTCTTAAAGGGAAAGCGATCGACTAAGTCCAGGAGACTAGAAGGCGTCTCACTCCGCAGGAGGTATTTTTAAGCCCTTAAATATATTGTATACAATAAATAATCAATAATTCAATAGATTAATACTTGCACCAGGACCTCCAGGCCAACGGATTAGAAGAATCCACAAGCGGCCGCAGGGATCGTAACCGGCAAAACCGCCGGGGGAAAACGAAACCGCAACTTCTCCAAAGAAAAAAGCCGAGCCGCAAACGGCTGGCGCTATTAGTGCAAGTAAATAATAATGATAAAACAAATCTTACTACTTTTGAAGAAAAGAGAACGAAGGGAAGGTGTTAGAATGTTGAACGAGCTATCACAATACAACCGCAGGATATGCGAACTGAGCGAATTCTGGGGAAGGGGCGGATCCGGCAAGCTTTTTTAATACTAGGCTCAGTTCCACCGGATTGGACATGAGCAACCCATGTGACTGCTGGACCCGCTCCTTCAGTACGGAGAATATGTACAGTATAATCCAGAAGGTTTCAATGCTGCAATGTAAATAAAAGAAAATATTTCTGGAGCAAGTACAATACTTGGAAAAGGATGAGAGAATAGATAAACTATAAGAAGAGAATCAAAGTTTGGCTATATTACCGAAAAGCTTTAGTTTCCTCTTTTCAGTTACCTATATTCTCCTAAACACCCAAAAAATGAATTACCCCCAAAATTTATGTGTCAGAGACTTCAACCTGAAAATATGGAATTTCTGCCAGTCAATATCATTAAGTTTTCAATAACTGAGGATGCTCAGGGACAACATTAATTAATGGAAGATCAGGAAACTTATCCTTAGTAATTAAATGCCACATGTTTAAATATAGCCCAGGAAGAGATTAGGATAAACTACTGATCTTTCTGTGACATCTAGTGAAGGAGAAAATTGGGTCTCCCAAGAACTTTTGATTTGAGGCAATTCTGTGATATGGCAATAGCTGAAACTTACTTTGTTAAGGACAGAAAATGTTTTGCAGGGATTCTAATAAAAGTTCAAAAGCTGTTGTGGCCTGAAGCAATATCAAAACAGAACCACAGATAATGCCTTCAAAGGAAGAGTTTCTATTCCTATTGTCTACTGTCTCTAAAGTCATTGTGTAACAGCACCCAAAGGGAGAATGCAAAGGGAAAATGTCAATTCTTCTCATTCTAATTTTTGTTTCTATGTTCAAAGAAAATACAGGAAGATAAAATGGCAAAAAACATTGAGAATTCTGCCAGAAAGCTTTATAGGCTGCCATAGAAAAAACACCCTTCAATATCCATCACAGTAAGTTTTGCTATCATGGCCATTTATTCCAGGATCTCTCATGTTATCTAAAACAACACTTAAATTCCCCTCTTTCCCCTGAAATTTACTCCAGAAATTGTCTGCTGTGCTCAATATTTATATCGTGTGTGTGTGTGTGTGTGTGTGTGTGTGTGTGTGTGTGTGCTTGTATGTATGTGTGATGGTGTGGAGGAGGGAGATGACCTGGCATTATAACTGAGACCTGGCTGGGCCAGGAGGGGGGGGTGTCCAGACGGGTTTCAAATAATGCATCAGCCGCGACCCCAGGGAAGGGTTGGAGGAGTGGCAATATTGCCACAAGAGTCTGCTTCCCTGCAGGATCCCTGCCCCAGAGATTGTTGGGTGTGAGTCTCTACTCTTGAAGTTGGACTCAGAGATTCCATTGAACTTATTGCTGACATACCTGCCTCCCAGCTGCCTTACAATGGCCCTCCCTGTGCTGCTAGTAGCCAGATTGGCAGTAGAGTTCCCCAGGCTTATGGTACTTGGGGACTTTAACTTGGGAACTTGGGATCATTGATAGGGTGGTGGACCCGATTAAATGGTTCTGCCTCAGAAGCCTAATGGACCCGGAAGGGTTCCAGAAGGAACTTTGGAAGATACCTGACTCCCTTGTCCACAAGTCAGCTGAGACCTTAGTGGCTGCCTGGAATAGGGCAGTATCTGGGGCATTGGACCGGATTGTGCCTTTGTGACCTCTCAGCGTTGGCGGATCCAGGAATGCTCCCTGGTTTACCCACGAGCTCCGGGAGATGAAGCGCCAGAAGAGACATCTAGAGCCATGCTAGAGGACCAGTAACTCTGACCGAATACTTCCAAGAGCCTTTATTAGGACTTATTTAGTGGCTATATGGACAGCAAAATGCTCGAATTTTTCCGCACTTACCGTATTCCATCTGCTGATTCACACTCAGCCATCCTTTTTAGGGTGACTAGTTTCCTTCTTAATTTAGAGGCAATGGAGGAGCCCTTGCAGGGTAGAGCTGAGGAATTTGTGGAGTTTCTGTTGGATAAAGTCACTCAGATTTAGATTGGGCAATTTTGACTGAAATAACGGGGTGGGTTTTAGTCCCATTGTCCAGGATCAATTTGAATCTGTGACTCCTGGGAAAGTGGACAAGGCAGTAGGAGCAATGAGTTCCTCCACTTGTCTGTAGATCGGTGCCCCTTCTGTCTGGTTTCAAGGCTGGCTCCAGGCATTAGTCAATGCATCATTGAGTGAGTGATCCTTTCTACAACAGTTAAAGGAAGCAGTTATGTGACCCCTTCTCAAGAAGCCTTTCCTGGACCCAGCTGAATTAAAGAACTTTTGTCCAGTCTTCAACTTATCCTTTGTAGGGAAGTTTGTTGAGAAAGTGGTGGCACTCCAGTTCCTACGGTTATTGGATTATACAGATTATCTGGATCCCTTTCAATCTGGCTTCAGGCCTGGCTACAGCATGGAAACTGCTTTGGTCATGCTGCTGGACCATCTCCAGCAAGCCCAAGATGGGGGTCACTCCTCAATCTTAGCACTACTTGACCTCTCAGCTGCTTTCAATACCATTGACCATGGTATCCTTCTGGGATAACTACAAGAGTTGGGGCTAGGAGACATGGTGTTATAGTGGTTCTCCTCCTATCCCTCTGGCTGATCTCAGTCTGTGTTAGTAGGAGGACAGATATCGACCCCTAGACCCTTCATTTGCCCAGGGATCAGTGTTCTCCCCACCTTCTATTTAGTATCTACATGAAACCACCCCACATCAATTCAGTGAAACAGTGGATGTGATGTGCCAGTTCCTTGAGACTGTGAGGATCTGGATGGGAGTCAACAGGCTCAGACTTAACCCAGGCAAGACCAGGAGGCTGTGGATATTACCTCCTAAAGACATATCAACTGTCCATCATTGGCTCTTGAGGGGAGAATTGTCCCACTCAGAACTGGTTCAAAATTTGGGGGTCTTCCTAGACTCACAGCTAAAACTAGATCAACATTTGACAGCTGTTCCTAGAGGGACCTCTGTACAAGTTCATCTAGTGCACCAACTTCTGCAGCCCTACCTGGATCGAGAGGAACTTCTCACGGTCAATCCTGTCCTAGTCACCTAGTGGTTAGATTATTGCAACGTGCTCTACATGGGGCAACTTTTGAAGAGTGCTCAGAGACTACAACTGATCTAGAATGCAGCTGCACAAGCTGTTGTGGGTGCACCGAGGTAACCCACCCTCCGTGAGTTGCACTGACTCCCTATTGATCTCCAGACACAATTCAAGGTGTGGGTCATTACTTTTAAAGCTCTACATAGCTTAGGGGCGGGTTATCTTTGAAACTGCCTTCTGCCACACAACTCCCAGCGACCAGAGAGATCCCACAGAGTTAGTCTCCTCCAGGTCCTATCAGCTAAACAGAGTTGGCTGGTGGGCCCGCAGGGGAGGGCCTTCTCTGTGGCTGCCCCGGAACTTTGGAACCAGTTATCTCCAGAGGTCATGACTTCCCTCACCCTATTGGCCTTCCGAAAAGCAGTTAAGACCTGGTTTTTCCAGCAGGCCTGGGTCCATTTTAATTGTTTTAATGCTTACAATGTTTTTAATATGTTATTCTGTTGTTGGTATACAGCTAATCCTTGACTTAAAATCATTCATTGACTGTTCAAAGTTACAACAGCTCTGAAAAAAGTGGCTTATGACCAGTTTTCACACCATTGTTGTAGCATCCCCATGGTTACACGATTAAAATTTGGGCACTTGGCAACTGGCTTGCATTTAGTAACAGTTTAGTATCCTGGGGTCATGTAAGTATCATATATAACCTTCCCAGCTGTCTTCTGCAAAGCAAAGGCTATGGGGAAACCAGATTTGCTTAATAACCGCATGATTCACTTAGCAATCACAGTGATTTGCTTAGCAACTGTGACAAAAAGGGTCATAAAATGGAGTGCAACTCACCTGACAACTGTAACTCAGAAGAAAACCTGTCTTGTTTATTAGGTTTCATTGAAGATTGCTTTTAATTGTTCCCTTTTGTGTAAAACTCCAAGAAAAAGAATGATAAAATCTTGAGAGAACTGACATACAAGCCTCAATTTTTTGAATAAGGTAACAGTATAATTTGTAAGCAAACATTTGCCTATTCTATTACAGGCAATGTGAAATTAAAAAGATATATTTTTAAAAAATTATAGCTTACGTCCTGGAATATTTTAGCTATTCCTTTCTGTCATGTCAATAGTGGTGTCCTTTTGTCCCTAACATTTACCCCAATTTCCCTTGAGTTCTGTTTTAACTTAAACCATTCTATCTTCAACTTAGTTCCTTTCCTACTTTCCTCAGAATAAAAGGTGACATTGTAGAATTGTCAAAATGATGTTATGGAAAAAGTACAAAAAAGGGTGGGATCGGTGAAGGGCTCTAAAAAAATTTACTACCACGCTGTGGGCGTGGCTTATTTTGTGGGTGTGGCTTGCCATCCATGTGACCAGGTGGGAGTGACTTGATTACCATGTGACCGGGGGTGACTTAGAGGTCATGTGACTGGCTTAAAGTTGGCCAACTTGACGTCACTCATGTCAAGGGTTTGGATTAAGGTTAGGGTGTCTGGACTCTCCTCGCCTCAAAGAGATACAATTTCCCTTACTATACTGAACATCCAAAATATACTATTTAATTCTATTTATATATGCCATACGTGTCCATACATATTAGATACAGGCATACAAAAATATACATTATCTACTTCATAAAGCGTATGTACACACACGCCACAGCTCTTCTAAAACTATACACATTCAGCCTCATTTACTGCAATAGGAAAAACATACCCAGAGCCCAGAAGGGGGAAAAAAGGGGGGGGATCAAAATTTTTCTACCTGTTCTGCATACCTGACCGTACCCGTAGGAGCCCATCACTGGATGGGATCATCTTCAGCTAAATACAATAAAGATATAAAAACAGACACAAATACATTTATTTATAGTCAGTCACTAGGAACACAGAGATGGTATCTCAAATCCCATTCAGAGAAGGCAGGCAATAGTATGTTTTTTCACATCAGCCTCCTTGAGATAGATGCAATACAATGCCTGCAGAGTGATCAGATTAATTATAAATATTGCCAATCTAATATTCAGTCCTTCTTGGTCAAGCAGATTAGCACTCTAAAAAAGTTTGTCGATATCTGTGGCCCTATCATGCCCTGAGTACATAGAATGTAGTGACAAAAATACTGAAATCCCCAATCTAGTTCTAGTCTTCAATATGTTTGGCATTTGGAAACCATGTTATTAATAGTTTCATAAACATGGCTGTCATGTTGGATATTCCTAGTCATATATCATACATTTACCAGAAGATGAAACTGATGAAATTGCTCCTATCAACAGAACTAATTTTTGCCTTTTTAAAATGGACAGCGGATTATTACTATCTAGATGAAGTAGTGGATAGTAGTTACCCACCATTTTAGCCCCAAGTCTACAGAGAGGGGTGGCATACAAATCTAATTAATAATAATAATAATAATAATAATAATAATAATAATAATAATAATAATAATATTTTTTGGTAAAAAAATTCGATAATTCTTGCTGGAGAGTTCTGGGAGTGGGAATCCACACATTTTAGACATACCATGATTAAGTAATACTGAGCTGTTTGTAAGGCAGAGTTAAATAAAATAAAATAAAAAGGCCACATTATTATACTGTTGACTAGTGATCTGCTTTGTGGATTGTTAGCTGCCTCACTTGTATATTGTTCTTCACTATCTTGGCAATTATAGATTGTACAAAGCACAAAGTCAATAGATTTGCATCCATAAGGCAAATCCCATCGCTATTGGCTTGTGTGCACTCTCAACGCTTCTGCCCTTGCACAGAAGAGTCTAGGGTGGGTGGGCGGAGCCTCCCGCCGTTGACGCTACCAGTTCGTAGATCTGGTTGTACCAATAGCAACCCACCACTGATTTGCATTATTAAAACATCTAGCTTCTCAAGTGAACTTTAAATTCTACCTGCCAATTTATAATTTTTTTCCTTTTAGATGAGGATACGTTGAGCAACTATTACATCTTTTTGCAGTTTACATGCTGAAAATCTAACCATATGGTTTAATTGTTTGCTTGTAACTCCTAAATTATTTTGATCCTAGCTAGATGTTACACTTCAATTCAAGAAATGAGGCTTACCTGGGGATGAGGTTGCATTCCATTCAAATCAGAGGTAAGGAAGCAGGAAGGCTAACACATTCTTGAGTTATCCAAATTGGCTTTTTTTTCTATAAACCATCTATTTCCTCCCTGACAGTCAGTCTTCTCAAAGAAAAGATATTACTTAGTTATACTTTTCAAAATGCTCTTTCAGTGGTAGCCATAAATTTTAAGGTATATATTAGCTCTTCTTCTTTTTTTGGTTCTACTTCTTTGGTACTTCAGGAGCCTACTTATCCAAAGAATTACAATTGGTGAGGGATGAGGGTGTTCTAATTTTGGGATAATTTTACTCATTTCAATATTTACACCTTCCAATCTCAGGTGACACCTGAATGATGATGGAGGAAAAATGTGAAATCAAGCAGACTAGTTTTAAATAACCTGATTTTCCCATGAAAACTAGATCAATGTGTTTATGGAAACGAGAATTTAAATTATATTTAATTCACGAACATTAAAGCAACTGTAGTGTTGGGCAACTTTACATCCATCAAATAAAGTGCTTTAAATCATACTAGATTGGCATTTCAGTTTGCTAATGGACCACACTGCACTCATGGCATACAAATAACATGCTTATCTTCACCCCTCCCAGCAATCTGCAGGTGCAGCTGTATTGTTTTATTTGTGACAAAGTGCTGGCAGTTTAATTAAAATGTTCACTGTTATGTAAATGCTACAACATATAAATTTCAGATCTGAACACAAAATTGGGATCTTAGATGCAGCTATGTTTTAATATCCAATATCAGTAACAACACATTCCAAAAATGACACAATAAGATTAATATTATACTCCAGGGCAAAAAAAACCCCCTAAGCTTTATGCAAAATAATAATCAAGCACTGGCCAGTTATCTCAGAAAAAGAACTGCTTCACATAATAATCTGTTTAGCATTGAATTGGGGTTTTTTCCCATTATTGTTTTCTATCATCATGATGCAACATACAGAACAAAAAGTTAGTATTGGCTTGAGCAGAGATTTCCTTTTGGTGCCCTCCAGAGGTATAAGATGGGTATTGTGCTTATTAACAGGGCTGCCCAGGCAGTTTTAAAAATCCTGTAAAGTATACAGAGTGTATATGAATCACTTCTTTCTAATCTTTAAGCAAGTTGAATTGTTTGCAGGACTTGTGCAGCTGCTTCAAATGCTTTTCTTGGCTGCCTCCTGTACAGCAATGTACAGTATGTGTCTATATGGAGGGATTTGCTTAGCAAATGTGATAAGAATGATGGGATAAGGATGATGGGAACTAGCTGGAGGGCTTAGCTAGAATAAACTGCTCTCCAATACTTGGATCAGGAGATCTCAATTTACGTTTCGTTTCTATCAGGACGTTTAGGGAGTGATGAGAAGCAGTTTTTCTTTCTTTCAGAGAGAATCATCTCTATATAAATATGATTTCTGTAATAGAGTGGTCAAAATCTGGAATGCTCTACCTGATCCAGTTGTCTCAGCTACAAATTTTCATAGTTTCAGCTGCAAATTGACTTCTGTGGACCTTTCTTCATACTTAAGTGGTCAGTAAAGGGGGTGCGCAGAAGTGCACTAACGTGCCTGTCGTCCCTGACACTGTATTTTTCTTTTATTCTTGTTCTCATTTTTGTTTGACAAATTTAAATAAATAAATATCAATTGTTTTCTGGGGGAGGGGAAAAGTGGGATAAAAAATAAATCAACCTAATAAATTTGGCTGTAGGAGTTAGTGGGGCGATCATCCATTTCTTTGAGCCAATGCAGTGTGGCAAAGAATCTAATCTAAAAAAGGGGATGAAAAGCAAAATAGAAGACTACGTATTCTGCAGGACTACTAGAATAAACAATAGAAGCAGGGGAAGCAAGTATGGTGTAGTGTTAAACTGCAAACTAGGAGTAAAAAAGACTCAGATCCTAGTTAAATCTCAACCACCAAAACTCATTGGATGACTCTGGTTCAACTAAGTTCTCATAGGCTAAACTGTCTCCCGAAGGAGTTATAAGGAAAACTAGAAAATAACTGGCTGCTTTGAGCTTCTGAATAAAAGGAGCAAGGCACGTGTCACAACAGTTATAAAACAGGTCAGTCATGTGACTGACCTGATTCTATGATCTTATGGCAGTAATTAAGCAAACGCCGTAGTTGTTAAGTAAGCATAATAACCATTAAGGAATGGTTCTTTTTATGGATGCAGTTTTGCTGAAAAGCAGAAGTAGGCATGAAATACAATAACTATGAGACTGTAGGATGCTGCAGAAGACTGTAAATGTGCCCATGTTGTTGGGCGCCAGAAGTTTGGTCACAATACCATTGAAATATCCAATCTGGATTTTTAAGTCCCATTTTTCAGGTTGGTCATAACTTTGAATGGTAATTAAGCAACCAGTCATAAATCTACTTGTATTTTTAATTATTTTTGATCCCTTTTTGTAATCCAAAAGTCTCTAATAATATTTGCATTTCTATTTAAAAGCTGAAGTTCTTTGACTCAGTATAATTTTCAAACTCAGCCTAAGCAGCCAGAAATAAGCAAGAATGCATTCAGTGGAGCTTAACCCTAAATAATTTTGCATAGGATTATAGTCCTGGGCCACTGTGAGATTGTATCAATGCTGTTGTTATTGTAACCTTTCTATATTTGTGTTACTATGTATGCATTTCTCTGATTTTCCTATCACCTTTCTGGGCAGTTTAGGACTAAAACTTAAAACTACAGTAATAGTTTGGCCATGTCTCATCCATAAAGGACTATCATAAAAAGACTAATTGTTCAGATTGAAAAGCCATGCCAGAACGCATGCCACCTCATCTCCTTGAATCAT
Organism: Erythrolamprus reginae; assembly: GCF_031021105.1. Taxonomy (NCBI): domain Eukaryota; kingdom Metazoa; phylum Chordata; class Lepidosauria; order Squamata; family Dipsadidae; genus Erythrolamprus; species Erythrolamprus reginae. The sequence continues at coordinate 51,255,599 of NC_091950.1, forward strand.
GAGGCCTCTGACACTTTGACAAACTTTGAGGACTAGGTTCTTGGTTCAAAAGCCTCTTTAAAACTGTAGTGCCAGTCTGCCCGAGATTATCAACCAATTCTCATTATGCAATACTGATTAGACCAGGGGTAGGCAAAGTTGGCTCTTCTATGACTCATGGACTTCAATTCCCAGAATTCCTAGGCCAATCATGCTAGCCCAGGAATTCTGGGAGTTGAAGTTCACAAGTCATAGAAGAGCCAACGTTGCCTACCCCAGGATTAGACTAATTTGAGAATTGGACGACATGACTTCTAAGATCCCTTCCAAGATTATGATTCTTGGATTACAGAGATGCTTTGGACTATGGCCTCTTCCTGACTTTAACCCTACACTTACAAGAAATGATGATAGATGAAAGAGTTCGGTCTGTTCATCTTTGAGAGGAACAACTAAGGAGGAATGCGACAGTACTCATGAAATACTCAAAATAATATCATAAATTGTGTGACTATCTCACTGCTTCAAAGTGTAAGATATGAAATAATGGTTTTCAATTATGGCAGAGTAGGTTTCCATTGAACATTAAGAGCACTTTCAAAAAGTAAGAACAATTTGATATGAGATCAATCGCTGGAGAGCACTGGCAATTTCTCCCCTCTGGATGTGTTAATATGAAGTCCTGGGAACCATCTACAAGGGATAATTGGATTCTTACACCAAGGAGGGATTTGATTTGATGGTAACGCCTTTCAACTCTGTATTTCTATTGGCCATTCCCCACGGTCACACTAATGAGCTTTCCTGTTCATTTTTAAGTTGGTCTATATCAACATTGAACCCTACCTCTCACATCTTTCACAAAGGAGGCTGTACAATGTAGTTGCCCTTTCCAGGCTTAATAAGGGGTAGTTATAAGACAGTTGGAGGTTCCCCCTATCAATCTTTTGTCTGCTGCCCAATACCAACAATCAATTGTTCTCCTGAATGTATGGTAGGGCAGTTAGTGGTTCAAGGTTTTTTGTTGTTGTTTTTTTGCAAATCTTTTTATTGTTTTATAGATACATATATCACAATTTGTTTATACAGTGGTTCAAGTTTTAACTGTTATTATTTATTTATCTTTAGTGTCTGCTTATTTATTCTGTGTTTCTTCCGACAGGACTATTGATCTTCCTGGAAATAGTTTTGTCAGAGTACTAAAGGACTAATACATTTCTATCAAACAACAACCCCCATTCCCCAAAGTCTTCTTAAAAGATTGGGAGACCTGAGTTGGAATTCAAAGTAGAGAATTCCGAGTGAGAGGACTTTTAGCACTATTAGATCTTACTTTCTTTTTGCCATCCTGAAGCTAATTTCCTCTGAGAATTGTTTGTGGTCACACGAAAAGCTCTTCCTTCTCCCATTTCCATTCTACATTGGAACATGCACGACTATATCTCACCCACTTCTGTTTTGTGTACTCCATAGCACACAAGTAACACCCACACAAACCAATGGATGATGGATCTCTTGAGCTCCCAAGAATTGATAGACCAGTATAAACAGAAAAAACAACAGTATCCAGTCTGTCTTGCAGCAAAAGCCAAACTGGCTACAGAGGTGCCATACATAGGAGGAGGGGTGAGAATGACACCAAGTCAACATCACGAGAACCTGTCCTCAAAAACACTTAGCAAAATGTCTTCCAAAATGCCTTGTGGTAAATGGCCCTATGAGTCAACACTGCTACCTTAGACTTCCACCTGTCTGTACTTACCATCACCTATCTGTACTTCACTTGATGCCAATTTGCTCTTCTGGGAACTCAATTATCTGTACTGAATCACTGAGAATCACATTCCTGCTTAAAACATGACAAGTACCCATTTCCAAATTACTGAGAAGACATTAAAGAAATAGAGATTGATTGTAGCTCCTTGAAAATTAAACACTTAAGTAATTAGGAAAGGAACAAAGATTCTTCTACTTGACCAGGAACTTCATAAATTCCCCAAAGCATAGAAAAATTGGGCTGCTGTACCTCCATATAACACAGGGCCCTAAGTCAGCCTTTCTAACCAGGTATCTCCAGAGGTGCTGCATTTTCAAAATCACCAACCTTCATTTCTATATTGCTAGGTTGGCAAAAATTGGCTTTAAAAAGCAGAGGGGTGTGTATGTGTGTGATAAAGGTTTGCAAACTTGTAATTTACATAAATAATTGCACCAAGGAAATTGGGCGAGATTTCTTCCAAGCCAGTTTTCAAAAAGTTTCTCTTAACCTGTATGAAAAAGTATTTTCTAGAGAAAAAAAATTACCCACAAACCTGCGACTAAAATATATCAAAACGAAATTAATCAGTAATGAAATAAGCCCTGTGCTGATGGAGAATAATGAAGACAGGTGAATGAACTGTAATTAAGTTCTAATCTGAACATCTGGCATCATATTTTTCAGGTGAGAATGCTCCCAGTTTTTATTTTTGGTAACAAGCTGGTTTTTGCTGAAAGCATTAGTGACATCTTTGTGAGAAATGCACGTCAATGATAAACAAGAAAAGGAGGATGGGGAGTCTCACAGTAAACTAATCATGATATTTATGTTGTGTGCATTCATGCACGCACGCCTACACACAAACATCCACACAGGTATAGCAATTAAATATTGAGTCCTCCAATATGCAACAGCACATTTTTGTAAAGGTTGGTCAAACAACAACAACAACAACAAAAATCTTTTAACATGCTTTTAAAAGCCAAGCTTCAAAGACAACACTCTCTGGAATTTAAAAGGAGAACCTGTTACAAGCAGCACAAAAATCCAATTTTCTTGCTTATTCTCAGCATCATGTTTCTCAGGTTCGTTAAGAGTTTTAAACACAATGAGGCATTATGATAGAGATAATGTGTGTGTTAATATCTTGCTTAACCACAATGTGGTTGAAGTGGAACAGGTTAAGCTCAATGAGCTATCTGGTGTGAGCTACAATGTGCCTTACAGGCCCTAAATCCTCCAATCTTCTCCTTCTATCTCCGCTGTCTTCCAATCACTGCACTTCATGCTGTTTTATCGTGGTATTCTTGCCACTGATATACTGTACATCTTGATTCCCCTCCTTAGAAACATAGAAACATAGAAGACTGACGGCAGAAAAAGAGCTCATGGTCCATCTAGTCTGCCCTTATACTATTTTTTGTATTTTATCTTAGGATGGATCTATGTTTATCCCAGGCATGTTTACATTCAGTTACTGTGGATTTACCAACCATGTCTGCTGGAAGTTTGTTCCAGGGATCTACTACTCTTTCAATAAAATAATATTTTCTCATGTTGCTTTTGATCTTTCCCCAAACTAACTTCAGATTGTGTTCCCTTGTTCTTGTGTCCACTTTCCTATTAAAAACACTTCTCTCCTGAACCTTATTTAACCCTTTAACATATTTAAATGTTTCAATCATGTCCCCCCTTTCCCTTCTGTCCTCCAGACTATACCGATTGAGTTCATTAAGTCTTTCATGATACGTTTTATGCTTAAACTTATCAGGAAAGACTTAATGAACTCAATCTGTATAGTGTTTGGGATAAAGAGCCACAGTGGCTCAGTAGTTAGAATGCAGAACTTCAGACTACTTCTGCTGCCTGTTGGATGCCTGCAATTTGGCAGATCGAATCTCACCAGGCTCAAGGATGACTCAGCCTTCCATCCTTCTGAAGTCAGTAAAATGAGGACCCAGATTGTTGGGGGCAATAAAGCGGGAGGGAAGAGCACCCTTGTACACCACCTTGAATGTCTTGGAGGCACAATTTAAATATAAAAAAGTAATGACCTTTTATTTTAAATAATTCAATTCAATTCAATTTATTAGATTTGTATGCCGCCCCTCTCCGAAGACTCGGGGCGACTCACAACAATAATAAAAAGAGTATAATAATGTTCACTTTCCTATTAAAAACACTTCCCTCCTTATCTTAGGATGGATCTATGTTTATCCCAGGCATGTCAATTACTGTGAATTTACCAACCACGTCTGCTGGAAGTTTGTTCCTCCTTCTCTCATCGCCTCTCTGGTTGTAAATCAAGGACTACCTATATTTAATTTATTCTTCATTCTTTATGTCTTTGTACTGCATTTCAAGTATTGTTATATCAAGTGTTTTTTTCCCTTCCCTGTTCTGCCTCATTATCTGTATCAATGCATTTCTTGTTTCCTTTGTACAACTAACTCGACTCTGGTTTCTTTGTTTCTCCCATCCCCTCTATAAGCCTCTGCAGTAGCATTTTTCAATGTTAAGATGTGAGGAAGAGGAAGTCCAGCCATCTTAAAGATGCCAAATTTGAAAAACACTGCTATTCTATTATGCAAAGCAGCCAGTAGACTTCTGGTTTTCCCAGAGAAAAGGAGGAGTTGACTGTTGACTGAACATTTAAACTTCTTACCTTTAAAACAGAACCAGAACTTCTTAAACATGTTGCAGGCACCATGTATAAAACAGTTTCACATAACAAAATGCTTAGTCACATAAAAAACTCTCTTTCCATGGAAATAAAAGATTTTAACAATAATTTAGCCTAGAGAAGATAACTTCTTGAAATATCTTACCAAAATTGCAATTGCTTTTTTGTTAATTGGTAGAACATTCCAGTTAGTAAGAAGATGGTGTTCTGTTTCCAACCCCCCCCCCCCAAATACTATATTTTTAAATATATTAACCACATTGTAGTGCTGAGTACTTAAGGGTATTAGTACCTGTTTCAATATCTGTTAAATGAAGCATAAAATCAAAGCCTCCACTCAGTGCATTTCTTCCACAGGGAGACCACTGAATAGCTCGGACAGCACCGGTATGGATAAAGTATGATTTCAAACAGCGTCCTTCATCCACAGCATCCCAAACCTGGAATATATATATGTAGATATATGTAGATAGATGGATATATACATTTTATTAAAAAAATATAAAATGACCAATAACTTATTTTAAAGTCAACAGGAAGTAGTACTGATTTCTGCTGAACTATTTTTAATGAGTAATCAGAATGCGATCATAAAATGACATTTATTTATTTATATAATTTTTTAAAATTGCATTTCAATACATGATAAAATGAGATAATTTGAACAAGAGTTAGTTTAAGCATAAACTAGTGGTGGCTAAGGCATAAAGGTAGGAATTAGGAGACTGTGAGTTCTACTCCCATCTTGAACACAAAGCCAGCTGGGTGATCTTGTGCTAGTCACTTTGCCTTTCAGCAGGGCCGCCGATAGGGCAGTATTACCGGTACTGGCGTCAGGGGCCCGGCCAAATTGAAAAATTAGGGGGGCCCGGCGATTGAACGGTGTGCTGGTGAGTTGGCGTGCTAAGGAAGCTAATTGGATTCAGTTGCAAAATTGTTACAATCGGGACCAGGCAAGAGCACAGATCAGCAAAAAAGCCTAATTTTCTCTATTCTGCCTGAAGAGCTTCATAGCTGTTAAAGATGAAGTTTGAATCAGAGCTAATTTGGTATACATTTTGATTATGGTGTTAGATTTTTTTCGAAATTGTTCTCTTCTAAGTGTGAGGAAAAGATGTGTTGCTTTGGAGTTGACATGTTTTTTGGAGCCGTCTCACCATTTTAGATTTGAGAAGCAAACACCATCCTGGATTCGAGAAGCAAGCATTGTGGGAAGTGGGAAGATTTGAATATGCAAAGGAGAAGCTGGGTACTAAGGATTTTTAAAAAAACAAACAACTACATCATATTTTGAGACTTGTGCTGAGAAGATCTGAAGCGGGTGTTGGTTATTTTACATTTTACCTTCTAAATTATGTTAAATGCATACACAGTAATATCTCACCGTATACTTAATAGTTATGATAACATCCTGGGAAAAGAAGAAGAAGAAAAGAGAAAGAAAAGGTGTTGTTCTTAGAGCCACGGACATGCTATTTGTTAAGAGACATTATATATTACACATTTAAAAGCTTAAATATATTAAGTTATGGAACTCAATAGCAGGTACATGTATGAGAAAAAATCTTGGATTTTTTTGCACATTTGCTTCATAATATGGATTTGATGATACATGAGGGCATGTTCTTTTTTATAAAGCAATTTTAAAATTTTGCAAACTTTGGAAAATGCTATAGGGAGATAGGTGGAGACGTTAATGAGAAGAAGAAGGAAGGGTTTTTTGCTCTTCCCTCCTCTTTCTCTTCTTTTTTCTTGCACTGTACTTTTTACACCTATGGTGGAGTTTACGTAGCGTATAATTTATCTTCTGGTTACCTGTTATTTATTGGTATTATTGTGAAAACAAATATTTTTCTAGTGTGATGCAGGAGTATTTTGTCTTTATCCTTTGTGCCATCTTATTGCTGCTTTTAATATTTTTGATGGCAAAATTAATAATATTTTGTTAATTTGGTGTATTTGCACTGTTCTGGTAATTTATTTATATGTATGTAATATGTTGATGTCACTTGAATATATTTTCTGTGTTATTAACATATTATTAATCTGTCAAACAAGTGTACCTTGTTGTAGTGGCAGGGTTTAATTTTTTTTTTTTGAAAGGTAAATTTAATACATAATTGGTATGTCGCAAAATAAAGTAGTTTTAAAATGGCGGGGGGGCAGACACTTAGGCTGTATGGGGCCCCAAAATTCCTGATGGCGGCCCTGCCTTTCAGCTCTAGGAAGGAGGCAATAGCAGTTCTGAAAAACCTTGCCAAGAAAAATGCAGGGACTTGCCCAGGCAGTCTCCAGGAATCAGACATGTCCTGAACAGAAGGGGGGATGGGGGGAAATCAAATAGAACTTCCAAATATGTTAAATATACTGATTAATGTAGAATACTACAATGCACAGATCTTTTAAAATTAATAAATATTTGGCCATAGAGTACTCTGCATTAAGAGAGGTACAGTGTTCCCTCGATTTTCGCGGGGGATGCATTCCGAGACCGCCCGCGAAAGTCGAATTTCCGCGAAGTAGAGATGCGGAAGTAAATACACTATTTTTGGCTATGAACAGTATCACAAGCCTTCCCTTAGCACTTTAAACCCCTAAATTGCAATTTCCCATTCCCTTAGCAACCATTTAGATTATTACTCACCCTGTTTATTTATTAAAGTTTATTAAACAAATATTTATTAAAGGCAAACAAAAGTTTGGCAATGACGTATGATGTCATCGGGCAGGAAAAACCGTGGTATAGGGAAAAAACCCATGAAGTATTTTTTAATTAATATTTTTTGAAAAACCGTGGTATAGACTTTTCGCGAAGTTTGAACCCGCAAAAATCGAGGGAACACTGTATATGAATTATTATCTTCAGCATATTCAGTACATCTATAAACCTGCTCATTCCTTCTTTTCTAATCTGCTGCAACTGAGATATTTTTTAAAACATTTCTGTTTCTAGCATTTTTAAGTAAAAATAATAATTATCTAAAATAAGAACATTCACTTCCATGCATTGCTTAGAGAAAGTGTACCATACTGTATTGACACATATTGATACAAAATTCCAAAGCACTGAAGAACTGGGTGCCCTGTATTTCAGTGATGATAAAAAATACATTACTGTACTCTTTGAAGTTGACATCTAACTCTTATTCTTATTCTCACAACAAAATGCTTGAAAGAGTAAGGTATATTCCCATGAGGCCAATTTGCCATAGAAGACACATTTCAATATTGGCTTAACATAAAAACCCAATGTTTTCCCAATGTATCAAACAATGTAGCTCATAATCTCAGACATTTTGACTGGAGATGGCTTCACAAAATTGGAGGTAGTTAGCTTGGCAAAGGCTGAAATGATTAATATAAGAAAACAAGGATAATTGTTATAATAGCCAGGGAAAATTAGATAGATTTAATTTAATTAGATTTAATTAGATTAAATTTGATTAGACATTAGGAATTACAAGCTATAATTATACTTTTGGTTTCAAGATAATCAAGATTTTTCATTAATCAAAAGCTATCAGCTTTGTATTTATCATTTTAATAAAAAAAGTATCTAGAAAAATTATCAGAAAAGTAATATCCTGTTAAAAGGCTAGTATGCAGGTTTCTTTTTGAGACATTATATTGCTTTCCTTTTTTGTATTAAGCATAATGCTAATACTGTGGCAATAAAAATGATAAAAAATAAGATTCCTGATTCCTACCATTTACTTTGCTTTAAAACTTTTTAGTAATTTAGTTTGCTTTAAAACTTTTGGTTATTTACCTTTCACGCTACACACTATAATTAATTTTTCAGGCAATTTTAATCTTCAGAATTAGAACTTATTTGCAGATGACACCAAGCTGGCGGGGGTAGCCAACACCCTTGAGGACAGGCTCAGAGTACAAGAAGACCTAGACAGACTATCACAGTGGGCCCATACCAACAAAATGAGGTTCAACACCGACAAATGCAGAGTCCTCCACCTCGGCAAAAAGAACCCTAGACATACATACAGCCTGGGAGATACCCCACTCAGCAGTAGTGACTGCGAAAGAGATCTTGGAGTCTTGGTGGACAATCAACTAAACATGAGTCAGCAATGTGCAGCAGCAGCCAAAAAAGCCAACTCAATCCTAAGCTGCATCAATAGAGGAATACGCTCCAAGACCAGGGAAGTACTAATACCACTCTACTATGCCCTGGTCAGACCCCACCTGGAGTACTGCATCCAATTTTGGTCACCTCACTACAAAAAAGACATCAAAACTCTGGAGAAGGTGCAAAAAAAAGCAACCAAAATGATTAGGGGACTCGAAACCAAGACTTACGAAGAGAGATTGAGAGAACTGGGCATGGACAGCCTAGAAAAAAGAAGGTCTAGAGGGGACATGATAGCAGTTTACAGATACTTGAAAAGTTGCTACGGTGAGGAGGGGGTCTCTTTATTCCCCAGGGCACCAGAGGGCCGGACGAGGAACAATGGTTGGAAGCTGACCAAGGAGAGATTCAACCTGGAAATAAGGAAGAACTTCCTGACGGTCAGAGCGATCAACCAATGGAACTGCCTGCCAGGGGAGGTGGTGAACTCCCCAACTCTGGACATCTTCAAGAGGAGATTGGACTTCCATTTGGCTGGGGTGCTGTAGGGTTTCCTGCTCAGGCAGGGGGTTGGACTCGATGACCTAACGGTCCCTTTCAACTCTATTAATAAAATAAAATAAAAAATAAAAACTACCAATAAATTAATATTCTAATAGATATGAGTTGATATGGATCATCATGATTTCAATATCTTTGCATTATTATTTTAAAGCAATTTCTGTAGCTGTAGGGAGAGAGTGAAGTCAAAGCACTTGATGGCAAACAAGGGTAATTTCAGAATCAGGTCTTATGTTAAAAAACATATGTTCATAATATTTGGAACAAGACATAAAATACTCCATTTGGCAAGGAATAAATGTTTGAATAAGCCTTGGTTGTTTTAGTGCAGGGGTCCCCAAACTTTTTACACAGGGGGCCAGTTCACTGTCCCTCGGACTGTTGAAGGGCCGGACTATTAAAAAAACCTATGAACAAATTGCTGTGCACACTGCACATACCTTGTTTTAAAGTAAAAAACAAAATGGGAACGTACTATTTAGAGGGGGGAGAAGATCTGAAATTCATATATGTTTATGTTTTGTTTTTAATTTTCTTTTGTTAACATCTGATTGGCTATACAAGGTTTTCTTGGCTTATGAAAAACGTATAAAGAAAGAAGGAAGCACCTTGGCATAATGGTTAATAAATTAGAAATATAATTGGTGTTGCACTTTTTGAAGGAACATTAAGGAGGGAATTTAATTAAAAGAAAATGAATGTAACTGGATGACAAAATTAGAAAAAAAAACCTTTTGCAACTTTTTTGATGATTGATATTAGTTACTAACAAAATACCACATTTTATTCATGGAAAATTAGATGGTACACTGTGTTGTTTGAATGTATGTGGAGAGAAAAATAAAAAAAAATCACCCCCCCCCAAAAACAGTCCTTCCTTCCTCTGTCCCTCCATTTCATTTTTCCTTCCTTCCTTCCTTCCTTGTTCCCTCCATTTCTCCTTCTTTCCTTCCCTCCTTCATTCCTCTCCACTTCTCCTTCCATCCCTCTCTTTCCCTTTTCTTTCTTTCTTTCTTTTCCCTGTGCTCTTGTCACTCACTGGCGGGCCGGATAAATGGCCTCAGTGGGCCGCATGTGGCCCGCGGGCCGTAGTTTGGGGACCACTGTTTTAGTGTAACCACAATAGGAGCGTATCACCACGCAGTAACTTCATGTTTGGCATGTTAACCCACATGCCTTTATTTAATAATCTTTTTTTATTAGTCCTCAAAAACAAAATGCTCTGCAGGACAATGAATTACAATAGTCTCTGAGAATATATTTGAGTAAGTCCTACTGTCAATATAGTTTATTTCTTCTTATTTGCAGAGAAGCGGTAAAATGCTCTTGGAAATAATACTTTTAGAAAGATTGGGTGAGCCTGTCACATTTCACTAGACTAATAAAAAGTAAATCATATCCAGGTGTAGTGTGAGAGGGCATCCCCTTTTCAGAAAACAGCTGCTTGAGGAAAATGGAAAAGACAGGTTGTAAATTACTTAGAAGCTCCTCTCTGATGTTTAAATGATCAACTATGAATAGACAATGTCCCTAACAAACTTCAAGCGGCACATTTTCTCCTTCTTTGGAAGAAGCAAACAAGCATCTCATTAAAGGGGATTGGGGTTACTTCATATTTTGCTAAATGTGGACAACTTTATCATCGAGAGTTGCGATATGGAATATATATCTGAGCTGTTTCATTACCAAACTAGATAACAACATCAGTGCTACTAGGCAACCAGGTCTGCTCTTACTTTACTAGTGACTTCCCATTTCAGTGGTGGAAGTAGTCTTGATGGTTCCTTGGACTAGACTCTTGTTTATTGTTAGCTTGTTTGATAGTTCCTTGTTTGGGGTATTTCTTGATTCTTAATTGCTGGTCAAATATGATTTCATTGAGGGATGCATCAGGGTTGTGTTTGATCTTGGGGGCTGAGTGGACATGGCCGGGGGCATCCTTCCCACGCTCCGTTTTCGGCTGTGATGGCCTCCTGCAGTGCTCTGCCAGCAAAAACACAACTGGGAAGGTCTGCATGCGTGGCCCTCCCCAGCTCCGTTATTGCTAGCAGAGGCACCATAGGCCCTTGCTGTTTCCATGGTGGCACCATGGGCCAGATCTAAGCACCCTGAAGGATGGATCTGGCCATGGGCCTTGAGTTTGATACCCCTGATCTAACGATAATGGGAGTAGGGTAGGTTGTTATTTGGGGTGGTTCTCTTCAAAATTGTTGACATTTGGAATGGAATAGGTTCTATGTTGGGTTTGTTTACACTTAACGTGATGTTTAAGCTTTTTTCCCCCTAAAGTAAAGGACATTTGTGAGTTTGTTTGTTTGTTTTATAAAGGGGAAATAATCCCTCTTTGTCGTGTTAAACTTCAGGTTTCTGTTTACACAAGGATATTGTGACTACTTTATGCCTTTCAAATGTAGTTTTGCTTACAGCTAAAAGTTGAGATGTAGAATATTGAGTTTTATATCTGTTAATGTTATTTCAGCCTCTGTTTGCAGACACCTGGATTGGAGAAGATATTACTTATTGGATTTGCCTAAAATTAAGAGATGAATTATGGGATGAAGGGATTTATATTTGGCAATTTAAAAAAGTGAAGAGATTGTCAACTGCAAACTAATGATGGCAACTTCATATAAGGAAAATCATTACAAAATGTTCTACAAATGGCACCTGCCACCTGCTAGACTTGCAAAAATGTATCCAAATTTATCACCACTATGTTGGAAGTGCAGGGAAAAACCAGGTACATATTACCACATCTGGTGGACATGTGAAACCACCCAAAATATTGGTATAAAATCAAATTTATACTAGAACAAATCACCTCCCAGACCATCCATGCAAAACCCGAACTATTTTTATTAGGAATCATAAAGAAAACACATATATTATAATTCACATTATTACAGCCACGGGGATTCTATACGCACAATACTGGAAACAGGGGAAAAAACCAACCGTTTTATCTCTTTTGATTAAAATAATGGAATGTGCAGAAATGTCCAAGCTAACAATGGAACTGCAAAACAAGGATGAGACAGATTTCTATAAAGCATGGGACAAATGGTACCATTGGTTAAAAAAAAGAAATTACTTAAAAATTATACATCAAGAAAAATGTCCAACTAAAACAATGTGTAAAACCAGTAAACGACGACATGAATCATAATACCAAATTGAAACGATAAAATATAAACATCGATCGACACAAATTTTGAACTACAAAGAAACTGAATGAATAAATCACTGATAAATGATGGCACTAGCAACTACGTCAAATACATATGGATAAAACTTCAGGAAAATCTATACCACCTATATGCTTAAACCACAGGCCGCAAAACATAGAAGCCCCAGCTCTAACGCTGGTCCCCCACACTCTTCTTACTATTCTTTTCTTGCTCTGTTTTTCTATTCGTCCTCCTCTTGTATTTCTTTCCCTTCTTTCTAAATCCCTTTCCCTTTCTTTCCCTCTCCTTCCCCAATCACGCATGCTATATAAGTAAACTATAATTGCTAGAATGTACATTATATATATTCCCTTTATTTTTCTGTACCCTGTTTTTAATGTATATAACCAATAAACATATTTATTTAAAAAAATTAAAAAGTGAAGAGATTATGAAATTGTATTTGTCGATGACAATGGAAAGCCACACTGAGTCCTCGGAGAAGGGTGGCATATAAGTCCAATCAATCAATAAATAAACAAACAAACAAAATAAGTTGTTTTTTCTAGTTTTATTCTTTTCTTTTTTGCACCTTTGTCATTTGTCTTTTTTAGTTTGCATTATCTTTTCCTATTACAACTAAAACTTTTAAATAAGAATTATTAAAATATTACCTACTCCACTGAAATTTTAGCTGTGACAGAATTTTTGTACTTTAATTTCTACTAAAACTACTCCGCTCATATTCAATATGAAACTGAACCTCTAATGACAAATGGACAAAATTAGTGTGTTCTATATAAGAAGGTTTAGAGTATATATTTGATAAACATCCTGGAAAACTGCACCCTAGTGCTTTTCTGGCACTATCCCCTATATAGTCCTTCTATATAAGTGAAATATCTATCTTAAATGTTTTTGCTTTTTATCAAAATATTCATGTATTTAATTTTTAAAAAAAGAAGAAGACAGGCCTTCACTGAAAAGCTCTATACTGCAAGATTGATCATTTGGACTGACAAGATCACAATAATATGTATATAATTCTCAGATGAGCCTTCCTTGGAAATATCATGATTAATCTTATTCTAAAACTGCATTTGGAGCTACGTGAAAATACATTTGAGATTTGATGCTGGCTGGTTTTTTTAAAAAGAGATTTAGTTGCTGCTGTTTCCTCTCGTCTATATTTAGTTTGATTATTGCTGTGTGAGTTCCAAGACTGGTAGAGAGCTCCATAGTTTCAACCTAGTCCTGCAGAGTGCACCGCAGTTGCCTAATCACAATGCTAGTACACATCACCAAAGTTTGCTTTGTGATCATGTTGACAGCTGGAAAGCTGGGCAGCTGGAAAGCTCCAGAGCAACATTTATAAATGCACCTCAAATATTATCCTAATAACTAAGACATTTCTTGTAAACTTAAAAACAGCAATTCCAACAACTTCAATTGAGAGTTGGTGAGAAAACTGAATTCCCTGACTTGAGATCAATTGAGCAGGCATTTCTGTTGCTAAATGAGACATTTGTTAAGTGAGTTTTGCATTATTTTATTATTATTTTTGCCATGGTTGTTAAGTGAATCATTGCAGTTGTTATGTTGGCAACACAGCTGTTAAGCAAATCTGGCTTCCCCCTTGACTTTGCTTGTCAGAAAGTTACAAAAAATGATCCCAGGACCTTATAGCACTATATACCACTTCACAGTGCTTTACAGCTCTCTTTAAGTGGTTTACAGAGAGTAAGCATATTGCCCCCAACAATCTGGATCCTCTTTTTACCGACCTTGGAAGGATGGAAGGCCGAGTCAACCTTGAGCCTACTGATCATCATTTCAAGTTCTGGAAAAGATTCAATAAGTGGATAAAAAAGCTAAATTCAGTCTAGGCTGCCTGCAATAAATAAAAATGAAAAAAAGGCATTGAAAGAACTGGAGGACAGTGGAAAAGATAAACTAGAGCTATCTCAGTGTGAAAGCTCTACTAAATGTCAAAGAGGCTAAAGTGGGCTACAAGAAAGATCAAGTGAAAAATAGAAAGGGGACACAGCAAGTGTTACATAGTCAGTACATAGAAATCAAACAGATTTCAAAATCAAACTGAAATTAATCAAATCAAACACCTGCTGTATAATAGCCCCAACTTAATTGTTGATAAGGAATGTTGACAGCAGAATGGGAGAGAAAAGGACTGTAGAAAATCATAAAATACAAATACCTGCAAATAGAAATAGGATGACTATAGTAAAAAAAAATAGTACCAACAGTAGCAGATACCTTGGGTGCAATCCAAAACTACAATAATTGTAGTTTGAACATCATTGGAATTGGGGGGAAATCATCACCAGTAATTTGCAAAAAGCGACTTGGAACAGCTTGCCTGCAATACCTTTAACAGCAACAACTTCATATCCCAAGTCCTTGGGAAGGACTCGATAGGTGGATAAAAATGACAAAACCAAAACCATCTGGCTGACTATAGAACCAACTACAATATTATGAAAGGATTTTTTTATCCTCTTATTTTGAAGGCTGGGCTGGATATGGCTTACAATTAACGAAATACTTACATTTCTGTTGTACTTACAAAGACTTTCCAAAATAATTTGGTAGATTTTGTGATTGTCCATTTAGGATCTCACACAGGCACTATATTCTATGATTATTGAAATGGTAAACTGTTTATAGAATGAGCAGCATCACTCCCTGCATTACATTTTTTTCATTAACAGTATTGGCTGTATCACTACTCATCAAGTTATCTGGAATTACAGTTTTCATGCTGGGAGAAAGAGAACCAGTTGCTCTAACAACCCCCCTCAAAGTAATTGTTAACACCATCAGAATGTGCTTTATTTTTCTCACTATATGCCTTTTTAATAAGGTCATACCACAATAAAGGACATGCCAGGCAATGATTTTCAACAATTTAAAAAGTAGAGAAAATGATTCGAAAAACAACTTAGCCTGCATCATGAAGGCAGATTATTCTGACAGATCAAACTATACACTCTTTGCCCAACAGACAACAGCAGCTACCAGGGTTAACTAATATTTTAATTTCAACTTCTTAAGAAGCATTCATGACAGGGATTTTCAGAAGCCGAGTGTTACTGCAGAAATATCCCCAGGAAAGTAGTGACAATACAGATCTTATTTGCACTAAATTGATTGTCCCTCTGGCTTTGATTGCAAGATATTTAGAACTTTCACTGAAGAGATGTCAAAAGACAATCAATACCATTCCACATTTGTAGACTATGCACATAACCTTATACTTTTCCTATCTGTGTCTTAAATCCACCCAGCAAGAACAAAGCAAACAGGAAGAAAAACGAACTAATGGCTGCCAGCAGAGATAATCCCTATAGGAAAGAAGGCACATTTCTCTCAGTAAAACTTGTCATTGCTTGAAGCAGCTTTTGAAGCACTCGATGACCTATTTGTCAACTGACAGGCAGCTACCTAAATGTCTGATGCATTCAAAACAACTTTTAAAGTACCTAAAGCAGGTAATCGGGAGATCATGGCAAACCACAGTCAGAGTAGCATGTTTAAGTCCTAGCCGCTGTGGATTTTTTTTCCTATTTAAAATAATAATAATATTGAAAACCAGGAGCATCTATTCTATTCAGAATTCTAATTCCAAATTCTATTCAGAAGGGGGGGAAACCCAAATCCAAAGTCCTAAAATACTATTAATCAGGAGACAGATAATGTTAACCCAGCTGATCAGCAAAACTTCTTCAAAAGACCTCTGCCTTTACCAATATTCAAAAAGCAATTAGATTTAACTTTCTTAAAAAGGTGGTTTTGTAATATCTGAATGATCTGAACATCTGAAGCTTCAGGATTATTTCCATATGCCTGTGTGGTCTTTGATTGGTGAGGGTGTGTGTGATGAGGGAAGGGGCGCTGGTCTTACCTGATACACCTCTTCTCAGAAAAGTGGATATAGCATCCAGAATAGGTTAACTCCGTCTGCTCTCTGATTGGACTGAGCCTGTCAAAGCTGTTCAGGTCCTACTCTTGTTGCTATCCTTGATAGCTTTTGACGGAGAAGCGAAGCAACAGACTCGCTTGTGCCACAGGCAATGAAACATACAGTACATTCCTCCTGCAGATCCAAACCCAACAGTCCAACATTGATTAATTAATTAATTAAGAGCCGGGGTGGCACAGAGGGTAGAGTGCTGTACTGCAGGCCACTGAAGCTGGCTGTAGATCTGAAGGTTAGCGGTTCAAATCTCATCACCGGCTCAAGGTTGACTCAGCCTTCCATCCTTCCGAGGTGAGTAAAATGAGGACCCGGATTGTGGGGGCAATAGCCTGGCTCTGTTAAAAAGTGCTATTGCTAACATGTTGTAAGCCGCCCTGAGTCTAAGGATAAGGGCGACATAAAAATTGAATGAATGAATGAATGAATAAAAAAACCAGAGTGGGGTTGGATGCTATATCCACCTTTCTGAGAACAGGAGTATCAGGTAAGATCAACACCCCTTCTCCCTCATAGTGGATATAGCATCCAGGAATGGGGCAAACCAAAGCTGACTGTCCTAACGGGCGGGAGACACTGGTTGCATAAACTATTGCTGAGGAGCTAGTCCTTGATAACCTGCTGCAGCACTCTCCTACCTAAAGAAGCCTCAACTGAAGCATAAAACATCGACCTTATAATGCCGCATGAAGGGCGACAGTCACATCACAGCAAACCTCTTCAAGAGGTGCTTGAGTTGCCCATGCTGCCAAGGTAGCAGCACTCCTCATTGAGTGAGCAGTGATGTGTGATGGCACCTGCCACAACTGAAGCTCGTATGCTTTGGCTATGGTCAAGCGTATCCATTGTCCTACCGTCACCTTTCAGCCCAACAACGATGGTTGAAATGAGAGAAACATTGATTCCCCTCTTGGCTATCAGCTATTGTATCGTTTTTTCCTAAATTTGCTAATTTGACTCAGGAATGCCTGAGTTGTAATTTATCAAAATCCTGTATCTATGGCCTGTTGTGTTAATTCTGACTTATCTAACCTACTATAAAAATGGATTAAATATTTTAATATTGCAGCTACTAGGCAAGAAACATCAACAATGTAAGTATAGTATTTAGTAATTTCTGTTAATTAACTAGCAATATGGCAACATTTCCATTTAGAGCATCCTAATGTGCTCATGAATAGACCCAGGGATAATTCAACTTGTCTGCTACAAGACCTTGATTGCTAGACATCTGAAAACACCACTTAAGCTATCACTAAAACTGTAATCAAGAATTTTTTGCTCTAGAAAATTAGACATACTTCTTACCTGAAAATACAGCATTCTGAGCTCAAATTTTCAATGAAGCTGTGCCTAGCCAACTTTCTTTAACCTTAAAGATGTGACTAAACCCACAGTGCCTACAAATCTTGCTTACATGAATGGAATTCAATTATCATCATACCAAGTATTTATTCTTAAACAATAGGTCATTTCAATAAGCAAAGAATCATGTTTTAATTCCAAGCATGATTTCTCTCCAAAAGCAAATATTATTTAATGAAGAACTTGTCTCATGTAGTATATAGTTTCAACCTACGCCTTTGAGAAATATTTATATTATTTTTACATGAATAGCTAGAGGCTTCCTGACCAGTATTCCATGATAATTGTATGATACCTCAGCCTTTACTATAGTAGCTCTTTAGAGAATTGTAACCCCCAGTCTTTGGAGAAGGACAGCATACAAATCTAATAAATAAATAAATAATAAATAAATAAATAAGTCAAGAGTATCTGAGAATCTAGCAATATAATTACTGATGCCTCTCCCTTGCCTTTTAATTAATATTCAATATTGAATTTTAATCATCCTTGCTTCTATTTTAATTTTTTTATATTCAATTTTTGTGTTTTTAACATTTTATTTCTACATTGCCCAGAGTCCCTCAATGAGGGAGATGGATGTTTTCTAAATGTGATAAATAAATAAATTGCAGTAGTAGCAGACACTATCAGTTTCTAAATCAAATATATTAGATAATCTACCAAGAGATTTTAAGACACCAAGGCAGGCTTGCCAGTGCAGAAGGAATCAAAGATCTGCAAATATTAACTAGCTAGATTTTTATTTTAGCAACTTGCATGGTTTATTCTTTTTATTCATGTTTTCATTTTCAGTGGATTGCCAGAAGTCTCTTTTTAAAGTTTAATCATGTTTAATATTTAAACATGTTCAAGATACTAACAAACTTTCTTCAATAATTCACACTCCTAAATAAGAGACCGATTATAACTTTTATGTTTTTTTTCAAATCAGCGAATATATGTATTAATGTTAAGTTTAAAATTAAAATATAAATGTCCATCGTGACAGCTTTAAAATAAGTATAATTCCACTCATGATTTGTCAGAAACAAATCTAGTAGATCTAGTTAATATACTGTATTATTTCATTTGGGTATTCTCTGAGCTTGATTGCTTCATTACTTGTTTAGCAACTTTTCAAAGTTACTACCGTACTGAAAAGGTGACTTTGAGACCAGTCTTCACATTTACAATTATCACTGGGGTCTCATATCAATATTTGAGTGCTTTGCAACCCTCAGATGTCTATGACTCTTGCAACATCCACAGTCACACATTGCCATTTGTGCGTTTCACAGCTGACTTCCAACAAGCAAAGTCAATGGAGTAAAATGACAAATCATGGTCACATGATGTCTCTCTTAATGACTATGGATGATTAACTAACTGAAGTGTGGTTGTAGTCCAGTGCAGTTGTATGTTTCACTTAATGACTGTTCCACTTAGCAATGGAGTTGCTGGTTGTTAAAGGAGACGTTGCATGTCAGAGTACAATTTACTGGTACATATAACACATTGGCTAGGATGTGATTTCTTCATTGGTTAGGCCGGTATTGCTTCATATCAGATTGTTTATCTAGTATTGATTGTCTACTATTGAACATAATTATGATGTGGTTTGCTTATGGTTTAGAGTTTAGTTAACTATGGCCACTGTAATTTGTAAACCACAGAAATCTACCTGAAATATTAGTTGGCTTCCAGGTGCAATTCAAAATACTGTTTTTGATCTATAAATTCCTACATGGTTTGATATCCAGATACCTCAAACTTAATGGTCTGTTACAAACAGAACAATTTGAAGAAAACAGTTCATAGTTCCTATGTGAGGAAGAGGCAAGAGATTCAGAGGATGGGGCTAAAGTCCATGCTTTTTAGTCATGGTCCTTACCTCCAGAGACGGTGAAAATGGAGCTGTTAAGAAAGGCTTAATATATCTTGCTGTTGGGAGATGCCAATAAAAATGTATTTTTAGTATCTTAAGAAGCATGTTTAATTTTGTGTTTTCATGCTGTGCTCTACCAGGAGTCTGCTGGGAGTATGATGTTATAAAAATAAAGCAAAAAAGTTACCCCAGGCATTATTTCCCATCTGCCACCTGAAAACATAACTTCTGCAACAGCAGCCGTTCCTACCTTTCATTCACAAAACAAAGAGCCTAGAAGTTGGGCAAGGTTTTGAGGCCATTCTCTTCTTATTCAGGAAACACATAAAAACATAAAAGTATCGCCAGACTTCATAGAAGCTGTGTAGGCACACATGTGTACATGCATGTTATAATGCAACTCTTTGACTCCCCTGAAGTAGAGAGTAATGATTTTTTATATCATACAATAAGTGAAATTAGTTATCTAGCTCTATTTATTTCATTATTCTAATACACTGAGGACCAGCTCTTCAAAATGGAAATTGCAGACAATAATCATTTATTAAAAGAGATGAAGCAGCTTCATCTAAAATAAAAGTGAGCGGCTTGAAGCTTATACTTGGCACCTCAACTGCAATAACAATTATAGTAGCTTGCCCCTAACCCTAACAGGCTATTTGATCATATAATTGTGGCTACAATGTACAGTGGTACCTCTACTTAAGAACTTAATTCGTTCCGTGACCAGGTTCTTAAGTAGAAAAATTTGTAAGTAGAAGCAATTTTTCCCATAGGAATAAATGTAAAAGCAAATAATGTGTGCAAACCCATTAGGAAAGAAATAAAAGCTCGGAATGTGGGTCGGAGGAGGAGGAAGAGGACAGTCGCTGCCAAAGGAAGAAGCGGAGGGGAATTTTAAAAAATCCAAAACTTTAAGGCTTAAAAAAAAAAGAGGGACTCTGAGGCAGCGAGTCCATCCAGTTTTCTTTGCAAGATCTTGGAAGTGGTTTTTCATTGCTGGTTTTCTAGGACTGAAACACAAGGTGATTGGCCCCAGCTAGCTTCATTCCTAAGGCAGGACTAAAATTTACAGTCTCCCAATTTCTAGCCTGGTGCATTTATCACTACACCAAACTGATTCTCACTCCACAATCATTAGAAAAACAATAAAAAATTATAGACATCTAATTTTTTTTTAAAGAGAGAAAGGTTATCATTTGTCTTTTAGCTGGAGCTGAGCAATTAGTTGTAGAAATTCAACAGTACTGTAATGTTGAAACAAGCAGCACATAGGAATATGATATTTGTTGTCAGGTTTTTCAATTGAACTATGTAGCTTACACTGCATATAGGGTTTTGTGTGTATGTGTGTGTTTGTCTGTGCATGTATGAGTGCGTATGTGTATATATGTCTATGTATGTATCTATATATGTGTACGCACTCACACACACATGAAAATTCTGATGTGATTTATCTTAGACTGGTTTTTTTACATCTCACAATTGGCATTTCAACATCTGAAAACTGGCATTTTAACAAGATGTGTATATATTTGTAACTATAAAAGAATAAAACTAAACATACAAAAAGACATTATAACAGAAAAAAAATCAGAAAGTAGAACTTTTCCTTTGATAACCTCAATACTACAATATAAACAAAATGTGAATTTTTGTATCAAAACCATTCCATAGTTGGACTGACATGATATAGAGGGCTGTAAAAGCACTATGAAGCAGTATATAAGTCTAGGTGACATTGCTATTGCTAGCGGTGATTTGTGAATGGAAGAAGTTTCATGCAGGTTATTAAAATTTTTATTCAATGGCTTCTTCATTTTAGTAGCTTTGTAACAGATTTTGACACAAGAAAGAAAAAGAAAAGAAAAAGAAGTAAGTTTCCGCTGAAAAATCAGCGCCACAAACCTGCCTATCAATGTTTAAAAGCATTCCCAGGGAGATTTCCAGCAGAGATTTTCAATACAATAACATGACAGAAAGTGGGGGAAGGAATCAATATTATACATGCTTGCTGTCCCTCTAAGTCTATCTCTCTCATACACACATTTTGATTTCACTTCCACGTTCACATTATCTTACAAAATCCCCACATAACCTTTGGAATGAGAAATCAGCCCTGAGAAATCAAGTTAAAAGATAGCACTGATTAACTGAAATCAAATGTACTGCATTATAGCAATTAGTCACTCTACAGCAATAATAAATAACATGAGAAGAAAATGGACTTTTGTAGGTATATGAGTTAAAGATAGCATTTAATTTTAGGCTTACAAATTGCCAATTTGACAGCTGTTTTTCAGGTTGCCTTTCAAATATCAGATGTATTTATTTTTAACTGCCTATACACTGCTTTTCATTCCACATTAAGGTCATCAATCCGAGAGAACACCAAATTCAGCAAATACAAGCAAGCAAAACCAGAGCATGAAAAACTACTAAAGGGTAGGATTAAAAATGCATTCTCTGCCTGTCTACTCAAATCAACTCTCACCAAGTTCAGTGTGCCTTAATTGCTCAGAAATTGATCTAACAGAGGAACACAAACTGAATCTCCAAGTGAAACCTGCAGTCCCCAGATCCCTCACCAAAGCTGCCAATGAATTATAAATGCACACAGAATTAAATCCATAGAATTAATCAATCTAAGTTTAATGTTAATTTGTTTCTGCCTAGTCCTTTTTATTTCTTTGTTCTGCCAAGCCTATTTGGGTGGATACAAAGTCAAACACTCCACTCAGAGTGTTTGCAAAGCATGGTATATTCAAAGCCTTGCATAGAACATAAGCTATCTATTATCAATGTTAAATGTAGCATGGCTGGCCTATGCTAATATTAATCTGACCCACCATGACCTAGCACAATTTTTTGCCTGACAAAAGACTACAAGTTAGTTTTGCTTTCTGCCAATTATAAGACTGAATGAAATACAGTGGTACATCTACTTAAGAACTTAATTCATTCCGTGACCAGGTTCTTAAGTAGAAAAGTTTGTAAGTAGAAGCAATTTTTCCCATAGGAATCAATGTAAAAGCAAATAATGTGTGCAAACCCATTAGGAAAGAAATAAAAGCTCTGAATTTGGGTGGGAGGAGAAGAAGGAAGAAGAGGAGGAGGACAGTCGCTGCTGAAGGAAGAAGGTGAGGTGAGGGGAATAAAAAAAAATCCAAAACTTTAAGGTTTAAAAAAAAAAGAGGGACTGAGGCAGCGAGGAGGAGCACGTGACTCCCATACACCCGGCAGGAACCTGCCTCCCATACACAGTGTCAGAGAGAGAAACCCAGGGGGGAACCTCCCGCTCCTTTGACTGAAAGTCTGCTGCTGCTGCTGCCGCTACTACCTGCTTCCTCTTCCTTCCTATGCTGAAGGGCTCCCCTCTCCTCTCGCTCACTCACTGCCCAGAGCGAAGGAAGCGTTTCTTTTCTCTGGGTGCTGGCAGAGGTTTATTCCCTCTCCAAGCACCCAGAGAAAGGGAAAGGATTCATTCGCTCTGGACTGCCAAAGCCTCCTTAAGTGCCACTGAAAGGCTCCTCTGGCAACCCAGAAAAGCCCAAGATGGCCGGGATTAAAGGGGGAATGACAGGAAACTGGCTGGGTCTTCGTGCTGCTCTCAAATTTCCTGGGAAATATTTCCGGGCTCGGGTTCTTAAGTAGAAAATGGTTCTTAAGAAGAGGCAAAAAATCCTGAACACCTGGTTCTTATCTAGAAAAGATCTTAAGTAGAGGCATTCTTAGGTAGAGGTATAGTGATTGCTTAAGTCTGTAGCAAAATGTGCAAAGTCCAAAAATGATACATGTTTTTCTCAGCCGCCTCATTTGTCTGTGCAAAACACAAATCATTCCTGATCTCAAGATATACATGTGCAAAGTTTCTGAAGTTCTTGTGTAAAAATGCTTTCAATGTTCTGTATCGGTGATGGCAAACCTACGGCATACACACAGAGCCCACTCTGCAGGCATGCGAGTCATTACCCATCTCAGCTCCACCATATATGTGTGCACGCCTCCTGCCGGCCAACTGATTTTCGGCCCATTTCCAGACTTCCAGGAGGCCCATTTCTCTCCCTCCCCAGACTCCAGAGGCTTTCCTTGATCCTCGAGGAAGGCAAAAATTATTATTATTATTATTTATTAGATTTGTATGCCGCCCTTCTCTGAAGACTCCCCTGGGCTCCCCTCTCCTGGGCTCCGGAGGCCCTCCAGAGGGAAAGAGGCATGTGCGCATGCATGAGGCAGGGCACATAGGGGGTGTCATGCATGCATTGAATTATGGGTGCCAGCATGCACAGGCACACGCGCTTTCAGCACATGATGAGAAAAAGATTAGTCATCACACTACTATGTGAAATGATCAACAACAAAACCATAAAAGAATATCACAAGCTCAGCAGAAAGTTAAAGGAGGAATGAGAAAAAATTTCCAAACAAGCATAAAAGACTATCTTTCTAATACAGTGGTACCTCGAGATACGAGTTTAATTCGTTCCGGACCTGGGCTCTTAAGTCGAGCAGCTCTTATCTCGAACGACTTTTCCCCATAGGAATTAATGTAAATAATTTTAATTGGTTCCAGCCCTCAAAAAACTCACAAAGTTAGTCTAAATTATGCAGAAAGACATGTTTTTAATGAAGAAATGTACATGTACATATAAATGAATAATGAAGTTTCTTTCACTTAACTTGTAAACTTTCTTAAACTTTTAAATTTACATATGTTCAACTTCTCTGCCACCCAATCCTGTAGGACAGAGGTCCCCAACCCTTTTTGCACCAGGGACCGGCTTTAAGCGATCAAGAGAGGAATGGGTGAATGAATGGACGGAGGGTGGGAAGGAAGGAAGGAAAGAGGGAAGGGACAGGAACAGAGGAAGGAAGCAAGGAAACTTATGAAAGGGGAGAGTAAGAGAGGAATGAGTGAAGGGAGGGAGGGAGGGAAGAAGGTGGGAAGGAGAAAGAAAAGAAGAAATAGAGGAAGGGAAGGTAAAAGAGAGAAAGAAAAAGAGAAAGAAAGAAAGAAAGAGAGAAAGAAAGAAAGGGGGAAGGGACAGGAACAGAGGAAGGAAGCAAGGAAACTTATGAAAGGGGAGAGTAAGAGAGGAATGAGTGAAGGGAGGGAGGGAGGGAGGGAAGAAGGTGGGAAGGAGAAAGAAAAGAAGAAATAGAGGAAGGGAAGGTAAAAGAGAGAAAGAAAAAGAGCAAGAAAGAAAGAAAGAAAGAAAGAAAGAAAGAAAGAAAGAAAGAAAGAAAGAAAGGGGGAAGGGACAGGAACAGAGGAAGGAAGCAAGGAAACTTATGAAAGGGGAGAGTAAGAGAGGAATGAGTGAAGGGAGGGAGGGAGGGAAGAAGGTGGGAAGGAGAAAGAAAAGAAGAAATAGAGGAAGGGAAGGTAAAAGAGAGAAAGAAAAAGAGCAAGAAAGAAAGCTGCAAGCACCCCCCCGAGCCCCCCAGGCCGGCTGCAACCTTTTAAAACACGCGCGCCGCTTCGCAGCTGTCTCCTGAAGCCGAACGCGGAAGTTAGCGTTTGGCTTCAGGAGACAGCTCCTTGGCGCTTGTATCTCGAATTTGGGCTTGTAAGTAGAACAAAAATATCTCTCCCCTCCCAGCTCTTATCTCGAGTTGCTCTTAAGTAGAGCAGCTCTTATGTCGGGGTTCCACTGTATAAACTTATTTTTAATGTGTTAAATTAATTAAATTCTATTAAAATGCACTTCACTAAATTGATCTAAAATCTAAATGGAATTTTCCACAGCTGTTAAAGCCCAAACACTCATTTAAAACTAAGAATCCTTTCAAACAAACAGCTTCCAAAATGAAACTCTTCAAAATATCATTAGATTCAGATAGACCAACCATATAAAATCTATCCAGTCATTCAGCCATCATTTATTCATTTACACTTTGCATAGCTCCAGGTGGAAAAGCAAGCTAATGAAATGCATTTTATTTTGGTTAAATAATTAATTGAGAAAGAAATACAAAAAACATAACTCTTTGGTGGTCATCCAGATATTTGCAGTCTAGCTCCAATAGGCATGGATGTCAGAGGTGGGTTTCAGCAGGTTCTCACCAGTTCTGGAGAACTGGTAAATACCACCTCTGACTGGCCCCGCCTCCATCTATTCTCTGTCTCCCAAGTCCCAGCAGATTGAGAGGAAATGGGGATTTTGCAGTAACCTTCCCCTGAATGGGGTGGGAATGGAAATTTTACAGTATCATTCCCCTGCCATGCCTACCAAGCCACGCCCACCATGCCATGCCACGGCCACCAAGCCACACCCACAGAATCAGTAGTAAAAAAATTTAAATCCCACCACTGATAGATATGGATATATAGACAATGGAATCAGTTTAATATACTAAAATTTATGGTAGAAATCCAGGAGAGAGATAGTTAGGAATTACATTATTATTAGATTTGTCATTATATATTGTTTTTATTACTGTTGTGAGCCGCCCCGAGTCTGCGGAGAGGGGCGGCATACAAATCTAATAAATGAATGAATGAATGAATGAATGAATGAATGAATGAATGAATGAATGAATGAATGAATAAGTAAGTAAATAAGTAAGTAAGTAAGTAAATAAATAAATAAGCAAGCAAGCAAGCAAGCAAGCAAACAAACAAACAAACAAACAAACTCCTGAAGGGTTCTAATACTCACATGGTTTCAAGCAAATTATTTTAACCTAAAGAATCCTCTTGGGAAATCAATTCTCTATTTGTCTGTATTTTCCCACAATATCACCTATGAAGTGGCATGTCAAAACTGAAATTGCACAGTATGAAATATACAATGTATAGGTTTCCTAACAACAGATGTGCAAGGATTTCTTTTGAATCATTATACATATCATCTTGGGATTTGACATCAATAATATATAAACAATATTTTTTAATTTTAGAAAGATTATCTAATTTTAAGTGGCAAAATAACATTACTTGTAGGTAAAGCTCACATAGTTGCAAATATACAAGCATTTATAAACTTCTCATTTAGGTCAAATATTTAATACTATGTGCTAAGTACTAATATAAACTTTATCAAGGACAATGAAAAATATAGAACTATGCTTGTGAATGACAACTTTCCATTTCCACAGAAATTGTACGTCTGGAAACAAAATGATTGAGACAGTTCATTGAAAAATTGTTAAGAATTACTTCTATATCAACGCCATTGATTTCAATTAAAGCTACTTGAAAAATATGCTTTTATAATAACGCTACCTTCCAAACCATTACCTGTCAACACCATACTGAGTGTCTCTATAAATGTACATGAAATGGACCTTTTAAATAAAGAGGAAGGTGCTTTTTATGTAAGATTGCACAAACAAAGCAACTATTCTGATTATTTATTTTCCAGTATTTATTTCTCATCCCAATCCTAATATACTCTGGGCAAGTAAGAACAGGATAAAATATAAAATCCGAAATCACCCAAATAAAAAATAGAACATGTAAATTACGCGCCGAGAAACAATAAGAACTGAAAGTATGTTCAAACAGAACAGCTTTGACTTATATGGGGTGGGGAAAAACCTTCGGGAGAACAGGGCTGATCAAATACAACTTTCTTTCCCCCAAAACCATGAGTTATATAACCTACAAAGACCAGGCAAATTTATTAATAGCACAGGTGTGTCACCACTTCTTCTCACCCAAAGAAAATATAGTGGCAAACCACTGCCAAAATTCTGCCAAAAAGCTTCCTGGACTTGTCTAGGCCAGGGGTAGGCAAAGTTGGCTCTTCTATGACATGTGGACTTCAACAATAGAAGCCGTGGTGGCGCAGCAGGTAGAGTGCTGTACTGCAGGCCACTGAAGCTGACTGTAGATCTGAAGGTCAGCAGTTCAAATCTCATCACCGGCTCAAGGTTGACTCAGCCTTCCATCCTTCTGAGGTGGGTAAAATGAGGAGCCAGATTGTGGGGGCAATATGCTGGCTCTGTTAAAAAGTGCTATTGCTAACATATTGTAAGCCGCCCTGAGTCTAAGGAGAAGGGCGGCATAAAAATTGAATAAATAAATAAATAAACTCCCAGAATTCCTGAGCTAGCATGATTGGCTCGGGAATTCTGGGAGTTGAAGTCCACAAGTCATAGAAGAGCTAACTTTGCCTACCCCTGGTCTAGGCAATCACCAAGAGTCAGGACTCAGTTGAAGCAGGGGTGGGTTCTGACTTATCTCGCTGCTGGTTTGCTTTCTTATATGCATGTGCAGTGCTAAAAACCCAGCTTCTGCTCATGTGCAGAAGCAAAAACAGAGTTTGCATGTACACAGAAGCAAAAAAACAAGATGGCGGCTCCTGCAGCACCGTCAAGAGAACCGGTACAGAGGTGTGTCCAGTGGGCCATCTCTGCCGGTTCAGCGAGTGAGGGGATATTCCCGCTATCGGTTCTACAGAACCAGTCCGAACCAGCAGGAACCCACCTCTGAGCTGAAGGCATCATACACATACATTGAAATCATGTAAGATATAATATTTGGAAATTTATGACAGTAAATTTATTTATTTATTTATTTATTCAATTTTTATGCCGCCCTTCTCCTTAGACTCAGGGCGGCTTACAACATGTTAGCAATAGCACTTTTTAACAGCGCCCAGCATATTGCCCCCACAATCTGGGTCCTCATTTTACCCACCTTGGAAGGATGGAAGGCTGAGTCAACCTTGAGCCGGTGATGAGATTTGAACCGCTGACCTTCAGATCTACAGTCAGCTTCAGTGGCCTGCAGTACTGCACTCTACCTGCTGCACCACCCCGGCTCCTCAGGAATGTCAGGAATAAGTTAATTTCTGAAGGTAATATCACAATGTAAGTAAATGTAACCATGGGAGAGGCTGATGTAAGCCATAACCAGCATGTAATCATGGGATTGCTAATTGTGCTGCAACTTGATTGGCTGTATCCTATATAAGGAGGAACACTCTTGCATGGGTGTGGTTTGATACAGAATGGTTTGTTACTGAGTGGTTTTGTTACAGGGTGGTTTTTTATAGAGTGGTTTGTAGTTTAGTGATTAGTGCTTAGTGGTTGCAGTAGTGGATATTTAATAAGAGTTATATGAAAGTATTATATGATAGTTTATTTAGAGAAGCAGTTTGATAAAAGAGAAATAAATATATTTTTACAAGAAAGCCTGCTGACTTCAATTAGGTATAGTGGTCAACTGTGGCTATTTGGTGGGTTAACTTCCATGTGCACAAAACTCACTCTGCCCAACTGGTTATGGGTCAAGTAGCTATGCCCAACAGTAACTGCATTTCTAGCTAGAAAGCTATAGAAAAAAAAAGTGTGAAATGGTACTAAAAGACACCTCTCTATAGTCTACTTTTGCTCAGGGCTGCTCAACAAGCTCTCAAACCTTTACTGGGAGCCCAGTATATAGCAATAGCATTTCGATTTATATACTGCTTCACAGTACTTTAGAGCCCTCTCTAAGCAGTTTACAGAGATTAAGCATATTGCCCCCAACAATCGGGGTCCTCATTTTACCGACCTTGGAAGGATGAAAGGCGGAGTCAACTTTGAGCCTACTGAGATTCGATCTGCCAAACTGCTGGCAGCCGGTGATCAGCAGAAGTAGCTTGCAATACTGCACTCTAATCATTGCACCACCGAGACTCTGTGCTCTGTATTTACATGGTTAACAAATTCAGGTTGTATTTTCAAAATAA
This sequence comes from Erythrolamprus reginae, assembly GCF_031021105.1. Classification (NCBI taxonomy): domain Eukaryota; kingdom Metazoa; phylum Chordata; class Lepidosauria; order Squamata; family Dipsadidae; genus Erythrolamprus; species Erythrolamprus reginae. The sequence goes on from NC_091950.1 coordinate 51,284,744, forward strand.
TTAGATTGTTATAAGAGATCCAGGCCATGACAGGTCAGTTGAGGAACAGTTTTTCTGTTTTCTGCTCTTTCAATTACTTCCCTATTAGCAATTGTTTTCCACTGTAGCTAAAATGGTGAGTATTTCTTCATTCTGCTGAAAAACTAAATAAAGGGAAGGTCAATTCTAATTAACGTTTAAATTTTTCTCATAATTAAGTACCGTATTTTTCTGACTATAACACGCATCAGAGTATGAGGCACGCCTTAGTTTTGGGGGAGAAAAATAAGAAAAAAGCTGATTGGCAGGTGGAATACCCATAATACCCCCAATCATCTGTTCCCAGAAGTGAATTTTAGCAAAAGTTTCATTGGTTGTGAGCTCTGCTCCTTGCTTTCTTTTCTGGCTCTGAAACCTCCATTTCAGAGGCTTTTTTTTCCTGAAGCTCCATTTCAGAGACTGAAGCTCTGTTTCAGAGGCTTTTTTTCTGATCTGGATACCAAGGTCTCCAGGACCAATTGGGAACAACCAGGAGAAACTCTGCCTCTACTGCAAACATCTTCTAAATCACCTTCAGCATGAAGGGAAGTGGAGGGAAAGCATACAAGAGACCGGGAGGCCAGATTTCTGGTTTAAATATTTGTCTGAAAACACATCGGAATAGTAGACCGACAAAGGTCCAGTTTGGACAGCGTACCGAACAATTCTTTACAAGAATTATTAGTGCCCTTTCCCCTTTTCTTTTTTCCATATATATTTTACTGTTTACATATAAATATATTGAATACAATTGTCCTGGCATTCCACTTCTACTTTGAACAAAATAGAAACAAAATAGCATATATACAGTACTATTTTAAACAGTGTTAGTGTCGTACATTAATTTCTGATCATCATATTCTAGTATGTCAACTTATCTATCATTCTAATTACCTATGTTCTAATACCATGATGGCGCACCTATGGCATGCGGGCCACAAGTGGGATGCAGAGCTCTCTCTGCAGGCATGCGAGCCGTTGACCAGCTTGTCAGGATTAAGCATATCCTGATGTAATATCTCAATGCAGAAGGAAGGACTACCTGGAGAATGTTGAGTCATTCTGAGTTAATTAAGCATGCAGCAACCTGATTGGGTGATAAGTATTTAAATATGTAAGAGCTTTAGTATTGCTCTCTATGATTCTCTGATCTCTGATTCTCTCTGATTTGCGCTCTGTTCTCCATCCTTTGATCTGAAATTCCTGTTGCTGTATTGAAGTATTGATCTGTTGGTTCCTGTGAGTTACTGTAATTGAGATAGTTGTAGTGAGATACTAGTGTGATGTATGTATAGTAAGATAGAATACAGTTAGTAGTGTAAATAAGAAGTAAATACATTTTTGCAAGACTTCTTGCTGCTGCTGTATTTGATTGAAGACTTCAACTCCATATCTATTGGTCTGTGGCTGACTGGTTGGGTTGATTAGCTGGTTGGGCTGGTTAGCTGGTTGGGCTGGCTATCTTCTGAAAGTGCAGCTCTGACACAGTTCAGCTCTACTGTGCATGTGCGAGTGCCTCCCACCAGCTAGCAGATTTTTGGGTCAGACAAGCTCATGCTTTCTCCTCACTTTCTGCAGCCCATGCCTTCCCAGATCTCTGGAGATTCCACCCCAGTGCTCTTTGGGCATGCAAGATTGTCTCTTCCTCCCAGCTCCATTTAGGGAAAGAGGCTTTTTTTCCCTTCCCACTTCCATTTAGGGAAAGAGGCTTTTTTCCCCATCATTGTTTTGGGATGGGAGGCCAAAACAGGGTGGGGGTTGTATGCGTATGCGTGATGGTTCACACATGTATGTTCAGGGTACAGGACATGCGGGAGAGGCATTGCATTACATTTGTGAGCACTCACGTGTGAGCGATAGTGTGCACGTGCACACTTTTGGTACCTGATGGACAAAAGGCTCGCCATCACTGTTCTAATATATGCAGTACATAAGATCTCTTTCCATGTCCACCTAACCTGGTTCTTTCGCATTCCAACTTCTACCTCATGTTTCTAACCATTGATAGAATCTATTCCATGTTGCATAGTATTCTGTATCTCCTTTATCTTTTATTTTTAGTGTTAGCCTGTCCATTTCCACACAGACTAGTATCTTCCTTATCGTCTCCTCCTCTGAAGGGATTCTTTCGTTCTTCTATTGTTGCGCATATACAATTCTTGCTGTGGCCAAGATGTTTAATATTAGATATATTGTCCCTTTATCATAACCGTCTGATATAATGCCTAATAAAAACTATTCTGGCTTAAACTCTATATGTTGTCTAGTCATTTTTTTTCTAACCACAAATGGATTTGTGTCCAAAATTTCCTTGCCTTTATGCAAGTCCACCACATGTGGTAATATGTGCCAGGTATTTGTTTGCATTTCAAACAATTTGAGAACATATTGCTAAATATTTTAGTTAATCTTGCCTGGGGCAGATGCCATCTATAGACATTTTATAGAGATTTTCTTTATATGCTGTGGCCATTGTTAGTTTCCGATTTCTATCTCAAAGCTTTTGCCATTTATCCAAATCTATAATCTATAATATATCCAAAAATTTTGGTCCATACTATTATCATTTCTTTAACTTGTTCTTCAGTGCCATTTTTCATCCACATTCACAAGATTAGTTAAGATTATCTAACCCTCAATGAAAAAACAGAGTGCTACATTGGAGTCACAAACTTCTTTACTCCTTCTCTCTCAAGTTATAGCTTGAAACATAGGGTTTGAAACTATTGGTTGTCCTTAACTTACAACAGTTCAGTTCAGTTAGTGACTGTTCAAAGTTACAGATACTTGAAAAAGTGACTTATGACCATTTTTCCACACTTACAAATGTTGTTGTATCACCACAGTCAATCAAAATTCAGATGCTTGGCAAGTGTTTTATCTTTATGACAGTTGAAGTGTCCTGGGATAACATGATAACATGCAACCTTCTGACGAGCAAAGTCAATGGAGAATTCAGATTCATTTAACAACCAATTAACTTAATAAGTGTGATGATTCACTTAACAAAAGTGGCAAGAAAATTCATAAAATGGGGTAAACTCACTTAACCAATGTTTCATTGACAACATAAATTTTGAACTCAATTGGTCATAACTTAGTACAAATGAACTTAGGAAAACTACATTTAGAAAATAAGACAGAAATATAAACATATTTTTGATCCTTGCAATTGCTTTAAAGTAACTAAAATTCCTTCCCAGATGAAATCCAATGATGACTTAAGCAGTATGCTGTTGTCTATTACAAAGTAGCCTTTTTGCAATGATGCACCAAGCTGAGAAGCAAATTGCAGTTGGGATTCTAGTCTTGCAACATTTATATTTAATCTAACTGTGCCCTCTACTGGCTTTAAACTTACAGCACAACAGTAAGAGCAAAAGTAACAGTATTAATCACTTTTTAAGAAATAAACAAACCTCTACAATAGTTTTCCACAAAACAATTAAACAGGAATTACTCAAGTTCCAGTATCCAGAGGTTTTTCAACATTTAAATGACTATATACATTATATAGGGGTGTGTGGTTTTGTTTTATCCAATAATTCTAAATCCTTCACTTATTTAGCAAGAAAATTGGCCTTCTAATTTTAAATCCTGATTGTCTAAATGTTGCAAATCTTCATTTTTGAAAAGGAATTCATTCAAGAGACCATTTTAGCATATCTGTCATATACTCACTGCAATAAATGGCTCTCACATTTAAATCAGGAAACATACTTATTTCTTATTTAGAAACAGGCATACAAATCCAATTAATAAATAAATAGAAATAGGCTTTCTTGTCAATTAAGTTTTTAGTTCACAAAGTAGGAAAAGGTGACTTGATTACTGAAATAATAAAAATAATTAGTAATGGGATAAAAATGCATCTGGATGATTGTGAGTAATAATAATAACACCAACAACTACTTCCTGCAATAACAGCAGTGGAACTGCAAAAACTGTGCTATTCAGAACATCATATATTTTAAGATACTTGGTTGAGACCTAGGATGCTGGCAGCAACCCGGATCAAACGTCAGCACCAGACAATATTTCCGATGCATTTTAAATGTTCAGTTGACTGAGTTTCATGTTTAATGTCGACAAGCCTGGGGGCCATGAACTTAACACCAGACATGCCCAAATTCATGTTTGTTTGGTATGTATGTTGCTAGATTGATTTGGGGTTTTTTAATGGGTTGTTAAGGTTATGGAGTTTTAATTATTAGCGTTGTTCAACTTCTTTTTATTGCATTATTGTATTGGTTTTTTATTGTTGGATGCCATCCCTAATCCTACAGGATTGGACAGCATAGAAGAGAGATACTGCCCACTGTTCATATAAGGCTGTGCCTGATGGGCCTTCTTTCCTGCAATCGCTATGGATATTTTGTTTCTCCTATTCACCCACAAGAAAAAAGTTGATGAAAATTTGATGAAACTGGTAGCACTGTTCAGTATTTTTCACATTCACAAAATTTACAGATAATATTCATCAACAGACAATTTAATCTTAATTCAGATTGTTATGGCCAAGGTACAGATTATGTTTTGTTTAATATATCTTAGAAAAAGGTTTGGAGACAGCTTCAATCATTATATAAGTTATAGTTAATTAAAGATACTTATATTGCAACACCTTACCTTGACAGTCTTATCCATAGAGGCAGAAAGCAACATATGGCTCCACCTCTGCACAGGACACCAGCGAACTGCATTAACTGGTCCACTATGCTCAGCCATGTGAAACACCAAGTTCTTTGGAATTTCAGTAACTGCATATTTTGATCCTACATATGGCATAATATATTGGGAAATTTTGACTGTCATTTTATCTTCACCTTTACTAAATTTAACTGGAGATGATACACTCTCTTCTTGGTATTCCCTATTCTCCTGTTGCCGTTTTTTTGAAACATATGGTCTCAGTCTTTGAATAGTTACATCTCCATCATTACACATCTTCTTCTGAGCATATGCATTTACAGAAGGTACTTTAAGTTCCACTGGCTGGGTATTTAATGGCTGGGTAGACGTAGTCCTTGTTTTTGTCAAAGTGCAATTTCTGTTGTGCTGCTGTTGTACTGCTGTTATTCTAGTCTTTTCATTAGGTTGTAGATGCTGTTGAAAGGTATCCTCATAAGACATGTTCTTTTTGCAGCTGCCCATATATTCCACCGATTCAACTTTTGTCTCAGAAATAAAATTCAAGTCCTCACTGGGCTGAACAACATCCACAGCAGAATCTATTAGATTGATTTCACTGCTAACAACATCTCCAGATCTCCCAGTCTCTGCTTCAGAATCCGAATCATCATAAGCAACAAGGGAAAAACTCATTATGTGAACTAGGGGGAAGAAATGTAACAGTATGTCTTTGGATTCTCATCAACAATGAGTAGTTTCTGTAATGAAAGCACAAATACAAGTAGTCATTTTAAATAATTCTGTTTCATATCTTTCTTACTTACAAAAGTCATTATAATTTCTTTCCAGAGTTTAACAATATTTGTACTATTCATTTCTTCATTGGTGTATTTTAATTAATGTATTAATTAAATAAATACATTCAATAAATAATTATCAAATTATTCATGTTATTTGCTGTCCAATCTTCATGGACTCAGCTTACAAATATAAAAAATATCAAATATCAATATCAATAGCAGCAACACATATAAGCATCTGTAATAATGCATTTAGGCATTAATATCCACAATAAATATTAAAATAGATGTTAGAATACCTATAACACCTGCTATTAAATATTAAAATATCTATTATAAGATTAAAAAAATCTAATTATTCAGAAATAGCCTGAGCAAAAATGCATATGAAAAATTCACATATCTCTATTGATAATTAATATCAATTAAAATAATATAGAACAATTCTGTCTTCGCAGGTCTCCAGAAAGCCTATACCATACAATTGAACCACTAAAGAAAGATTGCTCTAGTTAGTGCTAAAATAAAACAGCACCTCCTTCTCATTTCAGCATCTGACTTTGCAAAAATGTATAAGAATCAAAAGCCTCTCCCTCCCTAATCATAGTGCTGGTTTAATTCTAGCTCAAGAAGATGGTATTGGAGTTACTATATAATCAATTAAATGTCAGTCTCAAAATACTAATTTGGCTGACATATTGCCTTTTTCCAACTAAGAAAAAGAAAGCAGGGGGCCATGTTCAGTTAAATGAACCAATACATCAATACATATAGCAGTGTGAATTCAGTGTGTCCAACAGTGTATGTAATAAATATACATTTAAGCTAGCCAATTAGCCTAATAGAATACTAAAACATTAACAATTTGATATATTACTTGTACTCCTATAGTAAAAAAAACAGCTTGGATTATTTAGAAGTGCTCGCTATGAAAGTAAATATGGAAAAGGGAAATTTTAATGTAATTTAATTAAATATTAAAAAGACAGTCATGTTAACTCGCATGCTTAACTGAACTCAAAGGTGACAGCAAAAGTGATACTTTTGTTTTCTTGAGCTCAAAGATTAGAAAGAGTGCAGAGAAAAGCAACAAAGATGATTAGAGGATTAGGGGTTAAAATATACTAAAAATGATTGCAGGAATTAGGTCTAATTTAATGAAAAGGGGTGACATGATGGCAATGTTCCAATATCAAACGGGCTGCCACAAAGAAGAGAGGGTCATCCTGTTCTCCAAAGCGCCTGAAGGGAGAACAAGAAGCAATGGATGGAAACTAGTCCATGAGAGAACCAATTTAGAACTAAGGGGAAATTTCCTGACCAAACAATTAATCAGTGGAACAGCTTGCCTCCAGATGTTGTGAATGCCCCAACACTGGAAGTTGTTAAGAGATTGGACAACCATTTATCTGAAATAGTATAGGGCCATGATGACGAACCTATGGCACACGTGCTCAAAGTGGCACATGGAGCCATGTTGTCTGGCACGTGTGGCATCACTCATTCCTCTTCCAGATTTCTGATGCGTGTGCGCATGCTGATCAGATAGTCTTCATTCTTGCAGCAGGGCTGGAAACTGGAAGACCTGGTCTTCCATTTTCTGGCACAAGCATGCATGCTAGTCAGCTGATCATTGTGCACGCATGCGGAAGACTAGCTGGGTGGTGCGCATACACACATTGGAAACCAGACATTCATTTTCCAGCACACACATGCCCACTGAGCAGCTCCTCTTTCAGATCACTTCATAGACATGCGGACATGCTCCCTTTGTGGCACATGGTTCTGAAAAGTGTCCGTATCACCAATATAGGGTTTCCTGTCTGAGCAGAGGGTTAGACTATAAGACCTCCAAGGTCCCTTCCAACTGTTATTCTGTTACAGATGAATGTGATAGATAAATAAAGATTACCAATAGCAAGCAAGAACTACTTAGGATATTTGCTTAGGATCTCATAATCGGCTCAAGGTTGACTTAGCCTCCCATCCTTCCGAGATGGGTAAAATGAGGAGTCAGATTGTTGGGGGCAATATGCTGATTTTGTAAACAGTTTAGAGAGGGCTGCAAAAGCACCATGAAGCGATATATACGGTAAGTCTAAATGCTATTGCTAATGCTATTGCTATATTTAACTAAAGTAGATGATGTGCCTGAAAGAGCAACTATACTTGGCATGGCTGAAAGTAGAAGGCAAGGAGAAGCCAGATCTTGCATCTTTTCACACTAGGCAATATAGCAGGTGGTGGGACACAGAATCAAATCCTTGCTAATCAGTCTGAACCTCTGTTCTCTTCTTACATCCAACCAGCCAGTTGAGGCATTTTCAAAATGTGCTTCAGTACGTTTATTTCTTCTCTTAGGACAAGCAAAGACCGCTCTGGAGCTTAATTGGTACCAACTGCAACCATTGCCATTGAAACAGATCCTGAGAGGGCTGGGGACTTGGCAAATAAGGAAAAAAAAAAAGACAACTATGAAACCACATACAGATGGGAACAACTAGCCTCGTGGTGCAACCGGAACAATCTAGAATTGAACACACTCAAAATCGTAGAAATGGTGGTAGACTTTAGGAGAAACCCTCCCATCCTACCACCTCTCACAATACTAGACAACACAGTATCAACAGTAGAGGCCTTCAAATTTCTAGGTTCTATCATATCTCAAGACCTAAAATGGTCACCAAACATCAAAAACGTCATCAAAAAAGCACAACAAATAATGTTCTTTCTGCACCAACTCAGAAAGCTCAAACTGCCCAAGGAGCTGGTGATAGAGTTCTACAGAGGAATTACTGAATCTGTCATCTGCACCTCATAACTGTCTGGTTTGGTTCTGCAACCCAATAAGACTGACACAGACTTCAGAGGATAATCAGAACTGCAGAAAAAACAATTGCTGCCAACCTGCCTTCTACTGAGGAGAGGACCTGTATACCGCAAGAGTCAAAAAGATGGCAGTGAAAATATTGACTGACCCCTCACATCCTGGACATAAACTGTTTCAACTCCTACCCTCAAAACAGAGCACTGCATACCAAGACAACTAGACACAAGAACAGTTTTTTCCTGTTCAGTTTTTAACATCACTCTGTTAAACAAATAGTTCCCTCAACACTATCAAACTACAGTATTTACTAAGTCTATCAAACTATTCACTGTCTGCTAGTTTTTTCTCATCATTCCTATCACCCATTTCCTCCCACTTAGGACTGTATGACTGTAATTTTTATTTGTATTCTTAAGATTTTTATTAAGATTGTTTATTCATTGCTTATTTGACCCCTATGACAATCATTAAGTGTTGTATCTCATGATTCTTGACAAATGTATCTTTTTTTTTATTGTACACTGAGAGCATATGCGCCAAGACAAATTCCTTGTGGGTCCAATCACACTTAGCCAATAAAGAATTCTATTCTAAAAAAAAAAAAAAAACTAGTCACTCAAACCACTGACCTAAAGGGGGACCCACTTTACAGCAACACTACCTGAGCGCAGCCTCCTCTGGCATCAGATTCAGATCGCCTTGCAGCGCGGCCGCATCCTTTCCTCGGAGAACGCCTCCCCTAGGAAACTCGACCTGCTCTCAAACGTTCCGGGTTTTACTCTCGCGCGCGTCATCCGTCCTTCCTCGTTTGCGCGCTCTTTATTTTATTTCATTTTTTTAACGGGAGCTTGGCCTTTCCGCAGTGCGCTCGCGGGGCGAAGCGCTGACGGGTTTCTTGTCCTCCTCGTCGTCCTCAGTTCCGGCTTAGGAACGCCTTTCCTGATCGGAAGACGATCCGCGTCGCACGAGCCGTGCTCTAAGCTGATGCAATGGGGTTGCGGCTGCTGCTGCCGCCGGAAAGTCGCTGAAAGAAGTGGAGGGATTCCGCGGACAGGGAAGACGAAAGGCAGGTAAAAGTAGGGAGGGCGGGGAGGCTTCTGGCTATCTTGAAAAGCCGGCTAGGGATCGAGAAAAGAAAGGGGAGAGCTTTGGAAAGAGATTGCCGTAGGAGAGAAGGGTCATTCTTTGTCAAGTGAACCAGGTGTCCACTTCAATGAGTTTTGCAGCCTTATTTGAAAAGAAACCATCACAAAAACAACATATATGATAGGAAAAAACGTGCTCTTTCTAATGAAAAAAAAAAGAAAATGATTGAAGGTGAGAAAACAGAGAGCTCTTCAATCATCTTCATTAGAAAGAGCAAGGGTTCTTTTTCTATCTCTCTCTGTTTTCTCACCTTCAATCATCTTCATTTTTATTTCATTAGAAAGAGCTTTTTTTCTATCATGTATGTTGTTTTTGTGATGGTTTCTTTTCAAAAAAGGCTTCATATTCACCTGGTCCACTTGACAAAGAATGACCCAGAAAGAAAAACCAAATCTAGGAAAAAGCCTGCTTCTTCTGCCTGACTCTCGGTGATAGGCACTTTATGTTATCTTTTTTGCTGTCCTGAAAATTAGTCATTGTGTGAATACAAGGCCAACCTGACCAGGAGGTTGATAATTAATTTTTATTATTTTATTTTTTTTATTTAATTAGGATTACAGGCCGCCCTTCTCCAAGTGGACTCAACTAACTAGTAATAGCATTTAGACTTGTATACAGCTTCATAGTGCTTTACAGTCCTCTAAGCCAGTGTTTCCCAACCTTGGCAACTTGAAGATATCTGGACTTCAACTCCCAGAATTCCCCAACCAGCATTCGCTGGCTGGGGAATTCTGGGAGTTGAAGTCCAGATATCTTCAAGTTGCCAAGGTTGGGAAACACTGCTGTAAGCGGTTTACAGAGAGTAAGCCTATTGCCCCCAATAATCTGGGTCTTTGTTTTACCCACCTTGGAAGGATGGAAAGCTGAGTCAACTTTGATGTTTAAGATTTCAATATTTAAAGGACTTTTTCAGGCTTTCTCGTTGAAATGCATTACAATGGCAGAATAAAATATGCCACGACAGCTGTTTCACTCATATTGCAGATTCAACTGAAACTGAACCCTTGCCTAACAATTTAATGAGAACTTTGCAGGTGTAATTTTCCCATCAGGGTACAATTTGTTTCCTTGTTCTCCTTGTTAGAAGATGTGTTCACTTGTGGTGTTTCTAGGCTGGCAGACACTGGTGCAGTCCATGGGCATAAACGGAATGTGGAAAGCTGCTCTTTTTTAAACCAAATCATTTTCAGGCCAGGTTTGTTGAAATAAACTGATAGGATAGACATCTCTTAGACTTTGCTAGTGGTTAGTGGCTTTCTCATTACCTATAAATGGAGAGTTCGGAATTGTAATTGGGGCCATGTGGACATGTGTATGCCCTGATGGTCAGATTTTGATGAAATGGTCCCCAAATCCAAATAACAATATTGGATTGATGCAATTGAATTTAATACAATGATACTGCACCAAAGCCATAATGCAAAGTTAAAATCGGTCTACTTTTCAACAAATAGAGCCATTGAGTTAGTGGAAAGGCAATTATATAATGTGTCAAAGCCCAAAAAATAACTAAAAGGCATTATAGAAAAAATGTGTGCAACTTAGGCTATCAGCGCCAAATGATGTTTGAAATAGGATTGGCTACTTCATATGTAGCTAGTTGGCTACTTTAGAATTAGCCAATCCTTTTTGCTCCTGAAGGTGGAGCAGAAAAAGCTATTGATATATATCCTAGCTGACAAATAAGTTTTTAAAATGTAATTGCTTCCTAACATCAATTACGGTGGAATTATCTACCTCTGTGGTGGCAAATCTATGGCAGGTATGCTAGAGGTGGCACATAGAGCCCTCTCTGGGCACCCAAGTCGTTGCCCAAGCTCAGTTTACTTCCTCCTACATTGCATGGCCCCATTCGCACTTTGCATGTGCGTGCTTACACAATGCCAAAAATGCACCAAAAATCCCCCTCAAAAGTAAAAAACAAGATGGTGGCACATGCGCAGTCCTGGAAACTTAGCTTCGGTGCATGCGCAGAATTATTTTTAAAAAAAATCCCCCCCCTCAAAAAAAGATGGTGGCGTCCATGGATCGGCACCAATACAACCAGTTCGGTGACGTCAATGCGGCATCACCAGTGGTTTAATACTGGTTCGGGCGAACCGGTCTAAACCGGTCCAAACCCACCTCTACTTATAACCCTTTTCTTTTACAACTATTCAAAGCTGCGACACCACTGAAAAAAGGTAATATACAACCAATAGGGAGGGAGGAGAAGGGAGGAAGAAAGAAAGATGATAGATTGATAGATGCTAATATTTATTATTTGTCTTATAGAATTCTCCAAGCTTGCTGTTTTGAAGTTTCTGGATAAAACATTATACAACGCACTTTAAATTAAAAATACAAGACTTTCCACACTCCTTAAAATGGCAGATATTCCAAATGGAAGCTTTTGCTCTCTTAAGCCTCTTGAACTGTTTGAACAAATAGCTGCACAAGGAGAAAACGTCAGATCACTGAAATCCAAGAAAGCACCAAAGGTAAAGTAGTATTTTGTTAGCTGAAATATATATATCAGATCTAGAGCTCTGTTATTGGCTGCAGATGCCTCCCGGAAAGCCCACTGCGTCTCATAATAGATTCGCTGCAGTTGCATTCCGGCAGGCATATGAACACAAAACAGAGGTCAAGTCAAAGTGTGCAAATGGTGGCAAGTGGCCGCCGAAGAAGATGAGGCAGGAGTCAAGGTGTGCAAGGCCTGATAAGTAGGGCAGCTCCACCCCCACATACCCACCCTAACTTATTTTTTACCTATGTGCCTCACCCCATCCTCTGCACTCCGGATAGTCTTAATTAGAGCTAATTTGGTAGGTGGGGCTTAATTTGATCATGTGCGCTCCAAAACATGATAGGACTTCTTTTCTAGGTGGGCCGTCTTTTTGGAGAAACACAGTAGTACTTGGAAGAAATTGTCATAAGCAGATGACTTACTTGACTGGCCCCCCCTCCCGAGTCCCTCAAAACTTTTCCAGAAAGTTTAACTACTAGTAAAAATGACAAAATGAGCAAGGAAAAAAAAAAATATCATAGGATTTATTCAGTGACAATGCAATATGAAAATAATTTTTTGTTGTTTGCTTTCCTTAATATCTGTCTATACTATGTTTCAATTGCTAAATCTTTACTGTAGATTTAGTATAATAAATAATAATAATTGGACCTTCATAGTAAATATTATGCATTACATTCTATGGATTAAATTAGTCAAATCGGTTCCAATCTAGATGAAATAGTTTTAACAGAATCTGTAAGAGCTGTAACCAATGAATGCATTATCTGTTCTAAAGTGGATACAGTCTGGCGTTATACAACTTAAGGTTGTGAACTAAAGAACAGAACTGCTACCTGCCCTTCAGATCTTTGCCCATTGTGGCATATGAAATCTTCCAAGTTTGAAGCACTTAGATATATAATAGAATTAGTAAACATCTCAGTAATCAGTGAGTTCCACTGGGATGGTGTGGTAGGAGAAGGTTGAGTGAATTCAAGGATTTTGTGAAGGGGGATATACCTTACTCCCTAGCTAAGAGTTTTTAAATAGAAAACTTTTGTCTTACCAGAAACTCTAAAGGTAAAATCCTCCCCATATCCCTCAGACCCATGTAGAAAGTTATTTTTCTACCTTAGTCTCACAGAAACCCATTCAAGTTCTTGTATAAACCTACAGTTCTGTAAAGTTCAGTTTGAAAAAAATCTTAGATGTTATCAGGAATTTGGAGAGGGAGCTGACATTTTTCATTAAGTAGTAGGCAGGAAGCTATTTTGCTCACTCTGCCTCCAACTTTCATTCACTCTACCTAAAGGAAATTTAGGCTCAGGATTGTGCTCCAACTACAACTTGTTAGATATGATGCTGCAATAGAAGTGTGTAAGTTTGTGTGCGTGTGTGTAGATATATAGATACACATAAGCTCATATATATGCATACATAGTGGAGTTCTTTGTGGTCTTTGAGCAGGGATGGGCTGCTAGCCGGAATGCTAAATTGGGCTCACCGCTGCGGTTTGTGAGTGCTTGTGGGGCCAGCGCGATTTTGCTTCTGTGCCTGTAGAGATAGCCAAATTGCGCATGGAGCCGCAGGTGCGCCTGTGTTTCAGCGAGGTTTTTTTGGTTCTGCGCATTTCAAGGCACAGGCGCACCTGCGGCTCCGTGTGCAATTTTGCTATCTCCAAAGGTGCAGAAGCAAAATCGTGCTGGCCCCGCAAGCGCTCATGAACCGCCGCGGCGAGCCCAATTTAGCGTTCTGGCTAGAGCCCACCCCTGTCTCTGAGCAATCAAACTCAGAGAACATAGATATGATAAACAGAGATAAGCAGAGTCTCAGGGGCAGGTTTTCTTCCTGCGACATTACAAAAGCAGTTGTTCTTGCTAAAGACTGAGCCTAAATCAAGTGCAGGGCTGCCTTTTTCCCACTATTTCTGCTCATTTCTCTGGATTTTGGAAAAAGAACATGTTCCATTGACCTCTATTAAACAATGTCAATTTATTGGATCTAGAAATCATGTCTTCTCTATAGCACACCTGTCTTTATTTATTTATTTATTATTTATTTATTTATTTATTTATTTATTAGATTTGTATGCCGCCCCTTTCCGTAGACTCGGGGCGGCTCACAACACAATAAAACAGTTCATAACAAATCTAATAATTTACAATTTAAAATATTTAAAAAAAACCCCATCATTTAAGCAAACATACATACAAGCATACCATACATAAATTGAATTGAATAGGTCCGGGGGAGATGTCTCAGTTCCCCCATGCCTGACGACAAAGGTGGGTTTTAAGGAGTTTACAAAAGGCAAGGAGAGTAGGGGCAGTTCTAATCTCTGGGGGGAGCTGGTTCCAGAGAGTCGGGGCCACCACAGAGAAGGCTCTTCCCCTGGGGCCCAGCAACCGACATTGTTTAGTTGACGGGACCCGGAGAAGGCCCACTCTGTGGGACCTAATTGGTCGCTGGGATTCGTGCGGCAGAAGGCGGTCTCGGAGATATTCTGGTCCGATGCCATGAAGGTCTTGTGGAGGAGTACCATCCCCCAAGAGATTCTGGATGACCCTGATCCTGTTAGGCCTTTTGTGAATCACTGAAGATCTGTTTCCTCAGACTTTCAAGCCTGGAGGTTAGGCAAGTTTTGTTACTGAGGTGATTTTAGGATTAGAATGAATTATTTACAATCCTGGGTTAATGGTTTTTTCCCCCTGATGTATTATTATTATATATCCAAAACCATATATTGACTGAGACCTCATATAGTGAGATGGGCAGCCATATAAATTATATAAATAATGCATTCTGTAAAAATACTTGGATTGATAAACAAGGGAAGCAAATTAGTACTAGTTGGAATAAGCTCACCAAAATCTTAAATGGAATACTTACAATAACCTTTCCTTTTCCTTTCCTTCCACTGTACCCATATGAAATAGATAAATATTTGTACCTGTTTTGCAAGTGGGAAAAGTGCAATAGAGGCCTTGAATGACGTGCTCAAAATTACACAAGCAGATTGCTTGGCTGTAATTGTGGCTTTGAGAATTTTCTTTTGCTTTTTGTCCCCCAGAACCAGCTGTTTCATTCCCGTGCAGATTTTTGCCTTCTGTACTTTCTATACATGGTAGATGTCGAGAACATTGAATGTGTATATATGTATATAGTTGCTAAGTTCAATGTCTCTAAACTTAATTTATTTGAATGCTGTTGTGTTGTTTTTTATTATTTTATTCCCAGGATGAAATTGATGCTGCAGTTAAGTTGTTGCTGTCATTAAAAGTAACTTATAAATCAGCAACAGGTCAAGAATATAAAGCAGATTCTCCTCCAACAAATTTCACTCCAGACAGTAACAATCCAGACAAAATTGAAGAGGATGATTTTGTGGACCCCTGGACAGTACAGACATCCAATGCAAAAGGAGTGGATTATGATAAACTTATAGGTGTGTGGAGTTCTAGTACCTTTAAAAAAATGTTTGTTTGTTTATTACATTTACATGCTGCCCATGTCACTCAAGTGTTTCTGAGTGGCTTACAACATTCTGAAAGTGAATGTACAGAATATTAAAAACATTGAAACATGAAATATTAATATAAATTAAGATTAAATGAATGAGAAAGTGGAATGCAATGGGGTTGGTGGTGGGCATGGTATTTGAAATACATTTGAAATACATGCAAAGACTCTAAGGATGTTCTTTAGGCATCTTCATTTTCAAATAGCACTTTTCATAAAATATTATCTTTCCCAGTTTGTTTGTTTGTTTGTTTGTTTGTTTGTTTGTTTGTTTGTTTGTTTATTGGATTTGTATGCCGCCCCTCTTCACAGACTCGGGGCAGCTAAGAACAGCAATAAAACAGTATATAACAAAATTCAATACTAAAAACAGTTAAAAACCCGTTATATAAAAAGCATTCATACATACAGACATACCATGCATAAAACTGTAAAGGCCTAGGGGGAAGTGTATCTCAGTTCCCCCATGCCTGGCGGCAGAGGTGGGTTTTAAGCAGTTTTCGAAATGCAAGGAGGGTGGGGGCAATTCTAATTTCTGGGGGGAGTTGGTTCCAGAGGGCCGGGGCCGCCACAGAGAAGGCTCTTCCTCTGGGTCCCGCCAAGCAACATTGTTTGGTTGACGGGACCCGGAGAAGACCCACTCTGTGGGACCTAACTGGTCGCTGGTTGCCAGGTAGGGCATTAGCTTCAAGTTCTGCAGGTGAGATGTTGTGCAAATGTCATGGTTAAGATGCTGGAATTCATTGACCCTTGATCTTACTCAATGACTATGCTTCTTTAATATTCAGTATTCCCAAATTCCCTTATTAAGTTTCTTTTACTTTTTAATTCATTTTATGGACAGCAGTGTAGGAATGTTTTTTCACTTCAGAATTTTTTAAATTATGATTATGTTTAGATTCCAAAAGCCATGGGATGTGACAGTGTCACCAGAATGGGACAAGTAACATTAATAGCTCATTTTTATGTTACTATTTAAGGGCTGAAACTAAATAATACAGCTGCTGTAGAGTTTAACTGATCTTTCAAAAAGCAAAATATGCATTGTATTTTAGTAGATTTTGCAGCATAAATCTTAGGATGTACTGCATGCAGGCATTAGGGTGAAATCTTTACTGAATTTTGGAGGTAATGTAGATTGAAACAGGTATCTTGAAATCTAATTAATTGCATAAGTAGACATGTTCTGTCAGCAAATATTTATTGTACAGTTACTTTTCAAGTCAAGGCCAATTGTCTATTGTAACTGGCGATTTCAGAAGATGAATCAAATTATCACTTTTTGACCTTTCATTTGAGATCAAATGTAGAACTTTTAAAATTATGCTTATGTTTAGATTCTAAAAGCCATGGAATGTGACAAGTGTAGTTCAAGTATAGTTCAATTATGTGTTCATCATTTACATGTGGTACAATTATTTCAACTATTTTCCCATTTTCTTTCTGAGGAATTGGGCTCTATGATTTCCTATTCATTAATGGATTCACCATGATGTATATAATGTAGTCTCTATTTCTGTTGTTTTCAGTTCGATTTGGCAGTAGCAAAATTGATAAAGACCTCATCAATAGAATAGAGAGAATTACAGGTCAAAAACCACATCATTTTCTACGGCGAGGTATTTTCTTTTCTCATAGGTAAGTGTACTTTATTACTAGCTTATTTGAATCCAACAAAATATTCTTTCTAAATGCCTCCTTCATTCATCTTAATATATTGAGTACTATTCTACAAGCATCCCTATGAAAGAACATTGGAACTTGGAGCATGAAATGGAAATGGTGGTCCTACATTCCTTGAATTTCAAAACTAGAATATTGCCACATTATATAAATGATGACACAGTATTTTCTTAAATACAAAATAATCACTAAATCTGTTCATGCTACTCTCCTTTATCTATCTATCTATCTATCTATCTATCTATTTATTTATTTATTTATTGGATTTATATACCGCCCCTCTCCGCAGATTCGGGGCGGCTAACAACAGTAATAAAAAAGCATATAATAATCAATACTAAAAACAGTTAAAAACCCATTATTATAAAAACCAAACATACATACAGATATACCATGGATTAAATTTTAGAGGCCTAGGGGAAAGAGTATCTCAATTCCCCCATGCCTGGCAGCAGAGGTGGGTTTTAAGCAGCTTACGAAAGGCAAGGAGGGTGGGGGCAATTCTAATCTCTGGGGGGAGTTGGTTCCAGGGGGCCGGGGCCGCCACAGAGAAGGCTCTTCCCCTGGGTCCCGCCAAGCGACATTGTTTAGTTGACGGGACCCGGAGAAGACCCACTCTGTGGGACCTAACCGGTCGCTGGGATTCGTGCAGCAGAAGGCGGTCCCTGAGATAATCTGGTCCGGTGCCATGAAGGGCTTTATAGGTCATAACCAACATGAGTTATATGAGTTTCCTTAAAAAGCTTACAATGTTTCCTCACTTTCCTCCAGAGATATGAACCAAATTCTTGATGCATATGAACAGAAGAAGCCATTTTACCTTTATACGGGTAGAGGTCCCTCATCTGAGACAATGCATGTTGGCCACCTTATCCCATTTATGTTTACAAAGTAAGTAATTCTGATAAGTTTTATTTTAATTAAATGCTTTCTTATTTTAAAAGTGGTTAATTTCAGTGGAAGATATTTAGAATAGAATAACAGAGTTGGAAGGGACCTTAGAGCAGTGTTTCCCAATATTGGCAAATTGAAGATATTTGGACTTCAACTCCCAGAATTCCCCAGCCAGTGGATGCTTTAGAGGTCTTCTTGTCGAACCCCCTGCTTAGGCAGGAAACTCTATATCACTTCAGACAACTGGTTATCCAACATCTTCTTTAAAACTTCCAGTGTTGTAGCATTCATTACTTCTGGAGGCAAGCTGTTCCACTGATTAATTATTCTGTCAGGAAATTTCTCCTTAGTTATAGAGTTCTCTCCTTGATTAGTTTCCACCCATTGCTTCTTGTTCTACTCTAAGATGCTTTGGAAAATAGTTTGATTCCCTCTTCTTTGTGGCAACTCCTGTGATATTGGAACACTGCTATCATGTCTCCCTAGTCCTTCTTTTCATTAAACTAGACATACCCAGTTCCTGCAACTGTTCTTCATAGGTTTTAGCCTCCAGTCCCTTAATCATCTTTGTTGCGCTAATGTTTGCATTATGCTAATTGCTGAGATCTCTAATTAGCTATGGAGATTGAGATCAATATACATAAAGGTTTACCAAAGTATCATTTCTTTGTTGCTGTTTCTTCTGGAAACAATTTTTGTATCTTGGTATACTCTCCTGAACTGATTATAAGGTAGTTTTGTGGGAATGGGAAATCACCCTAAATTGGATGCAATATTTTTGATGAGCAGAAAACATTTGTATGTATACATACATGCATATATACATGTTTCTGCTCATTGATAGCAATAGCACTTAGACTTATATAACACATTACAGTGCTTTACAGCCCTATCTAAGTGGTTTACAGAGTCAGCATATTTCCCCCACCAATTTGGATCCTCATTTTACCCACATGACAAGGATGGAAGGCTGAGTCAACTTTGAGCCTGCTGATATTTGAACTGCCAAATTGCAGGCAGCTGGCAATCAGCAGCTGGCACTACAGCACCAAGGCTCATTAAAAATACTTGCATCCAATTTTGACTTCAGTTTATATAATGCTCCAGTTTGAGAGGAATTTGAAAGATTTGCAAGAATTCAAAATCTATTAATCTAAAAATTAGTTAATACAATAATGATGCAACTTTAATGGCATGGAGAGTATAATCATGCTTTAGATTTATCATATTGTTTTTAAACGTCATCAATTGCCTTAAGTGTTACACAAGGAGAAAGTCAACATTTAATAAAATTTAAAAAAAATGAGTAATTTCCAAGCATGAAGTAAGAACCATAATTCTTAAGTCATGCAGTTGTGGGGCCTCACTCAGATATAAAATAAGAGTGGGGAAAGACTAAAGACTATTAAGAGAAAAATAAATTTGAGAGATGTATTGAAAATGAAATGATAATGGATTATAATTATTTTAAGAACAGAAATAATGTTAAGAATATTGTATGGATGTTTGAAACTCAGAAAGCAAATGCTCATGACATGGGATGTTGAAAGACAAAAACCAACATTTATTTGGGGGGGGGTGGAATTTGATATCTAGGGACATATATTATATCTAGTGGTGCAAGAAAAAATGAAACAGGTGATTCCCAAAATCTGAATATCGGACCTAAGTACTGTAATTGCATGAGTTGTCCTAAATAATTGCTGCTGTAAGAAAAATATGTTCGTTCATTCATTCATTCATTCATTTGATTTCTATTCTGCCCTTCTCCTGAGACTCAAGGTGCTCACAACAAAGCAAATACAAAACGTACAAGAAATCTAACATTAAAAAACCTTAATACTAAAAACTTGTAAGAAACTAACTTTAACTTCATATTCTAAAACCCCAAATCATTTAAAAAACCAATTGTCCACATTCATCTTATCATACTATATAGATTCAATCATAAGTCAGGGTAGATGGTAATATTCAGTGGCCCCAGACCTGTCAGCAGAGGTGCAGTTTTAAAACCTTACGGAAGGCTGGGAGGGTAGGCGCAATACGAATTTCCGGGGCAGTTGATTCCAAAGGACCGGGGCTGCCACAGAAAAGGCTCCTCCCCTAAGCCCCACCAGGCAGCATTGTCTGGCTGATGGGACCTGGCAGGCCACTGGGATGCATGAGGTAGAAGACGGTCCCATAAGAAATCTGGTCTGATGCCATGTAGGTATTGTGCACAATTAAGCATAATAAAATCCATTATTAGAACTCAAGGTACATATGATATGATGAGAAGAAAAGTAATGTTTCAGTAATGTAAAATATTATTCATAAAAATAAACTTTGGTATTACTAAATTGCTTTGTATTTTAAGATGCAAGCTACTATTATGCAGGAAGAGGGTGCTATCATTCCAAGGAAGCATGGACATCTCCAAAGACTGGGCAGGAAAACCAATATATTTGTTCGTCATGGATTCACCATCTAAATGTCACGTCTAATGTACTTGCTTCAAATGTCATAAAATAATTATATAATCATATCATTTACTCTGTGATACAAAGATACATGTATCATTTTGAGGTCAATATGGCTTGTTATACACATCAGTTACAAGATAAAGTACTTCCACAATTTATCATATACATGTATTTTTCTTGCGAAATAGCTGTATATGCATTACCACAATATTTATAACATATTCGTAGGCAGGTGTGCATCTACATACCAAGAGATATACTCAAATAAATGTTGTTAGCTGAGAAAATGTTGTCCAAACGCTACACAAGTGATTGTAAATAAGGTTATTAACTTGTCGTTTGCATATCACATAATTTAACTAGAAATTACCTTGAAACACTTGTTTTGTTTGAGCTTGTTTTGCTTCTTCCTAGGTGGCTACAAGAAACATTTAATGTTCCATTAGTCATACAAATGACTGATGATGAGAAATATTTGTGGAAAGACTTGACCATTGAGAAAGCCTACCAGTACGCTATAGAAAACATCAAGGACATAATAGCCTGTGGATTTGATATTAATAAAACATTTATCTTTTCTGATTTCTCTTACATGGGGTAAGGATCTCATTTTTTGATAACTGAATGATCAAAATTCATCATTTTGAGGTAATATTAAACTATGCAGCAACTTTAACACAGTTCACTGCTGTTTCTTTAACCAATTTTCTTTCAGAAAATCTAATACATAATATGGCATGTGTCAGTTTTGAAAGAACACTGCTTTAGAAAATCTTTTTGAAATAAATGCCACCGCAAAGAGTATTATTCTACAGGATAATTCTGTTTTGAGTTATTGCTGTTAAAAGAATGTTTGATAATCCTTTATTTCTTTATCATAAAAACGAGTCATTTGAAGAGATTCAAATGCCATGATTGAAATGTAATTCTTATGTAAGGGGAATAAATAGAGCAACAGCAATACTTGAAATTCTTTCAACTTTAGAAGAAACATTTCATTCAAAGAAAAAAATTCTTAAATTGTGCTGTGTATATTGTTTGGCTAGGCTCTGAAAAACCATCTTGTGGTTTTCTACAGAATTTTAACGTTCTAGGATTGCAAACGTAAAAGTTTGTAATATATTAAACCCTTTGAGCTGACCTGGCCCAATTCCTGGAGTGCCCCTTGGCAGGCTGCATTGACCTGATGAACACAGCAGAATCAGTTTTGCTAATATCTTGTGATCATTAGCAGCTTTAGAAGGCTTAAAACTGAAACAACTTTGGTTGTTGAAATCAATTGGTGATCCTTTATCCGATGGGGGGGGGGATAGAACAAAAAAAATATCAGTTCTTTGTGGCTTAAATACAATGTGTAGCACAATAAGTCTGTATAAGCTTATAAGAACATTTCCAGTAAAGTAAAATCTATAATTAAAAAAATTGGAAATGCTTCATGAAAAAGCTAACTAAAGTAGCTTAAATTTTATTCAAACTTAGTTCTGAATACAATATATTAAACATCCATGTTTCATTATACCTGATTGCAATATTGACTTATGAGCATTCTCAAGAGCACAAACCTCTCTGTGTTGAGATTTGAGATTTTGATTCTTCTGCCTTTTTCCCAGGACAAGCGTAGGCTTCTATGAAAATATTGTTAAAGTTCAAAAGCATGTGACATTCAATCAAGTGAAAGGAATCTTTGGTTTTACAGATAGTGACTGCATAGGTGAGTTGCAATATAATTCTATTAACTAATATAAGATATTGGAAACAAACGCTTACCTGAAATTCTGGTTCAAAAAAGCAAAAGAGTGGAATACCATGCTTGAATCTTGGACTAATGCCAGGGGGAGCAGGTTGAAGAACCATGAAGAATCCCACAATGATGAACTTTGCTTTATATGATTCACAGTATTTTTTGGAGCAGGTTCTGATGGTGCATATGAAATAAAAACATCATTAGTAAATTCACTGGAGGCATCTTTGCTTTATAAGCATAGTACAGTGGTACCTCTACTTAAGAACGCCTCTACTTAAGAACTTTTCTAGATAAGAACCAGGTGTTCAAGATTTTTTGCCTCTTCTTAAGAACCATTTTCTAATTAAGAACCCGAGCCAGGAAACATTTCCCAGAAAATTTGAGAGCTGCACAAAGGCCCCGCCAGTTTCCTGCCATTCCCCCTTTAATCCAGGCCATCTCAGGCTTTTCTTGGCTGCCAGAGGAGCCTTTCGGTGGCCCTTAAGGAGTCTTTAGCAGTCTAGAGCGAACAAAACATTTTCCTTTCTCTGGGCGCTTGGAGAGGGAATAAACCTCTGCCAGCGCCCAGAGAAAAGAAACGCTCCCTTTGCTCCATTCCCCCTGAGTTTCTCTCTCTCTGGCGCAGTGTATGGGAGGCAGCCTCATGCTGGGTGTATAGGAGGCGCTTGCTCCTCGCAGCCTCAGAGTCCCTCACTCTTTTTTTTAAGCCTTAAAGTTTTGGATTTTTTTGACCTCCCTCACTTCACCTTCTTCCTTCAGCAGCAACTGTCCTCCTCCTCTTCTTCCTTCTCCTCCTCCCACCCAGATTCCGAGCTTTTATTTCTTCCCTAATAAGTTTGCATGCATTATTTGCTTTTACATTGATTCCTATGGGAAAAACTGCTTCTACTTACAAACTTTTCTGCTTAAGAACCTGGTCACGGAATGAGTTAAGTTCTTAAGTAGAGATACCACTGTAGTTATAGCTTATGTATTTGTTACAGTTGTAATCTACCCATGGAGAGTTTCAGATATATGGCTGAACTACTGTAGAGCTTGCAACATCTTCAGACACCGTTACTAATAGTGAGAGTAGCTGTGAACTTGATGATCCCAAGTTTTTCCTTCCTGTACTTGTACTTGGCAGATTATCATTTCTGCTTAGGTAATGTTTAGACAGTTAAAAGTATAGTGTACAGAAAAGGGAAAGAATACTTCAATCATTGAAATGATTCCAATATCATAACGTCAAGTCAAAATCACTGTCATGAAGTAATAGCCATTTACAAAATAGCTCCAAATGTGTTGCTTCAAATACAAATAACTACCGAAGATTTTAAAGTATATTTGCTCACATGTTGCCTTTTCATCGTTTAATTCTAAAATATATTCATATATATTATTTACACGTAATAAGTTATTTAGCTTTATTGAATCTGATTTCTGTATTTAACCACTGTTTTTCATTGTGTTTTATTGGAGAAATGAGTATTTTGTGCTTTTCTAGGAAAAATAAGTTTTCCGGCTATTCAAGCTGCTCCTTCCTTTAGTTCATCATTTCCTGAGATCTTCAACAATAGGAAGGATATCCAGTGTTTGATCCCATGTGCAATTGATCAGGTAAGAAAGCTGTCTCAGATGTTTTAAACAACTTCCATCAAATCCATTAGAGCAAATATTAGTGATATATGTTCTGCAGGTCTCTAGTTGCAGCTTGCCTTTGATCCAAGCTTCTACCATTTAACTTAAGGAAATTTAAGAAACAAAAATTTTCCAACATGTTATACTATTTGTAGTGCTCTTCCTCTCTTGACTTACACCAGGGGTGAAATCCTCTGAAATTGCTACCGGTTCTTTTTGCGCACGCTTTGTGTGTACATATGCGGCATAGAAATCCAATAAATACATAAATGTACGCTGTGCACACATGCTCACCGCAGGCACTACCATGCAGCGTTAAAAAAATATTTTGGAGCCATCAAAGTCTGCAAAAGTAAATAGAACAGCAAGTGGGGTGGGGATCAGCTTTGCTGTGGGATTTAGATTAGCTAGAAAGCAGGAAATCCTATTTTCTAGTTAATTAGATTGCGCGGCACAGCTGATTGGATATACCAGATTGCCTGAACTGATAGCATTTTTTTTACTACCAGTTTGGGTGAACTGGTATGGACCGGTAGCATTTCACCTCCGACTTACACTGTAACACAGGGGTATCAAACACACAGTTTGCGGGCCAGATTTGTCACTTGCTGGCCTTGCCCAGTTTAGCGAAGGGGAAGAACAGTCCCGATACATCATGTGACGACACTGTGATGACGCGAGTTTGACAACAGGTTCATGCTGTAAGGCTTTTTGTTCTTTCCCTCCCACCCCTGTTTTTTAGGATCCCTATTTTAGAATGACAAGAGATGTAGCTCCTCGGATTGGCTTCCCCAAGCCAGCATTACTGCATTCTGTCTTCTTCCCAGCCTTGCAGGGAGCACAAACAAAAATGAGCGCTAGCGATCCTAACTCCTCCATCTTTCTTACTGATACACCCAAGCAAATCAAAACAAAGGTAGGAGACCACTGTTACATAACAGGTGGTGTTGCTATTGAATTCCAGCTTGCCGCTTTGTCTTCACAGACTATTCATTTCAGCTCTGCAATTTTTTCCACAATTTTTCCCTGAAGAATATTGAAGCCATTATTGAAAATTATATTCTAAAACAGACTGTGCCTTAAATACTTCACTCTAATCACATGTCTTTGCACTGCAAATTAAAGTAACAGCAATATGTACTTAATGTACTAAGGCTCCTGCGACTGACTGTTTCTCCATGTCCGCATGAAATTATTTGACAGTTGCTGAGCAACTTATCAAAGTGTGTAATCCCAGTCTTGGCTTTAAGGAGCGTGGGCTTCCCTCATCAGCCATTTTTTTGCATATATAGTGGTACGTCTATCTAAGAACACCTCTACTTATGAACTTTTCTAGATAAGAAAAGGGTGTTCAAGATTTTTTTGCCTTGTCTCAAGAATCATTTTCCACTTACAAACTCGAGCCTCCGAAACTGTAACCGGAAAAGGCAGGGAGAAGCCTCCGTGGGGCCTCTCTAGGAATCTCCTGGGAAGAAACATGCCGGAAAAGGCAGGGAGAAGCCTCCGTGGGGCCTCTCTAGGAATCTCCTGGGAGGAAACAGGGCCTCCACCCTCCCTGTGGTTTCCCCAATCACGTGCATTATTTGCTTTTACATTGATTCCTATGGGAAAAATTGATTCTTCTTACAAACTTTTCTGCTTAAGAACCTGGTCACGGAATGAATTAAGTTCGTAAGTAGAGGTACCACTGTATCTCATAACATGCAATTGTCATACCTTGGAGCAGATTGCATGTGACCCTTTGCAAAGTAACACCCAAATGATTATTCAGACAAAAATGAATCTCAGAACAGATTTAATAGGTGGAAAAACATGATTTTTAGATGCGTAGTAAAATACTTTCAGGGTTTTTTTCACTTGTTTCTAACGCTATTTTTGAATATGTTTTTCCTCATTTACAAAAATATTCAAAATAAACAGTTTAAGCTTCAGATTGACGAAGATCACTCGATTCTATTTGGATCATTAGCATAATTTTATGTTTTATCATTTTCATATTATAATGATGCAAAGGAAAATCCATAAAATGTGTCTAACCAACATACTGGTGGTGGGTGGAATGTAACTCAGTTTTGATTAATATGCATTTATTTGTTTTTTATTCAATGTGGCCTTCTTTACTTTGCAGTGTTGGATATATTATGCGCTACCTGAAGCTTATGTAAGATTTAACTGCAATATGTTGAAAAATATTGAAAAATCTATAGATGCTGTTTATTATATATAAAGTGTACTTTATATAAAAGCTTTCCCCCATTTCTAATGCATGTACATATTCTTGTATCTTGCTCCAGATTAATAAGCATGCTTTCTCTGGTGGCAAAGACACTGTTGAAGAGCACAGGCAATATGGTGGCAATTGTGATGTAGATGTGTCTTATATGTATCTCACCTTCTTCCTTGAAGATGACGACAGACTAGAACAAATTAAGCAGGTAATTGCCGACTCATTTTTCAAATGTTCTGCTTATCTTGAAAAAATATTCAGAGATGACCATCAGATCCCTGAGCCAAACTAGGGGGTGTTTTTTTAAAAAAAACATTTCATTCATAAAATCTATACATTTAATATTGTTTCCTCTGAATACAACATGATTATTTAAAATAAAAGGTAATTACTTTTTTATATTTAAATTGTGCCTCCAAGACATTCAAGGTGGTGTACATGGACATGATCAAAACATTTAAATATCTTAAAGGGTTAAATAAGGTTCAGGAGGGAAGTGTTTTTAATAGGAAAGTGAACATAAGAAGAAGAGGACACAATCTGAAGTTAGTTGGGGGAAAGATCAAAAGCAACGTGAGAAAATATTATTTCACTGAAAGAGTAGTAGATGCTTGGAACAAACTTCCGGCAGACGTGGTCAGTAAATCCACAGTAACTGAATTTAAACATGCCTGGGATAAACATATATGCATCCTAAGATAAAATACAAGAAATAGTATAAGGGCAGACTAGATGGAACGTGAGGTCTTTTTCTGCCATCAATCTTCTATGTTTCTAAATGGTTGTGAGAATGAATAGCCCAAAGTCCATTTCCATGTCCGAAAGTTGAATTGATCATGTCTCCTCCACAATCCTAATACCACTGCATTGGCTAACTATTCAGGGAGTTAAAAGGAACTCCCGAGTCATCAAATCGCACCTCCATCTTGTGCCTAAAGTATCCCTTTCTATGATGTCGTATAAGACCTTTGGAGGGAATGATACTTAAAATTAAGAAAGGCAGAGTGCTTTCCATGTCCGCACAGTACCTTTCAGGAGATTAGCAGGAGACGTCATTGGATATGACCATTCCCTTTGACCGTGACATTTTTTGGCAGGCTTACACAAGTGGAGCCCTGCTGACAGGAGAACTCAAGAAGGTGTTGATTGAAACTCTTCAGCCCTTGATTGCGGCTCACCAGCAAAGGCGAAAGCAGATCAGTGATGAACTGGTGAAGGAATTCATGACCCCACGGAAGCTGGCATTTGACTACTAATTCTACAACTGCATGTTAATTTATCAGTACATAAAGATCACATGTTATTGTACTACATTGTTCTTTCCCCCCCCCCCTTAATTATGTACAGGCATAAACAACACTGCTTTTAATTATTAAATTATTCATATGCAACTAATGGTTATGTGGGGAAATTATGTGTCTGTACTTGACCAAAAAAATATAAATTTGTTGTAGATATTATTTGGACTTTATAGATTAGCATGGTAATTTATTTCCTGGAGAAGATTGTTTTTCCACAAAATACCTAGTTTCAATGAATATGTTGATGGGGAGAAAACCGACTTATTAAGAATCCAACTCTCTGGAACATTTTTATATCAAGTAGGATTTCCTGTTTCATCTCTAACTTAAATCATTTGTTACAGTCAATATATTTTTCAAACATTTCAATATACTATTTATGGTTCTATCTTTCTAAAATCGTGAATTATTCATATGTTTTACAGTCATAAGAATATTTATGTTGGCTTGAAAAACAGAACAGTTTATTCTTTGAATGATATCTAGCTGGGAAATAGTCAAAATATACTGAACATTTGCTGGCTTTTACCAAATCATCGTACATGGTATTTCTAACCAATATATATATATTGGTTAAAATATATACATATACCGTATATGGTTTTTTTTATGTCAGATCACCCTGGTATATTGAAGGAACGTCACAGCTCCTTTTTGCCTCTAGGCCCAACCCAGGACCATTTCAAGGCAGTTAATTTATTCATAGCCGACAACTATATTCTGTATATGTACATACATTTGATACATACATACATACATACATACATACATACATACATACATACATACATACATATATTTGTTTTCGTAGATTTTCACGGGTATATGTATGTAGATTGTTCTGAGTTCGGGTTTTGCCCCGTGTAATATTTTGCAGATCTATGCGATGTTTCTGTGAAATCACATTCACCATCATCAGACTGAAGTTGTAAGCTTCGTGCTGCTGTAGATATATCTCCATCTATATCTATATCTGCAGCAGCACGAAGCTTACAACTTCAGCCTGATGATGGTGAATGTGATTTCACCGAAACGTCGCATAGACATGCAAAATATTATACAGGGCAAAACCCAAACTCAGAACAATCTACATACATACACACACACACACACACACACACACACACACACACACACACACACACACACATACATGTCTTTGTTTCCAAGCATCCTGAATGCTAGTTACATCAAGCTATTCCATGATATCAATGAAGTTTAGATCTCAAAGGATATGTTCGTTTCTGTTTATATCAAATGATTATATTTCTAGTATAATGGTGCAACAAAAAGTACGGTAATCTTCAGAATGTAGCTCTCCTATATATATGAATTCTTGGCTTTGGATTCAAACAGCAATAATGATTCCATTGTTTTTCTTTTAAATAAAATAATAAAAGTTTGAAAGGAACCTTAGAGGACTTGTAATCAAACCCCTGCCCTTACCAATCCTGGACAAAGGGTATCCTATCTTTTCTTTTAAAATTTACAGTGCTGGAGTACTCTCATCAAACTTCAGGAGGCAGGCTATTCCATTGCTTTAACAGCTCTTACAGTCAAGAAGTTCCTCCTTATTTCCAGTTTGAATCTCATTGATAAAACAACTCATTCTGGAGGGGTTTTTTTTCTTATCCTCAGATTCTATGGAAAATAAATCCACACATTTATCCCATGACATTCTTTCACGTATTGCTAGACTGCTGCCCTGCCTTTCCTTAGCTCTCTTTCCCAAATCCTGAAAAGTCCACATTCTTCATAGGATTCAGCCTCTGTGCTCTTTACCTTATTTCTTCTTCTTCTTTATCATCTCCAGTTCCTCAGCATTTTTTTAATATTATGGCAATTATAACTGCAGTATTGCAGATGCAATCTGACCAGTTCAGCATATAGTAGTACTATTACTTCTTGACATTATATGTCTATTTACAAAGCCGAAAAGTGCATTGGCCCTTTTGGCAGCTGTGCCGTATTGCTTAACCTGCAGTTTATCCAGATCCTTCTTACTGCTAAGATAAATTCAGAACCTTAACATCTATCATCACTGAACATTTTTGGATGGTATTCAAGTTTTTCAGTGTTCAGATTTTTCAAGGTCCTTTTGAATCTTTTGCCTGTCTTTTGTGGTGTTAACAATCTCTCCCAGCTTTGTTTCACTGACAAATTTCATGAGCATTCTCTCTATTTTCTCATCTAAATACTTTACAAAGATGTCAAAGAGTATTGGGCCCTGAACAGAACCCTGAGATGCCTACTGCATACCACTCTTCGAGGGAACATAGACCCATTAAGAACCACATGTTGGCTATAGTAATTTGGCCAACTGCCAGTGCATTTATTAGTGAGACCATCCATCTCGCATTATCCCAGTTTATCAAGAAGGAGATAATCTAGGTTAGATTATAAAGACTCAGCTGGGATATCTCTACTGATCCAAAAACATTTAGATCAATGTTCTAGTAATATTGATGAATCTGGGAACAACAGTGCTGATCTGAATTTGAAAGAAGTCAGTAGAATTGTTCTATGTTCCTTCTGCCTGTGACTTGAGATTTTTCTTTTATAGCAGCAAATCCTGTGCAAAGCAATGTACAGAGTGAGATTGTATAAGATTATAATGTTTACAAATCAGGAAGACACACTGTTCCATAGATATTTGCTCACATTATTTCTATGCCTTATTAGCATTTCTAACGGCTGTTTGTGGGTTTTTTAAATCTGCATATCCAGTCTATTTCTTATATAATTTTGTAGTAGGATAGATTTTATGCAACAAAGATGGTATGATAATAGAATTGTACTTTATTCCAGTGTACTTTTTTTGTGTGTGTGAGTGAAAAAAAAATACTTTTCAGGATAATACAGCATTTATGCATTAAATCTCTCTGCAAATTCCATACATTAATATGCATTGATTTAGGAATTGGTTTTATATCGCCACTCCCCAATTAGCTGTGAATTGGAATTAGGGCTGCTTTTAGTTTTGCTGACAAAAATAAAAACCCTTGGGAACAAGAGCATGGGTGGAAATGTAAATGACACCAGGACAAATTAATCTAAAGATTGTTCCCACCCCTTCAAGAGAGGCTGTTTTTCTGGTTAATTTTTCCTTCTGTCCAGTTGACTCTTGCCTTTTTGCCATCCAGTTCTGTTAACCATTCCCCCACCCAAAAAAATCAATTATCTTCTTTTCCTATTCAGGTTCAGATTCCTCTTCCTTTTTAGTAGATATAGTACACATTAATATTGCACATATGGAGAAATAACTTGCACATTACTTATTGTACATTTAAAGTGTAAGTATCAACGGCAGTTTGGGGGCAGAAAAAAGAAATTGGTACAGTTATGTTGAGTAAATAATGGAGATTATATAGATTATATATATATATATATATATATATATATATATATATATATATATATATTTGTGTGTATGTGTGTGTGTATTATAGAGGGGAGGGATAGAAAAAGAAGGGGAGGGAGAGGAAGATACAGTAGTGGGAGGGAGAGATGGAAAGAATGTATATATTTATGCATTTGTATTTACTTTATTTTTTATTCAATAGTACAATTGTTAAAAGTCCCATTTAAAAATAACAGAATATTACCCTACTTGATCATTTTGTAGAACAACTTAGTAATAAAGATAATTCCTTGGTGATGTACAATAAAACTTTAAGATCTTGTAGAACACAATTTCATCATGAATACCAATTGTACACATTTGTATATATTAGTTAGCAATATCTTCACACATTCATTTATACATATATACAAATACACACATGTGCACACATGCAAATAAATCAAAATCTGTAAAGTTCTTTACATTTGTTAGTGTGTCTCTTATAGCCAGCTGCTTACACGGTAAGTTATTGTAAATAGCAAACTGTTATACGTAATATGCATGCTGTTCAATATACTGTAATGTTAATATGGCTCCTTAATGCCAAAATCCTTAAAAATGTGTTAGTATCACAATAAATTTTACAGTTTATAAAACAGCATTTTGAATTGAATAAGATAGTTAAGATATAAATGGAATCCAGTTAAGGGTTTCAAAGGGATTTTTGTAAAAGATTCTTGTAAACTGAAAAGCAGGAACCTTTGTATTCAACATCTTGTGGATTATTTGCACTGCATACTGAAAATTAAATTAGGTAATTCTGGCTGGTGGCCTTGTGATTTTCCTATTTCTGAAGACATCTGTGTTGCTTTATTACCAATGAATGGAGCAAAATCAATGCAAATTCTTACAGTTCAGTATTTGGAGGTGCAACAATGTCTATATCACCCACACATTTTCAGAATCAAGTTTAGTAAGCTTGGTATAACAGTTCATGTTCTTATTCGTTTGAATAGAGACCTAAAAGGAAAATGTAATAGATATACACTTTAAGTAAGGTTTAAATGGTAGCTATGCAGGATAAGTTGGTATAAATAAGAGAAAAGCTATGTCTTTTAGAAAAATAGCTGAAAAAAGTATAGCACTAGATGGGGCAAGTTTGAGTTTCTTATTCTCAGATCAGGATATTGTCCTATCAACCAGCATGCCCATGTTTCTCCAGCACACCGCAGACTGCATTGGCTGCAGATTGGTTTCTGGATGCAATTCAAAGTGTTGGTTATGACCTATAAAGCCCTGCATCGCATCAGATTAGATTATTTGCAGGACCGCCTCATGCCGCATGAGTCCCAGCGACCGGTCAGGTCCCATAGAGTCGGCCTTCTCCAGGTCCCATCAACTAGACAACTTGCTTGGCGAGGTCTGGGGAAGAACCTTCTCTGTGGGGGCTCTAACCCTCTGGAATCAGCTCCCCCCAAATATTTGTACTGCCCCCACTCTCCTTGCCTTTCATAAGAACTTGAAAACCCATCTGTGCCACCAGGCTTGGGGTCACTAGACTAGCTTCTGGCCGACGAGTGTGATGTATGCTTGTTATTTGAATGTGAATGAATGATTTTTAATGTTCCAGGATTTTTAGAATAGTTAATTATATGAATAGTTAATTATATGAATTTAGAATACTGTAGTTAATTATATTGGATTTAGATATCCCCAAATCCTCGGAGAGGGTCAGCATACAAGTCCAATAAATAAATAAACCAATTGCTTTCTGCTTACCAATCATTCATCAATTTAACTGTTTTGGGCAAATCTAATTCTTGATATAAGGAATCTCTCCAAAGTTTCCTTGGGGTGCTGCCTCTTATATAAATTGTTATGGTACCATGTTTTCCCCAAAATAAGACATCCCCTAATAATCAATCAATAAATTAAATAAATAAATAAGCCCAATCGAGCTTTTGAATGCATAGCAACAAGGCCAAGTGCTTATTTCAGGGTTTAAAAAAATAATACAGTCTTATTTTCAGGGAAACACAATAGATAAGTGGGAATTGGAGTTGGGGAGAAACTTCCTATTTCCCACCATGTCCTTTTCATAGCATAGCTTCAGAACAATGTTGAAAGTAAACTACATAGTCCTTTTTATAGGAGTGCAGAATAGGTGTCAAGGCTGGATCTTGCAGGGGCATTGTTATCTCAGGTGATATTCAAGACAGCAGTAGGGTAGCTTTTGTCTACTTTTAAGAGAAAACGCAAGATTTAAAGTAGAAGAGAACTTCCCTTTTCTCTTTCTATAGCACAGGATCCAAAGGTGATTTATACACATTTCTTGGGCAAACAGCTGTAGTTGAATCACAATCATAAAAGGATTGAGTCAAGCAGAAAACAAAAGGAGTAAATCCGGAATACATCACCAAAGCAGAATGAAAAGGGATTGACAGGTCTACAATGCTTTCTCATTCAGGAGCAGTAGATGCTAATAGAACATTGACAGATAGAGTGTCCTGGGGCAGCATTTCTAAACTTTGGCACTCAATCACCAAGTGGTGGGCACTTCAACTCCCAGAATAATTTCCCAACCAGACATCTTAAAATTGCTAAGGTTGAGAAACATTGCTCTAGGACAGGGTTTTCCAACATGAAAATGATGTTCTTGGAATTACAGTATATGAGAGACTAAAAAGGAGGGGTGTTTCACAACCGATTTTCCTTAATGGAGTTTTGCCTCTTCATCAGGAATTATGGGAAATGTTTTTTACTGGCGTACACTATGGCCTGAAAGAGTTGGGATGACTTTATTGTAGGGGCTGTGGTTGGAAAAGTCATAAATTCAAACAAAATATTTAAAACACACACACACACATACACACAGACAACTTTTTAGGAAAAGTAAAAAAAACATTCTAATTTTAAAATCCTACAATATTAATCAGGCATTCTCACAGACACAATCTTTAATTTTCCCTTTTTGTTAAATACCTTTTAGATGGAGTGGCAAGGGTTATTATTTAACAGCACTCTTCTTTTACCAAGCAAGTCCTGAAATGTTTGTGGCAGCCTTTCTATAAAGATGATCTTTCTTTACTTTTTTCCTACTCAGTTGAATATGTAAGCTAACAACAATGCACTACTGGTAGTGACTCCCATGTCATGAAGGTATTTCAAACCCACTTTATGTTTTTCCTCCCCATGACCAGATTTTCTGGATTTGCCAATTGACCTATACAGTATTCTAGGTGTTAGTCCAAAGAAATGGAGTCCCTGAGTTGGAGCAATTTTGAATACTTAAGAATTTAATTCGTTCCGTCACCAGGTTCTTAAGTAGAAAGGTTTGTAAGTAGAAGCAATTTTTCCCATAGTGTTCTGTCGGGCTCTCTGGTTGACTCCTCCCAACAATTCACAGGTACAAATTTCAGACACACACACGTTTGACAATTCAAAACAATGTTCTTTATAATGAAAATTCACTTAAACCAAGCCCTCTTTTGGTATAGCAAAGAGCACTTGTCTCCAAAAATATTGGTAATTTGTACAAATCCCTTATCAGTTCTGTGATTCTTAGCTTGCAGCTGTGAGGCAGTTCACAGTCCTTCTCCTTTCACAAAGTGAAACACTTTGCCCTGGTTTAGTTTCAAAGCGGGGAAAAATCAGCACACAAAAAGTCAAAGTCAGTAAAGCAGTCACAAAATACAACTATCAGATAATCCTCCACAATGGCCAATCCCACAGGCTGCTGTTTATAGCAGCCTCACTAATTACCACAGCCCCACCCAACCACAGGTGGCCTCATTTTCTTTGATAATAATCTCTCAGTTGTTGTTGCCTATGCATCGCTCTCCCCATGCGTGGCTGTATCATTAACTCTTGTTCTGAATCCAAGGAGGAGCTAGATGATTTATCTCCTTCTGAGCTGTCTGCCACACTCTCCTCCTCCCTGTCACTCATGTCTTCTTGGTCAGAGGAGTCTTCATCATCAGATTCCACCGGGGGGGGGGGGGAAACAGACCTGCAGCATGTGGATGTCTCCCCCACATCCACAGTCCTTGGGGCAGGAGCTGGGGCAGAGCTAACCACAACACATAGGAATCAATGTAAAAGCAAATACTGTGTGCAAACCCATTAGGAAAGAAATAAAAGCTTGGAATTTGGGTGGGAGGAGGAGGAGGAAGAAGAGGAGGAGGACAGTCGCTGCCCAGAGCGAAGGGAGTGTTTGTTTTCTCTGGGTGCTGGCAGAGGTTTATTCCCTCTCCAAGTGCCCAGAGAAAGGAGAATGCTTTGTTTGCTCAGGACTGCCTAAGCACCACTGAAAGACTCCTCTGGCAGCCCAGAAAAGCCCGAGATGGCCGGGATTAAAGGGGGGATGGCAGGAAACTGGCTGGGCCTTTGTGCCACTCTCAAATGGTTCTTAAGAAGAGGCAAAAAAAAATTGAACACCCGGTTCTTATATAGAAAAGTTCTTAAGTAGAGGCATTCTTAAGTTGAGGTACCATTGTATTTTCAGTCCAAGAGTTTATAATGGGCAAGCATCTGACATCCAAATTTTCCCTTCCTGGGTATTTGAATTCCCTTCTTTTCTGAGACTAAATACAGAGAGAGAGGAGACAAATGATTGGCAGGGCAGGGGGGAACCATTGTGATATTGTAAGTAATAGGCTGAAGGTGGCTTTATTATTTGACTGAGACACAAGGCAAATGCAACAAAAAATGTGCAAAACTTATTTTATTTCTTAAATACCCATTTTTTACAGTCTCAAGAATGTGTTTAACCATGAATGTACTACAGTATTTGGATTTAAAAGCAATTCCGTTGACAAGGAAGCTAGTCATCATCTTATAATGAAGTAGGGAACGCAGTCATTGCCCTCCCTCCCCCTTCCAATCTTATTTTTAACGGTGTCTTTAATCTCCAAGAAATCAGTTTTTAAAAGCATATTTAATTTAAAAAATACAGTCAAGATTGAGATTCAATTCTGACCCTCTTGGAGTGGTTGATTGAATGAGCTACAGTAGGCCTTCAGCTCCTACAAGGAGATCCATAGTTCTAGTAATGTGAACTCATCCTAACTCTTGTTTGTAATTATGGTTCATAAAATAAAAGCATTCTAATTTATTTTCCTTATGCTACACAAACACACACATGCACACAAAGAAAATGATTGAGAGCATAATAAAGTTTTAATGCATATATCCAATTCTGAAATTTGCAGACATAAAAATAATTTATCATCACAAGAGTTTTTTGAAGAAAATATTTAAATAAATTGGCTTTTAAAAATAGGCAACCACTTAAGGAATAATGCTGAAATAAAAATCTTCATTTCTCCAAACGTTTCCCAAACCTAAGAACAGTTTCATAAGTTAAGAATATCATCATATTTGAGGGAAATGCACGAAGTGAGTTTAGCCCAAGGCCTTTAAAAAGAACTCTTAATCCTTCTTCCTTTATGCTGTCTCTGACACAGTGCACTAGTCCAGTATATTTACGCTGCCCATCACCATCTGCTTGCATTCGGGCTTTAATGACGTCCATTGGGGTTGCTGTGCCCCAGGCAAGAACACCAGCACAGCCTCCAGACAGAAGCACAGCCCACAGGTCTGTAAACATAAGTATAAATAGTGTAAACTAATCATTAATACTCCATAATTATTAAAAATCCAAATGTTGGTAAAATAAATATCCCAAACTTTCTAATAATGTTACTATAAGTACATCAGAGAAAGGCATTTTTCCCACCATAACAGGAGAGGGTTTCTTATATTGGCTAAAGTTAAAGTAGGGACTGTGACATGTTTAGAAACATAGAAACATAGAAGTCTGACGGCAGAAAAAGACCTCATGGTCCATCTAGTCTGCCCTTATACTATTTTCTGTATTCTATCTTAGGATTTTGTTTTTATTTTTTTTTGAGAGACTGATCATTTTCCTTTGGGTAAACAAAGCATTATGTAAATTAATATAAGCCTCATAAAATATCACTTTAAGGCAAAACATGAGCCACTGTATCTTTTTCCCAAGCAAAGAAAAGATCTTCAATCCTCATTATCGAATCAAACTCCATCTAACAAACACATACACACACACGAAATGCGTGACTGCAGAATTTGATGATAGCAGCCTGATATGGCTGTCAAAAAGAAATTAAACAAATTCATGGAGGATATAAAACATTTTTCAAGGGCATCGAGCTGGCCCCCTTGGATCCTGAATATTGGGACAGACCCTATAAATAAACATATTTAAACACATTATAGAGTGACCACTTCTAATCAGATATGAACATTAAGAAGAATTTGAGATATTTTGTTACATTGACATAATCCCTCATACCATGTATTATATACTAACCACCACCACCCCAAAAAAACCCGTCTTTGTAAATAAGACTAAGAATTGGGACAATGGAAAGATATGATATATTGTAAGCAGATATGTGAATGGTAAAGTATACAATTTAGAGGTGGATTTGTGAAAAAAAGTTATGATGTTTAAAGAAAAAAACAATTAATTTTTTTTTTTAAAAAACCCTCTCTGTAAGTGAACTATTAGATAAAAGGGCATATCTAAAATAAAAATGTCATAATGCCTTTTTGACCTGCTTTCCATAGATCATGTCCAAGATGCCTGACATTCCTATTGTGAAACACAAGATGAGGCATTTAGGAAGTTCTCTAATTCTATTAATCATCATGCTTCCCTTTTTTCAAGTATGTGTCAGAAGTTTTCCTACCTCTTCAAATAACTACCTACATTTAACTGAATAGTTTGCTGAAAGATTCCCAGTAAGCTTCACTGTCTTCATCTCGTTTTGATTTTTATGATTTTCTGTTAAATTAAGCTGCAGAATTGGGTCACAGATTTGAGTAATGTGTTTACAATGTTAGTTCAAATATAGTGTGAGCGCCAGATAGTTTTTTTTCCCCTCCCTGCAAGGCAACACACGTCAGTGAGGAGAGAAACTGGTATTTTCTTCAAGGCTCAAGTTGTTTTAGTTTAACTTTAAATAAAACTTTATTACAGTTTTGTAATCTACTACAAGAAGTTGTTAGACAGAGTACTGCTATCAGTCTTTCTTCAATGTTTATATACTGGCTTACTGGTATTACTGGCTAAAAATTCTGGTAATTGGTCATTTGGTGGGCAACAAGTAAGAAGAGGGTGGGCTGTAATATTTGTTTGTTTGTTTGTTTGTTTGTTTGTTTGTTTGTTTGTTTATAAGCACCCAAAATGACCCTGCAACCCTACTAGTAAAAGTAACAATAATGGGAACAATGTGAGTCCACACCTTCACCATCATACTTCCCTTGCAATTTTAAATACAACTCTTAAATTATTATTTATTATTCTGACAGCTGATTGTATTGCTCAAGCAAGCAAGGGTATTGAACCAAAAGAAAATCCTTAAGGCAAGCAAAAATGAAATCTTAACTCAATTTCCTACATAATAATTGTTATGTCTTGTACTCAGAAAAGCTGATACTCCTATATTTCTTGTACTACCCTTCACTTCCATTGATGAGAGCTTCTTTATACAGTAATACACAAATCCATTTTTTTACAGTAGGCTACACTCTCCTTAGGACAGTGGTGGCATTCAAAAAATTTTAATACCGGTATTGTGGTGTCATTTGGTGGGTGTGGCTTGGTGGGCATGGCAGGGGAAGGATACTGTAAAATCTCAATTTCTCCCAATCAACTGGGACTTGGGAGGCAGAGAATAGATGGGGATGGGGCCAGTCAGAGGTGATATTTACTAGTTCTCTGAACTACTCAAAATTTCCACTATCAGTTCTCCAGAACTAGTCATAACCTGCTGAAAAACACCTTTTCCTTAGGACCTAAAATGATTTTGGCAATCACCTCCAGAATTAAGGAGAGGCAATGAGGGCTGCAGCCTCAAGTTGTTGTTTTTTTTAAAAAAAAATCCACCCCTTCTTCTCCCACTTATTGAGCATATACATATCCTTCACCCCATTCCCTTTCCCAGTAAATAATATTA
Source organism: Erythrolamprus reginae (assembly GCF_031021105.1). Lineage (NCBI taxonomy): Eukaryota > Metazoa > Chordata > Lepidosauria > Squamata > Dipsadidae > Erythrolamprus > Erythrolamprus reginae. The sequence continues at coordinate 51,323,454 of NC_091950.1, forward strand.
GGCCATAACAAACTAAACCAAGTTTATATCAACACCACTTACTAAATCTCTTCAAACTTTTCTATGCTTGTAAATCATCCATGCTTCAACCATATATACATACATGCATACATACATACATACAACTTCATACAACTTTGCTTTGTTCTCACCAATTAAAAAAAGAATAAATTAACAATTTGAAAAACCCTTGCACAATTCTTTCTGCTTCAGTAACAGATAGATATGAAAACGTAATGACATACTGTATTTCAACTTTTACAATATATTATGAACTTTTACAAAATATATGCATGTTTAATCCATTTAATTTTAAATGCAGAGCATTAGTTACTGTAAATTCAAGAGAACAAAACTTTTTTTAAAAACATTCTTTATGCAGGAAGAGCTGATGAATGACATTACGGGACACAGCCCCTGTCAACCAGTTTCATAAGAGTTCAAACAGAATTTTGTAACAAGCTCTTTAATAATGTTACACAACCTGTGTAATCTATGTGAATTATCAGTAAGATTATTTTACCTTATTTTACATGCAAAGGGTCTGCAACATCTACTAATAAAAACCAAGGAGCACAGTGAAAAAATGGGACTAAAATTAAATATAAAGAAGAAGCATTAAATATAAACACAGGCATAGAATCAATAATGGGAACAATGAATCTTCGGAGAGGGGCGGCATACAAATCTAATAAATTGAATTGAATTGAATCAACATCACATTAAGTATTAGTACCGCTTTATAAAGCCTTAGTAAGACCACACCTGGAATATTGCATCCAGTTTTGGTCACATTACAAAAAAGATGTTGAGACTTTGGGAAAAGTGCAAAGAAGAGCATCTAAAAGGATTAAAGACTAAAACATGAAGAAAGGTCGCAGGACTTAGGTTTGGCTAATCTAGAGAAAAGAAGGACTAAGGGGGACATGATATCAGTATCCAATGTTTGAGAGACTTCCTCAAAGAGGACATGGTCAATTTAGTTTCCAAAGCACCAGAAGGCAGGACAAGAAATATACTGCTCAAAAAAATAAAGGGAACACTTAAAAAGCAGAATATAACTTCAAGTAAATCAAACTTCTGTGAAATCAAACTGTCCACTTAGGAAGCAACACTGATTGACAGTCAATTTCACATGCTGTTGTGCAAATGGAATAGTTGTGCAAATGAAATATTCAATGAGAATACAGTGGTACCTCATGATACGAACCCCTCGTCTTACGAACAACCCGAGATACGAACCCGGGGTTCAGAAAATTTTTGCCTCTTCTTACGAATTTGTTTCTTCTTACGAACCCGCCGCCGCCGAGAAGCCCCGCCGCCCGGCTGTCACCTTTTAAAACAGCCGGGGGGCTTCCCGGCAGCCTCCTGAACCCAAACCCCAAACCCGAACTTCCGGGTTCGGGGTTCGGGAGGCCGCTGAAAAGCCCCCTGGCTGTTTTAAAAGGTGACAGCTGGGCGGAGGGGCTTCCCAGCGGCCTCCCAAATGCCGAACCCGGAAGTTCAGCAAAAGTTCGGGTTCGGGAGGCCGCTGGGAAGCCCCGCCGCCCGGCTGTCACCTTTTAAAACAGCCAGGGGGCTTCTCGGCGGCCTCCTGAACACTGAACCCGGAAGTTCGGGTTTGGCGTTCGGCATTCGGAAGGCCGCCGAGAAACCCCCCCCGGCTGTTTCAAAAGGTGACAGCCGGGCGGCGGCGTTTTTTTTGCGGGTGTTTTTTTTTTGTTGCACGGATTAATTGACTTTACATTGTTTCCTATGGGAAACAATGTTTCGTCTTATGAACTTTTCGTCTTACGAACCTCCCCCGGGAACCAATTAGGTTCGTAAGACGAGGTATTACTGTATTTCATTCATTCAGATCTAGGATGTGTTATTTGAATGTTCCTTTTATTTTTTTGAGCAGTGTAGTTAATGGAAACTAGTCAAAGAGAGAAGAATTCTGGAATTGAGGAGAAACTTCCTAACAGTGGGAACAATTAACTCATGGAACATCTTGCCTTCAACACTCGAGGTGTGAAATGATACAGGACAGTAATGGCGAACCTTTTTTCCCTCGGATGCCAAAAGCACATGTATGCATTCACATGCCCCTAATTAAATCCCCCATGCCCAGCATCCTTCTACATGCACATATGAGCCCCCTTCTGTCCCGTCTCCATGCATGCGTGCAGGACACCCCCTCACATGCCCCATTTTGGGCCTAACAGGCCACCCTGAAGCCTCCAGAGGGCAAAAATGGCTTGTTTCCCCACTTCCGGTGGGCCTGGTAAGTCCATTTTACACCTTCTCCAGGCTGCAGAGGCTTTCTTGGAGCTTGGAGAGGACGAAAACAACCTCCCCTGCCTCCCCTGGAGGTTCTCCAGAGGCCAAAAACTCCCTGCCAGAGCCTCTGTGCAAGGCAAAAATCAGCTGGCCAGTGTGTTTATTTTTTTATTGGATTGGATTGGATTGGATTGGATTGGATTGGATTGGAATGCCGCCCCTCTCCGGAGACTCGGAGCGACAATAGACATCTTGAGAAATTGCTTTGTTTAACTCTATGGAAGTGGGGGACGGGGGGGGTTTGCAATATCGGGGATCAGGCAGAGGAACATCCTACATCTCTATGAAATCATTCCTGGTACAAAAATGTGTGAGAGATCTGAGGAAAGAGAGCCTGTATTCAAAAGATGAACATATTCTCTCTCCAGTATCCTTAATGATGCTTTGAAAAGTTTGCATACCATAGGGTGATAAAGAAAATTGCAAGTTGGAAATGAATATATATCAAGCTATCATGACACAAACAGGCAAGATAGACATCTAAAGCTTCTGCAACAGATGATTCTCATTTAATGCACATACCTGGTTTGTTTTTACCAGCTGGAGTAAGCCAATCACACAGGACAGAGTAGGTGAGGAAATATGCTCCACATGAATGACAGTCCCTTCCTAACAGAGCCAAAGATCCTTTGTACAGACCTGCAAGGCCTTCTTCTTTGATTATTGTCCTCAAACAATGCAAGGAACCTTGATACTTAGGTCGGGAGTCGAAGGAATGAGATGATCCTATCAAGTAGTATGGTTCTTTCTGGATCTGCAATCTTACTTTGGCTATTTCTGCAGGTGATATTAGCACAACCTAAAGAAAAGGATTAAGAGTTACAGTTAGAATATAGATTAGAGTTAGGGTATACTGTAGATTAGAATCAGATCTTGCTGCCCAGAACCTGGAAGACCTTCAATTTCATGTATCATTCCCGATCCTCTGACCAAAATATATTCCTATATTTTCCAGTCATGTTTGCATTTTACATATCTGCTCTGAAAATTTTCTGTCTAGGGCAGTGATGGCGAACCTTTTTTTCCTCAGGTGCCAAAAGAGCATGTGTGCGCTCTATCACACATGCCCAATTGCCCACACCCAAAATTCAATGCCTGGGGAGGGTGAAAACAACTTCCCCCCCACCCCAAGGCCCTATGGCCCTTTGTTTCCCAGCTTCTGATAGCCCCAGTATCTAGGATGTGTTATTTGAATGTTCCTTTTATTTTTTTGAGCAGTATAGTTGATGGAAACTAGTCAAAGAGAGAAGAATTCTGAAATTGAGGAGAAACTTCCTAACAATGGGAACAATTAATTCATGGAACAGCTTGCCTTCAACACTCGAGGTGTGAAACAGTAATGGCGAACCTTTTTTCCCTCGGATGCCGAAAGCGCATGCATGTGCTATCATGCATGTATGTGTGCACATGCCCATAATTCAATCCCCCGTGCCCTGCATCCTTCTGCATGTGCATGTGTGCCCCCCTCTGCCACATCTCCGTGCATGCGTGCATGACACACACACCCAACGTGCCCCATTTTGGGCCTAGCAGGCCTCACTGAAGCCTCCGGCGGCTGAAAATGGCTTGTTTCCCCACTTCCGGTGGACCTGGTAAGCCCATTTTACACCCTCTCCAGGCTTTCTTGGAGCTTGGGGAGGATGAAAATAACCTCCCCTGCCTCCCCTGGAGGTTCTCCAGAGGCCGAAAACTCCCTTCCATTAGCACAGCCCAAAGAAAATGATTAAGAGTTAGATTTAGAATATAGATTAGAGTTAGGGTATACACTGTATATTAGAATCAGATCTTGCTGCCCAGAACCCAAAATTCAATGCCTGGGGAGGGTGAAAACAACTTACCCCGCACCCCAAGGCCCTATGGCCCTTTGTTTCCCAACTTCTGGTGGGTCCAGCAGGCTCGTGTTTCACCCTCCCCAGGCTCCAAAGGCTTTCCTGTAGCTGGGGGGGGGGGATAAAACCATCTTCCCCCATCCCCTTTGGAGACTCTCTGGAAGCCAAAAACACCCTTCCAGACCCTCTGTGCAAGCCAAAACCTGGCTCACCAGCACACATATGAATGTTGGAACTGAGCTAGGTGAAAAGTCAGGACTCCGGTAGTTAAATCAAACTGGTTTATTCATAGCAAGAACGATTACAACACACTGGAACGGTAGATTTGCCAGAATGAGGGCAACGGCTAACCCGTTGCCCTTTTATACTCTTTTTAACGCGGGCTTTTCCCAACTGACACACATTTAACTTTCGCGGCTATTTTTCTGAATAGCCGCGTCTTAACCAATCGCAGATTTTCTGCGAATATTTTTAAACAAACACAACACCCCTCCCTCTTTGGCTGAGACCATGATTACGTGTTAATCCACGTCACATAGTCCTGCAAGCGGATTGGTGGCTTTACAGCTCTCTGGGACCTGCGCAGTTCATTTTGCTGGGAGCTGCTTGCCTGGACGGCTGGCTCCGTTGCTCCGCTAAGGCTAGTCTCTGACGGGCCTGGTTGCGATGATGCATTTTGATCTTCGCCGGCCGCCAGGGGCAACAAGCAGCCATCGCTGGAGTCTCGAGGTGGTTCTGGTAAGTCCTCTATTGGTTTGTCTACAGTAGGCAAAATGTCTGGATTAGTCTTCATTCTCTTGCGTAGTTGGTCGACATGCCGATGCCAACTGCGCCCATCTGTTAATATTACGATGTATGTTTTTAAACCTGTTTTATCTAATACTGTTCCATCTTTCCATTTATCGTTGGAATCATAGTCTTTTGCATAAATTAAATCCCCGATGTTAAACTGTCTCTCACTTTGTGCTTTTATTTCTTTTTGGTCATTCTGGTAATTTGGGTGAATTCTGTCTAATTTAGAACGGAGATTTCTGCCCATTAAAAGTTCTGCCGGGCTTTTGTTTGTGGACGCTGACGGCGTAATATGCTGAATGGTTAAAAATTCATCAATTTGTTGTTGCCAATCTCCTAATGGTGCTTTGTTTAATGCTTCTTTTGTGGTTCTAACCATTCGTTCTGCTTGTCCATTAGCTTGGGTAAAATGAGGTGGAGTGAGCACATGCTTTATGCCCTGGTCTGCAAGAAATAGTTCCATTTGACGGGCTGTTAACTGAGGCCCGTTGTCAGATACCAAAATATCTGGAATACCATGTGTGGCAAACATTTTCCTTAATGCCTTTATAGTTGCGCTAGTAGTTGTGGATGCCATGAGTTCAATTTCCAGCCACTTGGAGTATGCATCCACAACCAGTAAAAAGGATTGGCCCCTGATTGGTCCTGCAAAGTCAATATGTATTCTAGACCAGGGCCCTCTTGGTGTTGGCCACTCTGATGGTGTGACTTTTGGTGGGTTGGGTCTTGTTCTCTGGCAGGGTACACAACCACCCACCCATGACTCTATGTCCTTGTCCAACCCTGGCCACCATAAATGACTTCTGGCAATAGTTTTCATTTTGACTATTCCTGGGTGACCTATATGCAATAACTGCAATGCTTGCTTCTGTAAGGATTTTGGAATAACAACCCTGTCTCCCCATAATATACAATCTTTTAACACATTTAATTCAAACTGTCTATTCTTAAAAGGTTGAAATTGGTTTGGTTGTTGTTCAATTGGCCATCCCTTTAATATCCATTGTTTAATGTGTTTCAAAATTGGATCTACTTGTGTCTGATTGGCTATTTCTGTTGCTGTTAATAACGTTTGTTTACTAGTTTCAATTAATAAAACGCTTGAGGCAGGGGCTGGATCACTGACTAATTCTGTTTGGGGGCACCTGCTTAATGCATCAGCATTTCCTATCTCTTTCCCCCCCCTGTGGATTAATGTATAATTGTAAGCGGCTAGAAAAATAGTCCAACGAGTCATGCGAGGGGAAAGAAAGGCGGGAGTTTGTTTGTTTCCCGCCAAAATACCTAAAAGTGGTTTATGGTCGGTGATTAGGGTAAAAGGCCGACCACAAAGGTAATAATGAAATCGTTTAACTCCAGCGACAAGGGCTAACGCCTCCTTGTCAAGCTGGGAGTAATTCCTTTCAGCTGCCGAAAGAGTTTTAGAATAATAGGCTATTGGGGCTTCTGTGCCGTCCGGAAAGTTATGGCTGAGGACGGCTCCTATGCCGAACGGTGAAGCGTCGCAGGTTAGGGACAAGGGCATAGCTACATTATATTGTACTAAGACACTGTTGGAGGAAAGTAAATTTTTTACTGCTGTGAAAGCGGCTTGTTCTTTTGGTCCCCACGTCCAGGCAGAGTCTTTCTTTAGGAGGTTATGAAGCGGTTCTGCCACCGTCGCTTTCTGTTTAAGAAAGACGGAATAAAAGTTAAGGAGTCCTAGGAATGCTTGTAAGTCTGTCTTATCTGAGGGGGTGGGGGCATTTCTTATGGCATCAACTTTGTCATTTGTGGGGTGAATTCCAAAACGATCTATTGTAAAACCCAAAAATTCAACTTTGGGCACGGCCCACGAACATTTGTCTGCTTTTAAATGGAGTCCTGTTTCTTTAAATTTAGTTAAAACGCGCCTGATTCTGTCCCATAACTCAGATTTGGATGTGGCTGATATTAATACGTCGTCGAAATATGGGACGACCCCAGGAATATTATTTAAAATGCGTTCCATCAGACCCTGAAAGATACCTGGGGCGGTAGAGACTCCAAACTGGAGCCGGGTGCATTTAAAGGCACCTCTATGAGTTACGATTGTCTGGGCCTCAGAGGTGTCTTGATCTACGGTAAGCTGTTGATATGCCTGTGCCAGGTCCAACTTCGCGAAGATGGACCCATTTCCTAAGGTGTGCAAGAGTTGTTGCACTACTGGGATTGGATAGGCATTATGCTGTAGCGCTTTATTAATCGTGGCTTTATAATCTGCGCAAATTCTAATAGAGCCATCCGGCTTAACGGGCGTTACAATAGGGGTTTCCCATTTGGCATGATCAGTGGGAATTAAAATGCCCTGAGCTATCAATTTGTCCAATTGTTCATCCACTTTAGGCAAGAGTGGAATGGGAATTCTGCGGGGCTTTAATCGGATAGGCGAAATATTTGGGTCCAGATTAAACGATATGGGGCTGCCTGTATATTTACCCAGAGTGCTAGAAAAAACTTCGGGAAATTCTTTCAACAAATCATTTGGGTCAAAAGAGTCACATACATTGTTAACCCCTGAAATTTCAATGCCTAAAGGTTGTAACCATCTAAGTCCCAGTAATGTGTGTTTAGGACCGTCAACCACTAACAGAGGTAAAAGCCCTTGAAATTTTTTAAACGCAATAGGAACATTTAAGCATCCTAATACTGGAATTGAATGGCCCTGAAAATCACTCAAACCCGGTTCCCAAGGTTGCAAGTCAGTTTGTTTTACACGAGGTAAATATAATCTAAGTTTTTCCCAAGGCATTATGGAATGTCTGGAACCGGTGTCTAATTCCATTTGGCAGGGGTGGCCGTTGAGGAAAAGAGAAACAAATAGTTTGTTTTCCGCAGCGGGGAAATTGCAGTTTACTGAAGAAGGGGAGTTACCTCGTTGGGTAGAAGAGGGCGAGTTGTCAGCCGGGCGGGAAACGTTGCGTGAAAACGGTGGTCGTCGATTCCTCGGTGAAAAATAGGGTCGTTGGTTTTGCTGAGTAGCTGGAGTTGGGTTGGCGGCGCGGCAGACTTCAGCGATGTGGCCGCGGCGCTGGCAACGGCGGCAATAGGCGTCCTTGAAATGGCAGCGAAAACGAGGGTGATTTCCGTTGCAGCCGGCACATCTGTCTGCACGGGAGGCTTCTTTGGCGTCATGGTCGGAGGCTCTTCGGATTTGGAGACAGGTGTCGTCTGGAGTCGCGGATTCCGAGTGTTTTTCATCAGGAGAGCAGGCGTGCCAAGGTGATTCATCAGGGATGTGATGAACGGTTGAGGTTGCGCGTTTAATTTCGGCAACAGATGTTTCAGATACCTCGGAGGCTTTTGCTGCCTTAAGAATGTCTTGGAGAGAGGCATCCTCATCAACTAGGTATTTCTTCTGGAGCGTGATATTGGTTAGACCGAAAATAAGGCGGTCAATCAATTGTTCCTCTGGATCCTTGTATTTGCACTTCGGAAGGAGTGCGCGTAGCCGGGTTATAAAATCGTTGGTGGATTCTCCGTCCGCTTGCCTCATCTGAGCGAATTGATGGCGGTATACGCGGACAGGAGTCGTCGGCTGGTAATGAGCGGCAAGTTTTGCTTGTAGAGTTGACCATGCGACAGTTTCCAGGGTGTCTGGGTCAACGAGTGTGGAGGCTAGGCTGTAGACTTCTGTGCCGCAATAAGCGAGGAATATAGCTTTCTTCCTCTCGTCATCGGCGTCATGTAGATTGCTCGCTTTCAGGAAAAATGTGAATTTGGACATATACGAGGTCCAAGCTTCCGTCTCGGAGTTGAATACAGGCGGCGGTGGAGCCATGGCCGAGTTCATGGCTGCGTTAGCGGGAGTTCGACCTCCTCGTCGCCACTGAAAAGTCAGGACTCCGGTAGTTAAATCAAACTGGTTTATTCATAGCAAGAACGATTACAACACACTGGAACGGTAGATTTGCCAGAATGAGGGCAACGGCTAACCCGTTGCCCTTTTATACTCTTTTTAACGCGGGCTTTTCCCAACTGACACACATTTAACTTTCGCGGCTATTTTTCTGAATAGCCGCGTCTTAACCAATCGCAGATTTTCTGCGAATATTTTTAAACAAACACAACACTAGGGGCAACGTCTTGCATGCCAGCAGATATGGCTCTGCTTGCCACTTGTGGCACCCGTGCCATAGGTTCACCATCACTAGTCTAGAGGAATAGGCAACATTTTAATAGCAAGGAAGACCAGCTTTAATATTTCAGAGTGTGTGAGAAGTTCGTAATGAAAAATTTGGGTCATATATCTGAGAAGAGCAATGATTTATTTTAGTTTGTTAAACTAATATATTAAATTAATATAATGTATATTAATATAAATATATTCAGTTAATATATTATATATATTTTAGGGTTTCAAATGCACCTTTTGTCATTTCTCCACATCTAAACAGTTGCAAACTGCAAAACGTGGGGTCACATTTTGTCCATCTCACTTCTAAAGATTTGAAGATAAATAGGAGATGCTGACAGATCCTGTTCCATCAGCCCACTGATAGTTTTATCCACATTATTATTATTTTTTTAACCTACCCGGAGAGCTCCTGTCACACAACCTGCAAAAGATATATCCATTTTTGATGGTTTTCTGTCTGCAGAGCCATATCGTAATCTACAGATACTATAAAGGAAGTTTTTGTAGATTCCAAATGAAAATGATGAAATCAGCGATGCCATTAAAACAGTCATTGAAATGCCTTTGAAGAAACCTGGCACCTGAATGGAACAGAAGAGTGAGCAAAATGCCCTTTTAGAATAGAAGAATAAAAAACATAATATTCCTTGCAAGGAACTCATTGAGTACAGCCAGGGGTGGGCAGCAGGCAGGACGGGGTGGAACACAGTTCCACCAGTGGAAATGAAGCTGTATGCCCAGCTCCAGCTGACTATCCCCCCCCCTCCCATCCTCTTCCTCTTCCTCAGAAAGCGGCAAGGAGACCAACACTGGCAGGAGTTGCAGGGTGCCCATTTCCTGCCCCCTCTTTTCTCAGCGACTGATCGGCACCCATTTGCCTAGCCACCCAGCCTGAGGCAGGGGGCGACCCAGGAAGGAGAGTGCAGGAAACGTGAAGCAAATTGTCACCCCACAGAGCGACACTGGTGAGTTGTAAGTTGAGGACTTAACAGTTCACTTGAATGATGATGATCATTCAAGCCACTCCCACCTGATAACATGGCCGGCAAGCCACTCCTACCCAGTCACATGACCATCAAGCCACACCCACAAAATAAGCCACACCCGCAGTGTGGCAGTAAACTTTTTGGCTGCCCATTACTGAGTACAACCCAATACAGGCCTGTCAAACAGTCAGCCCATGGGCCACACCCACCCTGGGTCTCCAAAGGCAAAAAACCATTGTGATATGTCACAATACCTCATGTGATGTGATCAAATTTGACAGCTGGGCCTAATAATTTAAGGGGTTTTTGCTAGGCAAAAAAAAAAAAGCTATAGGCACACATAGTTATATTATATTATTTTATTTCATAGAAACATAGAAACATAGAAGTCTGACGGCAGAAAAAGACCTCCTGGTCCATCTAGTCTGCCCTTATACTATTTTCTGTATTTTATCTTAGGATGGATATATGTTTATCCCAGGCATGTTTAAATTCAGTTACTGTGGATTTATCTACCACGTCTGCTGGAAGTTTGTTCCAAGGATCTACTACTCTTCCAGTAAAATAATATTTTCTCATGTTGCTTTTGATCTTTCCCCCAACTAACTTCAGATTGTGTCCCCTTGTTCTTGTGTTCACTTTCCTATTAAAAACACTTCCCTCCTGGACCTTATTTAGCCCTTTAATATATTAAAATGTTTCGATCATGTCCCCCCTTTTCCTTCTGTCCTCCAGACTATACAGATTGTTATATTTATAAATAATTCAAGACAACGACACACACAATACTCTTTCCTCCTCCTATTTTCCCCACAAATAGGAAATAGCAGTTCTCTGTAAACTGCTTAGAGAGGGCTGTAAAGCACTGTGAAGCAGTATATAAGTCTAAATGCTAAACAATATGTGATGTGAATTGTGCCGAAAGAGAATGACTGGCTCAAAGTCACTCAGCTGGCTAAATAGAAAGTCACAAAAAAAACCAGCCAGGTAAAATATTTCTGCTTTAGTACAATGCCACATGTTATCTTCTTTCTATGTAGCTACATATTACACTGTAAGGAATTACATTTCATAAATTTGTGATTCTTGTACAACTTCTACAGTGTCTCATCACTTTCTAGAGGAAAAGTTTCCTACACCTGGCATGTGTTCATCTTGTAGAATAAATTTGCTATTCCTATAATAATAATAATAATAATAATAATAATAATAATAATAATAATAATAATAATAATAATAATTGTATGCTGCCCTTCTCCAAAGACTCGGGGTGGCTCACAGAATACAAAAACAACACAACAACAAATCTAATTAATTAAAAATTACTACTAAAATCCCATATATAATAAAATCAGCCAGCCAATTCATTCACAACCACACATTACATCTCGTAAACAGAGGAAGGGGACTTGGTCTAATTGCCCCTTGCCTGGCAACATAAATGAGTTTTGAGGCTCTTGCAAAAGGCAAGGAGGGTGGGGGCAGTTTGAATCTCTGGAGGGAGCTGATTCCAAAGGGCTGGGGCCACCACAGGGAAGGCTCTTCCCCTGGGCCCTGCCAGACAACATTGTCTAGCCGATGGGACCCAGAGAAGGCCAAATCTGTGGAACCTAAACAGTCACTGGGATTCATGCAGCAGAAGGCGGTCTCATAACTTAGTATTATTTGGAACTGCATGCAAATCTATAGATTCCACTTGTGAATATTGTCAGGCTCTTTAAAGAGGAAATAAAGCAAAAAAATGAATTATTTGATCAAGATAGTTAGAGTTATTATTCCTAGTTATTATACATACCCTTTCAGTTTTATATATATATCTCATACAGTGCCATATTCCACGATAGTGTGCTTCTGTCTGTATTCTCACCTACCAAAGCAAGGTAAAGCAATCAGACATCAAATGTATAAACGGGAGTACCACAATTGGGCATTTTATGATACATTCATTTTCTTTGTAAGCAATAAGGACAAAAACATTATATTAGTTTAAAAGTGCAGAAAATTTATTTTTGAAGAATAATAATAGCTCACGCATTATTTATGCAACACACCAAATCAGCCAAGAACATTTTTAATTAGCCAGCCACCTTTTGGCCTAGCATGTTGTGTAAATCTAGGATTGGCAGGGAGGTTTTATAATTCAATGTGATGCATCAATTTATAAACCTAGGATCAGGTATGGATCAGTTAACCACAAGTAACAGAGCTGTAACTGTCTACTATGATTCTGAAGCTCTGGCGGGTTTAGGAGGATGAACTTTGGAAATCCTTCAACTAAATTCTTTAACTCACCCTCACCCCCAAGCTTTTACCTGAAAGAGGGGGAAAATCTGTGTACAAAATGAGCTAAACCATTTGTTTCCTTTTGATTTGGCACACAATGGGCACTCACCTACAGTGGATTGTAAAATATAGTTTATTAAGCAAAGCATCAGCTACACAAAGTGCTAACTCAGTCACAAATAAGAAAGCTACATAGTTTCCAATGTGGTAGGGATTATACACAAAATAGTACTTTTAAGAAACTGGCTGACATACCTTTATTGTATCCAATGGATAACCTACTGCAGCACTAACACCACCTGAAACAGGTAATTTGTATGTGAATTTGTTTGGTAAGTGTTATAATTAAATATGTTCAAGCCCACATTCTTCAAGCTATCACATTGAAGCTTCCAATGCATGTTCCACATTTACCAAATCCCTCCCCATTACTTTGAAATTATTTGTTGTACTGTATATACTTTTCCATATCCAAACCAACAACGCAATTTGAAGAACAAAATACAATGAGATGTGAACATTCCCAAAATACACTGCAGAATGTGCCTGGGATTCAGTACTCATACAAAAGCTAGTGCTGCCAGATTGTGAAGATTGTTTTTCTCTTAAACTTATCATAAGGTTATATTCAAAATCGTGAAACTGACTTGAGAACAGAGGAGAAAAATACAATGTGGATGGAAAGTGTAAATATCCTCAGCTTGAATAGAATAGAATTCTTTATTGGATAAGTGTGATTGGACACACAAGGAATTTGTCCTTTGATCTCAGTGTACGTAAAAGAAAATATACATTTGTCAAGAATCATGAGGTACAGCACTTAATGATTGTCATAGGGGTCAAATAAGCAACGAAGAAACAATCAATATTAATAAAAATCTTAAGGATACAAGCAACAAGTCATTCAGTCATAAGTGGAAGGAAATGGGTGAGACAAATGATGAGAAAAAAATAGTAGTAATAGTAGTGCAAATTTAGTAAATAATTTGACAGTGTTGAGGGAATTATTTGTTTTGCGGAGTGATGGCGTTCAGGAAAAAACTCTTCTTGTGTTTAGTTGTCTTGATGTGCAGTGCTCTGTAGTGACATTTTGAGTGTAGGAGTTGAAACAGTTTATGTCCAGGATGCGAGGGATCAGTAAATATTTTCAAATCCCTCTTTTTGAATTGTGCAGTATACAGGTCCTCAATGGAAGGCAGGTTGGCAGCAATTGTTTTTTCTCCAGTTCTGATTATCCTCTGAAGTCTGTGTTGGTCTTGATGGGTTGCAGAACAAAACCAGACAGTTATATAAAAGCAATACGCATATCACTTTGAATTCCTGGTGAAAAGTGAAATCTTAACAAAGAAACCAGAAAATGCTATGCATTTTAGTAGAGATAAATACTGCTGCTTAATAATGATGGGGGAAAATGATGGTAAGGCAGACATCTTACGTAGTTCATCCAGCAAATTCAAATATTAAAAAAATACAAAAAGATCCCACAATCAAGAATTTCAGTGTAAAATGTTCCTATTCTATTCCCAGTTTTTTCTTGTATGGATTTTGCAATGCTATTTTTCCTTTGGCTGCCATTCCATTGCTTTTATTTATTTATTTTTCCTTCCCCCCCACCCTGCAGTGTTCTATCATTAGATAGTCTCAGCAAAACATTGTCATAAAAATAAAAATAAATGTAAGCTTTTAGATGTGACTCTTGATTTTGCATGTTGATTTTATGTATCCTGTAAATATTTAGTATATGAAGAAATGTTCAATAACCAGGTCTTCTTTCAAAGCATTTCTGCAGCAAATTAATATTCTACACCCCTAATAATGAATGCAGAATGCTCTGCACCCACAACTTTCCTAATTCAATTTCTGAGATTAAAAAATATTGGCCAATGGTCAGGCTGATGAGAGCTAGAGTCCAACAACAACTGAATGGCCACAGAACTTTCTGCTTAGATCTCAAGCAAACTAATTTACTTCTCTATCTTAGGTACATTTTATTTTCCCCAGTTGATACTTAATGTATCATACCTTCTAGCAACTATTGAGCCTACTCTGTTCCTATTGGCTTATTCTGGAGGTGTGTGAAGGTGTTTGTGGTCGATATTCTACTTTGACACACCCAGGAATTTGATGAATCTTGGGAATATTTTTCCCTTGCTAAATACTGTGTTCTTCCTGAGGAGTACCAAGTTTGCTAATAGAAACAGTAATAAAGACCCAAGCATAAACTATAAATGAAAGAAGGCAGAAAAAAAGTAAGGTCCATATTGGTCTTGATTAAAAAATGTTCTTCTGCCAGTAGATATCAATTGACCTTTTCTAGTATGCCCATAATGACAGAAATTAAACTGCTTTTAAACAGTCTCAAGGGATTTCTATACTCCAAATATAGCCACCATCAGACACATCTATGGCTCAAAATAGTCTCTGGGTCTGAAAATTTTGAGCTGTTACTACAACTGGAGAAGAAAAACAAGCAAGTCATTCAAGCCATGAGTGAATGTTCTATTTTCTAATAACAGTTTAACAAGGTGTTTACTATGAAACATACTCTAAAACTGTAGTGGTTGAAGTGTTGGATGTGGACTAGGAAGACTTAGATAAACACAGTGAGGAAAGTCAGGTCAAGAAATCAATATACCATAATCATGGTAGGTTGCTGCTGGTTTGGCCTGGTTCTGCAAACTGGTCATACTGGCAGTGGGAGGGTTCGCCCACCCTCCTGGGATGCTCTGCCCACCCACCTAGGATTCTCCTGCATATGAAGGCCAAGAGTTGGCCTTCTCCAGGTCCCGTCAACTAGACAATGTCAGTTGGCGGGACCTAGGGGAAGAGCCTTCTCTGTGGGGGCCCCAACCCTCTGGAATCAACTCCCCACAGAGAGTCATACTGCCCCCACCCTCCTTGCCTTCTGCAAGAGTCTGAAGACTCATTTATGCCACCAGGCTTGGGGCTATTAGATTCTTGCTATTAGATATTCTAGTTAAGATATTGTGTCTATAAACTGAGGTTTGCTATCATTAAGAATAGACTAGAATAGAACAGAACAGAATAGAATAGAATAGAATAGAATTCTTTATTGTCCAAGTGTGATTGGACACAAAAGGCATTTGTCTACAACTAACCATTGTATTAATCTGTCAGCATGAGCCAATTGCTTAAGATTCCTTGTTTATGAATATGTGGGAACAGAGAGGGGGGAGGGGATCAAATGATAAATATGATTTTGTAATTGTGCAAGTGTTGCGACCTACATACTTGCATCAAACATTGGCCGCATTTGTGTGATGATGTACAAATGTCTTCATTTTTGCAATACTGTGGTTTGCTATAGACCTTACTGTCCATGTTCTTTGTTTTAAACGTCCTTCCAAATGTAATTTTAGAAAGAAATCCAACCCACAAATTTATTTTCACTCTGCCAAAGCTCAGGATTTCCATAATATTCCTTCTTTCCGGAAGTACTTGAGTGATGTTTCTAGTATTTTTCCTAGGCCTCCCTCTTTCAGTTTCTCCATTGAGATAATTGTTTCTATCTGTCAAGCAAGATGCATTCATGGAAATAGCTCAAATCCTCAGCTGTTCCCAGAGCATACGTTTACTATCACTTTCCTTGACTAACTGAAAATGGATGACTTGATACTTGCCTCTCCCAGCTGGCCAACATTTTAGAAATATATGTGATTAGAGGTTTCACAGAAATTGAGTGAGTAGACTGGGAAAGAAGTGGTGGAAGAGGCCAGATGATATTCCTCTTTCTTGTAATCCTTTGGTAATGATGCTTGCAATGTAAGACCATAAAGAGAAACCTGTTTAAAACAGATTGGTGGAGGTGGGGAGAGAGAGTTAGTCTTACAGTCTGCTGCTGCAGCTTTCCTTCAAAGATTTAGAAGAGTATGTGTGGAAGTACAAACCAGTTCAGGAGATTTGTTACCCCAGCAATACACATATCTAATTCTAGCCTATTCACACTTAGGGGGAACATCAAATAATCAAAATGTAACATTTAATGGAGCAGATTAGCCCGCTATTTGAGGATCAAAATAACTGTCCCTCAACCACCTGAAGAAATAGAACAATCTAAAATAACAAACACAGATATTTCATTGTTTTGAAGGAATTCTAACCCGAATTAATAATTACACAAATCAAGCTGTATAGGACAGGTTCTTGCAAGTTCTCTCATTTCCCTAATTATATAATTTCTCCGGGTCCCGTCCACTAAACAATGTCATTTGGTGGGCCCCAGGGGAGGAGCCTTCTCTGTGGCGGCCCCGGCCCTCTGGAATCAACTCCCCCCCAGAGATTAGAATTGCCCCCACCTTTCCTGTCTTTCGTAAACTACTCAAGACTCATTTATACCGCCAGGCATGGGGGAGTTGAGATATTCCTTCCCGCTAGGCCATTACAAGTTATGCATGGTATGTCTGTGTGTATGTTTGGTTTTATAATAAGGGTTTTTAGTTGTTTTATTATTGGATTGTCACATGCTGTTTTTATCATTGTTGTTAGCCACCCCGAGTCTACGGAGAGGGGCAGCATACAAATCCAATAAATTATTAATTAATTAATTTAAAATAAAATAAAATAAAATAAAATAAAATAAAATAAAAATAAAATAAAATAAAATAAAATAAAATAAAATAAAATAAAATAAATAAAATAAAGTAACGTAACGTAACATAACATAACATAACATAAAATAAAATAAAAAATAAGTTTATTTAGTGCAATCTCCATTAACAGTGCTTCTTGTTATTTAGCAAGGATTGGAAATGGTAATATTTCCAGTTCTGAATATCAGAGCTGTTGGCCTGACATTGGTGTACAGCAGCTTTCTTGACCTGGTGCTGTTCTGTCGGATGCTACCTATTGCTAAACAGCAATAGCGTGACACCCGTCGTGATTGGATAAGAATAACTGTTTTGAATGCCAGCCTCTGATTGGTCGAGCAACGGCCGGCGCCAGTTCTAAATAGCTATCAAAGCCGTGCCTTTTCCAACCGACTGCCTATAAATAAGCACCAGTTCCTTTTAGACGTATCTTTTGATTCTAGCTTTTCCACTGTTGTTTTGCTGCTGTTCTGGTTACTGAATAAACAAGTTAACTATAGCAAGTCCAGCCGTGATTTCTGACAACAGGTGCCCTCTAGAACAGTGATGGCAAACCTATGGCACGGGTGCCAAAGATGGCATGCGGAGCCATATCTTCTGGCACGCAAACTATTGGATGCTGAAATAGCCGTTGCCCTAGCTCAGCTCCAATGTGTATGTGTGTGCCAGCCAGCTGATTTTTGGCTCGCACAGAGGCTCTGGGAGGGAGTTTTTGGCTTTCAGAGAGCCTGAAGGGGGAAAGCCTTTGGAGCCTGGGGAAAACACGAGCCTACTGGGCCCACCAGAAGCTGGGAAACAGGCCATTTCCAGCCTCCAGAGGGCCTCCAAGGGCAGGGGGAACTGTTTTTGCCCTCCTCATACATTAAATTATGGCTGTGGGCACACGCACATGCCCACTCTCTTTTGGCACCCAAGGGAAAAAAGGTTCACCATCACTGCTCTAGAAGTTGGGTTAACTTACTGCCATCCATACACAACAAACCCAAAAGCTAAAGTATTTAATCTGTTATATATAGTAACTAAAGAGCATCTGGCTAGGCTGACTGAGAACAAAGCTGTGCTTTCTCTCTGGCCCATCTCTAGTACAGTCACCATTGCCACCACTTCCTGGCTGTAAAAATGAATGCTATCATCGTCTTCTTACTCACAGCACCTTACAAATGTATCCCATGCCTGTAGTTTTCCAGCTTCAGTTCAAAACTCAAGCTTTCCAGTCTTGAGCCATTTTAAGCCTTTCAGAACAAATGTCCCATTCTAGGAGCAGCCCCAGTTTAAATTGGCTGCATGGCCTCCTTTCCAGCATCTAGTAATTGCTCAGAGCAGCCATTTAGCTCAGAGCTGCTAAGCTGTTGCATTCTTGGCATTTTTAAATAATTTGCAGTTGATCCTGCAGTGACCTTTTAAGTCAGTGAATTCTCTTCAAACATAGAAACTTATGCTTTGTGGGGTCCCCAAATTTGGCTGCTTTAAGACTTGTGGACTTCAACTCCCAGAATGCTGGCTGGAGAATTCTGAGAGTTGAAGTCCACAAGTGTTAAAGTTGCCAAGTTGGAAGTCCTCTGCCTTACAAGTCCCAGTGGGCACCCTTTTAGTGTTTGATACTCAGTTGAAACATAGAAACATAGAAGACTGATGGCAGAAAAAGACCTCATGGTCCATCTAGTCTGCCCTTATACTATTTCCTGTATTTTATCTTACAATGGATATATGTTTATCCCAGGCATGTTTAAATGCAGTTACTGTGGATTTACCAACCACGTCTGCTGGAGGGAAGCATCCCCCTTCCCCACTTCCTGCCCACAGTACTGCAACTTTCATTTGGAGTACAATAAAACTGAGACTTCCATGATATTTTCTCAGTATGTACCACATTGATACTTAAAAAACAACAACTATATTTCAAGATAACATTTTCTCTAGGGAAAATGACATTCTGGATATTTTCAAGGGTGAAAGTCTTGAAGCACTGTGGATTTGGATTTTTGAAAGGTTCCCTTTGTTTGACAGTTCTTAGTTCTTACGTAACTGAATGGAAAATTATCTGTGCATTTAAAAGCACTCGAAACTGGAGTTTTTAGTCTTGAAAAGCGATCACTGGTAATGGTGTGGTTTGGAAAATAACAATGGAGTAATTAAGAAACAAATATGAGATAGCACTGTGCTGCAGCAGGCAGAAATGCTAAACACTTTTCTACTTTCAAGACCATAGGATGTGATAGTACTAGTGAGGCCACACTTGGACAGGGGTGGGCTACTGCCCGGACAGGGGGCAATGCAGCGGGGTAGCAAAAATGGAGCTGCACCCCAGAGCACCCAATTTGCACTGAAAGATGTTGAAAGAAAATGCAGGGTGTCCTGCATGAGCCACGCCCATGGTGTGGTAGTAAAAATTTCAGTAGCCCTTCACTGCACTTGGAATATTGCATCCAAGGGTGGTGTCATGTGCATGTGGTGGCATGGAATTATGACTCCCCCCCCCCCCCCGGCAACCCGCCGTTTTGCACGTGAACTGAAAAGGGTTCACCATCACTGGCATAGGGCTTCCAGCTTATAGTAGTGGGTTGGCTATATGTACAGAATTGCACTAGGAGTGGTGTGTATTAACCTGCCTCCTCTTCAGCGGTAGGTTGCTCACGGTTTTGTGAACCTGTAGCGCCGCCAGTGGGAGACTCCACTCACTTGCCCAGAACACTTCTGCAGAAGCATCATGTGCACAAGCACACAGACAAACCGGTAACAAAGGGTTTTAGAACCCACTAGCTATCGTGCAAGCTGCTTACAGTCAAAATAAATAAACAAGTGCAATTGCTCATTATCACATGTTGCATAAGCATTCATTAACTTGGTTTCTTTGTCTTTGCTTTTGTTTCATATTGCCCTGCTGCTACAACACCTTCATACTTTACAGGGGAGGATCTCATGCCTCATATGGGAAATTATGCATGTGTGTTCTGCCCTTGTTTTTCCATGTGGTAGCCTGAATATCAGACATTTTAAGAAATATTTGTTTTATTATGACTAATTTTTTGCATCTCCATTCATTTTATGCCAAACATCTTGCGCGATTGCTTTAAAAAGAAACACTACTGTAGTGTTATGTGTTAGTGTTAGCTCAGTGCTGGAGAAGAGGCCAGTTAATAAACACCCTTCCAATGTAATTCTGGACATGTAGCCAACACATGTATGAGGTGGCTACAATTTCTCCAGTTGGCAAAATATGGTAAAGCTAAGCACTGAAATAAAAATCTGCAGTAAAGATATTCATTCTCTTCTGTGACAATGTGGCCATATTGCTAGGAGCACAGAAAACTTTCTCTTCCACTATCCTATCTGCTCAAGGTATAATTGGATTAAATTGTTTCAAATAGAGAATAGAGCTTTATCTTGCTTGACAAATGTATCTTTTAGCTTCACAAATGTATCTTTTTCTTTTATGTACACTGAGAGCATATGCACCAAGACAAATTCCTTGTGTGTCCACTTGGCCAATAAAGATTTCTATTCTATTCTATCTTCTTGCCAGCATCCAATGATAGAATCCACAAAACTAACTATGCTGGCTTTACAAAGAGTTTACAATAAATGTAGGCTGTTCTAAAATTGGACTTAGACTGCACTGAGAGTGGGTAGGATTGTTCTCATATCTGAGGTTTAAGACTGATCTTGCTTCAACTGCTTTGTAAAATGTTATATAAAGGCCAGACTGTTGATTTGCATTGCAAGTATGTTTCCACGTTCATTTGCATTACAAATATCTTTCCACATTCTGTAATTAATTAAATTTGCTATGGCAATCCTAAAGGCAATGGAATATTGCCAATGCAAATATTCTAATGCAGTGGTTCACAACCTTCCTAATGCCGTTAACCTTTA
Source organism: Erythrolamprus reginae (assembly GCF_031021105.1). Lineage (NCBI taxonomy): Eukaryota > Metazoa > Chordata > Lepidosauria > Squamata > Dipsadidae > Erythrolamprus > Erythrolamprus reginae. The sequence goes on from NC_091950.1 coordinate 51,344,302, forward strand.
ATACAGTTCCTCATGTTGCGGTGATCCCTCACCATAAAATAATAAAATTATTAGGAAACTCAGGGGTGGGTTCTAACTTATCACGTTGCCCGTTTGCTTCCTCCTACACAGCGCAGTATTGAATTGTTCTTTTAAAACTGCAGAAAAAAGAAAAGCTGAAAGCAAAATGGCAATACATGCACAGTGTCGGAAATTCGGCTTCTGCGCATGCTCAGAAGTTCCCATGGTACAGATTTTTGATTTGTTTTACAGCAGTCTATTTGCATGTGGGTGGACCCGCATGGAGACAGATAGAGGAGCAGTATCTCCAGCGGTGGGTTATGAGCCAGAACACAAACTTGCACTCGCCAGTGCAGCTCATAAGGGTTTTTTACTTCCACACATGCTGAAACACAGGCACACCTGCGGCTCCATGCATGGTTTTGCTTCCTCCACAGATGCAGCAGCAAAATCGCGCTGGTCTTGCAAGAACTTATAAGCCGCGGCGGTGAGCGCAATTTACCGTTCCGGCTCGTAGCCCACTGCTGAGTATCTCAGTTCCTAAGACCATCGTAAACAATTGATTTATATACCCAATCCCATGGGACTCAGGGTGGCTTAAAACAATGAAGTAATACAATAGTGCATTAGAAGTCAAATATAACAATAGAAACAATAAAACCCCAGTTTACTAATCAATAAAGCCCCCTGCATTCCACTATACCAGTGATTTTCAACCTTTTTTGAGCCGCGGCACATTTTTTACATTTACAAAACCCTGGGGCACATTGAGCGGGGGGGGGGCGGCTAAAAAAAGTTTGGACAAAAAAATTCTCTCTTCCTCCCCTTCGCTCTATTTCTTTCTCCCTCCCTCTTTCTCTCCCTTCCTTCCTCTTTCTTTCTCTCTCTCTCCATCCCTCTTTCTTTCTCTTCCTTCCTCTCTTTTTTGCTCTCTTTCTCTCTCCCTCCCTACGTCCCTCTGTCTTTCTCTCTCCTTCCCTCCCTCCCTCTCTCTCTCTCTTGCTTTCTTTCTCTAGTTCTTTTTCTCTCTCTCTCGCTCTTTCTCTTGCTTTCTCTCTTTCTCTCTCTCTTGCTTTCTTTCTCTCTTTCTTTCTCTCTCTCTTGCTTTCTTTCTCTCTGAGCTTCGCGGCACACCTGACCATATCTCACGGCACACTAGTTGAAAAACACTGCACTATACAATCGTACGCACATACATACATACATACCAAACAAACATTGCTTTTTTCTAATGGTCTTAGGCGACCCCTGTTAAAGGGTCATTCGACCCCCCCAAAGGGGTCGCCACCCACAGGTTGAAAACTAATCAAAGACAAATGTAGCTTCAATATACAGTACATGTCTTTTGCCACTTTATAAGGTGAAGGAAAAATGTTATGAAATTCTGTGACTAAAAAGGCTAAGTCTAAAGTTTATGAATCCTGCTTAGCATGGTTTCTCTATATTTAGACAAGTATATGTCTTGTCTCACATTCTGGACATAAAGCGTTTCAACTCCTACCCTCAAAACGTCGCTACAGAGCATTGCACACCAAGACAACTAGACACAAAAACAGTTTTTCCCGAACGCCATCACTCTACTAAACAAATAATTCCCTCAACACTGTCAGACATTTACTAAATCTGCACTTTTATTTTACTAGTTTTTCTCATCATTCCTATCATCCTTTTCCTCCCACTTAGGACTATATGACTGTAACTTGTTATTGTATCCTAAGATTTTTATTAATATTGATTGTTTCTTCATTGCTTATTTGACCCCTATGACAATCATTAAGTGTTGTACCACACGATTCTTAACAAATGTATCTTTTTATTTTATGTACGCTGAGAGCATATGCACCAGGACAAATTCCTTGTCTGTCCAATCACACTTGGCCAATAAAATTCTATTCTATTCTATTCATATTTTAGTAAGTTAAAAAGGTACCTGCGGTCTATAGATAAGTTACAAATAGGGTAGACAATGTAATGTGGTTTAGAACGTTATTGTAAATAAAGGTGGGATAAATATGTAATAAATAAATAAATGCCATATTTAGCCAAAAGAATTGAGAGAACTTCTGAACTGGGAAAGATAAAGGGCTTTTCTCTTTTAGGGAAACACTCTGCTAAGTTTAAATTGACAAATAGACTTTTGTCTCCTGATGTGTATCCAGAATTGGTTTTTCTATGTGGTTTTGTAAAACATTTTATAGAAAAAATTATTTGCGTTTTAGTTAGTTAGTTACAGGGGTAGGTTCCTTCCAGTTCGGACCAGTTCGTCCAAACTGGTAGTGATCCACTGGTGATGTCACAATGATGTGACTAACCCAATTCAGTCAGTGCTGGTCGTGGACGCTACCATCTTTTATTTTAATTTATTTTTTCTTCTGAGCATGCGCACAAGCGGAGTTCCAGCACTGTGCATGTGGTCGCCATCTTGTTTTCAGATTATTATGTTTATTTTATTTTTATTTTTTGGCACTGCGCATGCATGTGTGTGCAAAGCATGTGCACACACATGCGGCATGCAAAGCAAATGCATGTCCACACAGCACGCCGACATGGTGTGGTCACACAGTGTGGAAGGAAGTGAACCGGCGCAAGGTAAGTAGGAACCAATCCCTGGTTAGTTAGTTTAGTTAGTTTAGTTAGTTTAGTTAGTTTAGTTAGTTTAGTTAGTTTAGTTAGTTTAGTTAGTTTAGTTAGTTTAGTTAGTTTAGTTAGTTTAGTTAGTTTAGTTAGTTTAGTTAGTTAGCTTTTTAATCCCACTGTTATTTTTATAAATAACTCATGGCAGCAAACATACTCCCAGTAAGATGGGTTGGCCTAAGTGAGAGCAATTGGCCCAAAGTCACCCAGCCAGCTCTCATGAATAAGGTGGACCCAGAACTTAGAATCTTTCATTTTCTAGCCTGATGCCTTAACCACTAGATCAAACTGACATGCCCTACCATATTTTTCAGACTTTATGATGCACCGGAGTGTAAGACATACCTTATATCTTATATGGGGTGGGAAATAGGGAGGAAAAACTACCTACCAGGTATTGACCTGGCTAGCGTCCTTAGTCTGTTCAGCGTCAGCACATTATCCCATCCCCTGGTTAGGGCTGAACCTTTTTCAGAAGGAGTAGGGATAAAAACAAGCCTGCAAAGACTTAACCCTGCTGTTCTGTTTAAGAAAAATAACAAATCTTCTGTTCGGGTCACATACGACCCGGACCGAAAACTCTTCATTTGCAGTGCTTATGTTTGGTCTTTTTGAAAGCTTTTTTCACTTGGAAAGTAGTCTGAACATTTCTGCACACAATGATATGAAAATTGAAATGAAAAAAGTAAATCTTATTGGTTTATTTTGCGGATATAATGCATGCCCCCCCTGTTTTTGTGAAATTTTTTTCAATTTATGGATAGTTTTGCTTGCAAAATGCATTCTATTTTACTAAAGTTGCTATGGGATTGGTAGCTTGAACATTTCTGAACATAATGATATGAAAATTGAACTGGAAAAATTGATGCATATTGGTTTATTTTGTTGATGAAATGCACGCCCCCCCGTTTTTTTTAAATAGTCTTCACTTTATGGATAGTTTTGCTAGCAAAATACATTCTATTTTACTAAAGTTGGTGTGGGATTGGTAGCTTGAACATTTCTGAACATAATGATATGAAAATTGAACTGGAAAAATTGATGCATATTGGTTTATTTTGCACATAAAGTATGCCTCAATTATTTCAATTTATATAAAAATTATGCTGTTAATTTCAAACTTACATACTTTTTTTTAGTAAAATGGATTTGTTTCATAAAATTAGTTCTCTGGCTACAATGTGGTTGATTTTCAAAAGGATATTCCAAATATTTCTAGACAAATATGTATAAACAGTGACAATAATGGCACACAGCAAGGCCGAGGGGGGGGTGGCCCTTTTGTGGCAAAAATAAACCAATAAGAACCATTTTTTTCAGTTCATTTATATTTTTCTTATATTCAGAAATGTTCAATTTAGTATATCAAACCTCTTGGGGGAAAATTCCTTAGGGATTTGTAGCCTTAAAAAATAGAAATTGACACGAAATTAAAAAAGGATGGGGGGAGGGGCTTTTTGATCAAAATAAAAATATAAGTCTCAATTTTTCCAGTTCAATTTTCATATCATTATGTTCATAAATGTTCAAACTAGTTTTCCAGTTGAAAAAGTTTTCAAAAAGATCAAATTCAAGTACCTAAAAAAATTATTTTTGGTCCGGTCACATACGAACAGAAACAGATTCAAAGTTATGATTTTTTTTTGCCCAGAAAACAATTAGCCACCACCCCAAAAATATTTTTTGATGATCAGCATTGTTAAATTGAGTAAATGAATGCCTAAGATTTTAAAGAATATTTCGGATTTGGAGCATAAAAAAATAAAAAGTGAAAATGGTTGCAAGCAGCCAAGGGGGGGGGGGAGGCCTTATTTCTGATGTTAAAAAACCAATAAGAATCATTTTTTTCAGTTCCTTTATATTTTTCTTATATTCAGAAATGTTCAAGCTACCAATCTCACACCAACTTTAGTAAAATAGAATGCATTTTGCAAGCAAAACTATCCATAAATTGAAAAAAATTTCACAAAAACGGGGGGGGCGTGCATTATATCCGCAAAATAAACCAATAAGATTTACTTTTTTCATTTCAATTTTCATATCATTGTGTGCAGAAATGTTCAGACTACTTTCCAAGTGAAAAAAGCTTTCAAAAAGACCAAACATAAGCACTTCAAATGAAGAGTTTTCGGTCCGGGTCGTATGTGACCCGAACATAAGATTTGTAACTTTTTTTGCCCAGCAAAAACTAAGCCCCCCACCCCCCCAAAAAAATTCTCATAGAGAGAACCCCTGAAATGATAAATAGTCATGAAATTTCAAGTTTCAGATATGCAGGGAAAAATTTTTACAGGGACTCAAACTTGGCTTCGGGTCACATACGACCCGAACAGAACAGCAGGGTTTTAAGGCAGGAAAAACTGCTTTGAAGGGACTAGGAATAAAAATAAATGCTGCAAGCCAGGAAGATCATTAGCATGGTGTTGGGCCTGAAAAAGCCCTTTTCAGAGGGAGTAGGAATGAAAACAAAGCTGCAAAGACTTAGGGCTGGAAATAACCTTCTTCAGAGGGAGCAGGAAGCTGGGAAGATCATTAGCACCTACTTAGGGCTGGAAGAAAAAAGCTTTGAAAAAGCTACATTTGGAGTGTAAGATGTACCCAAATTTTCAGCCTCTTTTAAGGAAGAAGAAGGTGCATGTTATACTCCAAAACATATGATATATCGAATATTCCCTCTTTATTTCTTGGGTCAATATCAATTCAACATATATTTTCTTCATTTTACTAAAAAAAGAAGTTAAAATGGAAAAGGAGATACTTCTTATCTGTCCTAGAATAATCCAAATGAGTCTTTGACATCTAGCATCCCTTATGATGGAACAGAATTCTAGGATATATTGGCAACAATTTTTGAATTCAGTAGGATTGATCTCTCTTGACTGTAAATCAAAATATAAATATTCAGCTTTGCAAAAAAAAGATATCATCTTGACTTAGCCTTATTAAGTAGAAATAAAGAAAGTGAACATACAAAGTTCAACCATGGGTTTTGCTTGGCCTAGTTTTGTATTAATAACAGGGAGCATAGAATTTTTTCCCCTAAAGTTCACTCTTCACTCTTTCACACTTAACAGATTCTTCTTATCTGCTGAATCATGCAGTCCCAGGAACACTGAACCATGGCATTCTCTAAACATCATTAATCAGTACTAAATAGGTAATGTCTCAAAGAAAGCCAAAAGAGTGGAGCAAAGGCTAAAAACTAGCTGCTAGAATATTGAATAGACTGGTCAAGAATATTTCTACTTTTATAGAATTGGTAAATTTCTTCATTTATATACATGCCACCCTTTCCAGAAACCACAGCATCAGATGCATTTTTTTCCAATAACTTCTTTACACATTATAATGGTTAAACATTAGAACTAATTAAGTCCAGCCTGATTTTATTTTATTTCTTTATTTATTATGTCAAAAACGTGTACAAGATAGCAGGTATTGGTATAAACATAAACATAAGCAAAGTAGATACAGGTAAATTAGGACATTAGGACAATAAGACAGGGATGACACGCACAATGGTGCGCTTATGCATGCCCCTTACAAACCTCTTAAATATGGGGTGAGGTCAATTGTAGACAGTCTAAGGTTAAAGTTTTTTGGTGTTTGGGGAAGAAACCAGAGTCAGGCAGTGCATTCCAGGCATTTATCACTCTATTGCTGAAATCATATTTTCTGCAATCAAGTTTGGAGTGGTTTAGATTGAGTTTGAATCTATGGTGTGCTTCTGTATTGTTGCAGTTGAAACTGAAGCATTCATTGAAAGGTAGGACATTGTGGCAGAAGATTTTATAAACCACATTTAGGTCAGATCGAAGATGACATAGCTCTAAGCTATCCAAACTCAAAATTTCAAGTCTGGTGGAATAAGGTATTCTGTAGCGAGTAGAGGAGTGGAATATTGTAAAATATTTCTGGACTCTCTCAATTGTATTAATGTCCAAAATGCAGTATGGGTTCCATACCAGTGAGCTGTATTCGAGAATTAGTCTAGCAAATGTTTTCTATGCTCTGGTTATCAGTATAATATTGCCAGAGAAGAAGCTACGCAAGATTAAATTAACAATTCTTAGTGCCTTTTTGGCAATGTTGTTACAGTGGGCTCTGGCACTTAGGTGATTAGATATGAGTACGCCAAGGTCCTTGACAGAGTTATAGTCATCTGCAAGGTTGTTATCCTCCAAGCATGTATTTTGTGTTCTGATTCTTTTTGCCAATGTGTAAGACAGAACATTTGTTGATTGAGATTTGAAGTTGCCAGTTGTCTGACCATTCTGATACATGGTCAAGGTCTTTTTGAAGGGCAGCAGTGTTATCAGTGATGTTGTAAAGTTTAACATTGTGAGTAAAGAGAATGCAGTTGCTTTTAATATGATCACAAAGGTCATTTATGTAAAGAATAAATAGTGCTGGTCCTAGAACGCTGCCTTGAGGGATACCACTATTGACAGAAGCAAGATTTGGGTACTCCCTATTTTAGCTACTTGTCTGTTTGACAGAAACACAGTTATCCACTCATGAAGGGGACCAGAGATGCCATAAGATTTTTGTTTCTGAAGTAGCTTGTCGTGCACTACTGAATCAAAGCTTTACAAAAGTCTATATAAATTGCATCTTGAGTGAGTTGTGTAGTCCATATATTTTTTCAGTGTAGAAGTTGCATAATGTGCATAAGAAATATTAAGTATAATTCTAGGGGCATGATATTTGGGGGCATGAATGTACATGTATGCAAAAAGTAGTTGAGAACCCAAAAGGTTTACAAGATTTTTTAGCTAAATCATATTATTTACAACCACTGATTTGAAATTTTAATGTATGGAAGAGTAAGGTGACAATGATTGTGAGGAAAAATGAAGTAAATGACTGCAAGTTATACATAAATAGTTTAAAAAAACAGAACAGTAAAATGATACGGGGCATCTCCAGTGACACTGGTTTCACAATGGCAGGTGTGCCTGCTGTTAAAATCTTGTTTTCTTTTGTTTTAATGCACCTTGCATGCATTTTCCCCAGGCTCTTTATATTTTATGTTTGGTATGTATGTGTTGTCTTGTTTTAATATGATAGGGTTTTATATATTTCTTTTTAATATTAGATTTGTTTCACTATAATATTGTTTTTATCATTGTTGTGAGCCACCCCGAGTCTTCAGAGAGGGGCGGCATACAAATCTAATAAATTATTATCATTATCATTACCATTACTCACAAATAAAAAGAGCCGGGTTTGGATTATTCAGTTGCAACCACTATTTTAAAGCTAGTGAGTACAGTATGGGGAAATACTTGGAAGAAATTTTAAAATATGCAAACATTATTAGAAAGATGGTGGAAACTATGTGACTTATTGAGAGGAATGAATATTTGTCTAAAGAAATGAAGGTGGCTATATTTAAGTGCATGCTATAGCTCAGTGATGGCGAGCCTTTTTTTCCTTGGGTACCGAAAGAACTTGGGTACACACTACCGTGCATGCGTGAGTTCCCATACCCATAATTCAATGCCTGGGGAGGGTGAAAACAGCTTCCCCCACCCCCTGGAGGCCCTCTGGAGGCTGGAAACAACCTGTTTCCCAATTTCTGATAGGCTCATGTTTCACCCTCTCCAGGCTCCAAAGGCTTCCCTAGAGTGGGGAGAGTAAAAATGCCCTCCCCCATTCCCCCCAGAGGCTCTCTGGAAGTCAAAAACACCCCCCAGAGCCCTGTGCAAGCTAAAAATCAGCTGGCCAGCATACAGTGCACGTTGGAGCCGAGCTAGGGCAACAGCTCGTGTGCCAACAGATACGTCTCCGTGTGCCACCTGTGACACCCATGCCATAGGTTCGCCATCACATGCTGTAGCCTATTTTGTTAGATAGAAGTAGATTTGAGTATATTAAAAGAAAGAAACATATAATGGAGCACAAGGAGAATAGGTTGTTTAATAATGATGGAAGGGAAGGTAGGTTTTGAATTATTAAGGATAAAATGAAAAAATTAGCAAACACTACAAAAGAAATATCTTGGAGTATGTTGCTCAATTCAATAAGGATTGAATTGTGAATTAAATACTGTATATTTAAAAGAGTAACTGGGCTTAGGGGGGAAACAAAGAAAATAAACATCAGATGGAATTGATCAGATTCTCAAAAAGAAAAGTGAAAATCTAAAACAAAGAGCAATGTCTGAAGTAGTGTATGATTGTGTTGGAAACAATGATAGTCTATAAGGCTAGAAAGGAAATATATGAGCACTAATCCCAAATCTGCTGCTATCCTCAGCTAACTTCTTGCCTGATTAAGTTCTCACTCCTGGATGTCCCAAAACTCTTTAATTCTAGTCCTGGCATATGCCCGTGATATCAAAGAAATAACATTTGTCTCTCTTCATCAAAATACCATCATATTATTTGTTACCTCCAATAGCTCCAGCAACAAAGTCCATCTGCACCCAAGTCAGCTGTGTTTGCTCATCCAGGAAAAAATGTTTGAAGAAGAATCTGTTTTTCTGGGAAGGAGAACTCTGGAGAGAGTTCTTGAACAATAGGTGCTGAAGTCAATAGCACCAGCTCTCAGCACTTCTCTCTGAAGGTGAATTGAAAGAGGTATATCACTGGAATTTGGAAATTGCCCCCAGAACATGGACAATTCATAACGTCATAGCAGCCAGCTGCAATTGTTACAAAGGACGGAGACCTTTCTTCTGGTGCCTTTTGCCCTGTAAACTGAAGTGTTAACTCTGAGTTGAACCAGACCAGATAATGGATAGTCTCTTAACTTAAAAAGTGAAATTCTGCTTGACTTGCTGAATCTGTTGCCCCAGCAGAAAATGAGAATACAGTATTCTGATATTCAGATGAGATGGCCCTAAGTAAACAATTCCCCCCTCTCTTCCCTCCCTCTGTCACTCCCTTTCTCTCCCTCCCTCCCTCTCTCCCTCTCCCTCCCTCCCTCCCTCCCTCCTTCCTTCTTTCCGTTGGGCACATGTCTAGAGTTCTCTGGGATCCAAACTGCTACATCAGTTATTTCAGTAGTAAGATTGTGAAAGACCCTTTCTCTGCAAAATATTCATTCAGTAAAGCCAGTACTAGGCCAAACGAATGGATTACTTGTCCAAGGCACAGTTGGATGGATTCATACAGTATGCTGTATTATAAACTGCATTTTTTAAACTATAATACCTTGATTCACACAGTGAATTGCTAAATAAGCAAGTAATTCAGATAATTTGCTTTAAAAGAATTGCCTTAAGCCAGTCTACTCCAACCTGATGCCCTCCAGTTTTGTTTGAACCTCAATTACAAGCATGCAATTATGGATGTTGCAATTCACATTTGGTGTGAGAAATTTTCCTAGCCTCTTTGTAGGTGCCCAATATACATAGACAATTCAGTGTAAGATACCGTAATTACACTGGGAATCATGCCTCAAACCAAAGGGTAAGTTGAGAAAGAAGAGTATGAAAATGCAGTTAACCAATAGCTTTGTCCAGTTAACACTTAACCATTCTAAGTGAGTGATTAACAACGTTACTTCACATTTAGTCCATGTCATTCTGTACCTCTTGCCAAGTATGAACAGGAGTGTGTCATTATATATGTCCCTCCTGATATTCTTGATTTTGACTGAAGAGTTATTTGAGTTCTTATGTGCAATGTATTTTATAAGCATCTTTAACCTACTGCATCTAGTTTGTGTCTGTTTCCATGGTCCACTGATATCTTAGTTAATACACTATGTACGTATCTTACCATCACCACCCCATAGAAAGAGTTGCAAGTATTATATTATTAGGAAAAAAATGAAGTTAGTTTCAGCTCAAATCCACAAGATCAGTGCTTTTAGCTGCTGGAAGAGAAGTAAATTAAGTACCGTATTGTTCAGAGTATAAGACGCACCCTTTTCCTCCCTAAAAGAAACTAAAAATTTCGGGTGTGTCTTATACTCTGAATGTAGCTTCCCCCCCCCCAAGCTTTTTAAAAAGCCATAACTAGCTGCTAATGATGTTTCTAGCTCTTTCATTGTTGTTCTCTGCAAAAAATGTTTTCCAAGATCTAAGTCTTTGCAGTTTTTTTCCCCATTGCTCCGAATGTTTCTTTCCAGCACTAACCTAAGATGCATCTTGTACTCTGGTGCATCTTATACTCTGAAAAATATGGTATGTATTTCACTAGGAAGTGTTTTTTCCATTGACCAGACAGAAGTTTAAAAACCTTCAGATTTCAAAATATACATGGATTAGATAAAATATTATCTGGCACAGAAGAAGAAATGATTTCAAAACGATATAATTTCCTACTACAATATAATTTACATGAAGAAGTAGTTAAAGGATCACCTGGCTCAGAATTTTGGCTATTCAATAAATTTGTCAGAATTGGAAAAAATTTGAGAGGTAAACTATAAATTGACATTCGCAGTAGCCTACTAAGAAAATATTTATAAAATGTTTTACAGATGGCATCTTCCTCCAGCATGATTGGCAAAAATGTTTCCAAAGGTCTCCCCAAAGTGTTGGAAATGCAAAAAAGAAAAGGGGACGTACTACCATCTCTGGTCGACCTGCCCCAAAGTGAAGCTATTTTGGAATAAAATTAAAATCTCCTTAGAACAAATTATTTCTTGAGAGATTGAAATGAAACTGGAACTACAGTGTTCCCTCGATTTTCACGGGTTCGAACTTTGCGAAAAGTCTATACCATGGTTTTTCAAAAATATTAATTAAAAAATACTTTGCGGGTTTTCCCCCTATACCACGGTTTTTCCCACCTGATGATGTCATATATCATCGCCAGACTTTCATCTGCCTTTAATAAATATTTTTAAAAATAAACTTTAATAAATAATCATGGTGAGTAATAATCTAAATGGTTGCTAAGGGAATGGGAAATTGCAATTCAGGGGTTTAAAGTGCTAAGGGAAGGTTTGTGATACTGTTCATAGGCAAAAATAGTGTATTTACTTCCGCATCTCTACTTCGCGGAAATTCAACTTTCGCGGGCGGTCTCGGAACGCATCCCCCGCAAAAATCGAGGGAACACTGTATTCTTACCGGGTATCTTTAGGGGAGAAACCAAGAAAGAAGATAGATATACACTACTCAAAAAAATAAAGGGAACACTTAAACAACACAATATAACTCCAAGTAAATCAAACTTCTGTGAAACCAAGCTGTCCACTTAGGAAGCAACACTGACAATCAATTTCACATGCTGTTGTGCACATTCAGCTTTGTACAGAACAAAGTATTCAATGACAATACACTTCATTCATTCAGATCTAGGATGTGTTATTTGAGTGTTCTCTTTATTTTTTTGAGCAGTATAGAATGCTCCATATTACCACTGCTGCCAAAATTGTGTATGTGCAGAGCTGGAAAACCGACTTGATCCCGACTATGTTAACTGTTGTTAGAAAAACCTTAGAATGTGCTGAAATGAATAAATTATCAATGGAACTTCAGGATAAAGATGAATCAGGCTTTTACAAAGCATGAGCAATTGGCTAAAACAAAATAAATATGAAAAACTACTATAAAATAGTTCTATAAATGAAGAAACCATATAAAATTATATTACTCTACTTTCTGTGTATTCCATATGAAATAATTAGATATTTATGTATGTAATATAAATGAAATAATTGTTGAAAAAGAAATGGCTGACTCAATTCAAGGGAAATATTTCTTCACCCAGAGGGTCCTTAGTTTATGGAATTCACTTCCAGAAGAGGTTGTGACAACTGTCAGCCTTGATAGCTTCAAGGCAGGATTAGACAGATTCATGAATGCCAAGTGTTATTGAAATGGATGTCCATGTGCCGCCTCTGTGTTGCTTGAGGCAGGCAGGATTCCCTTGATTACCATTTGTTGGGGGTCAGGGAAAAGGAAGGGATATAGCATTGCTTCCAGCTGTACGGATTCAGCTCCAGTGATCTTAGAAGCCGATGTCTTAGAAGAACTTGAACGATTAAAGATAAATAAGGCAATGGGTCCAGATGGCATCCACCCCAGAGTTCTTAAAGAACTCAGATCTGTCATTGCTACCCCCCTGACTGATTTGTTTAACCAATCCTTGTTAACAGGAGAAGTTCCTGAGGATTGGAGAATGGCCAGTGTTGTGCCTATTCACAAGAAGGGCAGTAGAGAAGAAGCTGGTAACTACAGGCCAGTTAGCTTGATATCAGTTGTAGTTAAAATGATGGAGACTCTACTCAAAAAGAGGATAAATCAGCATCTAAAAAACAATAACTTATTAGACCCAAATCAGCATGGCTTTACTGAAGGCAAATCATGTCAGACTAATCTCATTGATTTCTTTGACTATGTCACAAAGGTGTTGGATGAAGGTGGTGCCGTGGATATTGCCTACCTGGACTTCAGCAAAGCCTTTGATACGGTTCCACATAAAGAGCTGATAGATAAATTAGTGAAGATTGGACTTAATCCCTGGATAGTTCAATGGATTTGCAGCTGGCTGAAGCGTAGACATCAGAGAGTTATTGTTAATGGCGAGTATTCTGAGCAGAGTCAGGTTACAAGCGGTGTGCCACAAGGATCTGTTCTGGGTCCTATTCTTTTTAATATATTTGTGAGTGACATAGGGGAAGGTTTGGTAGGGAAGGTTTGCCTATTTGCCGATGACTCTAAAGTGTGCAATAGGGTTGATATTCCTGGAGGCGTCTGTAATATGGTAAATGATTTAGCTTTACTAGATAAATGGTCTAAGCAATGGAAACTGCAGTTTAATGTTTCCAAATGTAAAATAATGCACTTGGGGAAAAGGAATCCTCAATCTAAGTATTGTATTGGCAGTTCAGTGTTGGCAAATACTTCAAAAGAAAAGGATTTAGGGGTAGTGATTTCTGACAGTCTCAAAATGGGTGAACAGTGCAGTCAGGCGGTAGGGAAAGCAAGTAGGATGCTTGGCTGCATAGCTAGAGGTATAACAAGCAGGAAGAGGGAGATTATGATCCCACTATATAGAATGCTGGTGAGACCACATTTGGAATACTGTGTTCAGTTCTGGAGATCTCACCTACAAAAAGATATTGACAAAATTGAACGGGTCCAAAGACGGGCTACAAGAATGGTGGAAGGTCTTAAGTATAAAACGTATCAGGAAAGACTTAATGAACTCAATCTGTATAGTCTGGAGGACAGAAGGAAAAGGGGGGACATGATCGAAACATTTAAATATATTAAAGAGTTAAATAAGGTCCAGGAGGGAAGTGTTTTTAATAGGAAAGTGAACACAAGAACAAGGGGACACAATCTGAAGTTAGTTGGGGGAAAGATCAAAAGCAACATGAGAAAATATTATTTTACTGAAAGAGTAGTAGATCCTTGGAACAAACTTCCAGCAGATGTGGTAGATAAATCCACAGTAACTGAATTTAAACATGCCTGGGATAAACATATATCCATCCTAAGATAAAATACAGAAAATAGTATAAGGGCAGACTAGATGGATCATGAGGTCTTTTTCTGCCGTCAGACTTCTATGTTTCTATGTTTCTATATTTCTTTCTGCTCAAGATCCCCATGGACAATTGGTGGGCCACTGTGTGATGCAGAATGCTGGACTCGATGGGCTTTGGCCTGATTCAGCATGGCTCTTCTTATGTTCTTATATTAATTTATTGAAAACAGTTTTTTATATAATAATAGAATAGAATAAGGATAATGATATTGTAAACTGTAAATATACAAGAAAATAGTACCAAGAAGCTGTAAAAGAAAATTATTAATGTTTTACTTGTCTTTGATTTAGTTGTATGTTATGTTGTATGTTGTAAGTTTGTTGTAACTTATTATTGTAAGTTAATTTTAAGCAAAAATTAATAAAGAGTATTTTTTTAAAAAAGGGAAAAGACTCAGGAAGCAATTCATGGTCATATATAAATTATCTGCTAGATTATTTCTGGATGTAGTATGCCATACAAAGTCAAGTAAAAGCATGATTAATGTAAAGGGCGTAAACTGCCATTTTTAGCAAGCTACTTTATAGATCTCCTATAGAACTTCCTCATAAATGGAAAACTAAAACCAACAGTATTCTGGCCTCTGGATTCAGAAGTTTATGAAGATTTATGTGCAACTATAAAATAAAATTTATTTCTTATCCAGCTTTTTTTCTCATGCAGACACTTAGGAGCAGAGCGGAGATGAAAAATGGGCAGAGAAGCTGCTGTGTGATATTTATTTATTTATTTATTTATTTATTTATTTATTTATTATTTAGATTTGTATGCCGCCCCTCTCCGCGGACTCAGGGCGGCTCACAACAAGGCATAAACAAATCGTAAGAAATCCAAATAAATTTAAATATTTAAAAAAGTTTAAAAGAGAACCCCAATATACTAACAAACACACACACAAGCATACCATACATAAATTATACTTGCCCGGGGGAGATGTTTCAGTTCCCCCATGCCTGATGGCAAAGGTGGGTTTTAAGAACTTTACGGAAGGCAGGGAGAGAAGGGGCGGTTCTAATCTCCGGGGGGAGTTGGTTCCAGAGAGTCGGGGCCACCACAGAGAAGGCTCTTCCCCTGGGGCCCGCCAACCGACATTGTTTAGTTGACGGGACCCGGAGAAGGCCCACTCTGTGGGACCTAATCGGTCGCTGGGATTCGTGCGGCAGGAGGCGGTCTCGGAGGTATTCTGGTCCAATGCCATGAAGGGCTTTAAAGGTCATAACCAACACTTTGAATTGTGACCGGAAATTGATCTGCAACCAATGCAGACTGCGGAGTGATGGCGAAACATGGGCATACCTAGGTAAGCCCATGACTGCTCTCGCAGCTGCATTCTGCACGATCTGAAGTTTCCGAACACTTTTCAGAGGTAGCCCCATGTAGAGAGCGTTACAGTAGTCGAACCTCGAGGTGATGAGGGCATGAGTGACTGTGAGCAATGAGTCCCGGTCCAGATAGGGCTGCAACTGGTGCACCAGGCGAACCTGGGCAAACGCCCCCCTCGCCACAGCTGAAAGATGGTTCTCTAATGTGAGCTGTGGATAGAGGAGGACGCCCAAGTTGCAGACCCTCTCCGAGGGGGTCAATAATTCCCCCTCCAGAGTAATGGACGGACAGATGGAATTGTCCTTGGGAGGCAGGACCCACAGCCACTCCGTCTTATCCGGGTTGAGTTGAGTCTGTTGACACCCATCCAGGCCCCAACAGCCTCCAGACACCGGCACATCACTTCCGCTGCTTAGTTGATATGCTATTCCTGGTGACCATGATGCCCACCAGGCTACCATAGAAGGGTATTTGTTGATTTTACAATTGGTTTCTTTTTTTTAAAGGGCAAGGAAACGTCAGTCTGCCAGCCATTGCAAAAGCAGCTGGAGTACCAGCCAAGACAGCTGCTTCCAGGAAAATCAAAACTATCCTTAGTTTGCTGGGTCATTTGGCATCAGGTCACTGGATACACTTACTCACGGACTGAGCCAAATACAGTTGAGCATGCCATACATACACACTATTTGCACTCTTTGAATTCACACTGGTGTTGTTTGTATGGTTCTGCAACAGTATCTTATGTATACCCAGCTCTTCGCTCATGCTACTCTGTTGCGTTCTATAAAAGGTTATACAATCAATTGTTACCTTCTAGGTCAGTGATGGCGAATCTTTTTTTCCTTGGGTGCCGAAAAAGCATGGGAATGCGCTATCATGCATGTGCAAGTGCCCACACCAATAATCCAATGCCTTGGGAGGGCAAAAACAGCTTCCCACACCCACTGAAGGCCCCCGGGAGTCCAGAAATGGCCTGTTTCCCAACTTCTGGTGGGCCTAGTAGGCTCATGTGTTGTCCTCCACAGGCTACAAAGGCTTCCCTGGAGCCAGGGGAGGGTAAAAATTCCCTCCCCCATCCCCCCCAGAGGCTCTTGGAAACCAGAAACGCCCTCCCAGAACATCTGTTAGAGCCAAAAATCAGCTGGCCGGCACACACATGCACATTAGAGCTGAGCTAGGGCAACGGCTTGCATGCCAGCAGATATGGCTCCGCGTGCCACCTGTGGCACCCGTGTCATAGTTTCGCCATCACTGTTCTAGGTTATCCTAAATTAGTGTCTATGGAGATTCTCAGTCATCCAGGTCATGGTTGTCCCAAAGGTGCTTTTTCAAGAGGCAACTGGTTTTTCTTTGAAGACATTTTGCTTCTTGTCCAAGAAGCTGCAGAGCTGAAGAGGCTTCTTGGATGAGAAGTGAAAGGTCTTTAAAGAAAAAAACCCGGAAATCTGCCTCTTAAAAAAGCACCTTTGGGATGTCCTAGTGTTTTTCAACTTCAGCAATTTTAAAGATGTGTGGAATTCATTTCCCAGAATTCTCTGGTTAGCATGGGGAATTGTGGGAGTTAAAGTCCACACACTTTAAAGTTTAGATTAAATTACTACTAGAGTTGAAGGGGATCTTGTAGATCAGTGTTTTTCAACCAGTGTGCCGTGGCACACTAGTGTGCCGTGAGACATGGTCAGGTGTGCCGCGAAGCTCAGAGAGAAAGAAAGCGAGAGAGAGAAAGAGCAAGCGAGAAAGAGAACAAGAGAGAAAGAAAGCAAGAGAGAGAGAAAGAGAACAAGAGAGAAAGAAAGCAAGAGAGAGAGAAAGAGAACAAGAGAGAAAGAAAGCAAGAGAGAGAGAAAGAGAACAAGAGAGAAAGAAAGCAAGAGAGAGAGAAAGAGAACAAGAAAGAAAGCAAGAGAGAGAGAAAGAGAACAAGAGAAAGAAAGCGAGAGCAAGAGAGAGAGAGCAAGAGAGAGAGAGAAAGCAAGAGAGAGAGAAAGAGAACAAGAGAAAGAAAGCGAGAGCAAGAGAGAGAGAGCAAGAGAGAGAAAGAAAGCAAGAGAGAGAGAAAGAAAGAAAGAGAGAAAGAGAACAAGAGAAAGAAAGCGAGAGCAAGAGAGAGAGAGAAAGAGAGGGAGGGAAGGAGAGAGAAAGACATAGAGGGAGGGAGGGAGGGAGAGAGAAAGAAAGCAAAAAAGAGAGGAAGGAAGGAAGAGAAAGAGGGATGGAGAGAAAGAAAGAGGAAGGGAGAGAAGGAGGGAGAGAGAAATAGAGCAAAAGGGAGGAAGAGAGAGAGAGATAACTTTTTTGTCCAAACTTTTTTTAGCCCCCCGCCCCGCCCCACTCAATGTGCCCCAGGGTTTCGTAAATGTAAAAAATGTGCCGCGGCTCAAAAAAGGTTGAAAATCACTGTTGTAGATCATCTAGTCCAACCCCACACTCAAGCAGGAATCCTTACATAATATCAGACAAATAGCCATCCAATCTCTTCTTGAAAGTCTCAAGTGTTGGTGCTCTCACAACCTCCACTGGCAAGCCGTTCCACTGGTTGATCGCTCTCACTGTTAGAAAGTTCCTCCTTATTTCCAGGTTGAATCTCTCCTTGGTCAGTTTCCATCCATTTTTCCTTGTCTGGCCTTCTGGTGCCTTGGAAAACAGCCTGACCCCTTCCTGTGTGGCAATCCCTCAAGTATTGGAACACTGTTACCATGTCAAGTTGTCAAGGTTTTTTTTAAAAAACCTCTCTGCTGAGGATTTTTTTGTAAGGCTAACAAAGTTTCCCTCCCAAACTATTTTCAGGCAGCATACAACTCAGCTGACAAGCAATGAGTAATACTACTGGAAAAACAATAAAAGACGTTATTGTGAGACTAACAAAAGCTACCCTCCCAAAATATTTACAGGTGACAAACACTGAATAACACTGGCAAACAATGTCTGCATGACAGACATACCCATGGTCAACAATCATTGTTTATTTAATTAATCCTGGGTTCCCATGACACTGGGCTACAAACTAAAACTCTAATTCTCCTCCCTCCCCTCCTTATTGCTTCGTGGCTCAATAAGTGGCACAAATTACAACCATTACATTCTCCTTGGTAATTCCCAGGGCCATCTTTGTCTCTGAAAATCAAAATCGCCAACTCGCTTCATTGTGTAATGTGCATGTCTAAAACTTAGATTGTCTACAGTTGACCTCTCTCTATTTCTAAGAGGTCTGTAAGGGGACTGCATAAGCATACCACTCTACAGCATATAGTTCCTGTCCTGTCCGGCTTGCCAGGGGAGGTTGTGAGAGCACCAACATGATCGAAACATTTAAATATATTAAAGGGTTAAATAAGGTCCAGGAGGGAAGTGCTTTTAATAGGAAAGTGAACACAAGAACAAGGGGACACAATCTGAGGTTAGTTGGGGGAAAGATCAAAAGCAACATGAGAAAATATTATTTTACTGAAAGAGTAGTAGATCCTTGGAACAAACTTCCAGCAGACGTGGTAGATAAATCCACAGTAACTGAATTTAAACATGCCTGGGAGAAACATATATCCATCCTAAGATAAAATACAGAAAATAGTATAAGGGCAGACTAGATGGACCATGAGGTCTTTTTCTGCCATCAGACTTCTATGTTTCTACTATTCTCTTTTATCGTTACATTTTACTTATGTTGTGTTTATACAAACTACTACTATCCTATACATCCTATACATGTTTGACAAATAAATAAATAAAATAAATATTTTTTAAAAAATATATCAAAAGCAAACTTTATCTTTGAGGTTAAACAGCATAGACTGGCAGATTTAGCCTTCCAGTTCATCCTAACATCTTCTGCCTCCCTCCTCTGGGCTGCCCAGATCACTGATCTCGGTTTGCAATCTGAACTAGCCGGAAAGCGAAATGATCATCCCCCCATGAATTGTTGGGCAGGAGCTCCCGCATCCTTGATGAGGAACTGGCCAGCACCTTTTAAATTTTTTAATTTTTTTTTCATTTTTCTCCACCATACGTCAAATGATTACATCCATGTAAACCAAACATAATTTTAAAAAAATCACCCACAATATCTTGCTTTGACTTCAGTCTAAAACATTACAAGCAATATCTGCCAGTCTGAACTTCCATTTTCTATTCACTCAACCTTCCTTTCCTTTCTTCTTCTCCTTCTCTCCCTTCTACTTTTTTAAACTCTCTCTCTCCCCATTCCTTCTCCAAACTCTCCACCTTCTTTCTCCTCGTACCTGTCTACTTCCTCTCCTTCTTTCTTTACCTTCCTGGGTGAAATATCTCTAATTCTAAAAAAAAAAATCATTTATTGGAATAGAATAGGATAGGATAGAATAGAATATAACAGAATAGAATTCTCTATTGGCCAAGTGTGATTGGACACACAAGGAATTTGTCTTTGGTGCATATGTTCTCACTGTACATAAAAGAAAACATACAAGGGGTCAAATAAGCAATGAGGAAACAATATTAATAAAAATCTTAAGGATTCAAGCAATAAGTTACAGTCATAGTCATTAGTGGGAGGAAATGGGTGATAGGAATGATGGGGAAAAAACAGACAGTGAATAGTTTGATAGTATTGAGGGAATTACAGTACAGTACTGTATTTGTTTTGTAGAATGATGGTGTTCTTGAAAAAACTATTCTTGTGTCTAGTTGTCTTGGTGTGCAGGGCTGTATAGCATCATTTTGAGGGTAGGAGTTGAAACAGTTTATGTCCAGGATGTGAGGGGTCAGTAAATATTTTGACAGCCCTCTTTTTGACTCCTGCAGTATACAGGTCCTCAATGGAAGGCAAATTGGCAGCAATTTGGGTTTTTTTCTGCAGTTCTCATTATCCTCTGAAGTTTCTTTCTCTCTCTCTCTCTCTCTCTCTCTCTCTCTCTCTCTCTCTCTCCCTTTCTTTCTTTCGACTTCTATCCCGCCCAATCCCGAAGGACTCAGGGTAGCTTACAAACACCAATGTAAATACAAAACAATAAAAAGAAGTCAAATTTAAAATAAAAAACCCCTATAAAACCCTAATTAACAACCCATAAATTAAGCAATCACAACAACATGCATACACTAATCATCCATACGATTTGGCCATGGTAGTTGTTGGGTTGCAGAACCAAACCAGGCAGTGATTAGAGACTGACTGGCAGTCACTGCCCCGCCACCTTCTGGATAGGAGCCAGCGCGCCGCCCCCCTAAAGCGGCCTTTAAACCCGCAGCACCTGCCCGGCTTTGCGCAGATGCGCTGGCAACAACGGCGGAGGCCGGTATTTCCCCGGCTCTAGTAGGCGGCGCTGCCTCCCTTTCCTTTCCCCGCCGCCCCGAGGCTTCCGCAGCCGCCGC
Organism: Erythrolamprus reginae; assembly: GCF_031021105.1. NCBI lineage: Eukaryota > Metazoa > Chordata > Lepidosauria > Squamata > Dipsadidae > Erythrolamprus > Erythrolamprus reginae. The sequence goes on from NC_091950.1 coordinate 51,365,062, forward strand.
CTTCCCGCGGCCCAGACGCCGCCCAGCGGATCGCCCAATCGAGGGCCCGAGCGGAGGGCACCGCTGGAAGGGCGTCGTCTCGCAAGCGGCCTTCCTATTGGAGGCGGCCTTTTCCCCCATAAGGCTCGGTCTCTCCCCCCACCCCACCTTCCTCTCGCTGGCGTCAGAAATAGAAACGGCTCCGTCTAGTTGGGCGACAATCGAGGAACGCGCCGGCTCGAAGGGCGCCTTGGATTTTTTTTTCCCTGTCAGAACGCGCATAGGGGAGGCCGACGGAGCCAAAGGAAAGGACGAGCTTTCCGAAGAGCCTCCGGATTTTAAGCCTTTCCAGCCAAGCCCAAACTCCCCTCCTTTTATTCCGTCGTCAAGGAAACTCCGTTACGGTGCTCGGAGCCCCGCGGAGGCGCATTGCAACCCCAATCAAGAAATCATTTAAAAAGAAAACCCGGAGCGAAGCGCATTTTTAAAGTCTTTTTTTTTTCCAAAACACGCGTCGGGCGCAGCGATCATGGCGCTGGATTTCCTCGCAGGCTGCGTAGGAGGTAAGTGAGAAGCGGCGCCCCGAGCGATGGGGAGGGAGATCGAGGGGGGGGGGGTTACGGAGATGATGCCACGGCGGTGAATAGGTGGCGTAGATGAGGGAGGGAGGGAGACAGAGACAGACAGCCATCAGAGAGAGAGAGGGGAAGCTGCGGTAGGCTGGCGATGGCCACCTCTCCCCTCCGCGGCTTGGCGCACTGCAGTGAAGATGCGCTGCCCACCCGCCCGAGGGAGGCCGGGAGGTGTTGCCTTCGTGCGCAGCCGCTTATAGAAAGCGAGGAGGGGGGGAAAGAGACGAGCCGAAGCCTCCCCGCGAGCGGAGAATTGCTTGTCTCGTTTTTTCGGACTCCCCCTTTGTTGAGGTGCACCTGAGGAGATGCCTGCCGGAGCTTTTCACGCCGCGCAAAATCGCCGAAGGACTATTGCAGTGTCTCCCAACCTTGGCAACTTGAAGATATTTGGACTTCAACTCCCAGAATTCCCCAGCCAGCGAATGCTGGCTGGGGAATTCTGGGAGTTGAAGTCCAGATATCTTCAAGTTGCCAAGGTTGGGAAACACTGGACTATTGGGAAACCTTTGGGGTGGCTTCGGGTGTAGGTCGGCTACCTCTCTACTTTGCAGCCTTGGCGAGGCTATTGTGCCCTTAAAAGCGGAAACCGGCTCTTCCTCTTTTTTCTTCTTATCTTCTCCTCCTCGACCAACTTTCCAAAGCGGGAAACTGGGGTGGGGTGGGGGGTTGACTTAGGACGTGGCCCAATCCGTCTATTATAATTATTATAATAGATAATTATTATAAACAGATAGCTCTGATTTAAGTGTTAATGGAAGGAAATCCTAGAATTTAGATATAGGCTTTCGGTTTAAAGTAATATTTAAAATATGACTTACCTCAGTCACACTATAAACCAAGTATCTGGACTCCCCGTTTGTGGGCTGAGGAGAAAGAGTTTTTGTGAAGGCCAAAGCAGCCCAGAACTCATTTTCCCAGTCTGATTTATCTTTTGGCATGATTTTCACCCCCTCCCCCTTTTAGGTAGTTTATTTCTTGGACACTAAATAAATACTGACGGGGAAGAATAGAGGCAAATTAATTTTTACAGGGAAAATGCTTGGCTTTCCGGCTGCTGCTTCTACCCAAAAAACACCTAACTCAGACTTCTCTCTCCTGTCACTGTGGGAGCATTTTTATTTTTTTAGAAAAGGGAAGGCTTATTCCAACACAGGATTCAAATCAAATTAAATTATTGATTTTTTTTATTAAGTGTTTAAGGTCCTTCCCAACTATGATTTTTATCTGTACTGTCTCCACACAGATTCACAGTACAGTATTTCTCAGTTCCCTTTCCATTGTGAAATCACATGAGAAGGAGTTTCTAGTATTCGGTTTATCTGAAGCTGGAGAGTAATGTTACCCTGTTACCCATAGCAAAGTGTAAATCAGGTTTTCCCAGCTAGATTCTCTTTTACATTTAAGGGTGTGTGTGTGTAGAAAATTAAAAATCGAGGGGGGGGGACCTTTTTCAGTTTACAACTTACTGGTTTTAGTCATAGCCTCCCAGGAATTTTGGAATTCGTTCAATTCCAAATATGTGGGTAATTTAATTTTACTTCCTCATAGTTGCTTTTAATTAAGTCCCAGAACATAAAACAAGGTTGCTTTGTTGTCACAATGATGTAAATAACATTTTCCAGTGTACTCGCCCTTGTTTTCATTTCTACCACAAGATATTTATTTGCTTTTTATGCGTCTTTCCGCCAAGAGTTGAAAATGGCATACATAGTACTCCCTTCTTTAATTTTTCTTGCAAGGAATCAGTGGACTGAAAGAGACAAAGTCATTTTTGTGCCTTAAATTTATACTTGAGGCTTTCTGGTTCTACCCCATGGTTGCATAATATTGATTCACAGATGCTGGTAATCTCTAGCCAATTGAATCTTTCCCTTAGTTACTAACTTCTCTATGTCATCACATAGTCAAGAATGCTGTTCTTCAGAAATTCAGCATGTAAGCTATTTAAATGCAACTTAAAAATGGTTTGATAAGGTCTTAACACATTGAATGCTGCAGGACACATATGTGATTTTAAAGGAAGAACTTCAAATGCTAAATTGCTTTAGCATTTAACCCTGCCTTAGTCCCAAAGATAAATGCTTCAAAACAAAATGTGTAGTTTTATGTGTATGTAACACCCTGACACTCAAAGGCTTGTCCTCATTTCCTATAACAAATGCATATAGATGTATCAGTTTATTGTAGTGTAAGCTGACTAGATTTGTAGACATTGCCTTCCTTTTAGCCTGTGTTGGAATTGTTCACATGATGCAAGATTCACAAATGCCTTGCAGACAGAGTGTATCTGTCCTGCCTCCTACAAAGCAGGCTATCAAGATTTGAGTAGAAAAGATAAGCTCTTCTGATCAAGCGGTGTTGGAATGCAGAAGGAGGTGTAATTTACATCTATTCTAGCAAAGAAAGAGAAAGGGGTGGGATTAGCCTCCCTTTGTTCAGATAAGGAATGTGGGAGGTTTTATTAGGCACAAAGGATTTTCCTTTAGCCCAGAGCGTCAAGAGTACTGATTTTATGCAGATAAAAATAAAGGATTACATTCTTAACAGGATATTTGTAATCTTTTGGAAAAGGATTTGTATTAGAGGTATGGTGATACTTCGTATTTTATTTTCCATCATTTGAGAATGCTAGCATACAAGCAGTGAAGGGCTTTCAAAATGTTTATTACCACACTGTGGGCGTGGCTTATGCAGGACGGCCTGCATTTTCTTTCAACATCTTTCAGTGCAAATTGGGTGCTCTGGGATGGAGCTCCATTTTCGCTACCCCACTGCGCTCCCCCCTCTCCAGGCAGTAGCCCACCCCTGCATACAAGCCACTTCTATTAATTTTTTTTCTCATCACACTTGCATTAGTATTGGGTAAATTTAGTTTTGCCTGTACAAAATTATTAACCTGTGTGCTGGTTTAACAGCTATAAAAATATAGCAGTCTTCTAGCTGAACATGGAGAGAATTTATCTATAATAATGCAAATTGTAGTTTTACCAGTACATACTGAGAAAGTAGTGTCATTGATGGAATGGGAATCATATGTCCCTGTCATAGCTGTTTCTTTTGGCAGAATGTTCTAAACTTGGATAGATCAGAGGCAGCCTTGGTTCTCTTGGAGCCAAAGGCCGTTTGGCCCTCCTGAAAGGTTTCCAAACCATTAACTTTGCCATCCTGTCCTATTTCCTGGTGCTGCTTCAGGTGATTTCCTCCCATTTGAAAATAATTGATGATGATGTAGAATGAAATTGTTCCCCATCCCTTTCTTACAAATGGAAAATTGGTAGGAAATAATCTGCCATTTCAGTCCCTTTCTCTTTAAAATGGCAGAAATACCCTATAAAGAGTGAAACATTAAGCTTGCCCAGAGGATAAATATTTAGCTCTGTTGAGGAATCATTTAGAATAGAATAACAGCTGGAAGGGATCTTGGAGGTCTTCTAGTCCAACCCCCTGCTTAGCCAGGAAATTCTACATCACTTCAGACAATTGGTTATCCAACATCTTTTTAAAATCTTCCAGTGTTGGAGCATTTACAACCTCTGGAAGCAAGTTTTTCCACTGTAATTGTTCTGTCAGGAAATTTCTCCTTGATTAGTTTCCACCCATTGCTTCTTGTCCTACCCTCAGGTGTTTTGGAGAAGCACCCTCTTCTTTGTTTTTGTTTTTTGTAGTATTTTTTTAATATTTTTAGCTCCACATCCATACATATATTAGTGCATACAGTATACCTTAAAACACAATATCAATAACATAGTTACATAATTCTATCTGATCTGTTATATTTCCATATCTGCACCTCTATCATGTTAATTTATCAGTCTGTATTCCTGCTTTTCTTTCTCACTCCCCTCCCACTCTCTCCATCTCTTCCATCTACCTTCCCTTCTCTCTTTCCATCCTTCCTCTCTCCATCCCACCTCTTCCTTTCTCCAACTACTTCCTTTTTCTCCCTCTAAGCCAGTGGTTCCCAACCTTTTTTTGGCCATGCCCATCTAAGCATCTTTAAAATCCGGAGGCCTCCTCTCCCATGACATATAATTCTTATTATTCAAAAAGTGAACTACTCACGCAGAGAAAGCCTTAAAAGGCCATTAACTAGGTTTAAACAAGGTTCCAATTGACCCCATTAAATATGAAATTGCCTCCCTGTGGGAAGCACTACTCTAAGCCTTCTCTTGAGTGATTTTGATTCTAATAACTCTTATATTAAACAGATTGATAGTATCTTACTCGGTAGTTATATTCTTTTGGTGTCTATTTATTTATTTATTTATTTATTATTTGATTTGATTTCTATGCCACCCTATTCCTCGGACTTTAAAATGTTTATAGCCATTATCCTTTAATTCAGTGTTTTTCAACCAGTGTGCCGTGGCACACTAGTGTGCCGTGAGACATGGTCAAGTGTGCCGCGAAGCTCAGAGAGAGAAAGAAAACAAGAGAGAGAGAAAGAAAGAGCAAGAGGGAGAGAAAGCAAGCAAGCAAGAGAGAGAGAAAGTAAACAAGAGAGAGAGAAAGAAAGAGAGAGAGAGAAAGAGCAAGAGGGAGAGAAAGCAAGCAAGCAACAGAGAGAAAGAAAACAAGAGAGAAAGAAAGCAAGAGAGAGAGAAAGAAAGCAAGAGAGAGAGAGAAAGAAAGCAAGAGAGACAAAAAGAAAGAGAACGGGAGAGAGAGAGAAAGAGAGAAAGAAAGATAACAAGAGAGAAAGCAAGCAAGAGAGAGAGTAAGAGAGAGAGAGAAAGAAAGAAAGAGAGAGAGAGAGTGAGAAAGGGGGAGGGAAGGTGGGAGAGAGAAAGACATAGAGGTAGGGAGGGAGAGAGAAAGAGCAAAAAAGAGGAAAGAAGGAAGAGAGAAAGAAAGAGGGATGGAGAGAGAGAAAAAAAAAGAGGAAGGGAGAGAAAGAGGGAGGGAGAGAGAAATAGAGCGAAAGGGAGGAAGAGAGAGAGAGAGAATTTTTTTGTCCAAACTTTTTTTAGCCGCCCCCTCCACTCAATGTGCTCCATGGTTTTGTAAATATATAAAATGTGCCGTGGCTCAAAAAGGGTTGAAAATCACTGCTTTAATTATTGGTATACACTTTAAAAATAATGCTACCTCCTTACATTCTAGTTTTGTCATCTGGGTTACATCATTTATTTATCACTCCTGGTCTTTTAATTTTGTGCTCACTCTACTTCAGTTTCTAACTATATTCATTTTCTATCCAGTTATAAAACTTCATCCAAACATTATAATATTCAGATTCTTCTCTGTCTTTAAGCATCATTGTCATTCTATTCATCTCGGTGCAGTCCAAATTTTTTAAAGTATATCTTCTTCAGGTGGGATCTTAGATTGTTTCCATTTTTGTGTGAATATGATTCTTGCTACTGTTATCATATGTACAATGAAGTATGTATCTTTTTTGCCAAAGTTGTGCAAAAATGCCCAACAAAAGGACCTCTGGTTTTAGTTCTAGCTTTTGCTTCACCACTTTTTCTAACCATGTCTATATTCGAGTCCAAAATGTTTTTGCTTCTGCACATGTCCACCACATACGATAAAAAGATCCGGATATTTCCAGCATTTCATAGTTTTATCCTTAAACATTTTAGCAATTCTTTCTGGTGACATGTGTCATCTGTAAAACATTTTATATAGATTTTCTTTATAGACTGTTGCTATAATCAATTTATAGTTCCTTTCCCAAAGTTGTTTCCATTTATCTAATTCGATTGTACAGTATACCCAAAATTTTGTCCCCATTTAACCATAATATCTTCTACTTGTTCACATTCTAATTTGACACATAATAGGTAATTATATAGTTTATTGATTACATTTTTTTCATCTACACCTGTTCATATTTCATCTAATTTAGTCTTCTCCAACATAATGTTCTCTGTTTTGCCCATTGCTTCTTATCCTGCCCTCGGGTGCCTTGGAGAAGCACCTTCTTCTTTGTGTCAATCCCTGAGATATTGGAACACTGCTATCATGTCTCCACTGGTTCTTCTTTTCATTAAACTAGACATACCCAGTTCCTGCAACTGTTCTTCATATGTTTTAGCCTCCAATCATTTGTTTCTCTTCTCTGCACTCTGGACATCTTTTTTACATCGTGGTGACACCACTCACTGTAGATGGATTAGTACTTTGCTCTAAGGCAGGGGGGGAGAAAACTCCTTGCCCATGGTCCAGATGTGTCACACACTGGCCTCACCCACTCCCAATTTAGCAAAGGGGGGAAAAGTCACGATACCTTACATGATGATACTCCTGCCCGAATGTGTATTTAATGTTTGTACACAGCTCAAAAAAATAAAAGGAACACTTAAGCAACACAGTATAACTCCAAGTAAATCAAACTTCTGTGAAATCAAACTGTCCACTTGGGAAGCAACACTGATTGACAATCAATTTCACATGCTGTTGTACACATTCAACTTTGGACAGAACAAAGTATTCAGTGAGAATATTTCATTCATTCAGATCTAGGATGAGTTATTTGAGTGTTCCCTCTGTTTTTTTGAGCAGTATATTTTGCAAAGTCCTTAATGAATTCCTGTATTTTAAATAATTCCCAGTGGCATGATCTCATTGTGCTCTCTTGTTTATTTCAGGTGCTGCTGGTGTACTGGTAGGACATCCATTTGATACAGTTAAGGTGGGTTTACTTTTCACAAGCTTTCTTGGCATATGTGATTAGAAGGAAGGCAGTACTTACCTTTACAAACAGAATAGGGTAGAGATCTAGGTATTTGAGGCCATTTAAATAAAATATATCCCAGAGACATTCCAATAGACCGCACTTATAACACTGCAAGTCTCATGTTGCATACAGTGTTCCCCAGAAATGGAACATTTAGAGTTCCAGATTGTATCATTCCTTGTTTGATACACTTAAAAAATGTTGTGAAATATATATCTTCAATCATATTCTTAATAGTTCAATGGCATCTAATAAATCCTAGATACAGTTTTGAGAGTACATAACTCATTCATACTAAAATAAAATTTAAAAATGCATTTTCCTTAATCCTGCTTTATCTGGTACACTTATTTTATTTGCGTTTGAAGCAATTAATTTGTTAATTATATTGACCAGATGACTGTTTGCTGCATGATGAAACAGTCTTGCTGATTTAATGTGCTTCTTCCCATCCAAGAAAAGATGTTGTGAGTTTTCAATGACATTTTTTATTTTCTTACTTAAGACATGGATGTATATTGCTGCAGTTGGAGAGTTCCGTAGTAGATTATTTGTCAAGAAAAAAAATAAGAGTTTGGGTAATATTCACGTCTGTAAACAAGTCAAATAATATTCAAAACAGGACTGTGAAATAAGATAGTAATACAGTAATAGGAGTACAAGGATTTTGAGTTGCAAACATATTTGCATTTTTAATTTGGAAAATCCCTCACTAAAATATATGGGGCTTATTTTGAAATATGAATGTGCAGGATGATGCCGTATGTTAAGAGTATAAATTAAAACAAATGGACTTAAATCCAAGTATTTCGGCTTGTAAGAGAATTACATAACCTTTTTGAAGAGAAAATGTGCTGAATAACACTTTGAAAATAACCTTTAAAAACAAAGGAATAATTAGTAATATAAGCCTTGAGAAATATAGCTTCTTGGCTTATAAATGCATTTTCTAGTTATTTCATGGCAATAAATAATATTAGCTATGGATTCATTCTGTTAAATTGCACAGAATTTCTTTTCACATTTTTTATCAGAATTTTAGGATTTTTATCAGGTTTTAGGAATTACACTTAATCCTGCCTATGAACAGGTTCACAGAATGAGTTGACACTCCTGAATTAAAATTTATTTTAGTTTAATTACTTTGGTATATTTATATTCCACCTGTCACAAACATGGTATCTGTGGGATGTTTTAAGTGGTTATTCACTGGCTATCTTAGTTTAAAAGCAATAATTACATCATATACCCTCAAACTCTTGTCTGGGGACCAAGCTATATGCATTCTTGGAAATATGTTCAATACATTTGCTTGGTAAGAAAACTCTTAACATATTTGGGAGGTTACTTAATTTATCACAAATCATGGCGAGACATTTATAATTTGCTCAATTTCAACATGAAAACGTAAATAATTTCTTCTTTAAATAAACCTGCCTATAAAGCATTTATCTTAAATGCTTAGCTTGCTACTGTGTTTTTAAAGGGACAGTGATATGGCTATTCACACTGGGGGGGGGATCTGTTTTGCAGACAGATTTATTTGAAAGCACACCCCCAATGATTATCTTTCAAGAAAATATGGACAGGATCGTATCATTGCTGTATTTTAATCTAATCTAATTTTAATTGCTTTTGTTGTTTTATTTTAATAAAACGACTGATTTTATGAAAAGGCATTTATTAAATCTTTGTTAAGCCTTATCTAATTTGACAGTCCTTTCCCGATGAAGCTGAATAATGGAGCTAGCCACTATTTTCTCTTGAATGTTATTTTAAATAAATAAATAAATAAATGGAATGGAATTTAAAGCAAAATTTAATAACTTTCCAGTAGTTGTCACGATTAGGCAGGCTGGGTTTGTGGGACGGGGAGGGTAGGGCTTGTAAAATGGGGAAGATGCTCAACTGTTTTGGAACCAGCTCTTCAAATGGAGACTCCTGCCCCACTTTTGTTGATGTAATGTGTACAATTGCTTTGTTGCTTAACTGCCTTTACTTTTTGAGCTAGGGGCTGTCTTCATTAACAGCAAAAGTGTTACTTTGTTGTAGATGACAGATAAGCCTCATCACGGGAGAGTTACCTAGTAAGTATAGACCAGGTGAACATTCTGTTTCTCTCGGTCTTAATTTATTGCAACATTTATGATTAGTTCAAATTTTTATAAACAAGCAAAAAGTACTTTCCCTCCCCCCTTTTTTTTAGTTTTTAAAATGTTTGTAGAGTGGAGGGTGTGGGGTATGTAATGCCTTTTAACTGTATTTTTTTAAAGAAAAGTCTAACATTTGCAATTTGTTCTCTAGTGTTTTTCTTTGTCCCCTTTTGTGCTTAAAGTTTGTATATCTGTGCTAACAAGCAAAAACCTCTTAAATTGTGAATTCTGTTTCAGCATTTCCTTAAATCAGGAACCCATTTTTCATTTCCCCATACAGCTATGACTGCTTTGCGTTAACGAGTTTTAGGTATTGCTACTGGAATGTTTACTGAGCCCACTTTTGGTGTGCTTTTTACTATTTTGAATTGCCAACATTTGATTGCTATTCACCTTTATAAAATAAGAAGAAAAACCAGGAACCCATCTTAATAAAAATGATTTTTATTGAGAAATGACATTGGAACAAAAATGGAACTCTTACTGGAAAGATGCAGTGCTCTTAAGGTTTACTTTGATCCTTAAATAGTTTTAAAATATCCAGGTTCCAAATTATCCAGGATTTTCTGACCCTGTAAATCTAGTGTATAAATTACTGGAATGCATTGTATAAGATTGTTTAGACTTTTGGCAGATTTAAGTTGTGAACCTAAGCTTGTAAAAGGTCTTACAGTTGTGGTCCTATAGCTAAAAAAATGCCTGGGGAACTTACAACCAATACATTTTGAGCTTAGCTATTTATGGTTCCATAGATGAGGGACACTTAATTCTTTAGAAACATCAGGTATGCTAATTAAACCAGCAATAACTGAGCAGCCAAGTGGGGATTTGCCTCACTGAAGATCTTATTGTAACAACCTAGCAAGTTACCATTCCATATAGGATATAACTTAAATCTGAGTGGCTCCCAAAATGCAAACTGTGTTCTCTTTAATTTATTGTGGCATCATGCCTGCGCACATGTACATTATGTGTATGCACCCAAAGGTACTATCATACTATCAACTGATTTTTTTTTGCCATGTCAGTAATTTCTAATTACATTTTATAGGTACGTCTTCAAGTTCAAAGTGTGGAGAAGCCACTCTACCGTGGGACTGTACATTGTTTCCAGTCTATCATAAAGCAAGAATCTGTAAGTAACTTTCTGAATGAATGTGCATGATGGGCACTTAAGCGCACGAAGAGCTATTTATATAAAAGGAATATAGGCTCCCCTTTTATATTATGCTGGTAGTACTGGAACTGCAAAACCACCTGGTAGTTTGAAGGTACCCAAGCCACCTGTCAAGAATGGCCTTGTCCCAGGACAGAATAAGGACCATATACAAATTGCCAAAATGTTGTAGCAGTTTAACAAATTATCATTTTGTTTGATTATTTTAGACATGACTTAATTACTATTTAAAACTATTTATACCTGTACAGTGTTCCCTCGATTTTCGCAGCTTCGAACTTTGCGAAAAGTCTATACCATGGTTTTTCAAAAATATTAATTAAAAAATATTTCACGGGTTTTTTCCCTATACCACATTTTCCCCACCTGATGACGTCATATATCATCGCCAAACTTTCGTCTGCCTTTAATAAATATTTTTTTAATAAACTTTAATAAATAAACATGGTGAGTAATAATCTAAATGGTTGCTAAGGGAATGGAAAATTGCAATTTAGAGGTTTATAGTGTTAAGGGAAGGCTTGTGATACTGTTCATAGCCAAAAATAGTGTATTTACTTCTGCATCTCTAAATTCGACTTTTGCGGACGGTCTCGGAACGCATCCCCCGCGAAAAGCGAGGGAACACTGTACTTGTTGCTGAGATTGTAATCCACCAAGACATTTGTTTGCAACAGGTTAAAAAATATCTAATTAAAAAAATAGTATATGGAGGTTAAAACATTCAGGTGTAGCTTGATTTAAATAGAATCCAAATCAATGCTATTCTTATTTTTGTAAGCTAGATATATATGGATACGTTTTAATTGTATAATTGCCACATTTTTTCGGACTATAAGACACATCTCAATGTATAGGAGGAAAACAACAAAAATAGTTCTTGGCCTCTCCCAAGCTCTCAGCACATTGTGTTTACATCCTCCCAGGCCCCCAGAAGCAATCTGCAGTGCTCCACATTTTTCACCAAAACCGGGCCCATTTTGGCCATTGAACACTGCAAAATGCTTCTGGGGGGCTGGGAGGATGTAAACACAATGTGCTGAGAGCTTGGGAGATCAAAAACAGGACTGCTTTTGGCAAAAATGAGCTATGCAGAGCACTGAGGAGTGCTTCTGGGGGCCAGGGAGGGCAAGAATGTGATGTGCGGAGGGTTTGGGAGGCAAAAAACACCTGTATTCAGTCTGTAAGATGCACCTAAATTTCCACCCAATTTTAGCGGGGTGAAATATGCATCTTATACTTCGAAAAATACGGTACTATATATTGATTGATTGATTGATGGAAGATGGTTACGCCTCACCCTTCTTGTACCTCAGTTTTCTCTTGCTGGTGGTCACCCATCTGCTTTTTCACAACCTGAAATGATCAAGACCAAGACTTTACTACATTCTTTTAAACTGCTTCTTCTAATAATTAAACTTTAGCAGTGAGTATCAACAGTTCACCAGCTTTAATAAGATACCAAAAAGCATTTCAGGAAATAAAGACCAAGTCCGCGGAGAGGGGCAGCATACAAATCTAAATAATAAATAAATAAATAAATAAATAAATAAAAGTTATTTTTTTAAAAATGGCCAATGGAAAGTGAGTATGCTTAGTAAATGGGAAATGTTGGGTTTCTTGGGAAGAGGGGAAAAAAAGGAAGAAAAGAAAGCCCCACTTTAAATATTTAAATTTCTGTGATTCAGTTTATACATGATTACAGTGATCCCCCGCTCGTTGCGAGGGTTCCGTTCCAGGACCCCCCGCAATGAGCGGGTTTTCGCGAAGTAGCGCTGCGGAAGTAAAAACACCATCTGCGCATGTGCAGATGGTGTTTTTACTTCCGCAGCGCTAGCGAGGAGCCGAAGATTGGGGGCGGCGCGTGTGTTTTAAAACGTCCCCGCCGACATGGGGGGCTTGCTAGCACCCCCCCGAACCCCCAACCCGGGTTTGGGGGGGTGCTAGCGAGCCCCCCATGTCGGCGGGGACGTTTTAAAACACACGCGCCGCTTTCCAATGAGTCCCGAAGACAAACGCGGAAGTTTGACGTTTGTCTTCGGGACTCATTGGAAAGCGGCGCTTTGGAGCTGCTTTGGAGCTGAGTCCTGAAGCGAATTCGCTTCAGGACTCAGCTCCAAAGCGGCGAGAGCGAGCGCGGACAAGCCGTTCGCTGGCGCTAGCTCTCGCCGCTTTGGAGCTCAGTCCTGAAGCGAATTCGCTTCAGGACTCAGCTCGAAAGCGGCGAGAGCGAGCGTGGACAAGCCGGCATGGGGGGCTTGCCAGCACCCCCCGGACCCCCAACCCGGGTTTGGGGGGCTGCTAGGAAGCCCCCCATGCCGGCTTGTCCGCGCTCGCTCTCGCCGCTTTGGAGCTGAGTCCTGAAGCGAATTCGCTTCAGGACTCAGCTCCAAAGCGGCGAGAATGAACGGTGTGGGCGGGCGAAGGGCGGGCGGCAGCGAGGAGTTTGCGTGGGCGGTGGGGAAACTCCTTGCTGATGCCCGCTGCTCGCCCTCCCGCCAGCAACAGGGGGAAGACCCAGGGAAGCCGCCCAGCAGCTGATCTGCCGGGCGCCATCTACGCATGCGTGCCCATAGAAAAAAAGGGCATGCATGCGTAGATGGTGTTTTGACTTCCGGGTTGAAAAATCGCAAATTACCCTGTTTGCAATGGTCGGTGACGCAATAACCGGGGGATCACTGTATTTGGAAATAGGTTATCCCGAGTGTAATAGGACTCTAAGTTAAGTATATACAGCATTGCAGTGTTAGACACATGGTATCCAGTTGAATACAATAACAAACTGGTATTTTTTTATTGTGGGAATTCTGATTTTTTATTCTGAAAACAGTTTTGTCCCACAAATGTCCCAGAATCACATAACAGATACTAAGCACAGAACTATGGTCTTGGGAAAAGATGGAGCTCTTTAAGGCATAACAGATGGATGCCATGTACATGCTGAAAAGATAAATTCTTGAGATAAATTTTAAAATATTGCATTCTCACCCTCACTAGAGAAGATAGTATAGTATAGTAAAATCCATAACAACCCACAAAACAATAACAGCAGCAGTAGCACTAATGGCACAGATCTTAATATGGCTGATAATTTCCAAAGGCTTTCCAGGCTTCTCTATCATCAAAAGCCATGACATGAGGCCATTCCTTCGTAGTTCCATCCATATTTAAGCTTAGTTTAATTTTGCAAATTGGGTGGATGTTTGGTACTCCTACCAGGTGGTGAATAAATCAAATTCACTATTGCCTAGTTGTAACAGAACTATTGCTTTGTGGGAATATTGCAATAACAACTGCCACAAGTTTAGAATATATCCAGAGATATGCATAGTAATTACTGTGGACCGGGGTGTCAAGCTCGATTTCATTGAGGGCCATATCCGACTTGTGATTGACTTAGGGGGCCATGTGTATGTGGCCGCAGTGGATATTGCAGCCCATGTGGCTTCCCTTCCCCAGGACCATCCCGTGTGGGGAAAAAGCAACATGGACTTCCAGGGAGGGAGTCGGGGGAGGAAGAGGGGGAGAAAGAAAGAAAGATGGGAATGAGGAGGAAGCTGGCCATCTTATTTATTTATTTATTTATTTATTTATTTATTTATTTATTCATTCATTCATTCATTCATTCATTCATTCATTCATTCATTCATTCGATTTTTATGCCGCCCTTCTCCTTAGACTCAAGGCAGCTTACAACATGTTAGCAATAGCACTTTTTTTTAAATAGAGCCAGCCTATTGCCCCCACAATCCGGGTCCTCATTTTACCCACCTCGGAAGGATGGAAGGCTGAGTCAACCTTGAGCCGGTGATGAGATCTTCCTTTCTTTCTCCCCCTCTTCCTCCCCTGACTCCCTCCCTGGAAGTCCATGTTGCTTCCTCCTCTGCACTGAAAAAGGAATGAGTTTTCAGAGAAGGGAGGCATACAAATCTAATAAATAATAATGAGGGATGGGGGAGAGATTGGCAGTGTTGCTGGTGGTTGTACTTACTGCGCCTATGGCTTTCCCATGCAGGGATGGTCCTGGAGAAGGGAAGCCACATGGGCTGCAAGGCCTGGCCAGCGAGCAGGCCATGGAGGGGGTGGTAGGCGCGGTGCTGATCTGTAACTGGATGGTGGCTATGTGGCCGGGAACATGATGAGCCTCAGAGCCATGTCTGCTGCTTTGGCCCACTTGGCTTGGGCCAGGGCTGAGCCACAGGTCCTTCACTGTCTCAAGGGCAGCTCCCACGGTACAGATTTAGCCAAATTGTGGGCCAGGTCTGGCCCACAGGCCTTGAGTTTACCATGTATATGAATGTGTTCTTGTTTTAGAAATAGCAATAGCATTTAGACTTCTCTAAGTGGTTTACACAGAGTAAGCATATTGCCCTCAGTAATCTGAGTCCTCATTTTACCGACCTTGGAAGGAGGGAAGGCTGAGCCTACTGACATTCGATTTGCCAAACTGCTAGTAGATCAGTAAAAGTAGCTTGCAGTACTGCACTCTAACCACTGCCCACCGAGGTTCTTAGGGCAGGATGCTTAATTACATTAGTATCCATTTCAGCCTTAAAGTTTTGGAAGGCTTGGGGGAAGCACTGATTTCCTTTTCTGCCTCCAAAGAAATCTCAAAAAAAGGATTGATGCTTTTCTTGCTACTTTACTGTTGATCTCAGTTCCTCATTTGGAAGATGAAAACTTCAGGATTCATACAGAAAGTAACCTCAAGTTCCTGACAGCGGTAATACAGATGTGCATTTGATTCTTAAAGAGATGTGCTCGGTAGAAACGGAGTCCTGTTTGCCGTGATAATAACTCCAGCAGTTAGTAGTAATTTTTGTTACCTTGATGCACCTAATCCCTTGGTGGTGCAGTGGTTAGAATGCAGTACTGCAAGCTACGTCTGCTGATCACCAGCTGCCAGCACTTTTTTTTATTTTATTTATTTATTTTATTCTTCGTCCAATATACAATACATATGGAAGAGAATAGACATTAAGTAATATATATAAAGATAGAAAGTAAAAAAGAAGAGAAGTAGATGGGAGGGAGAGAATATATATGATATAAGAGATAGGGAGAGAATATATATGATATATGATATAAGGAAAGGCAATTGGACAGGGAACGACTTTGGCAGATTGAATCTCAGTAGACTCAAGGTTGACCCAGTCTTCCATCCTTCCAAGGTCGGTAAAATGAGGACCCAGATTGTTATAATAATAATAATAATAATAATAATAATAATAATAATAATAATAATAATAATAATTATTATTATTATTATTATTATTATTAATTAGATTTGTATGCCGCCCCTCCCCGCAGACTCAGGGTGGCAATATGTGCCAACTCTCTGTAAACCGCTTAGAAAGGCCTGTAAAGCGGTATATAAATGTAAAATGCTATTGCTATTGTTGATTTGTCTCCTGATCATTATGGTCTCTGTTTCGTTAGAACATGAATCCAATCCAGATTACGGGGGTGCTCATCATCTGTTTGTTTGTTCATCTAGGCTCTTGGACTTTATAAAGGTATTGGATCGCCTATGATGGGCCTCACCTTCATTAACGCCCTTGTCTTTGGCGTTCAAGGGAATGCGCTCCGTGCTCTTGGAAAGGACACGCCCATACATCAATTCCTTGCAGGCTCAGCAGCAGGTGCCATTCAGTGTGTGATCTGCTGTCCTATGGAACTGGCTAAGACACGGATGCAGCTGCAGGGCACAGGGGAATACAAGTTGAAGTCCAAGAACTACAAAAACTCTCTGGACTGCTTGGTGAAGATCTATCGGAAGGAGGGCCTAAGAGGCATCAACAAGGGAATGGTCTCCACATTTCTGAGAGAGACCCCCAGCTTTGGTTTCTACTTTTTAACATACGACTGCCTCACGAGGTATCTCGGGTGTGAAGCGGAAGATAGTTACATCGTTCCCAAACTTCTCCTGGCAGGGGGCATGTCTGGCATAGTCTCCTGGCTCTCTACATATCCTGTGGATGTAATCAAGTCCCGCCTTCAGGCGGATGGAGTTGGAGGCGTCGTACGGTACCAGGGTATTCTGGACTGCATTAGAAAAAGCTACAAAGATGAGGGCCCAAGGGTGTTCACAAAGGGTCTTACATCCACCTTGCTTCGGGCTTTCCCTGTTAATGCTGCAACATTTGCCACTGTTACAATATTCCTTACATATATGAGATCAGAGGACGGCCAGATCAGAAGCGATTTAAGTGGATGTGAGGCTGGTCCAGTGATCCAACAACCTTCAAGTTTTTAAATTGACTGGAAGATAAAAGTTGTACCTGTTACATGTAAGATGTCAACATTTTTTTAAAAAGAATATTTGAATACCGAGAGTATACATTTTGGTCTGTATAAAGTATCTTTTTAAAAATCTCATTTATAAAAGCTGGGAAGACAAGAAACTCGGACAATAAAAGGATTTTCCCTTTGAACATGTGCTCAAGCCACATCGGCTGGATTTTTCCAGTGGTATCCTTGACTTCAATTCCCAAAATTCCCAGCCAGCACATTATTAACAAAATCCAACGCAGTCATTAATTGAAGTCAGTGTCAACGTATTGCAGACAGCTCAAAATGGCTACTACATCTATCAGTCTTGATGCTAAATTCCTATTCAGACTCTGTTCAAACAGGAAGAGAAGAAATGGTGCTTTGGACAGATAATGAAGGCTTCTGTGCACAGATGTTACACCTCTTTCGTGTTTATTGGGAGCATAGGACTAGAGACAGCAGCATACTTCTCTCAACACACATTAAAAGGTCTGGATGGATTCTCTGTTCTGATTATTGCTCAATCTGACCACTGTATTCAATTTAGAGCTGAAAAATGTAGGTCTCGGTAAATCTTGGTAAATGTAGAGTTAAAAAAGCCCAAACATTTGTTTCATTTTCCTGCACTTTATCCTAAAGGAGCTCGTGTTTTTCCAAATAATTTTAGCTTATCATTTGCAACCATCTGATCAGTGACCCTCCATCAGTGGAAACTGATGGAGATGAACAACATTTGGATAACTACAAGCCTTTCCTTGATTCTGTATTTTAACAGCCTGTCACAAGTCATTCTGTAGCTGATGTAAGTTGCACTTTTTACCATTCTTGTTAATTAGCAGAACTTGTCAGGAACCTGTGGCCTCTTTCTGCTAATTGTGAATATTTTAGTAGAGAGTACAAACAGCCTCCTTTATAATTTGATCAGTATGCAGTAAGGTCAATATCTCAGTCATGCTGTTTTGTATATAGATGCTTTCCCTGCTATTTTTAGATTGTGGTTTGTTTTTCTGTGCTACTAGTGGTACCTCTATGCCGCCCCGAGTCTTCGGAGAGGGGCGGCATACAAATCTAAGTAATAAAATAAATAAATAAATAAACTTAATTCGTTCCGTGACCAGGTTCCTAAGTAGAAAAGTTCTTAAGTAGAAGCAATTTTTCCCATAGGAATCAATGTAAAAGCAAATAATGCGTGCAAATCCATTAGGAAAGAAATAAAATCTTGGAATTTGAGTGGGAGGAGGAAGAGGAGGAGGACTGAAAGGCGGCTGCTGCTGCTGCTGCTGCTACCTGCTGCCTCTTCCTTCCCATGTTGAAGGGCTCCCCCCTCCTCTCGCTCGCTTTGTAGCCGGCACCTTTCCTTCACTGTGGTGACTCCTTGGTTTGGCTGAAGCCGAGTTGATCTGGCCCGGGCAAAGCGCCCTCTTTTGCCTTTCCGCACCTAGACACTCCGGGAGGCAACCTTGCGCCAGGTGTATGGGAGGCAGCGCGAGGGAGTCACCACAGTAAAGTGGTTTATTCCCTCTCCTAGTGCCCAGAGAAAGGAAAACGCTCCGTTCGCTCTGGGCTGCCAAAGCCTCCTTAAACACCACCGAAAGGCTCCTCTGGCAGCCCAGAAAAGCCCGAGATGGCCAGGATTAAAGGGGGAATGGCAGGAAACTAGCTGGGCCTTTGTGTCGCTCTCAAATTTCCTGGGAAATTTTTCCGGGCTTGGGTTCTTAAGTAGAAAATGGTTCTTAAGTACAGTGGTACCTCGAGATACGAGTTTAATTCGTTCCGGACCTGGGCTCTTAAGTCGAGCAGCTCTTATCTCGAACGACTTTTCCCCATAGGAATTAATGTAAATAATTTTAATTGGTTCCAGCCCTCAAAAAACTCACAAAGTTAGTCTAAATTATGCAGAAAGACAAGTTTTTAATGAAGAAATGTACATGTACATATAAATGAATAATGAAGTTTCTTTCACTTAACTTGTAAACTTTCTTAAACTTTTAAATTTACATATGTTCAACTTCTCTGCCACCCAATCCTGTAGGACAGAGGTCCCCAACCCTTTTTGCACCAGGGATCGGCTTTAAGCGATCAAGAGAGGAATGGGATAAATGAATGGACGGAGGGTGGGAAGGAAGGAAGGAAAGAGGGAAGGGACAGGAACAGAGGAAGGAAGCAAGGAAACTTATGAAAGGGGAGAGTAAGAGAGGAATGAGTGAAGGGAGGGAGGGAGGGAAGAAGGTGGGAAGGAGAAAGAAAAGAAGAAATAGAGGAAGGGAAGGTAAAAGAGAGAAAGAAAAAGAGCTAACTTCCGCGTTCAGCTTCAGGAGACAGCTGCGAAGCCGCGTGCGTGTTTTAAAAGGTTGCAGCCGGCCTGGGGGGCTCGGGGGGGTGCTGGCAAGCCCCCCAGGCCGGCTGCAAGCACCCCCCGAGCCCCCCAGGCCGGCTGCAACCTTTTAAAACATGCGCGCCGCTTCGCAGCCGTCTCCTGAAGCCGAACGCGGAAGTTAGCGTTCGGCTTCAGGAGACAGCTCCTTGGTGCTCGTATCTCGAATTTGGGCTTGTAAGTAGAACAAAAATATCTCTCCCCTCCCAGCTCTTATCTCGAGTTGCTCGTAAGTAGAGCAGCTCTTATGTCGGGGTTCCACTGTAGAGGCAAAATTTTTTTGAACACCCGGATCTTATCTAAAAAAGTTCTTAGAGGCGTTCTTAAGTAGAGGTACCACTGTATTTGCATTTGGCTTTTAATTTTTTTTAATGTATGCAGTTGCATCTTGTAAATATTTAAACATATTTTAGTTACTATATTTTGAGTTGGAAGCTAGAGTATACCTAGAAATCCTGTTACAACCCAAAATGTACACTATTGTTTTTAGGGTGATGGAAATAGAGTGCTTAAATTATCATTTCCCTGTTACTGTGGTGTATGCGCATAATTATGAACTATATCTAATAGGGATGAAAGTATATTTAAAAGGATTTAACAGAAATGTGTTTTAGAGAATTCAATAATGAAAAGAAGTCAAGCTCAGTAGTTTTGGAAACTTTGGTGAATAAGAGACCTGACAAACTATTAAGCCTGTTTCATAGCATCCTTAAATAAGAATGCTGCAACATTGTCTCAATGACATCAGCAATAATAAGTTAATTGAGTTTTATTAATAAATGTTTATGATTACAGTGCTATACACACTTATCTGGATGGTTAAACTCCAATTGGGGTAATTTCTGAACAGCAATAAATAGCATTGGCCTAGTCATAATATCTTTCAAAGTGTGCAAGGTGTACAGTCTGGCCAGTCAAACATCTGTTCTACATCACTAAGTGAAGAATTTTTTTTTTACACTAAATCAGAATTTTGGCATCTCCTTTTGCAGTCTGTAGGGGTTTGCCTATAAGTATTAAGAAATCTTAATTAGTTTAACCAATTAGTTTAATTAGCATTAGCTTGACATTGGAAATTTTGTTTCTGTCTATATCCACCTCACTTAAATATCTGCACATAATTAATAAAACTGTTGTGAGCAGGGGAAAAAATTCTTTAATTTTATGCCAACATTTTCACACAGACTTGAATTGGATGCATTGGGGGGGAGTTTGGACATGCAAATTATTTGAACGCAATTGAGGAAAATCAAATTAAACTGATTTGGTGTTGCAATTCAAATTGAAGCCATTCAGCACAGTACTTTAGGAATGGGTACAATGTCTGCTCTGGTTAATTTCCTCACAAACTATGACCCCAATAAGAATGTAAATGTGCTCATTCAATCCACTTGGGCAAAAAGATAATGTGAAATTCCTCAAGTGCAAAGCTGGATTTGGCACATATAGTAGGTCATTAAAGAGCCTTAGAAATGTTTTCATGTGCAGTTGCACCATTAACTTGGCCCTGCAATACAGAAATTGTTTAAACACCACATTTCTCACATGCTTTTAAGTACTTCCTATTCTTTTTTCCATTGCTACCGTAAAGAATGTGCAAGCCCAATGAAAAATAGGTACCACTTGCAGATTTAGCTTTGGATCAGAGCCTACATAACTAGTTATGGGTCAAAAACATCAGTTTCAAGGCCATTATTATAGCTGTTGAATAGATCAAATGAAGAAAAGCAGGCAGAAAAACTAGCAATGTGATATAGAACAGAGGCTCATATAAAGAATGTACCATTGACTAACTGCAGTGGAAGGTATTTTTTGGGACAGGTGCAATATGTCTATTTGAACTCTTTTTAATAAAAATCTAGCCAATTATTTTAATAATAATTATGCTGGAGAAACCTATAAAACTGGATTGCTGCTTCTATACCATGCAGGTATAGTGGATTGTTTTGACACTACTTGCAGGGACATTCAAATTGAATGTGAAACCCAAGTTGTTTGTTGTGCAACGACACTATCTCCTTTTTTTGTACAGTATTCTGTAACTATTGTACATAAAAGTAATAAATCTTTTTTTAAAAAAATGTAGGGTTTTTTTTGGTGGATATAAGATTGTATATACTAAATCAAGGATAACCCACTGAAACCCCTCTGGTAAGAATGTATGAAAACTCTTGTGCAAAATGGAAAACACATACTGTAAATACGAATCCTAATAAACATAGTTCAAAAATCTAGAAATTTTCCCATCTATCCTTCCCATTTGGCAACTTAACCTTTCAATGTTAGATGTTGCCCTTGGCCTGCAAAAAATTGCCCACCTGGATATCAAGCCAAGATTGCTTTATTGTGAAGCCTTTTTGTAAATCAAGAGCTAGTAGAGAAACAGTACACATGCTTTGTACTTCATGTGACAATACACTCCGCTAGGTATCCCAAGGTTCTTCTACATATGTTCCTTGTCTGAGAGTTTAGACACCAATCTATCATCATGCTATGGGAAGTAAAAGATTTTATATTTTGAAAGATAGTTAGCAGATGTGGGTTTAATGGTTGCGGATTATTTGCAGTCTTTTAATTCCTTCCTTTCCTCCAAAATGTTCCTGAACAACATGGGCTGAATAATACAGAATTTCAATACCAAAGTGGTAGAGAAATCAGTAGATAAAACTTGCACTGATTTCAAGAGATTTGTTTTTATGTTATTGCTCTGTACAGTATATTGCTGAGCAGGAACAAGGCAAAACTGCATTGCAGAATTACTAGCTTCTGTTCATTAACCAAACTAGTAACTCATATCCATATTAGTAACTCATAACCAAATTAGTAACTCATAACTTGTTATGTAATTCCCCACTCAGGACATTCTAAATTCTCTCTTCATCAAATATTATTTACAGAACATGACAGGCAATTCAGCAAAAATATTTATGCAACAGAAAGTGCCACCTGCTTTCTCAAGTTTACACAAAGCTACAAATACAGGAACATCACAACTTACTACTTTGCTTATAGTTTCATACTCATTTCTTACATGTAAAACAAGTATGAAAGCCTTCAGCAATATATTTCTTCCTGGGAAGTATTTTTCTCGCCTCCAACAGGAAACAGTTAATTTCTTCTGGTGAAGATTTCTTCCTGTTCTATAGAGAAAACTTCATCCAAGTCTCAAGTACTGCCTTTACATGATTGTGGGTTAGCTCTTCCTTTCTTGTATATTCCACTGTAACAAAAGTTGAAACTAGGATGCATGGAAAAATAATATATAAAATAACAGTAATAATAATGATAAAAGTTTGTTTATAGTGTCCTTTTTAACAAAGGGCATAACAACATATTAGTACTAGAACCTTTTTAACAGAGTCAGCATATTGTCCCCCGAATCCGGGTCCTCATTTTACCCACCTCGGAAGGATGGAAGTCTGAGTCAACCTTGAGCCAGTGATGAGATTTGAACTGCTGACCTACAGATCTCCAGCCAGCTTTAGTGGCCTGCAGTACTGGACTCTACCCACTGCGCCACCTCAGCTCATAATAAAGTAACCTGCACCACAATCCTTGACTCCATAATTTTCTTCTAGAGTGGAACTGTTTTTTCCAACTTCTCATGGGAAAGGTAAGATCAACTTGTGTTCTGCCACCAGACCATCAGAGACAAAGTACATAACATAAAAGGGACATACAAAAAGCAGTATTCTCAGGTGGTCAGTGTCACACTTTACAGTCACACAATGAAAATCCATGTCAGAGAATACAGATTTATCTACTGTAATTTTTTGTGTATAAGATGCTCCAGACTATAAGATTCACTTACCTTTTGGGGGGAGGAAAACAAAGGAAAAAATTCTGCCTCTGCCTACCAGCATCCATAGGTATTAATCTGGTTAGCATCCTTACAACAAACAGCAAAGTCTGGTCAGCTTCAGGTCGTTATCATAGCCTGATTTAACATGAACAGCTGGTTGGTGGTTGGATCGGCCTCCCGGAATACTGCCAATCAGCTATTCAAGGCTGCAGGAATCGCCAGAGCCCATCACCGCATCCATATGCCGTTTTTGGCCTCTGTGTGTCGCACAGATCACCAGGCTGTTGTGCCCACCCCGGCAGCCTGGAACAGGTCTAAAATGGAGCATCTGGAGGCTGAAAACGGCCAAAGGGTGGGCCAGAGCTTCGGCAACATTCGGTGTATAAGACGGACTGCAATTTTCATCCACTTTTAGGGGGGCTGCATCTTATGCTCTGAAAAGTATGGTATATTTATACTTTATAAAGCATATGGTTCTGCCCTGGCAGCCACCCTACATGTTATTCCTGTAGCAAAAAGCCATTGGCAACCCATCAAGTGCCGCCTCTTGCTTGGTGCAACACGTCTAATTGTGTATTAATTGGAAGATTTGTATTGCCCGATTCCTGCATTGTCTCTAACCCTAACCTTTTGGATATAGGAGCCATCAAGAGCTTGAGTATTACAAGGCAATTTACATACATTTATGCTTTTCCCAGGGGTGTCCTCCTTTCATACCCATTCTGTTTGGGGGGGAAAGGGAGGCTTTATTCTTCCTGACTACTAGAGTCTGGGGAACTTCTGGCATCACTGATTATTCATATACTGTACTATGTTTTCCCCAAAATAAGATCTTATATTTTTGAGGGGCTCAGTACTATGGCTTGTTTTCAGAAAAACACAATTTCAGGTTGATCAGCCCCACTGGCACATGCAAAAAAGGCAGTGAGAGTACGGGGGGCAATGTCCGGCAGCAGCTGCAGCCTGCTTTCCCCTTTGGTCAGAACACTTTGGGGTTGGGCAACCCGTGTACTGCAGGTGGGTTAATTATCTGTCCAAGCAGCAAACGGCGGAATGAGGACGTAATCGGAATGCGCCACAGGGCCCGTAGGCAAGCAGACGCAATGGATAGGTGGTCACAAGATGCTCATCTTTGTGTCTCTCAGCTTACCTGGGGTGTGCACAGGGCATCCAGACTGCCTTTGCCCCCCCCCCCCCCCCCATGCCTCTGCCTCTTACTGCCATGCAAATATGAGCACTCCCCATGCCACCTGCCTGCTCTAGCTCAGCTCTTAGCTTTCCTGTGGTCCACACGTCTGGATCACTTGCCTCCCGCCTGCTGGACAGGTAATCATCTCACCTGCGCTGCACAGGCTGGATGCTGTTGGCCCCCATGCCTTCACCATCTACAGTGCTGGCCACACACCCCAGGCTGGCAATTATCTTCATTAGGGCTTGTTTTGGGGGTAGGCATATTAGAAACATACTTAAAAATAAGGCAAGGTCTTAATTTTCAGAAAAACATGATATTAAGAGGGAATGAAGGACATGCCATGTGATTTCCTATTGTTTTGCCTATCTGCTCCGGAAGCAGGGACTTCCATAACTGACCTCAGCTTCCTGGCTGTCTCATTGTTCTTAGTAGGGAGCATTAGGAGTCTTCAAATCTTCATGTGCTAGAAAATCAGTGTCTTGATTGCTGCCGTTTGCTTGTCTCCTGTAGTGCATTCTTTTCTTGTTCTGAAGACAGACATATACTTGATCACCCTTACTTTCCCATTGGCCAAATGGATTTTACCCATCTTCTGGGGGCTTCTCCAACTCAATCATGAAACTCATTTGGCTGTGGCCTTGTTGGCAAGCCAATCAGCTCCCAGGAGCTGTTTCAGAGCATCTGGCCACCTTTTTTTCTCAATGCTTCTTCTTCTACAAAGACTGTTCAGATGGTATTCCTTTATGGGAGAAAGTATCGTCTTAAGTTTTGACTATCGTCTTAAGTTAATAAGCTTTCAAAATTATCCTCATACTTGGAAATTTTCAGAATCCTGTATTTAAAAAGCCTAAATGAAAGGCTCTATTGAAGTAGACCTATTTGAGGATTACTGAGAGCTTACCAAAACATAAAATACTTTCTGCTTTCTAAACTTCCTTAAGAACGACTTATTATATTCAGAATCCACTTTTCAATATAATTAATATTTAATTATAACATCCAGCAGACTTCCACAACCTCCCACCACTTCCACAGCCTGATTCCAAATGGTTCAAAGCCCAGTAGTGGGCCTCGGCCCAGAGGCTGGGGATCCCTGCTATACAGGAAATGCAAATTCTAAAATTAGGGGCTTTTGTTTGCACTGGACACAACTTTAGCATTTTAGGCTAAAATTTTAGGCTTAGCATTTCAATTGTAGATTGAATTGATATCTTAATTATGACATATTTCATCTCATCTCCATTCTTGAATGTAGAAGAGCAAGTACAACCATTTGACCTGATCCAACAGTTTAACAGCATTAATTAGATGTCCATCTAGAAGACTGTATCTTTTCCGCTACAAAAGCAGTAATGTTGCCAGAATTATGGAAAAAAGGAAGACAATGAAAAATGATCCAAAACAAGTTTTTTAATGTGAAAAACGTATTATTTCCTTAGCCTAGAAACTTGGTTGGCTGCTTATAAATTTGGTGTTTTTTTAAGACATGTCCTGCATAAAGCTATTCTACTGTAATTCAATCCAAAGTATTCTAATGCCAAATACCATCCGTGATCTCTCAATTGCATTGATGTTAGAATTCACAAGCCCAGTGTATCATACCATAACACTGATACCACCTTACCTTGAACCAACAGTATCCCATGAATTACGCTGTATCCAACCATACACTGATTGCAGGGAATATGGATATATTCCACTGTATCTGCTAAGAAAGAATGATCTTTGTAAACATCTCTTTTTCTCTTGCAATCATCATATCTGTTATTGAAGATAGAGACCCTGTGAAGCATTATCTAAGAGGTTGAAAGTAGAATAAAAGGAAATGTTTGCTTACGTAATCGTGGAAGGAATCCAATAAACCTTGACATTTTACTTCAGGAAAATCTATTATCTGGATAAACCAGAACTCAATATTCTAATGGAATGCTATGCAGAAGACAAACACACATTTTTTAAAAAATAAGAAAATCTAATTGAATGAAAAAACAAGTAAAGGTAACTTGAGTTTTATTTATCTTCTAATTTCTGGGAGGTTAAAGAACTATAATTTGTTTTGGACAACAGAAGAAAATAGGCTGTGCTTACAGATAATTTTCTGCCATATTCTTCAGGACCACTGCTTTATTGTTGCCCACTCTATTACACGGGATGTACATATCAGGTGATGTTAAAAGGTCAGTGCCTGTACAATACATTCTACAACTGAGCACCACTTTCCTTAACTGAACAGGCAAAGAGAAAGTACACGGAACATCAGCATCTGGCAGTATTTTTCCCAAAAAAAGAGACTAAAATGGGTTTAAGTTGATTAACACTATTAAATCACATCTAATATTTGTTACTACATGATTTCATTACAGCTATACGATACAATTATACAAAATGTGTTAACATCAAAGAATACAACCAAAAAAAATTTAAGATAGCAAACAAAACCTATATAACTTTTTTTTTAAATCTTTACAGGAAAATACTTTTGAAGTATGCATGTAACTGCCCATTCTTTTAAAGAAAATCTACCGCAAGCAAAGTTATCAACCTCCAGAAAAAAATCACACATAGCATTACTAAGCATATCCCCAAAAAGTGTACAATATGCACACTTTGAAAATACAAAATTAAAAAATTGTAAGCAACAGGTGAGCATCATATTTATAACAATGTGAAAAGTCCAATTTTAGCACTGTTTGTAGAAAGAACTGTCTTTGATGCAAGTCCATGAATTATCTGTCTCTTCCAGGTAGGATCACACTTTACAAAAACACCATGCTCTTGAAACCAAATTACAGAGCAAAATGAAGCATTGGAGCAATGCTGCCTTAAAGTTTATTTTGCTACTTTATCAAAAACAAGTCCCTTAGGCATGTAAGGTTCATTTTTTGTGTGTTTTTTTAAAATTCTTTCCTAGAAACAATATACAAAGGGGGAAGCTTATTTATTTTCAACCATTGTCCTGTAAGGTAAAAGATGTTTTGAGTTCAAGAGCTTTCTTCTTGCAGTTTCACTGGTTGTTTTTGGCCTTAGCATGTGTTAAGATATGAGATTTCAGATTAGTTGATTGAGCAAACTTCTTATTACAGCCATCGAAAGGGCACACATAGGGCCTATCTCCAGTATGAATTCGCACATGTGTGCGTAAATTGAAGTCCAGTGAAAAGCGTTTGCCACATCCTTCAAATGTGCACTGGTGGAAAGAAAACACAAATAATTAGTAACCTCCTTACAGATCTTCATTTGCAATATTATATTTACATGACATAAAGGTTCTATTCTGTACAATTCCAAATTGAGTATTTGTTATTCATAAGTTAGTTCCATCAAATTGGAAATGTTCACTTGTGCTGTGGAACAGCAAAGGAATACATAGGTATATCCTCTTTGCAGAGAGATTACAAGAGTTTCTCTGAGACGGTACTACTTTATAGAATTCACTTCCAAGACAGATCTACCTAAAACCTTTTTCAGACATATTTAATCTAAGTCAAAATATGTGTACAGTAGTCCTTCACCTATCGCTGGTGTTACGTTCCAGACCTGGCCCCGATAGGTGAAATCCGCGATGGGGAATTTATCGACTGATAGTACTTATTTAAGTATTTATATTGTAATTGTTTGGTAAGTTTTCATTGTTTTAAGTGTTTATAAACCCTTCCCACACAGTATTTATTTTAGATACAGTATTTAAATACAGTATTTACAATTTTAGATTTATTTTTTTTTTAAAAACCTGCCGATCGAGTTCGGCGGGCTGTTTAAATCTGCCGATCGACTTCCTCAGAAACCCGCGATGAAGTGAAGCCGCAGTAGGTGAAGCGCGGTATAGCGAGGGACTACTGTACAAGACTTTTCTACAGTCTGATGTTCCAAAAGATTCCAAGGTCTATTTATACTTCCATTTATTAAAATATTCTTTCCTCCTTTTTGCAGCCTGAAGTAGACAATATTAAAAAAATATCTTAGCAGCCTCATCCTATTTACTATCCCTCACTAGATGGGTGGTGGCCCATATTTAAGTGGGGAAATTAACAGATATTTTTAAAGAAAACATTAACTGGAATTTGATACATTTTAAACCGTTTTAAACAAAATACTAACATAAATTACCAATGAAAATTATCATGAAGATTTTAACATCTTACTATAATCATCCGGCTAATATCATCTATGTATATAAGTAAATGATGTTCAAGTAGCTTCTTTGTATTTAAATATAATTTTTTTTTAAAGCATACTTTAATAGGATAAATGGTCAAGAGCTAGAACATACTAAAATATACTTTTAATATTTCTCCAATTATCTTCTAAATGCGCAATTTAGCCTCTAAACAAATTGATATTATCTATCATACAATTTGTCTAGCTTCAGAAATAAAGCAAAAACAGAACATACACCAAAGAGAAACTAATTAGAATGTCATGAAAATGTCATGATTGTCTCTTCTAGAATATTTGGAATAGTTACCTGAAAAGGTTTTTCTCCAGTATGAACTAATTGATGCCTCTTTAGCTTTGAGCTCTCAACGAAGGCTTTTCCACATTCTGCACAGACGTGTACCCGAGGTCCGTGAGTATGTAGATGCTTCCTCATGGCTGAATTATCCCTGAACATCTTTGTGCAACCCTTCAAAGTAACACAAGTAAATTATTTAAGTGTCAAGGCATCCAAATATCAGAATTATCATCATATTAATCTGTATACACTGATTGGCTCACAATTATATTGAACCAAAATATGGTTTGATTTTGGTATACTGAAAAGCCCAAGCATGGCCAGTGCTGAATAAATGACTTAATTCTGTATGAAGGGAGATTGCTAGGAAAAATGTCCTTTCTTGAAAACAGGAATTAGATTTTTTTAATGTGCTACAGCAATGATGAACCTTTGGGGTTTGGCATTTCAAAAACTTAGAAAATAACTCTGCTATTGTGCCAATGCACCCCCCCCCCCCACGCAAAGAAACAATTCTTTACATATTCATTTAATTTAAAAATAGCATCAAATCATGTATGGTGCTGTGTATTATACAAAGAAACATTAAATAATTACAAAACTGAAATGCAAGTAAAACAAATATATTTGGGGGGAGGTGTGGAATGAATGGAGCATGAATTTGAAAATAGTTGTCTGGTGTTGGTGGCATGTCACCTTTGACAGAAATTTAAAGTACACTACAAAATATTGGCCAAAAAAAAGACCCAGAACATAAGCAAAACATTTATGAAACTCCTATATTAAAAAGGTTCTTACTGAAATAAATTGCTCAAAATCGCTTCACTCACTTTATGAGGACACGCTATCGTTCTTGGTGCATCATCTTCTTTGATTTTTCTTGGTTTCATTCTTACAAAGGAAAAAAAAACAAGCATTGGTTGTTGAATAGCAAATAAGGTATCAGAAGTACCTTCTGTTATACATCATTATATATGCTATTGCTTCTTGATGATCTACCTTTAACTGCTTTAATTAAAAATTTAACCATTTACAATTCGGATTCAATGAGAGAAGAAAAAGCTGCCAAGTTTGGTGGACATTAAAATCAGATATATTACAGGAAATAATTAAAATCCTGAGAATTTGAGAGCTTTTGAAGACCAATAACCAAGTGTCTACCCAACCTGGAGTGCAATCTAGAGACTGGGGCAGCTAGTCTAGCCAACAAACATTAATTTTTAACATCTGTGAATTATTCTGAATCTTCTGTGAATATCAGTGATTCTCCGTGTATTAAAATTATATCTCTGCCTTGATCCAATTCAGTGATTTTAATTGAGAACAGAAAAATCACATATTCTCAAAATAGTGAATAATTATTTGTCAAAAGAGTTTTATAACACCAACCTTGCAAATTCAGCCAATTGTTTAGGATCAGAAAGATCAATCCCAGGTATTCCTCCAGGTGGTAGCTTCTTTCCCGTCATGTATTCAGAGTAGTCAGGAGGGGAGTTCTCGCCAATGATCTGCTCTTCCACCACAGTCTCATGGTCAATGTCTTTTTTGTCATCTGCAATGATTAGAGAAAACTGAATTTTGATTTAACATCCACGAAGGACGACATTAATAGTGTGGAAAATGTTTCTCAGACAATGTTTGTACTAAGAAACAAATTCACCTATTTTAAAGACAAAAATACAGAATTTACATTTAATAAGTTTAAGAAACCATATATAAGTATATTGATCATTCATTTTCAGAACTAATTTCCTTAAAAGCATGCATTATAAATTATTACATATAACATTTGACACATAATTACTATATTTAAGACATCCCCCCCCCCCAAAAAAAGTGGGTGGAAATGTCTGAGCCTTTTATAAAGCAAATGTTGCCGAAGCCCCGCCTATCCACTGGCCCCCACCCTTCTGCTTTTGTCTCCTAGATATTTGCTTCCTTGCAGCAAACAGCCTAGTCAGCTTCAGCAGTCTGTTTAGCACAAGCAGCTGATTGTTAGGTTGGAATACCACCTATCAGCTGTTCCAGGCTGCAGGGATCACAATCGCCCATCACCACCTCTGCATGCCTCATTTTCGGCCTGTTGCAGAAGGTCAAGATCGTCACAGCCACCTATCCCGTCGCCTAGAGTGGGTCAAAAATGGGATGGGAGGCCGGAAATGGGATGGGCGGAAGAAGCAGTGGCGATAGGCAATTGAAATCCCCGCAGCCTGGTACAGCTGATAGGATTCCGGAAGGCAGATCCAACTGCCAATCAGCTGCTCATGCTAAATCAGGCTGTGCTGAAGCTGCCCAGTCTGTTTTGCTGTTTGCTGCAAGGAGACAAATTGCTAGGAGGCAGAGACAGATATTTTCCCCTTATTTTCTTCCCCCAAAAGGGTGTCTCTTATAGCCTGGAGCATCTCATGGTCTGAAAAAAACAGGTATCCCAAATGCACTGTAACTAAAGTGACACATCTTTTGCAGAAAAGCTTTTTTAAAGATATCACAATTATAATCTCTATTTATCTTAATTCAATCATACATTTATAATACATTTATAAAGCATTTTTCTCTGAATACTTGCTATGTAATTAACACCAAAACCCCCAGTCTGCAAGATATGAATAAAACACACACATACTTACTACAATTAGGCCAACTTAACATCTGGGGAAAATATATTTGAGCAAAATTTCTATCGCAATTTCTCTTCCTTTTATTTTAGCTATCAAAACTATAAGTTTATTGTTTATTTTTCAAATAAAAGAATAGTTTCCACTTATAAATTATCAGAATCTTTTATTGCTAAATCAGCTAAAACGTTTTCAATCTTTGTTTCAATAAGACCTCTAGGGCTAGATAATTCCAAATTTATATATTGTTTTAATAGACATGCTAGGATTAATAAATTTCAAAATTTTGATGTGTGCATGTGTTAGTATAAATAAATAATACTGTGGCATACAAAATAATGAGATGATCCTCTGTCTTCTACCTTGAAAGATCCAGCAGCAGATTGATAGCTATATAAATTTGTCATTAATACAATCCTATGCCGCTCACAGTTCAGAAAGAAAAGTTTGCAGTAGGATGGAGGAAGATTTTAATGGAACACAGTATAGAATCCAACAAAGAATATATTATGAGCTTCATTTCCAGCTTTGTTTTGTCCCATTAGGATTTCATTATTCACTTTGGTTTAGAATTATTCAGGATACAGTCACTTAGGTCACTAATTTTAAACAGCTGTTTTTCCTCTATTATGATTGTGCAAATAATCCATTTTCTTTATTTCCAGATGGATTAGAAGACTAGGCTTTGTTTCTAGTTCAGTTCTGCTCTCTAGCTTTATAACCCAATATATTGCTTTATAACCCAATTAATTGAGATACAGAACTCATAAATGGGTCAGAATTGCTCATATTAAGTGTTTATAAATCATATTTACACAGCTGCCCACCTGACAGAATGTGACTTTGGGCAGTGTATAATAAAATCCTAACAATATTAAAACATAACACAGTTAAAACCTTTTTAAGTTACTAACTATTAAAAAGGCTGAGACCATTGGATACTATGAACAGTGAAGCCACCTCAGCAAATTCCTTTAAGACTCAGGCTTGTTGCCACAGCCACATTTTGGGGGGTTTCTGGAAGGATGGCAGAGAAATGGCCAATCTCACCTGGGGAGGGGATGATATTCCACAGGGTGGATGCCACAGTAGAGAAGGTGCATCACCTGGCTTCTGTCAGATGTTAACTCCTTAGTGGATGCGACCCACAACATATCTCTTCTGCTGCTGGATCTAATGGGATGGACAGATGTATCGGGAAGAGGCAGTCTCTCAAATAACCTTGCCTACTACCATTTAGTGTTTAAAAATCCATCTTAAATTGGATCCAGAAACTGGCAACCAATATAGTTTGCAGAGCAGAGGTACAACGTGGGCCATTCTAGGAGCATACATAACTACTTGCACCACTGATTCTCTGCCACCTGGAGTTCCCAGATACACTTCAAGGGTAGCCTTATGTAGAATGCATTACAACAGTCCACACAAGAAATTACTGGGGGACAACTAACCATGAATAGAGCTTTCCCATCAAGAAACAGGAGCAACTAGAGCACAACATAATTTGTTTAACAACTGCTTTTTTTAGCAATGCAATATAAGCCAAAGATTAAATGTGGGCTTATGTTTCCTGAGAATGGCTCACTTTCCATTGCTCGCTATATCTTCTCACAACCATTTCCACCATAATATTCTCACCTACCCAGTCTCATGAAAGCCCAAACATTGCCCAACCCAACCCTTCTGAGGCCTGAAGCCAGAGGTCTCCTGTTCTGTATCCCAAAGAGTGGAGGCTAGGTCCCCTTTGGGGGTCGAATGACCATTTCATGGGGGTCGCCTGAGACCTTGGGAAAAGACAAATTTTTCCTGGCATTAGGAACTAAAGCTTCTATTCTGGCATCTTGGAACATATTTTTACAATCCGACCAATCAGGTGTTTATAATGGGGGTGTCCCTCTGACCTTCCTGCCAATCTGCTCAAAGCTCTGTTGGGAGAATTGGCGCTAGACTTATGGTTGGGGGTCACCACAACATGAGGAACTGTATTAAGGGGTTGCGGCCTTAGAAAGGTTGAGAACCACTGCTTCAGACACTAAAGTCCAAGCTCTCAGTGCCAGCAATATATCATCTCTCCCCCAGCTGCTCTCATCACTCAGGCCTTCCTACCATTCACTCATCCACTTTCCCTTGTTCTCAACTCAGGGGAGATAATTGGTGCCTCTGTGGGAAATCATAGTTCACAGTCCTTGAGAAATGAGGCCTATACAGCAAACCATTGACATTCATTGCCAGAGATTGCATCCTCCTGTGTAGATTTGAACTTTGCCCCCCAAAAGAGAACATAAGCCAACGTTCTTTTGTGAACAGTTCTCAAACTTGGAGAATGTGTGCTAAAGCTTCTACCAATAACCCTACATCTCTACATTTTTTAATTGGAACTTGAAAGTGTGGGCATTGTCAAAGAAAACTGGAGTCTGAGGCAGAGTTGCAGGCATTAATAATATTTGACACATGTTGGAGAATTTGGTCTATTAGGACATATCAGACTCACTGGTCAAGGATTATTTCTGCACTGCAATGAGAAAATAGGGGGAGGAATAGATGTAGGGAGATATAACAGCAAATACAGAAATCACAGCAAGTAAGTACATATTTAAATTTTGAAGAAAGGTGTTAAGTTTAACTTTAAGCTATGTGGAAGCTGAAGTTTTGAAGTAAAACTCAAAAAGGCAGATGGTGACATATAGATTTCCTATATGTTGTGCTTTGTCCAACCATACCATGTATAGGAATTCAAATGAAATACAGTAATACCTCATGATACGAACTTAATTGGTGCAAGGAGGAGGTTCGTAAGACGAAAAGTTCGTAAGACGAAACATTGTTTCCCATAGGAAACAATGTAAAGTCAATTAATCCGTGCAACCAAAAACCCCCCCCCGCAAAAAAACGGCTTTCCGGCTGTTTTAAAAGGTCGCAGCCGGCCTGGGGGGCTTGCCAGCACCCCCCGAACCCCGAACCCGGGTTCAGGGGGGTGCTGGCAAGCCCCCCAGGCCGGCTGCGACCTTTTAAAACACCCGCGCCGCTTCGCAGCTGTCTCCTGAAGCCGAACGCTAAAGCCGAACTTCCGCGTTCGGCTTCGGGAGACAGCTGCGAAGCGGCGCGGGTGTTTTAAAAGGTCGCAGCCGGCCTGGGGGGCTTGCCAGCACCCCCCGAACCGAACCCGGGGTTCAGCCAAATTTTGCCTCTTCTTACGAACTTTGTTCGAGTTACGAACCGGCGTTCGGGAGGCTTCTGGGAAGCCCCGCCGCCCGGCTGTTACCTTTTAAAACAGCCGCACGGCTTCCCAGCTGTCTCCGAACGCAGGTTCGTAACTCGAAAAAAGTTCGTAAGAAGAGGCAAAATTTTGCTGAACCCCGGGTTCGTATCACGAGTTGTTCGTAAGACGAGGGGTTCGTATCTTGAAGTACCACTGTAATTTCTGGCAGATAGCTGTCACACTTCTGCTAGAATATCCAATAAATGGAAACCAAACCCCACTCTGGCTAGCTACTCAACTATTAGATTATTCTTGCTTTTAGGATGATTTTTTTTTAACCTATCTGCCTTCTTCTATCTTAAATCTATTTTTCATGTTCTACTCTCTATAATGATAAAAGAACAGGTCCAGGATTTCCTCTGTATGGTATCCTCTGAGACATATGAAGAATATAAAAAAATAATCAAAACAGTAAAGTTAAGCCCTTCATTAAAAATGTTAAATTTTATTTCTGAATTACATAAAACTGTCATACCTATTTTGTGTCATCTATATTTATAGCAATATTTCCTCCCCTTTAAATAAATGTTATTAATATAATGATGAAATAATACAGAACCTAAGATTGAATTCATGGTTTTCTCCTTCATACCTCTCTGCAAATGACTACTGCATTGCTAACCACTTTTTTTTGCATGGAGTTTTCAAGTGACTTTTATTCCCACTTGTCATGAACACTTGAACACAATTAAGTAATTCACTAATCAGAACACCATGGGTATTTTATCAGATGTTCCTTGGAAATTAAGATATGTTATAGCAGTCTAATTTTTATTAAAGTGGTTAGCTGGTCAAAACAACAAATCAGATGTTAATCTCACAAATTTAATCTCACAAGATCCACCCAGTTAGTACCATGGCAAAATGAGCAGCAGATAAATGTATTTATTTTTTTCCATAACAAATCTACATAGCGTTCTACATGCATGATTGGAGTGGAGAAATTTGGCTGTAGGACCTTCAATGCCATGACCTCATGTAAGGTAACATAAATGCAATAGTACAGGAAGTCTAACTAGTTACTAACAATGTTGCAATCTATTTGGCATCAAAATTATAATACCTGGGATTTGTATGTATGTAAAGTTAGAAAGTAGTTATGGCATCTGACAGATATTATAACTGATTTTTGCTATTTGGGTATCCAAAAACTGCAATGTTTACTGGCAGAGTAGTTAATATATTCTAGTAAAGTCCAAGCAGGTTCAAGTATCTGTGCAGCTTTCCTCAATCTTTAGGTTCAAAGTTGATACCTATTTTTGAATCTCCCTACACAATGAGATGATTATAATATGTAATATATAATACCAAGCTTAACATGTTTATATGTACTTAACTTAGTGTGTCAATTACATCTTTTAGTCTACATCTATGCTGGTCTATTATGACCACTATGATTTCATTTGAAATAGCCTGTCCTCAGTTAATGTCTGCCCTATTTAGTGACCATTTAAATTTAGGAATAATCCTTGAACCTATGCTGGATGCAGTATCCTGTTGTTACATGATCTCCATCTGCAACCTTTAAAGTTGACTTCCAACAAGCAAAGTCATTCAAGAAGCCAGCAGAAATCATAAGAACATAAGAAGAGCCATGCTGAATCAGGCCAAAGCCCATCGAGTCAGGCATTTTGTGTCACACAGTGGCCCACCAATTTTACATGGGGATCTTGAGCAGAAAGAGAAGGCAAAACCAACTGTAGTTGTATGACATTACATTTAATGACTGCGGGTGATTCACTTAATGGCCATGGCAGAATTTGCATCACAGGTTGGGTGTGATCATCTTCCACTTAATGGCCATGTCACTCAGCAATGGATTGTTGTTAGTCCTAATTGTGGTTGTTTAGTGAGGACTACGTGTATATCAGGTCACTAGAACATATTCAACAAATGATCATTTTAAAATCGTAACTTAGTGTTACATAGAAAACCAGAAAATTTTGGAAGGCCCAGAACATCAAAGGGGAAACCAGAGCAATCTGTCCTACTTTTAACAGCTGTATAGTATTCCTATTCTGAACGTGGTTAATCTTAAAATAGAAGCATAATATCTCCCAAATAAGTCACAATATTAAGATAAAAGCATTGCTAAATATGCAACATAAAGTAAGATTCCTGTATCCTCAATTGTAAAGTAATATAATTTTGGTCCATCAAAAGTATTTATTTATGTTCTAGTAAAATTTATTTCAATGTTCCTGAACTGAGCACAATTATTTTAATGGCACCATTATAAAAGCAGGAAGTATTCCATCAATACACTGCTCATCTAATGGTCTATAACATAACTGCAAAAAAGAGGTTTAGAGAAACAGATCAAACAACTAATGGATATCAGAATTTGGTAATTGTAAAATGGGCATTTACAAAATGGTTTAATAAGCAAGGTATAAAATTAAACAGATCACTGACTTGAAGAATGTCAGAAATCCAGGGTAAAAATCAGATTATACCTGCTCTTAGATTTTTAACAAACTCAATTCTTTCTACATGATATCTGAAATGTCCTATTCTTAACAAGTTTTGAGAGAAAGATGAAAACATTGGAAATATAAATGTATGGATATGTTCATTTAATGGATTGAAGAAGTGAATGCATTTGCCACTTATGAGTGGATTGCTTATGGACATTGACTTGGTATAGACAAGTATAATATAATATAGGACTCATTTATATATATCTGTATGTGTGTGTTTAAGTATGTATTCAAGTATATAGAATAACCTTTAATTGTTACATGTATTTTATTGTAATTTTTCACTTTTTTCTTGGAGCATTTTTTCCTTTTTACAATGTTTACATAGTATCTCCATCATTGTTACCATTGTGTTTTGTTCTCAATTAAAAAATAAAATTTAAAATGTACAATTTCCTATGCTTACTCAGGAAAACCTCTGGGCTTCTTGAACTTTTCTGTATTGGAAGGCCCTGTTTACTGTCATAGCCTCACCACTGTCATCTGTATTACTACAATTCATTCTACAAGGGGCTGCCCTTGAAAAGCATTTGGAAGTGTCAATTGGTGAAGAATGCAACTGCACAGGTAAGTAGTACATGGTATCAATTATTAAGCACACATAACAACACTGTGTACTGCACTGGTTGCCACTGTGTTTCTGGGTGCAATTCAGGGTGCTTAAAAGTCCTTCATGGCTTAAAACACATGACCTGAGGGTCCATCTTTTCCTAGTTGTTTCTAACCATCCACTTGGGCAGCATCCAAACCTTGTTGGTAGCTAGTAGGGCCCTGGTTCTGTGCCAGACCTTGGGATACTAAGGGTCCTAATCTCACTGCTGTGCTAACAATTAACAATATAGTAGTATTTCTCTTGGCAACTGTGTTTTTTAGTTTTTGCACTTAAGTTTTTAATTTAAGATTATTTACTAGCCAATGTCACTTGCTGAAATGGATAGCCATACAAATAAACAAAAATAAGCAAGCAAAACAGACATGGACAAGTAAGTCTTGTGAATTATCAGTTTTTGCTTTCAAAACTAAGCAATTTCATTTAGTTTTAGATGAAACTTACTAGTTTCTAAGCAACACAAAACTAGAGCATAAAGAGAATATGAGCCACAAAGACCTCTGACCCCTAGGTGGCATATATTTCTAATGTAAAAACAGATTAAAAGAGTTTCCTTTGCAGAATTTAATAAGGACATAGGCCTCCTCAGAAATCCATGAATTTCATAAAGGAAACTTCCCCCCTTTATAATTGATTATGCTATTTTAGGGTTTATAATCAACCCATAAATCATTACATTTTGACTTTTCAAGCTATATATTATCTCTGAAACAAAACCACTGAATATTAAATAATGATCTTAAAAAATACTTAAAATATTATAAGATGTTATAATCAACACAGCAGGCGTAGTGTGCTCAAAAATAATATCCTGCACTAAATAAGATACTTTCTTTTTTGTGTATCTGCTAAGTGCTTGAGAATTTAATGCCTTTTATACACAGCTGTGAATCAAAATTATTTTTTAAAAAATTATCCTTAAAAAGCAGAAAGTGCTTTAAATTCTAAAAACCTGCAGGTCCTCAAAATTACCACACAGCAACTATATCGATCTGATTATATGATGGCAGTTTCTTCTAAAGTTGTTGGAAAGAGGTTTTTATAGTCACTTTATGGGGTCTAGGACTGAAACTATTAAATCATACATTCTTGCTATGTCCTATGTGAAAAACATATGAACTCTGGAGTTCAAAGATCTAAAACCATACCTACAGAGGTAGAGAATTTACTTGTTTTCGCCCAAGGTGGGTAATAAATATTAAAAATAACTAAAGCAACTCTTCTAGGATACCTTCAAGCCCCTAGCCTAGTTATTTAAAGACAAGGTACATATCGTGTAAACAGTTTGAACTCTTATGAATGCAGTGAAACCAGGCACTTTTCTAACACTACCAGTGCTGAGAGCTTTAAAAGTACAAAACCTACCCTTCCAATGGTCTTCATCCCCTTTACTCTAATCATCATTCTAACCAGAGACAGGGTTTGTTATGTAAAGGTTTGAGGAAAGTGGGAGGGAAAAGAAGAAAAAAAAGGAAGATGCCAGGAGGAAAAAGGAAATGAGGAGGAATCCGCCAAGCAAACCGCAGCGGAGGCATGACCGCCGCCGGGAAAGGAAAAAAAGGCCATTGAGGAGGGGCAGCCAAAAAGACTTGAAAGAAGCCGCCTGCGCATTGAGAACACTTAGAAGGAGGAACTATATTGCGAAGCTCGCCAGAAGGAACAGCTGGATAAAGCCTTAAGGGGGCGCCAAGCGATGTCGAGCAGCGGGTTAAATAAAATTAAATCCGACTGAGTTGGCGAGGACACAAGAGGGGGAAGGGGGGGGGAGGCAACCGCTGGAGAGGGGAAGGTTGCGCGCGCTGAAGCGACGAAGGCACGAAGAGCGCCAGAGAGCCGGCGAAAGAAGACGCGAGCAGGGAAGGCGAAGGAACGGGCCACCGAGGTTCGCCGCATGCCCGTCCCGCCCCCCCCAGCCTATTTCCTCCTCCTCCTCCTCCCTCCCTCCTACTGCAGAAACTACGCCATTGCGGCCTAGTCCAGGAATCAGTCAGTCAGTAAGGGAGGGCGGGCGCGCGCGCTCTATCCCCTCCCCCCCCTCTCTCTGTGCCTGTCCCAGCGGCCATCTTGGCGGGGCCGCCGCCATCTTTCTTTTCCTTTTCCCCCCCGCCGGAGGGAGCCGGGCAATCAGGCAGGAGCAGCGCAGACCCCGCCATCTTTTCGGGGGAAGCCGCCATACTTGCCCTGGCGAGATGAACATGGCGGCGCCCATCACACACATCCAAACATGGCCTCCCTTCAAAACAAAACGGGGGGAAGGAGCCGTCCGGGCCTCCCCAGACCTTCCTCAGCCCCCGCCGCAACGTGCCGGACACATTCCAGCCGCTCTACTTACCCGAGGCCCACATGGTGACGGAAAACTCCCCCTCCAGGGTCTTGATCTGCACCTGCTTCTGTTCCCATTTCCTGGCGCCGCCGCCCCCTTCGGCTCCGCCGCAGCCTCCCGTCAAATAACTCTTCTTGCTGCTTTTCTTGCCGCTCCCGCCACCTTTCTTCATCCGGCCGCCGCCAGAGGAAGAACCGCCGCCCGAGCCACCTTTACTCCCGGCGGCCGCCACGGTGACCAGAGTCTGCTCGATGTACTCATCCTCGCCGGCCGGAGCCGGCACTGGAATGAGAATCTGGTCCTCGAAGCCGTCATCGGCCCGCAAACCGTCCGAGTCGTCGCCTCCTACTACCTCCTCGCGAGTCTGCACTAGGATCACCTCCTGATGGTGCGGGTGGTGGTGCAAGTGGAGCTGGCCCCCGCCGGCCCCGACACCGCCGCCGCTCGGGTCGCCGTCGCTGACCAGCGGTTGCAAGGCGATCATGGGCGGGTGGTGGTGATGATGGTGGTGGTGGTGGTGACGGCGGTGGGGCGGGTGATGAGGGCCGCAGTCCTCGCAACACTCGTCGTCCTCTTCATCGTCCTCGTCCTCCTCGCCGCCCACCACGGTGGTCTCAATAGTTTCCACCGGGATGGTCTCCAC
Organism: Erythrolamprus reginae; assembly: GCF_031021105.1. Taxonomy (NCBI): domain Eukaryota; kingdom Metazoa; phylum Chordata; class Lepidosauria; order Squamata; family Dipsadidae; genus Erythrolamprus; species Erythrolamprus reginae. The sequence goes on from NC_091950.1 coordinate 51,405,712, forward strand.
CTCGATCTCGTGCAGCTCCACGATCTCGGCGGGCATTTCCGAGCCGTCTGTGGCAATGTATAGGGTATCTCCTGAGGCCATGGTGGCGGAGCCGCCAGCGGGCGGCGGGCCCGAGCCTAGCACAGGGCCTCGGCTCCGCTCCTCTGCCCGACGTCGGTGGGACTCAAGGCTTTCTCTGGCTTCCCTTCCTTCTCTTCCGCCGTCGCCGCCTCCTCCTCCCCCTTCCACACAAACACCACCAGTTCTTCGTTAGGAGGGTGGGAGGGAGGCAAGCAGGCAGCAGCCTCAGCCGCCGCCAAATCCCGCTGGCGCTGCCTCGCGAGACTACCGCCGAGAAATGCAGGCACCCCAGCTCTTCCTCACCCGCCATCCACACCCGCGGTAGTCGTCGAGACACGCCCCCCTCCTAGCCCCTGGGCCAATCGCAACCCTCGGCTCGATTTAAGGACAACGCTCCTCGAGCAAACGCTCCGGCTTCACCAACTGGCAAACGGGCCGGTTACTTCGGGACCGCCCCTTTTCTTCCTGAGCGCGACCTATCGCCATGAAGTTGAAGCCGATCAGTCCTGCCCCCCCCGTCGATTCCACTTAGCTGGCTTCTGGGAGGGAGGGGGGAGGGAAGGAGCTAGAGAGAGAGCCGTTGCTCCTGAGGTCACGCCCACTCTTGTAAACGAGCCGTGAGAGAAAGTTCCCGTCGGCGTTGGCGGGTGCCGGTTTCTTCCGCTGCCTTTTGCGTCGGGAGGTTCGGAAGCGCGTTTTGTTTTCCTCTTCGTGTCCTGAGGAGCTTTTGTTGGCTGGGTTGGTTTGGTCTACTTGGAGGGAAGGCAATGACGGATCGCCTCGGCCTACCTGGGAGCTTTAAGAGAGTGAAAGTTGGCTCGTCTTAGCTTCCTGGTTGTTGTTTTAGGTAGACGCGAGAGGAAGCCCCCCCCCCCCGCAGTGTAGCCCCTGTCGATTTTCGGTCCCGATCATAAATTTGGTTCGTCCAAATTATTTTAATTTTTATTTAGTTATATTTATTTATTTATTTTAATATATTTATATTATATGCGTTTATATATATATATACAGTATATATATATATATATATATATATATATATATATATATATATATATATATATATATATATATATACACTGTATATATATATACTGTGTGTGTGTGTATATATATATATATATATATATATATATATATATATATATATATATATATATATAAAATTTTAAATATATTTTATATTTTTATATATTTTATATTATATGTATAATATAATACTGTATATCATATTCAGGTAGATAGATGATATAGATATCAAAAAAATAAAGGGAATACTCAAATAACACATCCTAGATCTGAATGAATGAAATATTCTCATTGAATATTACATTTGCACAGCAGCATGTAAAATTGATTGTCAATCAGTGTTGCTTCCTAAGTGGACAGTTTGATTTCACAGAAGTTTGATTTATTTGAAGTTATATTCTGTTTTCTAAGTGTTCCCTTTATTTTTTTGAGCAGTGTATGTATAAGTATATATATCTCACGTTCTGGCAGTCCTCTTGAATCTCACTTTTCATGATGCCAAACAAAAGCAAGCCGAGTTTGCGTGACACTCAACTGAGTGGCCAAGTCTTTGGGGTCCCTTTGTGTTGTGCAAACGGAACAAATTGGGGTTCCTTCATAGGCTGCAGCTCAGTTAGCGACGGGTTTCACGTGTGGTGCGAAGAGGGAGGTTTCTTTTTCTGTGAAAGGAAAAAAGAGGGGGCTTCAGCTCTGCAGCCCATTTCCCCCCCTCTTCCGACCACCCACAGAACCTGCGCGGGGTTTCCTTAAAGCTCCCTATTTTGCTATTCGGCTCTTTGTTTTAGGGATCCCCTGAGGCAGGGGTCTCCAACCTCTACCACTTTAAGCCCGGTGGACTTCAAGTCCCAGAATTCCCCAGCCACCGTACTTAAAGTGGTCAAGGCTGGAGACCCCTGCCCTGAGGTGACAGAGTTCCCACTCTTGTTATTCGATGCATTGCAGTATGGTAAGGGCATGTTTCTTCTTAAGCTTCTTAAGCTTTTCATACAAAATGTCATTTTCCCTTTTGGGTAAAGTGCAATTAATGTTGCAACTTAGATGGTTACTGTAGCCTGCATCCCATCTTGCTGAGTGCCAGCTGTCATTAAATGTTTACAGCAAGAATACCTTTCTCAGTGCTTCATTTGATGTTGTTGAAACCCTAGTAGAAAGCAATTTGGCCTAATGGTTAAGGCATCAGGAGACCCTTTGAGTTCTAGTCCTATTTTAGGGATTAAAGCTGGCTGGGTGATTTTGGCCCTCTCAGCCAAACTCACTTCACAGGGTATGTTGTAGGGAAAATATGAATAATAATAGGGATGTTCACATGCTTCAGTTACTTATAAAATAAAAAATAAAGGATTTTTAAAAATCTAAAAAAAATAATTTGGCCCACTTTACTGTATGTGTTTAATTTCCAATAAATTTCTGTGTCAACTTTTTGTTTGAAATCTGTGAGTCTTCCCTGCAAATATTAAGATAACTGGATGAATCTATGTTAAGCAAGATTTAAAGATATCTTCAGTGAGAGGAAAGGATCATATGGTTTACTAATCGGATGGCAGATGACTAGGAAGTATTTACATTAAATTTATATAGTTGACCAATGCAAGCTAGAATGTAAATTTTAAAAAATAATCTCAGAAGACGACAATGGCAAATAATTCCTTATATTAGGAAAAAGCAAACTAGATGGGCAAAATCCCTAGGAGCTGAGTTTGACTTCAAGAAACAGTCTTTTTAGTTATCTTCCGGAATTGTGAAATAGAAATGTATGCACTATTTCAGTCTTTAAGAATATGGTATAAATAGCAGTAATATCATGTAATTCTAATGGTAAGCTCAAATTTGCAACTCCATAATCAGAATACATAATGAATAAGATAAAATGAGAGAACAAGAAAGTTTAAATTCCAGTTCCAATTCCATGCACCAAGACAAATTCCTTGTGTGTCCAATCACACTTGGCCAATAAAGAATTCTATTATTCTATTCTATTCTAACCATCTCTTGCTGGGATAAAATATTGGTAAATGTGTGATGGTTAAGAAGAACAGACTACATAGCAGAGGTCCCTCAACAGAGACAATGGAACAGCTCTGTTTTTCTTTCTATTCTATGTTGTTAGGAATATTTAAGTGCCTCTAGTCATGTCAACCATTAGTTAAGTTCAGAAAAGAAAACTTTCATATCCATCTTTTCTTGTACAAGCTAGCAAAATAAGTTGAAGGTTTAGATGCATGATTGTGCCATGGGCAGCCTGTTCATTAACCAGGTAAAAGTACAGAAAATGATGAACTCATGAATTTCAGAAGCAGTCACTGGCCTGTTTGTTCAAGCACTCCCACAGTGTTTGAGTAAAGGAGGTGAGGGTTGATGTCATTGAACATAGAGTGGCTAGATGATGAAGGTCACTGGATTTGAGAGAATGCAGTATTGTGCTCATGTTAAAGACACTACCTAAAATGGACTCAGGAACATCCAGTATGGAAAAGGGTTCTCTTACTTTCTTTTGTTTTATTGCAAATGGCCAGAAACATTTTGGAGTCAGACTGTTGAACTGAATTGTATACGCAAGACAATGTATCACACAAATATTTATTTGTAAGTAGTTCTACAGCTTAGAACATACAGCTCTAACATACCTCATGTAACTCTCCTGCTGTTATGACATTTCACACTTTAGTACTAATTGTTGAGTGACCATTGGGAATGTCTATTGGAACTATGTTTCAAGAAGGATGAACATTGCCATAATTTCATTATCCTTAGTATGCATTACCTGATTATGCTTTATCAACTGCCAACCTCTCCTGTTATGTGATTTTTAACTATAGCTTTGCAAGGATTAATCCTCTCTCTATTTGTGACTACAACTGTTAAATGATAATAATTACCCAAGATAGCAGACTATTTTAGATGAAATTGATTCTAGTTCTTAATATTTATACAAAGATTGGTTTTCCAGCTGATATTAACTAAAAAGGTAAACTGATTCCCTCAGCATACAGGACCTCAGCATACCTATGATTCACTCAGCTGTCCCCGGAGAGGGGTGGCATACAAATCCAATTAAATGCAAACTCAAACTGTCAACTTGGCAAAAACCTGCACATGAACCGAGAAATGAGCAGCAAGAAATACTGTCAGTGTTCCAAGTAATACCCCCAACTAAGTAAGACTCTGAGGCATACAATTCTTCAAAGATCCATTTTATTAGAGATGTAATAAAGCCATGATAGGTTTCACTAGATTCACCCATAACACTCCAACACTCTGCAAGCTGCACTGGCTTCCAATTGGTCTCTGAACGCAATTCAAGGCATTGGTTATTACCTATAAAGCCCTACATGGCTTAGGACCAGATTATTTACAGGACCGTCTTCTGCCTCATATGTCCCAGTAACTGATTAGGTTGCACAGAGTTGGCCTTCTCCAGATCCCATTGGCCAAAGAAAGCCAGCTGACTGGACCACGGGGAGAGCCTTCTCTGTTGTCGCCCCAGTCCTCTGGAATCAACTCCCCCTAGAGATTTGTACCACCACACTATCTTCGCCTTCCAAAAAGCATAAGCATAAAACACACTTATGTCAGCAGGCCTGGTGTTGTTGAGCGATAATTCTTCGCTCTGTCCACTAGTTTGTATGAGTGATGGCTCTGTGCTGTTTTATTGGGTTTTAATTTTTTTATTTGTTTTTATATGAAGGGCAGCCGGTATAAATAGATAGATAGATAGATAGATAGATAGATAGATAGATAGATAGATAGATAGATAGATAGATAGATAGATAGATAGATAGATAATATATGGATTTTCCACATGTGCCTATATATATCATCAAACCACACCCAGCCACCAGTATTTATAGAAGGAAGGCAGCTCAGGTCTCGCAGTGTTCGCCTGAGAACAAGGACAGAAACACCAGCCTGAAGATGACGAGTGAGACCTCGTCGAAACGTCGCCAGAAATTTCCAAATCCTACACGGGAAGAAACCCGAATATACCAAGACCGTCATACACACACACACACACACACAATACACCAGGGTGATTCAACACAAAAATATGTAACCCTTCCCTGGTGCAGAGCTGAAGGGATTGGATACTGTAGCCTAAAGGATAATTCTCTACCTTACAAGGCAAAGATTGCAGGTTCAAGTCCCAGTGAGGGTATGTCTAGCTGATGAGGCCAAAATAAGGCCGAAATAGATCTATCCTAGTCTCCCTTAATTTTCAAATTCAGCAAAAAAACATGTGACATATATATATATACTGATCTATCCTAGTCTCCCTTAATTTTCAAATTCAGCAAAAAAAAACCCAAGTCTCATATATATATATATAGATATATATATCAAATGTTTGTAGCTGGAATTTTAAAATTAATGGAGACTAAGATGGTCCCATTTCGGCCTTGTTCTGGCCTCCTCAGCTAGCCACACCCTTCTTTACTGGGATTCGATCTGGCAGCCTCTGCCTTGTAAGGCAGAGAATTAGCAGTTGAGCCACCAGACCTGATCCCTCCAGCTCTGTACCAGGGAGGGGCTATATGTTTTTTTATGTCGGATCACCCTGGTATATTGAAGGAACGTCACAGCTCCTTTTTGCCTCTAGGCCCAACCCAGGACCATTTCAAGGCAGTTAATTTATTCATAGCTGACAACTATATTCTGTATGTATCAAATGTTTTTAGCTGGAATTTTAAATATATATATATAGGCACACCTGGGAAATCCGTTTGTTTGTTTGTTTGTTTGTTTGTTTCTTTCTTTATTTATTTATTTATTTATTTATTTATTTATTATATTGGTACACCTGGAAAATCCAAATCTGAAAGCTCCTGGGTTTTCCCCACTCAAAAGAAAGTCAAAGTCCCTTACCCTGCACCCACATGTCCATCACATGGTCCAATCAATCCACGGTCCCAAATGGAGATGCCTCCCAGTCACATCACAGGTGCAGGCTGAATGTCCTTGACTCTCAGAAAAAGAATGATGTTATGCCTCTACCAACTCCACCAACCCCGCTCCCACTTTCCCACAGCACTAAGCATGGCAGCCCTGAAGATCCAAGAGAAAAGATGGCCTCCAGGGTTGACAAAAACTGGTCCCCTGAAAATAAGACCTATCCCAAAAATAAACCCTAGCTTGATGTCTGTATGTGTCTACTATAAGCACTATCCCCAAAATAAGCCCTACGTAAGACCTTACGTACTCCATCCAACTGTGTGATTATATGAGATAAAGCAAGGTGCATGTATAAAATCAAGCATAGGTGAGCAGGTGGAACTGCCCAATGAGCCCCATATCCGCCTACCTACTGCCTGCCACAGTCAGGCCTCCCACACTCTGACACCTATTGTGCCACTGCCCAACTTCTGTGGCTGCTTGTGTCCAGATGGCCCATGGCACATTGTGCTGATGCCATGGCTTGCAGTTGGACACCATGTGGTGAGTTGCACTGTGTCCCCACTCATGGAAGGACACGAGGCGCATTGTGCCAGTGCTGCCGCTTGTGAATGCAATGACAAGATATGCCATGGAGTGTCCTGCTGCAAGTGGCAGCATTGGCACAATGCGCCATGTGACACCTCACCATGGATGGCTGCAAGCAGCCACAGAAAAAGACAGGTGTTGCCTGGCTACTGTGATTCTAAGGTAAGCAAGTAAGTCATCACCCCAAAATAAGACCTGGTGCTCCTTAGGAAGACAAAAAATAAAATAAAAATAGCATTTAGATTTAGATTTATATACCACTTCACAGTGCTTTACAGCCCTATCAAAGTGGTTTACAGAGAGTCAGCATATTGCCCCCAACAATCCAGGTCCTCATTTTACCGACCTTGGAAGGATCAAAGGCTGAGTCGACCTTGAGCCGACTGAGATTGGATCTGCCAAACTGCTGGCAGCTGGTGATCAGCAGAAGTAGCTTGCAGTTCTGCACCCTAACCACTGCACCCTGTGGGTCTTATTTTGGGGAAAGCATGATAGTTGTTTGGATGGTAAAACTAAATAATTAAGGACAATAAATTTGAACAATTTTAAATATATATGCAGAATAAGAAAGACCATTTAATAGCTGTCAGATTCAGAAGCAAGATAGTGCTGATTATCAGTTGGGATATAGGGCAAGCATAATTGTTTTGCCTTCTATTCTAATAGTTGACTTCTCAGAGGGTGCCTTTGGTTTGATCCAGTGTGATCCTTGATGCAAATGCTACATGCTTCTTGGTGATTAATTTTTAAATATTAGGGTTGCTTTTTTGAATGGAAATTAAGGTAAGATAATTTTACGGTTGCTTTTTAAACAATTGCATTTAACAATGCTTTAGATTCTCCACACTTTAATAAAAACAAGTTATACGTCCATCATTACCTACTTATTTTGGCTTTACAATAGCACCCTTGTAACAGAAATCTCAAGATCAAGATAATTCTATCGATTTATATTTTACAGGTATACTCATTCAACAAATGGTGCAAGCTTTTCTTTCACAACAGTTAACTTTACAACTTGGATATAGAGAATTCCAATATTAGTTCTACAGGTATCTAAGTTGCCTAATGAAAGCTACAAAGATGGTATAACAAACCTTGGACAAGCAAGTCCCTGGAGTGGGATGGCATATAAATTGAATGAATGAATGAATGAACGAACGAACGAACGAACGAACGAACAAACAAACAAACAAACAAACAAACAAATAATTCTTTGGATTTGCATCCCATGTTTTTGAACAAGAGAAAACATGAAAGTTTCATACTGTTGTGGAGGAATATGAACAAACCTACACTTTCTTTGTACATACTTTGAACATATCCACAGGGGACATGATAGCAGTCTACAGGTATTTGAGGGGTTGCCACAGAGAGGAGGGGGTCACACTGTTTTCCAGGGCACCAGAGGGCCAGACGAGGAACAATAGTTGGAAGCTGACCAAGGAGAGATTCAACTTAGAAATAAGGAAGAACTTCCTGATGGTCAGAGCGGTCAACCAGTGGAACGACCTGCCAACGGAGTTTGTGAACTCCCCAACTTTGGACATTTTCAAGAGGAGATTGGACTATCATTTGGCTGGGGTGCTGTAGGATTTCCTGCTTAAGCAGGGGGTTGGACTTGATGACCTGCAAGGTCCCTTTCAACCCAAATAAAAAAATAAATAAACAAACAAACAAATAAATAAATACTGTAATCTGATAATCGGAAATTCAACATTTTGGGAGACATACCAACTGATTGCAGTTTCACTGCAACTGTTGATTGGCCTGTCAGTGGTTTACTTCTTTTAGTCACTGACCTGATAAACAAATCACATGGAAACATAAAACTCAACCATTCATTATGGGAGCCAATTTTTCAGAGTTTCAGTCATTACTATGTTGACTGGACAACAAAGCAGAATATGGAGTTCTGCTACACACGAAATGAAGTGAGGAAAAAGGCAGAGTTAAAAATAATTTCTACTGTATTAGTAACTGGCATCAGAAGAACTCTTATTTCTTTTTTTGAATTATTGTTGTCCCTTGGAACTGTCACTCCATTGTATAACAAGGCTGGCATCAAAGGAGTCATTTCCTGCTGCTTCTCTTAAGAGAAAAAACCTGGTTCCCCTTTTGCTTTGTTCTTCCCAGCTGGTTTCCTGTCATCCCTTGCAAGAAAGCAGGTGGGTCCCCCCCCCCCCCAGTTTTCCAGTCCCATGGAGTGATTAGCCTATGAGATCAGAAGACTCTTTTCCCCTGCTTTTTTCCCCCTTTTCCCCCTCTTCCTCAACTTGGAGCCCTTTTTGATACTGGTTATGTCTCAATCCTCCCAGCACTCTTTCCATAGAGGCCAACCTGTCTTTGGTGGGAAAGCTTCCTTTCCCACTAATGCAGCCTGCAGTCTTGGAATAACCCTGCTTACAGGTTTTCCGTAGGGTAGTGTCCATCTCCCTCCCATGTCTTTTGGGTATAATGCAGTGGTTCTCAACCTTTCTAATGCCACAACCCTTTAATACAGTTCCTCATGTTGTGGTGACACCCAACCATAAGTCTAGCGCCAATTCTCCCAACAGAGCTTTAAACTGATTGGCGGGAAGGTCAGAGGAACACCCCCACTGTAAACGCCTGATTGGTCGGATTGTAAAAATATGTTCCAAGGCGCCAGAATAGAAGCTTTAGTTCCTACACTGTTGGAAATTTGTCTTTTCCCATGGTCTTAGGTGGCCGCTGTGAAACAGTCATTCAACCTCCAAAGGGGTCCAGACCCCCAGGTTGAGAACCACTGGTATAACAGAAGGGAAATAATTCTGCAAAGCTGTGGTCAGAAATCAAAGTGGGTGAATGGGTGCATGGATATACATGCCACAGCAGCTTTAGATGGGCAAGAGATGGCCCATCCCTACCCTGAATTTGGTGTGATATGCTTCAGAAGAACCAGAGGATAGGTTGTACTTGAAGAAAGTGGAAATGCTACTTTCGAAGAGTGGCATAGAAAAATGGTAAGTGGAAACCAGCTTCCCAAGTTCATGAAGACGACATTGTATAGTCATGAGATCAACAGGGGGTTTGTGGAGCATCATCACATTGTGACATTAAAATGAACCCTAAACTGAAATGCTTGTTACAGGGACCAAGATATCGACGATGATGAAATCATAAATTAGCACAACATCTAATTACTAGTTCAAGAATAAGCAAAATTGATGTTCTATATTTTTATAAATATACTTCTGGAGCACTCAACTCTGGTAATCATTTTTCTGAAGACTTTCATTTTTAGCATTATATTTCTTAATTTAGCATCTTAATTTGATCCAAATAAGCCATGCCAACAGAATGGTAATTTAAAAAGTTCGGAAACCACCCCTGATATCAACCATTACAGTTCCATTATAACTGGATTGGATTGCAGAGAAAACTACAAGTAATTCTTGAGTTAGTTTTATTTCTTTTAGGTATTTCATGACAATATGCATATTAGCCCTATACTAGAAGGTCACATTAAATTTGAACTGACCAGCATATATAATCATGATTTCTCAAATTTTGTTTCCTACCACGCCATCTCACAAAACCGCATGATGTGGGGTTCAATCTGAAATAAAAGAAATACATTTAGGGTGATGAAAATAAAACAGATTTTAAATAAATATTGTGTGATAGATTGACTTGATCGCCTGCAAGAGAGAAACCGCAGTCTTAAACAAAACATGTTAACTTGAAAGGAACGCCGTTTAATTATTTCTGAACTTCCTTTCATGCTAGCCAGGCAAATCTGATAAAGATCTGAATATGTAAAGAAATTACCCCAGGTAATTATTTATATGGCCATTAATCTCATAACAATGTTTATGGGTGATATACAAGGATTAAAACTAAAATTACAAGCAATGACTCATGGCATCCTAGGTAAGCAATATATCCCAATCAGAAAAACTATATCAACAGCAGGCCTGGGCCAAATGCCTGAGAATGCAGCCAGGTTTTCAAAGCTTGACAGCAGGCTAAGAGGGTCAGGGTGAGAGAACAGAACAGAAGGATTATGTTCTGTAAGGCAGGTGCTTCTATTCAAGTGGCCTAACGCCTGTGTTTATCCAGATGACATGATAGAAGGGGATCTGGAATATGCCCATTTGCAAAATCTGGTGAGACAAGCGGGAACAATGGAAGAGAGGCAGTCTTGCAAGTAGCTTGGTTTATACCCTATGTCACTTACAGCTTTATATCAGCATTTTGAATATTTGCACCCTCATCCACTCCAAAGTACTTTCAGGAGATCAAAGTCGGTATTACACAAATTTGTTAGAAGTTTTGAACTGCAGCCTTTCATGGGATTTTAATGACAAGTCATGATTTATTTGTTATTTATTTATTTATTTATTTATTCATTCATTCATTCATTCATTCATTCATTCATTCATTCATTCATTCATTTATTTGTATGCCGCCCCTCTCCGTGGACTCGGGGCGGCTAACAACAGTGATAAAAACAGCACGTAACAATCCAATACTAAAACAACTAAAAAACCCTTATTATAAAACCCTTATTTAATGAGTTCGTCATGGATCCAGCAGAACTTAATGTACTGTAGTTTCTATGAATATACAGTATGTGTAAACTGAAAAGTTGACTACATTCGTAGAGTTAGGCAAAATTAAACTTTTTTTTGTAGGGCAGGGCATGGTGCTAATAATGCCAAGGTTGCAGGTTTGATTCCCGTATGGGCCATGGGGAGCTTTCCTTTTAAGGGGTGTGCATAAGTGCACAAGCGTGCCTCCCATCCCCTACCCTATTGTCTCTTCTAAAATTCTTTATCTTTCACTTCTATCACTATCTCTCTCTCTCTTCTACTACTCTTCCTATGTTTTATATCATTCCTACATCTTCTCCTCCATTCTTCCATTGATTGTGTATTATGTGTATATCCCCTGAAACCTTATTGTGTTTTAGACAAAAAAAATAAATATCTTTATTTTTTTGTAATTTTGTTTACTTGCAGTTGTTGCTGTTAGACGTTTTGAATCTATGATTCCACAAATCATAATATGATTTGTTAGATTAGTGCTGCCCAATGTGTTTTGTAAACCATGCTACATGGCTTAGAATAAAGTACTATAGTTTTAAGAGGTAGTAATTCAAATTGCCATAAGAGGGAGCCAGAAAGCATGATTATCTCTTTCTGTTCTTTGTTCATCTCTACTGATTCACTGTTGATACTTGATGATAGTTTAATGTATTTGTAAGCTGCAATGTATGTCTGATATGTAAGACAAAGACAGACTTGTAATCTTATTATTGTATTGAGAGTTGTTGACTGGTTTGAATGTGAATGACTGGACTGTTTATCTTGACTGTGCTATTTCTAAAGTAAACACTATTTTATACACTTTAATGTATCTGTCTTGTATGACTAGATAATTACTCACATCTCCTGGATATCTGCTGGAATCCCCCGTTTTCCTCTGTGCATGTCCTTGATAACTCAAGGGTTCTGCACAATCCTTAACAGAATTGCTTCACTAATCTGTCAGCTTTCACATTCCAACTTTTTACCCAGGTAGCTTCAGACAAAGGGTACCCCTTCCAATGTACTAAATATTCTAAATCACTGTTTCCCAACCTTGGCAACCTGAAGATATCTGGACTTCAACTTCCAGAATTCCCTAGCCAGCGAATGCTGGCTGGGGAATTCTGGAAGTTGAAGTCCAAATAGCTTCAAGTTGCCAAGGTTGGTAAACACTGTTCTAAATGACCCCTATACATTCTGGAGTCTAAAATCTTCTTCACTTTGTAATGAGTCTCCCCTTGTATGACTACTGGAGGAGGGAGTGGTTGGCTTTGTGGCCTTAAGCTTGACCCAATCACAGGTTTTAATAAACTAAAATGGAAGACAGGATGAATCTTTCCCAATATTCTAGGTAATTCAAGCTGAAGCGTGAGTGGGTTGATAATCTTAATCAGCGAAGGGCTACCAAAATTTTTATTACCACACTGTGGGTGTGGCTTATGCAGGACACCCTGCATTTTCTTTCAACATCTTTCAGTGCAAATTGGGTGCTCTGGGGTGGAGCTCCATTTTCGCTACCTCACTGCGTTCCCCGTCGTCTGGGCAGCAGCCCACCCCTGATCTTAACTATTGGGAAAGGATCCAAAAATTTTGGCCCTAGGTCCTTGCTAGGCATTCTTAACCGGATATATTTGATAGACAAAAAAAAATCTTTATCCCCCACTCGGAAGGCGGGGCTAGAGTGATCGATGCTTGTCATCTTCTTGTATACTTCTTCTGCTTCAGCTAGTGCTGTCTTGGTGTTCTCCTACCCCTTTTTCAGTGTCTCCATCCACTCCATTAGAGACATGGAAGTGGGGACCTCTGTGGGTAGTTCAAACATGGGAACGAATTCCATGCCGCTGGTAACTGAAAAGGAGTTGCAGGGGTGGACAAAGAAACAGAAACACCTTGAAAAATCATCAAAATATCTTTTAATATGGTGTTGGTCCACCTTTTGCGGCAAATACAGCCTCAATTCTCCGAGGTATTGATTCATACAAATTGTGAATTGTTTCCAAAGGAATTTTAGCCCATTCTTCAGTTAAAGTTATACATCTCCACCCCATGTCCAGTCAACGAAGCAGTGGAAGTGATGTGCCGGTGCCTGGAGGCTGTTGGGGCCTGGATAGGTGTCAACGAACTCAAACTCAACCCAGACAAGACGGAGTGGCTGTGGGTCCTGCCTCCCAAGGACAATTCCATCTGTCCGTCCATTACCCTGGGGGGAGAATCATTGACCCCCTCAGAGAGGGTTCGCAACTTGGGCGTCCTCCTCGATCCACAGCTCACATTAGAGAAACACCTTTCAGCTGTGGCGAGGGGGGCGTTTGCCCAGATTCGCCTGGTGCACCAGTTGCGACCCTATTTGGACCGGGAGTCACTACTCACAGTCACTCATGCCCTCATCACCTCGAGGCTCTACTACTGTAACGCTCTCTACATGGGGCTACCTTTGAAAAGTGTTCGGAAACTTCAGATCGTGCAGAATGCAGCTGCGAGAGCCATCATGGGCTTCCCTAAATATGCCCATGTTTCTCCAACACTTCGCAGTCTGCATTAGTTGCCGATCAGTTTCCGGTCACAATTCAAAGTGTTGGTTATGACCTATAAAGCCCTTCATGGCACCGAGCCAGAATATCTCAGGGACCGCCTTCTGCCGCACGAATCCCAGCGACCAGTTAGGTCCCACAGAGTGGGTCTTCTCCAGGTCCCATCAACCAAACAATGTCACTTGGTGGGACCCAGGGGAAAAGCCTTCTCTGTGGCAGCCCCAACCCTCTGGAACCAACTCCCCCCAGAGATCAGAATTGCCCCCACCCTCCTTGCCTTTCGTAAGCTGCTTAAAACCCACCTCTGCCACCAGGCATGGGGAAACTAAGAAACACTTTCCCCCTAGGCCTTCACAATTTTATGTATGGTAAGTTTGTATGTATGATTGGTCTTTATATAATGGGTTTTTAACTGCTGTTTTAGTATTGGATTTTGTTGTACTGTTTTACTGCTGTTGTTAGCCGCCCCGAGTCTGCGGAGAGGGGCGGCATACAAATCCAATAAATAATAATAATAATAATAATAATAATAATAATAATAATAAAGCACCCTCCAGATCTTTTAGAGACGATGGTGGTGGAAATCAACTTCTTACTTGAATCTCTAAAACTGACCATAAATGCTCAATAATGTTGAGATCTGGTGATTGTGGTGGCCACATGAGATGCTGAACTGAATTAGAATGTTCCTCGTGCCATTCTTTAACAATTCATAGTCTATGGATTGGTGCATTATCATCTTGAAAGATGGCATCCCCCTCTGGAAACAGTTCTTGAACCATAGGATGAATTTGGTCGGCCAAAATTCCTAAATATTGATGGCTGTTAATTCTTCCATGAAGGGAAATCATTGGCCTGGCAGATTTCCAAGAAATAGCACCCGAGATCATCACTAAACCTCCGCCATGTTTGATGGTTGGGAGAAGGCAATCTGGATGAAATGATTCCTTTGGCTGTCTCCAGATGTAAACATGGCCGGAGGCTGGAAAAAGGGTAAACGATGATTCGTCAGAGAAAATCACATTTTGCCACTGCTTGAGGGACCATTTCTGGTGGTGTAGTTCAGTACTGCTATAGACAGCATTGTTGTACGCTATCTCTGCAAATGGTAGCAACTTTGACCAATAGTCCTGCTGGTAATCCACATAACAATGGATGTATTGTTTGACCATTGAGTTCGTATGTTCAGCTGCCCCATGTTAAGCCGAGCTGAGTCCTTGTGTGGATCCAATTACCCCCAGGAACTCTCTCCAGAACGTGGCTGTGAATTGTATACCTCGTCGGAGATGATTCCTTTTGGCATGCCGTGTAAGCAGTAGATGTGTTTGCAGGCTAATTCTGCTGATGGCCAGCAGTTTGATTCTCATTGGGTCAAGGTTGATTCAGCCCTTCCATCCTTCCAAGGTGGACAAAATGAGGAGTCAGATTGTTGGGGGCAATATGCTGACTCTGTGAACTGCTTACAGAGGGCTGTGAAGCACTGTGAAGTGGTACATAAGCGGTACATAAGTCTAAGTGGTATTGTTAACTAAGACCCTGTTGGTCTGATGGGGAAAGAGAAGAAAGTGTAACTAAATCGTTAGGGAAGAAAGGAAAAGTCCTGTTGAAATGTTGGTTAAAAAAAAACCAGGAGGAGTCTAGTAGTACTTTTTCAACTAGCAAATTTTGTTGAAGGAAAGATGCTACCAGACTCCTGATATTTTTAGCATCGTGGAAAAACCTCGCTCTCCAGCAACAATAATGAAATAAATTGACATTTATACCACTTAACCACTAGATGTCACACTTTCACAAATTAAATATACAACCTAGAGCAATCAGTTGTACAGTACTTGGCAAAAGCAAACCACTCCCTTGCTTGCTGTTTTGTAGCACAGAATTGGAAAATACCATATCGCTGAATGCAGCCTCCTGCTTAGTACATAAATCCAAGTTCACGCATCCCAGTTTCCATGGATCTGCTTTGCTAGTCTTCTACCTGCTTCTCTTAAATAGCAGCTATTAGAATTGTTACACTCTGTTGTAGATTACGCCTTTGTTTTTCCATCTTGGGTTACCTGATCTTTTGTTACATTAAGATGCTTTAAATGTCTTTTGTTTGTTTGTGTGTTATGATGATACTACACAGTTGTAATACGTGATGGCCTGCAACTGGAATGGTAAGTTGCTCAGTTCTAGTAGCCATTTTGGGGGGTCCGTGCGCAGCTGGGTGCCCCCGATACACCTCTGTGTGCCCCATGCAAGATTTTGCTTCTGCGCCTGCACAGCAAGTGAAATTGCATGTGAAAATGACCGTGTGAGTGAGATTTCGGCAATTTTTGGCTTCTGTGCATGTGCGCAAGTAAAAATATCACCAGAAATTGCTGAAATCTCACTTGTGTGAGCGTTTTATATCCGATTTCGCTTGCTGCACATGCGCAGAAGCAAATTCTTGTGCCAAAGGGTGCCCACATGCCTGCTAGGTGTGCGCACACCTACAACGGCTTCTGAAGGCACACCGATAGGCAGGCCTTCCCGGGTTCTAATAGTCTGTTGGTTGTTTCTCAAATGTTTTTGAAGTATGTCAGTGTTGCCCTTTTTGTAGCTTCTGTTGGTTTTGTGTAGTGAATTGAATTATCATAGAAACATAGAAACATAGAAGTCTGACGGCAGAAAAAGACCTCATGATCCATCTAGTCTGCCCTTATACTATTTTCTGTATTTTATCTTAGGATGGATATATGTTTATCACAGGCATGTTTAAATTCAGTTGCTGTGGTTTTACCAACCACGTCTGCTGGAAGTTTGTTCCAAGGATCTACTACTCTTTCAGTGAAATAATATTTTCTCATGTTGCTTTTGATCTTTCCCCCAACTAACTTCAGATTGTGCCCCCTTGTTCTTGTGTTCACTTTCCTATTAAAAACACTTCCCTCCTGGACCTTATTTAACCCTTTAATATATTTAAATGTTTCGATCATGTTCCCCCTTTTCCTTCTGTCCTCCAGACTATACAGATTGGGTTCATTAAGTCTTTCCTGATAGGTTTTATGCTTAAGAATACTTGTGATGATCAGGCTTTTAGATAAAATTGTATGGAAATCCATGTTGTTGGAAAATGTATAGGTGGTCTATTTTTTTTCTGGTGTTACATAGAAACATAGAAGATTGACGCAGAAAAAGGCCTCATGGTCCATCTAGTCTTCCGTTGTACTATTTCCTGTATTTTATCTTAGGATGGATATACAGTGGTACCTCATCTTATGAACGCCTCATTTAATGAACGTTTTGCGATACGAACCTGGTGTTTAAGATTTCACCTTACGAACCCAAGCTGTCACCACTGGGATGCCCTGCCTCCAGACTTCTGTTGCCAGCCGAAGGCTCCCCTCGCTGGGAAACCCCACCTCTGGACTTCCGTTGCCAGCAAAGCACTCGTTTTTGTGCAGCTGGGATTCCCCTGAGACTTCCCTCGCCAGGAAACCCCACCTCCGGACTTCCATGTTTTTGTGATGCTGCGATTTCCCTGAGGCTCCCCTCGCTGGGATTCTCTTCATTTTTGCCAGCGCTGCTTTGAATCCCAGCGAGGGGAGCCTCAGGGAAATTGCAGCATCGCAAAAACACAGAAGTCTGGAGGTGGGGTTTCCCAGTGAGGGGAGTCTCAGGGAAATCCCAGCAGAGCAAAAACAGGGGCTTCGGCTGGCAACATAAGTCCGGAGGCAGGGCTTCCCAGCGGCGTAAGGCAAAAGGGGTGAGTTTTGGGCTTGCACGCATTGTTCACTTTTACATTGATTCCTATGGGAAACATTGTTTCATCTTACTAACCTTTCACCTTAAGAACCTCGTCACGGAACGAATTAAGTTCATAAGACGATGTAATACTGTATGCTTATCCCAGGCATGTTTAAATTCTGTTATTGTGGATTTACCAACCACGTCTGCTGGAAGTTTGTTCCAAGCATCTGCTCTTTCAGTAAAATAATATTTTCTCACATTACTTCTGATCTTTCCCCCAACTAACCTCAGATTGTGGCCCCTTGTTCTTGTGTTCACTTTCCTATTAAAAGCACTTCCCTCCTGAGCCTTATTGAACCCTTTAATATATTTAAATGTTTCGATCATGTCCCCCCTTTCCCTTCTGTTCTCCAGACTATACAGATTGAGTTCATTAAGTCTTTTCTGATAAGTTTTATGCTTAAGACCTTCCACCATTTTTGTAGCCCGTCTTTGGATACGTTCAATTTTATCAATATCTTTTTGTAGGTGAGGTCTCCAGAACTGAACACAGTATTCCAAATGTGGTCTCACCAGCACTCTATACAGTGGGATCACAATCTCCCTCTTCCTGCTTGTTATACCTCTAGCTATGCAGCCAAGCATTCTACTTGTTTTCCCTACCGCCTGACCACACTGTTCACCCATTTTGAGACTGTCGGAAATCACTAGCCCTAAATCCTTCTCTGTTGTGGTTTTTCTGTTTGCAGTAATGCATTTGCACTCATCTCAGTCCTGTTCTTACTTTGATAAAAATGTACTTCCTTAGTATGGGTGATTTTTCAATAAACTTGTGTTCATCAGCAAACAACCTCCAGATAAGCAGGGATTAACATCAGGATTTATCACCCGATATACAATCAATCAGTAAATAATACCCCAATCAAGGAACTACCAACTCAGACTACCAACTCAGAACTACCAACGCAGTCAATCAATAAACAACTGTTTAATCAAGAAATTGCCTAGGACCATGATGGTGAACCTATGGCATGCGTGCCACAGGTGGCACCTGGAACCATATCAGAGGGCATGTGAGACATTGTCCTATGTGAGCTTCAGCATGCATGTATGCACTGGCAAGCTGATTTTCGGCCTTGGGGAAGGTCGTTTCACTCTCCGGATGCTTCAGGGGGGAAAACCCAGCACAACAGGCAAAACAGAGGTCCATTTTTCCAAATGGTAGAAAGGCCGGGAGAGGGAGGGAAGGAGAGAGAGAGAGAGAGAAAGAAAGAAAAATAAATAAATAAGAAAGAAAGAAAGAAAGAAAGAGACATAGAGAAGAAAAGAGAGAGAGGAGAAAGAGAGAAGAGAGATAAAGAAAAGGAGATAGAGAAAGAGAGATATGAGAGAGAGAAAGAGATAAGAGAAAGGGAGAGGGAGAAATAGGAGGAGAAAGAGAGATGGGAGAGGGAGGGAGGGAGGGAGAGAGAAATAGTGAGATGAGAGAGAGAGAGATGAGCGGGAGAGAGAGAAAGAGATGAAGAGAGAAAGAGAAGAGAGAGGGAGGGAGAGGGCGAACGAGAGGGAGAAAGGGAGAGATGGGAGAGAGGGAGAGAAGGGGAGAAGGAGGGAGGGAGGGAGACAGAGAGAGCAAGAGACAGAAGAGAGAGAGAGCTGTTTCCCATATAAATGAAAACACCGGAGCTACAAAATGTGAGTAGGCGTGACTGGGCGGGTTTCATGTGACTGGGTGAAAGTGAGAAACATAGAGTTGGCCGTGCCCACCCAGGTTTTTGTTTTCTATGGGAAATGAGTTCAAATGGCTCTTTGACTGTTTAAGGTTGCAGACTCCTACCGTAAAGATACTTAATTATAATGATTTAACCATTACTGAATGCAAAAAAGCCAATGGTAGTATTGTGAGCTAGCTATCAAAGTTAATCAGAATTGAATGGTGAATATAAATATCAACTATTATATATACTTACTTGAATATGCTCTGATTAGAAGGATCTATTCTTTTCAGAGAAGAATGGCTAAGGTCAGCTAGCTATTTTCCTTGCTTAAGGCAAGATTAGAATTTCCTGGTCTTTCTAGCAGTTCAAGTTCTTAGTAATCTTTATAACAGTGGTTCTCAACCTTTCTAATGCCGCGACCCCTTAATACAGTTCCTCATCTTGTGGTGACCCTAATTATAAGTTTAGTCCCTTAATACAGTTCCTCATCTTGTGGTGACCCCCAATTATAAGTTTAGTGCCAATTCTTCCAACAGATCTTTAAGCTGATTGGAAAGACGTCAGAAGGAAAAACCCCTGTAAACGTCTGATTGGTTGGATTGTAAAAATATGTTCCGTGATGCCAGAATAGAAGCTTTAGTTGCTAACACCATTTGAAATTTGTCTTTTCCCATGGTCTTAGGTGACCCCTGTGAAATGGTCATTTGACCCCCAAAGGGGTCCCGACCACAAGGTTGAGAACCACTGCTCTATAATATCCCATGCTTTTGTTTGACAGTATTCAAATCAGTCACAATAATATAATTTACAAATGCGTGCTAACCAGTCATTGTGTGGCCTCCAGGGCAATCTGAGGAATATGACAACAAGATGGTGGATGAAATTGCCCAAATGGCAGTAAAGGGAGATATTGTGGTTATGGGTGATTTCAACATGCCTGATGTTGACTGGAATATCCCCAGTGCCCTTACATGCAAAAGTAAGAATATAGTAGAGGCCTTTACAGGAGCAGCTCTGGCACAGCTGGTTAAGACACCAACTAGAGGGGAGAATATTCTAGATTTAGTTTTTACGAATGGGAATTGGGTTTCAGATGTCAAGGTGGGAGAAAATTTAGGTTGCAGTGACCATCTATGTTTGTGGTTTGATGTAAAAACTCATTGTGAGCAATCCTATAATGCAACCAAAGTATTGGATTTCAGAAAAACAAATTTTAATGCAATGGGGGAATATTTAGATAATGAATTAAAGGGGAGGGATAAAATGGCAGGAGCGAGCACCCAGTGGACTGTATTTAAAAAGGCCATCTTAAAAGCCACTGGACTGTATGTAAGACAAATAACTAAAGGTAAAAGGAAGAAGAAACCGCTATGGTTTAGCAATGATGTAAGGACTATAGTCAATGAAAAAAAGGCTGCCTATAGGAGGTATAAAGAGTCTGGAAGTATAGCTGATAGGGAGGTGTATAAAATGAGACAGAAGGAGGCGAAACAGATAATATATGCTGCTAAAGCCTCAAAAGAGGAAGAAATTGCCAAATCTCTAAAGAAGGGGGATAAAACCTTCTTCAGATATATTAGTGATAAGAAGAAGAAAAACTGCGGCATCACGAAGCTTAGTACCGGGAAAAATACATGCATTAATGGGAATAAGGAGATCGCTGACCATTTCAATAGCTACTTCTGTTCAGTTTTCTCAAAAGACACCTTACAAAATAATACTATATAGGGATATAGCATTGCCTCCAACTGTACGGATTCAGCTCCAGTGATCTTAGAAGCCGATGTCTTAGAAGAACTTGAACGATTAAAGATAAATAAGGCAATGGGTCCAGATGGCATCCACCCCAGAGTTCTTAAAGAACTCAGATCTGTCATTGCTACCCCCCTGACTGATTTGTTTAACCAATCCTTGTTAACAGGAGATGTTCCTGAGGATTGGAGAATGGCAAGTGTTGTGCCTATCCACAAGAAGGGCAGTAGAGAAGAAGCTGGTAACTACAGGCCAGTTAGCTTGACATCAGTTGTCGTTAAAATGATGAAGACTCTACTGAAAAAGAGGATAAATCAGCACCTAAAAAACAATAAATTATTGGACCCAAATCAGCATGGCTTTACTGAAGGCAAATCATGTCAGACTAATCTCATTGATTTCTTTGACTATGTCACAAAGGTGTTGGATGAAGGTGGTGCCGTGGATATTGCCTACCTGGACTTCAGCAAAACCTTTGATACGGTTCCACATAAAGAGCTGATAGATAAATTAGTGAAGATTGGACTTAATCCCTGGATAGTTCAATGGATTTGCAGCTGGCTGAAGCATAGACACCAGAGGGTTGTTGTGAATGGCGAGTATTCTGAGCAGAGTCAGGTTACAAGCGGTGTGCCACAAGGGTCTGTTCTGGGTCCTATTCTTTTTAATATGTTTGTGAGTGACATAGGGGAAGGTCTGGTAGGGAAGGTTTGCCTATTTGCCGATGACTCTAAAGTGTGCAATAGGGTTGATATTCCTGGAGGCGTCGGCAATATGGTAAATGATTTAGCTTTACTAGATAAATGGTCAAAGCAATGGAAACTGCAGTTTAATGTTTCCAAATGTAAAATAATGCACTTGGGGAAAAGGAGTCCTCAATCTGACTATTGTATTGGCAGTTCTGTGTTAGCAAATACTTCAAAAGAAAAGGATTTAGGCGTAGTGATTTCTGACAGTCTCAAAATGGGTGAACAGTGCAGTCAGGCAGTAGGGAAAGCAAGTAGGATGCTTGGCTGCATAGCTAGAGGTATAACAAGCAGGAAGAGGGAGATTATGATCCCGCTATATAGAATGCTGGTGAGACCACATTTGGAATACTGTGTTCAGTTCTGGAGACCTCACCTACAAAAAGATATTGACAAAATTGAACGGGTCCAAAGACGGGCTACAAGAATGGAGGAAGGTCTTAAGTATAAAACGTATCAGGAAAGACTTAATGAACTCAATCTGTATAGTCTGGAGGACAGAAGGAAAAGGGGGGACATGATCGAAACATTTAAATATATTAAAGGGTTAAATAAGGTCCAGGAGGGAAGTGTTTTTAATAGGAAAGTGAACACAAGAACAAGGGGACACAATCTGAGGTTAGTTGGGGGAAAGATCAAAAGCAACATGAGAAAATATTATTTTACTGAAAGAGTAATAGATCCTTGGAACAAACTTCCAGCAGACGTGGTAGATAAATCCACAGTAACTGAATTTAAACATGCCTGGGATAAACATATATCCATCCTAAGATAAAATACAGAAAATAGTATAAGGGCAGACTAGATGGACCATGGGGTCTTTTTCTGCCGTCAGACTTCTATGTTTCTATGTTTCTATGTGTACTGCAGTGTTTTTCAATTGGGGTTCCACGGAACCCAAGGGTTCCGCAAGGGCCAGCCAGGGGTTCCGCGACTTAATGAGGAAAACCCCCCCGACCAGGAACAGCAGCAGCCCTCACCGCCCCCTCCGCCTTACTTTGCTTTTGCTTCCACCGTTTCTCCCCGCCTGACAGCTGCAACTGACAACCAAACTGTCAGGCAGGAAGAAACCCCTGTGGGTCAGAGTCCCGCACCTGCCGATCCTCTGTTCGCTGTTTCTTTTTGGTGGGGCTAGAGAGAATGAGAGAGGGAGAAGAGGGAAACAAATGAGAGAGAGAAGGGAGAGAAAGAAAAAGGGAGAGGAAGAGGAAAGAGTGAGAAAAACAGAAATGAAAGTGAGAGAAATGAGAGCAAAAAGGAAGGAGAAACAAATGAGAAAGAGAAGGGGAGAGAGGGAAATGAGAGAGACCTGGCGAGAGAAAATGAGAGAAAGGGAAAAAAGAGAAAAGAGAGAGAAGTGGAGAAAAAGAAAGAAAGGGGAAAGAGAGAAGTGGCGAGGAAGGAAGAAGGGAGGGAAGGAAGGAAGGAAGGAAGGAGGAAGAATGAAATGAATGGAGGGACGTGGGAAGGAAGGACTTTTTGGGGGGGTGTAATATTTTTTTATTTTTCTCTCAACATACATTCAAACAATACAGTGTACCATCTAATTTTCCATGAATAAAATGCAGTATTTCATTAGTAACTAATACAGTGATACCTTGTCTTACAAACCCCTCTTCATATGAACTTTTCATGATACAAACCCGGTGTTTAAGATTTTTTTGCCTCTTCTTCCAAACTATTTTTACCTTATGAACCTGACCCGCTGCCGCTGGAATACCCCGAAGTGCTGGGATTTCCCTGAGCCTCCCCTCAGTGGGAATCCCTGCCTCCGGACATCCGTTGCCAGCCGAAGCGCCCCTTCTTGCATTGCTGGGATTTCCCTAAGGCTCCCCTTGCTGAGATTCCCTTCATTTTTGCTGGCACTGCTTTGAATCCCAGCAACAAACTCCCCCCTTCCAAACTGCATGGCCGAGTCTCTCTCAGCGACCAAGAAAAAAGAAGCCCTCCCTTCCATCTGGGCAGCCTGAAATCAAAGGAGCGTTTTGCATTCTCTGGGCACTGGGGGGAGGGATAGGTCTGTCCCAGCGCCCAGACAAATGGGAGGCAGGGACTCATGGAGCTCAAGAGAGGAGAAAGCTGTGGGGAAAATGAGCACAGTGGGGTGGACAAAAATGGGAGACAGGGACTCATGGAGCTCAAGAGAGGCTCTTTTCGCCTTGCTTCTTTAGGACTGCCACTTCTTGCCACCTCTCTCTGTCCCTCCCCCCACTCTGTTTGCCTCAGCTTTGTCTGCCCGCCGTTTTTTTTTAATGTTTTCTGATTTTCTTAATGGGCTTGCATACATTATTCATTCTTACATTGATTCCTATGGGAAACATTGTTTCATCTTACGAAGTTTTCTTCTTACGAACCTCTTCATGGAACAAATTAAGTTCGTAAGACGAGGTACCACTGTATCAATCATCAAAAAAGTTGCAAAAAGTTTTTTTCGAATTCTGTCCTTCAGTTACATACATTTTCTTTTAATTAAATTCCCTCCTTAATGTTCAAGGCTCGCCTTGACGGGACATAAATAGTACAGGTTCCGCCAGAAATCTGACGACACCAAAAGGTTCCCCTGAAGAAAAAAGGTTGAAAAACACTGATGTACTGATAATTATTTTCTTTGAAAGTTCTCCGAATGTTGTTAGGAAGTTACGCAATCCATGCAATAGACAAAAATTATTGCTAGTGACCCACATAGTTTTTATTTAATTGTCATGTCCTGTGAATAAGTCCAACCATACCAGTCTATCAACTTTCTGAATGCATTTGACATTGACATAAGGCATACGGCCACTGGTGGTAACAGCGAAATCAAGAACAAAGAGAATAAAGGAAATGCAGAGGGAATGATTGGCTAGTCATCTGGAGAAAACACATAAAGACTATTATAAAATGCTTCTCTCTTACAGATAATTATCTAGTTCATTTGGTTGCATTGGTCATGATATATTTAAATGTTCAGATTGCCCTACAGCAGGGGTGTCAAACTCAATTTCATTGAGGGACGCATCGGGGTTGTGTTTGACTTCAGGAGGCCAGAGGGGGCAAAGCCAGCCCAACGTCACTCATGTAGGAGGTGCCTGTGGTGGCCTGAGTGTTCTACCTGCAATTGCGTCATGCAACCCTCTGCCAGTGAAAACAGAGCTCGGGAGAACTGCCCACGGCCCTCCATGAGCTCTGTATCAGCTCTGCCTGGGGCTCCCATTTAGGCCATTCAGGCAGGGGGGAAGCTACCTGAATGGCACCTCTTTTATTGAGCTTTTCAACCAATCCTTTTTTTCTTCAGAGTTCAAAATGTTTTTGCTGCATGAAGAAATAAAAATGTATTTTCTGTGTAGCAGATCATTGATTTCATAAATGCAAGACACTGTAGTGTTTTTTTTAAAAAAAAATACAGTGTTATCTTCATTTTAGATGTCAAAAGGGTTTTGTGGCTCCCGGTGTTTTCTTTTCTGTGGGAGACAGGTAAAAACGGCTCTTGAAGTGTTTAAGGCTGCTGGCCCCTGGTCTAAAGTATTAATATTTATCTATCCTGCTTTTGCAAAGTATAATTTTCAGAATGAGAAGGACGGAAGAGTTAGTAGAACTCGGCTGGAATGGTGGCTGGGTCGACAGAAATGGCTGCAGATTAATGCAATATGTAAATATTTAAATAAAAGTGAGAATAAAGAAGCCTTTTTGAGAGAAGAAAATTGCTTAGAGAAAATATTAAAAGAAAAGATTAATGATACAAAAGCACAGGCAAGTAATATATACAGAATGTTATTGCAAGCGGAAGAGGGAGTAATAAAAGGCTTGACAAGATGCTGGCAAAATGGTTTACAAACTGATGAAAAAGAAATGAAAGAAATAGTAGAAAATATATATAAAACTAAGAATACAAGAGTTAAAGAGATGAGAAGGAACATTTTACATAAATGGTACTATACACCAGTACAACTTTCACACTTCCAGAGGAAAGGGAAAGGTAATTGTTGGCATGGTTGCCAAAAGAAAGGAATCTTCATGCATATGTTCTGGGAGTGTGTTGAAGTTCATAAATTTTGGAAGGAAGTGCAGAATGAAATAAATAAAATGTTAAATATTAAGTGGATAATTACAAAAGAAATAGCGATATTAGTTAAACAAAGAGAATTAAGAGACTTCAAAGAAATAAAAACTGCAGCATTGGAAAGCGCTCAAGCGGTAGTGGTATTGGGTTGGAAAGAGTCTATAAAATGGACATTACAGAATTGGTACTGGTACATGATGGATCACATTCATTTTGAAATCATGAAAATAAGATTAAACAATTTTGACGAAAATAAATTGGAGAAGCTGATGGTACGATGGAATAAGGTGAAAGATTATATGCTGAGTAGAATTTGTGACGAAAATATGAAAAATAAACTCCAATCACTCTTTCAATAATAAACAAATGCAAAGTAGAGCTAAGGAAATTAAAGAATATAAACTAGTAAATATTTGAACCCCCCGCAATTGGTGGTGGTGGAATTGTCAGTCAGGTGATGGGCACATACACTGTGCACCATTTTATGTTTGTTTATAGATTAGATTAGATTAGATTTATTGGATTTATATGCCGCCCCTCTCCGAAAACTCGGGGCGGCTCACAGCAAGACAAAAAACAATATATAATGACAATCCAATACCCACCAATCCAATTTCAGTTTTAAGCTAAAAATTCACAAAAACAACCCCAAGTATTAAAACAAATAAACAAAACACACATACAATCAATCTAATACCAAAACAACATGGGCAAGGGGGAGATGTTTCAGTTCCCCCATGCCTGACGGCAGAGGTGGGTTTTAAGAAGTTTGCGAAAGGCAAGGAGGGTGGGGGCAATCCTAATCTCAGGGGGGAGTTGGTTCCAGAGGGTTGGAGCCGCCACAGAGAAGGCTCTTCCCCTGGGTCCCGCCAGACGACATTGTTTAGTCGACGGGACCCGGAGAAGGCCAACTCTGTGGGACCGAACCGGTCGCTGGGATTCGTGCGGCAGAAGGCGGTCCCGAAGGTATTCTGGTCCAGTGCCATGAAGGGCTTTATAGGTCATAACCAACACTTTGAATTGTGACCGGAAACTGATCGGCAACCAATGCAGGCTGCGGAGTGTTGGAGTGATATGGGCATACTTAGAGAAGCCCATAATTGCTCTCGCAGCTGCATTCTGCACGATCTGAAGTTTCCGAACACTTTTCAAAGGTAGCCCCATGTAGAGAGCGTTACAGTAGTCGAACCTCGAGGTGATTAGGGCATGAGTGACTGTGAGCAATGACTCCCGGTCCAAGTAGGGCCGCAACTGGCGCACCAGGCGAACCTGGGCAAACGCCCCCCTCGCCACAGCTGAAAGATGTTTCTCTAGTGTGAGCTGTGGATCGAGGAGGACGCCCAAGTTGCGGACCCTCTCTGAAGGGGTCAATAATTCCCCCCCCAGGGTAATGGATGGACAGATCGAGTTGTCCTTGGGAGGCAAGACCCACAGCCACTCCGTCTTGTCTGGATTGAGTTTGAGTTTGTTGACACCCATCCAGGCCCCAACAGCCTCCAGGCACCGGCACATCACTTCCACTGCTTCGTTGACTGGGCATGGGGTGGAGATGTACAGCTGGGTATCATCGGCATATTGATGATACCTCACCCCATGTCCTTGGATGATCTCGCCCAGCGGTTTCATGTAGATATTAAATAGCAGGGGGGAGAGGACCGACCCCTGAGGCACCCCACAAGGGAGAGACCTCGAGGTCGACCTCTGACCCCCCACTAACACCGACTGCGACCGACCAGAGAGGTAGGAGGAGAACCACTGGAGAACAGTGCCTCCCACTCCCAACCCCTCCAGCCGGCGCAGAAGGATACCATGGTCGATGGTATCGAAAGCCGCTGAGAGGTCAAGGAGCACCAGGACAGAGGACAAGCCCCTGTCCCGGGCCCGCCAGAGATCATCCATCAACGCGACCAAAGCAGTTTCCGTGCTGTAGCCGGGCCTGAATCCAGACTGCCGAGGACCTAGATAATCGGCTTCTTCCAAGGACCGCTGGAGTTGAAGTGCCACCACCTTCTCGACAACCTTCCCCATAAAGGGAAGGTTGGAGACTGGACGGTAGTTATTAAGCACGGCTGGGTCCAGGGAAGGCTTCTTGAGGAGGGGGCGCACAAGTGCCTCCTTATAAAGGGCCGGGAAGGACCCCCTCCCCAAGGAGGCGTTGACAATCTCCTGGACCCAGCTCCGTGTCACCTCCCGACTGGCCGAAACCAGCCAAGAGGGACACGGATCCAGTAAACAGGTGGCGGAACTCACAGCTCCAATGGCCTTGTCCACTTCATCAGGTGACACCAAGTCAAACTCCGCCCAGACAGGTGGACAAAGACGTTTAGCCCCAGTCGCCTCAACTGACTCGTTGTCAGTCGACTCTGTTTTACAATTGGAGTCGAGGTCCGCCCGGATCCGAGCGATTTTATCAGCGAAAAACGTGTTAAAGTCCTCAGCACTGCTCTGCAAGGGCTCCCCAACTCCCCCCTGATTAAGAAGGGAGCGGGTCACCCTGAACAGAGCGGCTGGGCGGGATTCCGCTGATGCAATCAAGGCGGCATGGTACGCGCATCTTGCCGCCTTGAGCGCCA
Source organism: Erythrolamprus reginae (assembly GCF_031021105.1). NCBI lineage: Eukaryota > Metazoa > Chordata > Lepidosauria > Squamata > Dipsadidae > Erythrolamprus > Erythrolamprus reginae. Next base: position 51,433,902 of record NC_091950.1, read on the forward strand.
CTTTGTAAGTCTTAATATGAGCTCTTACAAGTGTTCGATCGGATTCAGACTTACTCTTCCTCCATCGCTTCTCCAGACGTCTCTTCTGGCGCTTCAACTCCCGGAGCTCCTCGTTGTACCATGGGGCTCTACGGGGTCTAGTGCCGCGGAGAGGTCGCAACGGCGCAATCCGGTCAAGAGCCCCTACTGCAGCCTTGTTCCAGGCCTCAGCAAGGGTCTCTGCCGAACTGTGAACGAGTGTATCTGGAATGACCCCAAGCGCCCTCTGAAAACCTTCTGGATCCATCAGGCGTCTGGGGCGGAACAACTTAATTGGTTCCGCCTCCCTGCGGGGAAGGATTGGAGCCAGGAAGTTAAGCCGCAGTAGGAAATGGTCTGACCATGACAAAGGCAACACTTCTAAGCCCCTTAGTCTCAGACCATTACTCAATTGCTCAGAGAGGAATATCATATCGGGTGCGTGCCCACCCTCGTGGGTTGGACCCTGAACTACTTGAGTCAGGTCCATGGCTGTCATGGTGGCCATGAACTCCTGTGCCAGTCCAGAGGAACCGCCGAGTGACGGCAGATTGAAGTCCCCCAGGACAATAAGTCCGGGGAACTCCACCGCCAACCCGGCCACCTCCTCGAGCAGCACAGGCAGGGCTGTTGACACGCAGCTGGGAGGCAGGTACGTGAGTAACAAGCCCACCTGAACCCCTAAGTCCAACTTCACCAGAAGGGACTCGCAACCCGCAACCTCTGGAGCAATGAGCCTACGCAGGCAAAGACTCTCCCTGGCTATAATAGCCACTCCTCCCCCCCTTCCCTGGGGTCGAGGTTGATGCCACACCCGAAACCCAGCTGGACAGATTTCCGAGAGAGGAACTCCTCCCTCTGGGCCCAGCCAGGTTTCGGTCACACAAGCCAGGTCGGCCTCCTCATCCAGGATCAAATCCCGGATGAGGAGAGCTTTATTTACCACCGACCTGGCATTGAGCAGCAGCAGCTTGAGCCCAGGGCCAGGATTACACTCGTCACCAGTATCTTGGGTTGAGCTCAAGGAGCCGGAAGGAGGGATCGCTACTAAGCAGCGATCTCTCCTTCCCCTGGAACGGCTAGCTCCAAGGCTCCCACCATATCTGCCTCTCCCCAGCAAGACCGGGATATTTTGACCCTCCGCCACCCCAGAGATAGGTGCCCCCTCCCCTCCTGCCTCTCCAGCGTCAGGTGTGCCAAGGGTATTATTTAAAACATAACCATTCAATTCATACATACTATAATCCCACCCCCCAAACCCATTCCATTTACTATCCCCCTCCCACCCACCCCCATTAAATTCATTCCCATAAAAATCCATTTCTAAAACCCTAATAATTAATTTAATTTAAAAAATAAATTATTAAAAAACACTACCCTTAAAATCAATTGATTAAAAACAGTAAGTATAAAAACATTAATATAAACCTCAATTAGGAACTATAAATTAATTATTAAATAGAAATGAAGGCAAAGAACAGCAGCAAAGAACAGTCAGTCAGGTGATGGGCACATACACTGTGCACCATTTTATGTTTGTTTATGTTAATTTCAATGTGCAAAACTATATATATATATATATATATATATATATATATATATATATATATATATATATATACACATTTGTTTTCATAGATTTTCACGGGTATATGTATGTAGATTGTTCTTAGTTCGGGTTTTGCCCCGTGTAATATTTTGAGTGTCTATGCGACATTTCGGTGAAATCACATTCACCATCATCAGGCTGAAGTTTCAAGCTTCGTGCTGTTGTAAATATGGAATGTTTGCAACTGCCATTTCTTCCTTGTATATAGTGTTAGGGGTGGAGATTTGGTTTGAATGTAGCAAATAGATTGGGTGACTATGTTTTAGTGATCTGATTGGTTGGTGGAATCATAATTACTAGAAGGATTGACATGGTGATTATTATGAAGTGTTTTTTTGTTTAAGGCTGGTTTCCAAATCTCTGGTAGGTGGGACGTATCATCCCTTTTATTCATGCAGAGGGGGCGTTTCTCAATCTCTATAGCTTCTAAAGTAATTCTTCTATATAAATTTTCTGTTTTGGAAAGTAATTTGGTTTTTTCAAAGTCAATTTAGTGCCCTGTTTTTTTTAATGTGCTGGACAAGGGAGGAAGTCTTTTCTTCTTTTTTAACTGCATTCTTATGTTCTGCAATGCATGCACTTACTCTTCGATTGGTTTGTCCAATGTATGTGGCTGCACATGTTTTGCAAGGGATTTCATAGATTCCTTGGTGTTCTAATTGGATTTTATCTTTTGGGTTCCTTAGGATATTTGATATTTTTGGTTAGTGAAAAATGAAGTTTTGATGTTATGTTTGTGCAGAATTTTACTAATTTTGTCTGTGGTGCCCTTGATGTAAGGGAGGAGGGTGGTACCATTGTCCTGTTCTTGATCTTGAAGTTAGCGTTCCGGCTTCAGGAGACAGCTGCGAAGTGGCGCGTGTGTTTTAAAAGGTTGCAGCCGGCCTGGGGGGCTTGCCAGCCCCCCCCAGCACCCCAGGCCGGCTGCAACCTTTTAAAACACGCGGGATACGAGCGCCAAGGAGCTGTCTCCTGAAGCCGAGACAGCTCCTTGGCGCTCGTATCCCGAATGTGAGCTCGGGAGGCGAACAAAAATGTCGCTCCCCTCCCAGCTCTTATCTCGAGTAGCTCGTAAGTGAGCTGCTCGTATGTCGAGGTTCCACTGTACTAGGAAGAAATGACAGTTGCAAACATTCCATTTTACAACAGCACGAAGCTTGAAACTTCAGCCTGATGATGGTGAATGTGATTTCACCGAAACGTCGCATAGACATGCAAAATATTACACACCAGCCTGAAGATGACGAGTGAGACCTCGTCGAAACGTCGCCAGAAATTTCCAAATCCTACACGGGAAGAAACCCGAATATACCAAGACCGTCATACCTGTACCCGTGAAAATCTACGAAAATATATATATTTAAAAAGTACAATTTTCAGCTCCAGAGTGTCAGTGGGTAGACCCTTGTTTGCAAAATCCTGTCCTTTGGAAGTATAGACACATCCTAGCATTTGATAAGTGCAGTGGATTTTTTGACTTCTTCTTCCTTAACTGCTGAAGTTGTATACCACTTAGTTACAGTATCTTCATTATCAATTCTAAGACTGATTGTTCTACCTGTTGTCATTAATTTAGTTTCTTTAAATTTAATTTTAGTGCTATTTTTTTCATTGAGCTTCTTAACTTTTATTACTCAGGCTTTCAGCTTTTCACTTCCATCTATCAGAATACTGTCATTGGTATAGCATTGATACTATACAGACTACTGGTTTTTCTTCTTCCAGTTTTAAAACTCATCTTCTACCAGTCCAGCTTCCTCAATAGATATCCATGGGATGAATAAATAAGGGAAGAATATGCAACTTTGTCCACTCCTTTGCCAAACTGGATGTTCTGTCTGTACTGTGGCAACTGAACTCAATCCTACCCCAACCTGGTCCCTTAAACAAGAACGACCATCAACTCTATTAGGTATGAAAGTTTTACTTAATTAAAGGCCAAGTGGATCATAGTTATTCATGAGGACAATGAGTTGCTCTGGGATAACCAATTTTCTTTCTTTTTCTATTTATTTTAATAATGAAAAACAAAGCAAAACAGAAATAAACATACTTACAAACATAAAACGAGCACAAAGTGAATCAATTTAATATATTACAATTCTGTTTTCAATTATTCTTTTTTTCTTAGATGTTAATTTGATTCTTTTTTTCTTTTCTATCCAACTATATAGTTTCCCCCAAACTGTGTAATAGTATTTATTTTGTTTATTCTGTAATTCACATGTTATAATTTGGGATAAAAATTGGAATAACCAATTTTCTAAGCAATTCTACAGCTTGATGTGATTGACACAACAACCTTTCTATAATCAATGAAATATACTGACTTCTTCCTTTGGGGAGGAATTCTTTGGGTTTCTCAACTATCCACTACAGTATTTATCAGCAGTAACATCTAATGTTCTTTAGCCTTTTCTAATGGCAGTTGGAAAATCTGGCATTTCTTTTTCCATGTATTGCTTTAATCTGTGTTAGGGTTTTATTTTGCTAGCATGTGGAATTAAGAATATAATACAATAATGTATACATTTTTCTCCTTTTTTTTGTATTGCCATGTACTTTGATCTCTCTGCAATCCATCGGCCGCTATGTCCTTATTTATTTATCTATCTATCTATCTATCTATCTATCTATCTATCTATCTATCTATCTATCTATCTGTATGCCGCCCCTCTCCGAAGACTCGGGGTGGCTAACAACAATGAAAAGACAATGAAAACTAATCTAATATTAAAAATAATCTTAAAAAACCCAATTTAAAGAACCACTCATACATACAAGCATACCATGTATAAATTCTATACGCCTAGGGGGAAGTGAAATTTCAATTCCCCCATGCCTGACGACAGAGGTGGGTTTTAAGGAGCTTGCGAAAGGCAAGGAGGGTGGGGGCAACTCTGATATCTGGGGGGAGCTGGTTCCAGAGGGTCGAGGTCATCACAGAGAAGGCTCTTCTCCTGGGTCCCACCAAACGACATTGCTCAGTCGATGGGAGCCGGAGAAGACCAACTCTGTGGGACCTAACCGGTCGCTGGGATTCGTGCGGCAGAAGGCGGTCCTGGAGATATTCTGGTCCGATGCCATGAAGGGCTTTATAGGTCATAACCAACACTTTGAATTGTGACCGGAAATTGATCGGCAACCAATGCAGACTGCGGAGTGTTGGTGTAACATGGGCATATCTTGGGAAGCCCATGATTGCTCTCGCAGCTGCAATCTGCACGATCTGAAGTTTCCGAACACTTTTCAAAGGTCCTTCTGTAGATTTGCTAGCAGAGCTTGTTTAGAACCTATATTAGTCCTTTTCTCTGTTGCTTGCCATATTTTTATGGGTATTCCATCAGTTCCAATCAGTGTCAGGCCGCAATTGCCCGGCACTAACCCCATGCCCTGGGAGCACGCACACGCGCCCAGCATGAGAATCTCAGGCAAGGACACCTGAGCACATGAGATCTCACTGATTTGGGGGGGGGGGTTGCTTCCACACATGCACAGAAGGAAAAAAAGCTGAAAACCAGCAAAAAATGACTGCCAGACTGTTGCTGCTGCTCAGAGGGAAAGAGGGGAGCATAACCCTAACTTCCGGCCGCCCCCGCGATGTGAGTGGTTCCCCTCATCCCCACACCATCCACAATCCTCCCCTGTACTTCCAACTGGTGCTGAACAAAGAATGAGCTTGAATCTCTGGAAAGAATTTGTTGTGGCTAGTATCTTTCCCTCTCATGCAACCACCCCTCCCCAGTTCCCACAGTACTTTTCTACTTGTGGCAGGTCAAAATCGCTAACTCAAAATGATGGCTTCAGCCTGACAGTTGTTTATTTTCACATTTTGGAATATGAGAGGGTTTTGTTAGTCAAATGAGCTTGTGTCCTCTAGGTCATAACATATTTACTTTTCTTCAGAGAAAAGCTTCCTCTTTCGCAAGCTTTTTGCTTGCGACAGAATTACTGTTTTCCATATTAGTACAAAGTACCTTTCAATAATTTTGTTTTGTTGCAACATGGTTTATGTATTTCAAACGATAGCAACCACAAGAGCAACAAATGTTCCACTTAATAATTAAAATAAATAATTAAAAACCCTAATAAACATGATAAACTAACCCAACATGCATACTAAGCATTTATTATTATTATTATTATTATTATTATTATTATTATTATTATATTAGATTTGTATGCTGCCCCTCTCTGCAGACTCGGGGCGGCTCACAACAATAGCAAAACAATATACAGAGAACAAATCTAATATTTAAAAATCTAAAAACCCATTATTAAAAAGAACATACAACACAAGCATTCCATGCATAGGACTATATAGGCCTGGGGAAGATGTCTCAATTCACCCATGCCTGGCGGCAGAGGTGGGTTTTAAGGAGTTTGCAAAAGACAAGGAGGGTGGGGGTAATTCTAATCTCCAGGGGGAGCTGGTTTCAGAGGGTCGGGGCTGCCACAGAGAAGGCTCTTCCCCTGGGTCCCGCCAGATGACATTGTTTATTCGACGGGACCCGGCGAAGGCCAACTCTGTGGGACCTAACCAGTCACTGGGATTCATGCGGCAGAAGGCAGTCTCGGAGATCAGCAACCAATGCAGACTGTGGAGTGTTGGTGTGACATGGGCATACCTCGGGAAGCCCATGATTGCTCTCGCAGCTGCATTTTGCACAATCTGAAGTTTACGAACACTCTTCAAAGGTAGCCCCATGTAGAGAGCATTACAGTAGTCGAACCTCAAGGTGCTGAGGGCATGAGGGACTGTGAGCAGTGACTCCCGGTCCAAATAGGGCCACAACTGGTGCACCAGGCAAACCTGGGCAAATGCCCCCCTCGCCACAGATGAAAGATGGTTTTCTAACGTTAGCTGTGGATCGAGGAGGACGCCCAAGTTGCGAAACCTCTCTGAGGGGGTCAATAATCCCCCCCAGGGTGATGGACGGACAGATGGAATTGTCCTTGGGAGGCAAAACCCACAGCAACTCCGTCTTATCAGGGTTGAGTTTGAGTCTGTTGACACCTATTCAGACCCAAACAGCCTCCAGGCACCAGCACATCACTTCTACTGCTTTGCTGACTGGACATGGGGTGGAGATGTACAGCTGGGTATCATCAGCATACTGATGATACCTCACCCCATTCCCTTGGATGATCTCACCCAGCGGTTTCATGTAGATATTAAATAGCAGGGGGGAGAGGACCGGCCCCTGAGGCACCCCACAATGGAGCAACCTAGAGGTCGACCTCTGGCCCACCACTAACACCGACTACGATGGACCGGAGATGTAGGAGGAGAACCACTGAAGGACAGTGCCTCCCACTCCCAACCCCTCCAGCCAGCGCAGAAGGATACCATAGTCGATGGTATCAAAAGCCGCTGAGAGGTCAAGAAGTACCAGGACAGAGGATAAACCCCTGTCCCGGGACGGCCAGAGATCATCCCTCAATGCGACCAAAGCAGTTTCCGTGCTGTAGCCAGGCCTGAATCCTGACTGCTGAGGGCCTAGATAATTGGCTTCTTCCAAGGACCACTGGAGTTGGAGCGCCACCACCTTTTCAACAATCTTCCCCATAAAGGGAAGGTTGGAGATTGGACGATAGTTGTTGAGAATGGCTGGGTCCAGGGAAGGCTTCTTGAGGAGGGGGTACACAGGTGCTGCCTTGTAGGGAGCCGGAAAGGACCCCCTCCCCAAAGAAGTGTTGACAATCTCCTGGACCGAGCTCCATGTCACCTCCCTGCTGGCCGAAACTAGCCAGGAGGGACACGGATCCAGTAAGCAGGTGGCAGAACTCAAAGCTCCAATGGCCTTGTCCACTTCATCAGGTGTCACCAGATCAAACTCTTCCCAGACAAATGGACAAGTACAGGCCCCAGTCACCTCAACTGACTTGTTGTCAGTCGACTCTGTTGTCCAATCAGAGTTGAGGTCTGCCCAGATCCAAGCAACTTTATCATCGAAAAATGTGTTAAAATCCTCGGCACTACTCTGCAAGGGATCCCCAACTCCACCCTGATTAAGAAGGGAGCGGGTCACCCTAAACAGAGCGGCCGGGCGAGATTCCGCTGATGCAATCAAGGTGGCATGATACACACATCTTGCCGCCTTGAGCACCACTTTGTAAGTCTTAATATGAGCTCTTACAAGTGTTCGATCGCATTCAGACTTACTCTTCCTCCATCGCTTCTCTCGACGTTTCTTCAGGCATTTCAACTCCCGGAGCTCCTCATTGAACCATGTAGCTCTATGGAGTCTAGTGCCTCGGAGAGGTAGCAACGGCGCAATCCGGTCAAGACCCTTCACTGCAGCCTTGTTCCAGACCTCAGCAAGAGACTCTGCGGAACTGTGGACGAGTGCACCTGGAATAACCCCAAGTGCCTTCTGAAAGCCCTCTGGAGCCATCAGGTGTCTGGGGCGGAACCACCTAGTCAGTTCTGCCTCCCTGCAGGGAAGGATTGGAGCCAGGAAGTCAAGCCACAGTAGAAAATGGTCTGACCATGACAAAGGCAACACTTCTAAGCCCCTTAGTCTCAGACCATTGCTCAGAGAGGAATACCATGTCGGGTGCGTGGCCCCTCTCATGAGTCGGACCCTGTACTACTTGAGTCAGGTCCATGGCTGTCATGGTGGCCATGAACTCCTGCGCTAGCCCAGAGGTTTCGACGAGCGACGGTAGGTTAAAGTCCCCCAAGACAATAAATCTGGGGAACACCACTGCCAACCCAGCTACCTCCTCGAGCAGCACAGGCAGGGCTGTTGACCCAAAATTTTGGCTATTAAATACAACTCTCTGAATGGAATTACTCATATTACCATCTCTGGTGGACATGCCCCAAAATGAAACTATTTTGGAACAAAATTACAGCACAAAAATTTAAATTAAACCCGGAACTATTCTTATTAGGTATATTTAGGAAGAAAACTACAAAAGAAGATAGATATTTGTTATTACACATTACAACTGCAGCTAGACTTACATATGCCCCAAATTGGAAAAAGATTTGATACTGACTATGATAACTGTGGTTACAAAAATTATGGAAGCAGTGGAGATAAGCAAATTTCCTGTGGAAATTCAAGACAAAAAAGAAACAGATTTCTATAAAACATGGGATAGATGCAGGATACGCCCCAAAAAACTGTTATTATAACATAACTCCTTGCAAGACTATAACAAACTGCAACATATTATATTGTATCATACTAAAATGTCACAACTTTTGTATGTTGAGTAAAACAATACGACTAATTAAGCAAGTAGAATGAAACATACTGACTTCTTCCTTTGGGGAGGTATTTTTTGGGTTTCTCAACTATCCACTACAGTATTTATCAGCAGTAACAGCTAATGTTCTTTAGCCTTTTCTAATGGCAGTTGGAAAATCTGGCATTTTTCTATGTATTGCTTTAATCTGTGTTAGGGTATTATTTTGCTATCATGTGAAATTAAGAATATAATACAATCGTTTATACATTTTTCTCCTTTTTTTTGGTATTGGCATGTACTTTGATCTCTCTGCAATCCGTCGGACACTATGTCCTTCTCTAGATTTGGTAGCAGAGCTTGTTTAGAACCTTTACTAGTCCTTTTCTCTGTTGCTGGCCATATTTTTATGGGTATTCCATCAGTTCCAATCAGTGTCAGGCTGCAATTGCCCGGCGCTAACCCCATGCCCTGGGAGCACGCACACATGCTCAGCACAAGAATCTCACACAAGGACACCTAAGCTCATTTGATCTCACTGGGGGGTTTTTTGGGGGGGAGGGGGTTGCTTCCACACATGCACAGAAGGAAAAAAAGGTGAAAACTGGCAAAAAATGACTGCTGACCTGCCGCTGCTGCTCAGAGGGAAAGGAGAGAACCCTAACCTCCGGCCACATCTGTGATGTGAATGATTCCCCTCCGTGTCCCCACCACTCATTCAAGCAGCCCCCAGCCCCATTGTTCTCCTCTCCATTGCTCCATGTCCCCACTGCCCGGTCTCCTACCCTCGTGGTTTCTGTTATACATGGCAACCCCAGAATATTGTTATGTACCATGTACTAACCAATTGTAGTTTGTATTTTTACAGTTGCAATATCTCTTTAAGGACTTTGGCTGGCCAGCCATAAGGGAGCACCAGACCCTAGAGAGAGAGAGAGAGAGAGAGAAATGCAAAAGGACTTTGAGAGAGGACCATGTAGCAGTGTGTTCCCCCGGCCAATTTAGCAGGTCAGAATTTGTCAAATGTGTATGGGTAGAAGGACGGGGTGGGACTGGATGACCACCAAGGTCCCTTCCAACTCTTGTTAAATGTGCATGGGTGGAGGGCGGAGCTGGCCCCCTACCCCTACTTCTGGGGCAAAGGGGGTTGGACTAGGTGGTTTCTGAGGTCTCTTCCCTCTCTATCATTCTGTTTCATTCTCCTGCTTGAGCTGGGGTTCAGACTAGATGGCTTCTGAGGTCCCCACCATTCTCCTGAATGAGAAGGGGGGTCAGACTACATGGCCACTGAGGTCCCTTCCCTCTCTATCATTCTGTAAGTCTCCTGAATGAGAGGGGGGTCAGACTAGATGGCCACTGAGGTCCCCTCCATTCTCCTGCTTGAGCTGGGGGTCAGACTAGATGGCCACTGCGGTCCCTTCCCTCTCTATCATTCAACTGGTGTGTATGTGTATGAAAGAGCAAATTGTCCCATTCTTTCCTTCTAAAAGTAGCATTTTGTCAGAACCATTCTGATTGGATGGTGGTGAAATGTCCCATGTGGCCAAAAGGCTGTGGCTGAATGCGGATTTTTGTGATGAAAGGGCTGGGGCCAAGAGCTAGGGGTCTTTGGGCGAGGGAGAGAATGCAGCGGCCGATCAACTGCTGCAGAAGAAAGAGCTTCGTCCAACTGTGGAGGCAAAAAGTCCCATCCCCCCTTTCGATACCATGGTTTATGTATTTCAAATAATAGCAACCATAATAGCAACAAATGTTCCACTTCTTGCATTTTGTTTTCATTTCACCCTCCTTCAAAGTTCAACAGCCCTGAGGATGAAAAAAAAGCAACTTCCAAAAACCAGCCAGGAACATTAACACTTAGAAGTAGAAGAAAAAGGAGGTGGACATTACTTGGAATGATGAAAAGAGCTATGTTGCAGAGACCACAGAAGTACAAGCGGAGTTCATTTAGTGATCGTTCAGTTACCACAGCACTGAAAAAAGTGAAATCTTGGAAGATCCAAAGACCAATTTTATTAGAAGAAATTGAAAAATATTGCAAGGTGGCAGGATTAAGGATCAACAAGGAAAAAACAAAAATAATCACCAAAAACTTAACTGCAAAGCAAAATAACAATTTGGAAAAGACATTGGGTATTACAATCTCTGAAAAGGTTAAATATCTAGGATTATGGCTAACTGCAAAATGCAGTACAATAAAAGAGGACAATTATTTAAAACTTATTAAGGAGATCAAAACAGACTTAGGTAAATGGTCAGAACTACGTTTATCTCTCATGGGCAAGATACAACGGTCAAAATGAATATATTGCCTAAAATGTTATTCTTGTTTCAAGTGGCTCCAATAAAATTAAATAAAGAGTTCTTTATTTATAAAACAATATATAAATTTTTTTCTCAAAAGAAAAAAGCAAGAATAAAAACCAAAAGTATTGCAGGATAACAGGAGAATAGGATGATTCAGTCTTCCTGATTGGGAAACATATAAAAAAGCAGCCAATTTAATTTGGATAAAAGATTGGATAGTACTAAAAAATAAATGCATTTTAACAATAGAGGGGTATGATCTTCAGATAGAGTGGCATGAATTTTTATCAGGTGGAAAACACATAAAATTGGACTAAAATAAAAATCTAACACTATAGTAAACTCCCACAATGGATTTCCTCTGTAGAATCAAATTATTATTATTATTATTATTATTATTATTATTATTATTATTATTATTATTATTATTATTATTGCTGTTGTTTTGTTGTTGTTGTTGTTGTTCTTTTTTATTATTTATTTATTTATTTATTTATTTATTCGACTTCTATGCTGCTTAATATCGTAGGACTCAGGACAGTTTACAACAATGTAAAATACAAAAAATTAAAAGAAGTCAAATATAAGACTAAATTATAAAAGCATGAAATAAAATCCCTAATAAACATGATAAACTAACCCAACATGCAGGCCTGTTGGCAAAGCCAGGTCTTTGTGACCTTATGGAAAGCCAATAGGGTGGGAACATTACAGACATCAGGGGAGAGTTGATTCCATAGAGCCAGGGCAGCCACAGAGAAGGCCCCATTCCTGCAGACAACAACAACAGCCAATTTACATTCACAACTTCTGGAGGCAAGCTATTCCACTGATCAACCGATCTAACTGTTAGGAAATTTTTCCTTATTTATAACTTGCTTCTCTCATTGTTTAGTTTCTACCCACTGCTTCTCATTCTATCCACAGGTGCTTTGGAGAATAGGTTGACTCCTTCTAAACTTGGTTACATTAAAAAAAACACCTTATTATAATATAACTTCTTGCAACACTATAACAAATTGCAACATATTATATTGTATCATACTAAAATGTCACAATTTTTGTATGTTAAGTAATACAACATGCCTAATTAAGCAAGTAGAATGAACAAAATAGATGTTGAAATTGAAATAGGTAACTTAATCTATAGGAAACAATAAACTTTTAATAGTCAAAATGTAAATACAGTCATACCTCGTCTTACGAACTTAATTGGTTCCAGGGGGAGGTTCATAAGACGAAAGGTTCGTAAGACAAAACATTGTTTCCCATAGGAAACAATGTAAAGTCAATTAATCCGTGCAACAAACCCCCCCCCCCGCAAAAAAACCCTGCCGCCCGGCTGTCACCTTTTAAAACAGCCTGGGGGCTTCTCAGTGACCTCCCAAACGGCAAACGTCAAACCCAAACTTCCGGGTTCGGTGTTCGGGAGGCCGCGGAGAAGCCCCCAGGCTGTTTTAAAAGGTGACAGCCGGGCGGCGGGGCTTCCCAGCAGCCTCCGAACGCCGAACGTGGAAGTTCGGGTTTGGCGTTCGGCTTCGGGAGGCTGCTGGAAAGCCGCCCGCCTGTTTTAAAAGGTGACCGCTGGGCTGGGGGGCTTCCCAGCAACCTCCCGAACCCCGAACTTTTGCCGAACTTCCGGGTTCGGGGTTCGGGGGGGTGCTGGGAAGCCCCCCAGCCTGGCGGTCACCTTTTAAAACAGCCGGGCGGCTTCCCAGGAGCCTCCGAACGCCGAACGCGGAAGTTCGGGTTTGGCGTTCGGCTTCGGGAGGCTCCTGAAAGGCCGCCCAGCTGTTTTAAAAAGTGACAGCCGGGCTGGGGGGCTTCCCAGCAACCTCCCAAACCCCAAACTTTTGCCAAACTTCCGGGTTCGGGGTTCGGGGGGGTGCTGGGAAGCCCCCCAGCCCGGCGGTCACATTTTAAAACAGCCGGGCGGCTTCCCAGGAGCCTCCGAACGCTGAACCCGGAAGTTCAGGTTTGGCGTTCGTAACACAAAAAAAGTTCGTAAGAAGAGGCAAATTTTTTCTGAACCCCGGGTTCGTATCACGAGTTGTTTGTAAGACGAGGGGTTCGTATCTTGAGGTACCACTGTACTTAACAAAGTAAGAATAAGGAAAATGAAAATGAACTTGCTTTAGTTCAAAATTAAGTTTATGTTTAGTTCAAAATTATGTTTATATTATATGTTTACAATCCTTATATGTTATGTCATATGTTTTCTTTTTGTTTGTTTTGTTTTATATATATTTTATTATTTTTTAATGGAAAATTTAATAAAGATTATTTTAAAAAAAGAAAAAAGTGACTTATGACAATTTTTTACACTTATCACTGTTACAACATCCCCACAGTCACATGATCAAAATTCAGTTGCTTGGCAAGTGGTTCATATTTATGACGGTTGCAATGTCTGTGGCGCATGGGATCGAGTTTCCCAACTTTCTGACAAGTCAATGGGAATTCCAGATTCATGTAAGAACTACATTACTAACTTAACAAATGCAACGATTCGTTTTATAAATATAGCAAGACAATGAGACAAAGTCACTTAATAATTGCTGCATTTAGTGACATAAATTTTTTATTAAGGTCAATTGTGGTTGTAACTCAAGCACTACCTGTACCTGGACTTAGTGCAATGTGAAGTATGGAACAGGATAATGTAGCTTAAGACAACCAGCGTTGGTAAGATTTAAAGAAACAAAGAACATGCAGAGCAGTGGTGGGATTCCATTTTTTTTTACTACCGGTTCTGTAGGAGTGGCTTGGTGGGGCATGGCAGGGGAAGGATACTGTAAATTCTCCACCCTCTCCACTCCATTTCCTCCCAATCAGCTAGGACTCAGGAGGCAGAAAATAGATGGGAGGGGTCAGGGGTGGGCAGCACGCAGTTCTCCGAGGATTCGGGGCGGCTCGCAACATAAATGAAGTTGTGTGCCCAGCTCCAGCTGACCATCCCGCCCTCCCATCCTCCTCCTCCTCCTTGGAAAGCGGCAGGAAGACCAGCACCGGCAGGAGTTGCAGGCGGCCCATTTCCTCCCCCCTCCTTTCTCAACAGCTGATTGGCACCCGTTTGCCTAGTTACCCAGCCTGAGGCAGGGAGCAACCCAGGAAGGAGAGCACGGGAAACACGAAGCAAATTGTCACCCCAGAGACACTTATCAGTTCACTGGAATGATGATGATCGTTCAAGCCACTCCCACCTGGTCACATGGCCAGCAATCCACTCCTACCCAGTCACATGACCATCAAAACACACCCACAAAATAGCCACACCCACAGTGTGGCAGTAAAAATTTAGGCTGCCCAATACTGGGTGTGAGGCTGGTAAGAGGTGAGGCTGCGGAGAGGGGCGGCATACAAATCCAATAAATAATAAAAAAATAATAATAATAATTTACCAGTTCTCTGAACTACTCAAAATTTCTGCTACCGATTCTCTAGAACTAGTCAGAATCTGCTGAAAACCACCTCTGATGCAGAGCGATTTTAAGGTTTGGGAAGTGGGATAGAGGCTAAGCAGGGTTGTTATTGTTAGCTATAGAATAGAATAGAATAGAATAGAATAGAATAGAATTTTATTGGCCAAGTGTGATTGGACACACAAGGAATTTGTCTTGGTGCATATGCTCTCAGCGTACATAAAATAAAATATACATTTGTCAAGAATCATGTGGTACAACACTTAATGATTGTCATAGGGGTCAAATAAGCAATGAAGAAGCAATATTAATAAAAATCTTAGGATATAAGCAACAAGTTACAGTCATACAGTAAACATGGGAGGAAATGGGTGATAGGAATGATGAGGAAAAACTAGTAGAATAGAAGTGCAGATTTAGTAGAAAGTCTGACAGTGCTGAGGGAATTATTTGTTTAGTAGAGTGATGGCGTTCGGGGAAAAACTGTTCTTGTGTCTAGATGCCTTGGTGTGCAGTGCTCTGTAGCGACATTTTGACAGTAGGAGTTGAAACAGTTTGTGTCCAGAATTTGAGGGGTCAGTAAATATTTTCCCCAACCTCTTTTTGACTCGTGCAGTATACAGGTCCTCAATGGAAGGCAGGTTGGCAGCAATTGCTTTTTCTGCAGTTCTGATTGTCCTCTGAAGTCTGTGTCGGTCCTGTTGGGTTGCAGCACCAAACCAGACAGTTATAGAGGTGCAGATGACAGACTCAAGGATTCCTCTGTAGAACTGTATCAGCAGCTTCTTGGGCAGTTTGAGTCATGTCCAACCCATTGCGACCCCTGGACAATGTTCCTCCAGGCCTTCCTGTCCTCTACTATCCTCTAAGCAAAGAACCTTCCATAAAATAATGCTCTTTCTGCACCAACTCAGGAAGCACAAACTGTCCGAGGAATTCTACAGAGGAATCATTGTGTCTGTCATCTGCACCTGTATAATTTTTTGGTAGGTTCTGCTACTCAATAAGACTGACACAGACTTCAGAGGATAATAAGAACTGCAGAAAAAACAATTGCTGCCAAACTGCCTTCCATTGAAGACCTGTATACTGCACGAGCCAAAAAGAGGGCAGTGAAAATATTTACTGACCTCTTGCAACTGTTTCAACTCCTACCCTCCAAACTTTGCTACAGAGCATTGTACACCATGACAACTAGACAGTTTTTTCCCGAACACCATCACTCTGCTAAACAAATAATTCCCTCAACATTGTCAAACTATTTACTAAGTCTGCACTACTATTACTACTAGTTTTTTACTCACTATTCCTATAACCAATATCCTCCCACTTATGACTGAATGACTGTAACTTGTTGCCTGTATGCTTCAATTTTTTATTAATATTGACTGTTTCCTCATTGTTTATTTGACCCGTATGACAATCATTAAGGGTTGTACCTTACGATTCTTGACGAATCTTGATGAATGTATATTTTCTTTTATGTACACTGAGAGCAAATGCACCAAAGACAAATTCCTTGTGTGTCTAATCACACTTGTCCAATAAATAATTCTATTGTATTCTATTGTATTCTATTACGTGATGAAATTATTTGAGATAATTACTTTAAAATTGAGTGGGTATATGAGCCAGGAATTTTTCCATCAGCATAGGACACCTCCCTCTCATCTTCCTCCTTCCTCATCTGAGTCATTTGGATAACTCAAATTTATATATTGTGATATATTTTATTAGTGCTTTTAGTTACTATTAATTTAATCTATTTTTAATATTATTGGGGGGATTCTTAATTAATGGATGACTGGGATGGATGTAATATTGGGCATGGGATGAATGATTGGTATGAGTGGGATGGTTGGGGTGGGTGGTGCTATGGTATGGATGAGATGAATGGAAATAGTATGAATGATAGATTTGGCCCACCTGACGCTGGAGAGGCGAGAGGGAAGGGGGCACCTATCTCTGGGGTGACAGAGGGTCGGAATATTCCGGTGTTGCTGGGGAGAGGCAGATATGGCGGGGGCCACGGAGTTAGCCGTTCCAGGGGAACGAGGGACCGTTGCTTAATAACGATCCCTTGTTCTGGCTCTGTGAGCCCAATCTTGGGCACTGGTGATGAGTGTAATTCTGGCCCTGGACTCAGGTTGCTGCTACTCAATGCCAGGTTGGTGGTAAATAAAGCTCTCCTCATCCGGGATCTGATCCTGGATGAGGAGGCCGACCTGGCATGTATTACGGAAACCTGGCTGGGCCCAGAGGGAGGAGTTCCTCTCTCTGAAATCTGCCCAGCCGGGTTTCAGATATGGCATCAACCTCGACCCCAGGGAAGGGGGGGAGGAGTGGCTATTATAGCCAGGGAGAGCCTTTGCCTACGTAGACTCATTGCTCCAGAGATTACGGGTTGTGAGTCTCTCCTGATGAAGTTGGACTTAGGGGTTCAGGTGGGCTTGTTTCTCACGTACCTGCCTCCCAGCTGCGTGTCAAAAGCTCTGCCTGTGCTACTCGAGGAGGTAGCCGGGTTGGCGGTGGGGTTCCCCGGACTTATTGTCTTGGGGGACTTCAATCTGCTGTCACTCGGCGAAGCCTCTGGACTGGCACAGGAGTTCATGGCCACCATGACAGCCATGGACCTGACTCAAGTAGTTCAGGGTCTGACTCACGAGAGAGGACACGCACCTGACATGATATTCCTCTCCGAGCAATTGAGTAATGGTCTGAGACTAAGGGGCTTAGAAGCGTTGCCTTTGTCATGGTCGGACCATTTTCTACTATGGCTTGACTTCCTGGCTCCAATCCTTCCCCGCAGGGAGGCGGAACCGATTAAGATGTTCCGCCCCAGATGCCTGATGGACCCAGAGGCACTTGGGGTTATTCCAGATGCACTCATCCACAGTTCGGCGGAGTCTCTTGCGGAGGCCTGGAACAAGGCTGCAGCGGAGGCTCTTGATCGGATTGCGCCTTTGCGACCTCTCCGTGGCGCTAGACCCTGTAGAGCTCCATGGTTCAACGAGGAGCTCCGGGAGTTGAAACGCCAGAAGAGATGTCTAGAGAAGCGATGGAGGAAGAGTAAGTCTGAATCCGATTGAACACTTGTAAGAGCTTTTATTAAGACTTACAAAGTGGCACTCAAGGCGGCAAGATGCGTGTATCATGCCGCCTTGATTGCATCAGCGGAATCCTGCCCAGCCGCTCTGTTTAGGGTGACCCGTTCCCTTCTTAATGAGGGGGGAGTTGGGGAGCCCTTATAGAGTAGTGCCGAGGATTTTAACACGTTTTTCGCCGATAAAATCGCTCGGATCCGGGCAGACCTCGACTCCAATTGGAAAACAGAGTCGACTGACAACGAGTCAGTCGAGGTGACTGGGGCCCGTACTTGTCCACCTGTCTGGGAAGAGTTTGATCTGGTGACACCTGATGAAGTGGACAAGGCCATTGGAGCTGTGAGTTCCGCCACCTGTTTACTGGATCCGTGTCCCTCCTGGCTGGTTTCGGCCAGCAGGGAGGTGACACGGAGCTGGGTCCAGGAGATTGTCAATGCTTCCTTGGGGAGGGGATCCTTTCCAACACCCTATAAAGAGGAGCTTGTGCGCCCCCTCCTCAAGAAGCCTTCCCTGGACCCAGCCATACTTAATAACTATCGTCCAATCTCCAACCTTCCCTTTATGGGGAAGGTTGTTGAGAAGGTGGTGGCACTCCAGCTCCAGCGGTCCTTGGAAGAAGCCGATTATCTAGGTCCCCAGCAGTCAGGTTGCTGGCCCTGTTACAGCACGGAAACTGCTTTGGTCGCGTTGATGGATGATCTCTGGCGGGCCCGGGACAGGGGTTTATCCTCTGTCCTGGTGCTTCTTGACCTCTCAGAGGCTTTCGATACCATCGACCATGGTATCCTTCTGCGCCGGCTGGAGGGGTTGGGAGTGGGAGGCACTGTTCTCCAGTGGTTCTCCTCCTACCTCTCCAGTCGGTCGCAGTCGGTGTTAGTGGGGGGCCCGAGGTCGACCCTGAGGTCTCTCCCTTGTGGGGTGCCTCAGGGGTCGGTCCTCTCCCCCCTGCTATTCAATATCTACATGAAACCGCTGGGTGAGATCATCCAAGGGCATTGGGTGAGGTATCATCAGTACGCTGATGATACTCAGCTTTACATCTCCACCCCATGTCCAATCAACGAAACAGTGGAAGTGATATGCCGGTGTCTGGAGGCTGTTGGGGCCTGGATGGGTGCCAACAGACTCAAACTCAACCCTGATAAGACGGAATGGCTGTGGGTTTTGCCTCCCAAGGACAATCCCACCTGTCCGTCCATCACCCTGGGGGGGGAATTATTGACCCCCTTGGAGAGGGTCCGCAACTTGGGCATCCTCGTCGATCCACAGTTCACATTAGAGAACCATCTTTCAGCTGTGGCAAGGGGGGCGTTTGCCCAGGTTCACCCGGTGCACCAGTTGCGGCCCTATTTGGACCGGGACTCACTACTCACAGTCACTCATGCCCTCATCACCTCGAGGTTCGACTACTGTAATGCTCTCTACATGGGGCTACCTTTGAAAAGTGTTCGGAAACTTCAGATTGTGCAGAATGCAGCTGCGAGAGCAGTCATGGGCTTCCCTAGGTATGCCCATGTCACACCAGCACTCCGCAGTCTGCATTGGTTGCCGATCAATTTCCGGTCACAATTCAAAGTGTTGGTTATGACCTTTAAAGCCCTTCATGGCATCGGACCAGAATATCTCCGAGACCGCCTTCTGCCGCACGAATCCCAGCGACCGATTAGGTCCCACAGAGTGGGCCTTCTCCGGGTCCCGTCAACTAAACAATGTCAGTTGGCGTGTCCCAGGGGAAGAGCCTTCTCTGTGGCGGCCCCGACTCTCTGGAACCAGCTCCCCCCAGAGATTAGAACTGCCCCTACCCTCCTCGCTTTTCGCAAGGTCCTTAAAACCCACCTTTGTCGTCAGGCATGGGGGAACTGAGATATTTCCCCCGAGCCTATACAATTTATGTATGGTATGCTTGTGTGTATGTTTGTTTAATAATGGGGTTTTTTAATGTTTTATATTGTAAATTATTAGATTTGTTACAAACTGTTTTTATTGTGTTGTGAGCCGCCCCGAGTGTGCAGAGAGGGGTGGCATACAAATCTAATAAATAAATAAAATAAATAAATAAATAAGTTATAGAACATAATTTGTTTAAGTGAATGAATGTTACTAACTCCAACTTCCCGCAAGGAAGAATCTGTAACTCCTCCCAAGGGTGCATCTTCCACAGCAGTGGCCTTCAACCTTCCTGGCTTCATGGACTATCAGCAGCCATGGGGTGATGATGGTGGCAGGGGGAAGGGATAGTTTTGCATGCGCAACCTAGCTCCTGCGCATGCGCAAATGCAGCTTCACGTGCTTGCTCACCCCTTGTGCAGCCCAGTTTATGACCCTTCTTGCTACAGTTGTTGAGTGAAACACTGCAGTTGTTAAATTAGTAACGCAGAGAGTTAGTGTCAAACAAGGTATGTCAAGAGGAAGTTGTATGTATGTGTAGGAGAGGAGGGAACTGTGTGTGCACTGCTTCGCCCTATAGGGAACAAAATGCTAACAGACAAGGAGTACACCAAAGCCTTTCAAGTGCCCTTATCACAGTGGTTCTCAACCTTTCTAGTACCACGACCCCTCATGTTGTGGTGACCCCGAACCATAAGTCTAGCGCCAATTCTCCCAACAGAACTTGAAGCTGATTGGCAGGAAGGTCAGAGGGAGACCCCCTAATGTAAACACCTGATTGGTCAGATTGTAAAAATAGGTTCCAAGATGCCAGAATAGCAGCTTTAGTTCCTAACACCAAGGGAAATTTGTCTTTTCCCATGGTCTTAAGCGACCCCTGTGAAACAGTTGTTCGACCCCCAAAAGGGTCCCAATCCCCAGGTTGAGAACCACTGCCTTATCACCTGACGGTTGGATTATTGCAATGCACTCTACTTGGGGCTACCCTGAAGAGCATTCAGGGACAACACCTGGTGCAGAATGCAGCTGCACAAGTGGTTGTGGGTGCACCTATGTACACTCACATTACACCAATCCTCCGCGAGCTGCACTGGCTCCCTATTGGTCTCCAGGCTCAATTTAAGATGTTGGCTATTACCTTTAAATCCCTACAAGGCTCAGGGCCAGGTTATCTCCAACACCACCTTCTACCTCATAGTTCCCAGCGATCGGTAAGTCTCCTCCAGGTCCTGTCAGCTAAACAGTGTCGGCTGCTGGACCTGCAGGGAAGGGCCTTCTCTGTGGCTGCCTCGGCTCTCTGGAACCAACTACTGCCCCCACTCTATTGGTCTTCTGGAAAGCATTGAAGACCTGGCTGTTTTGGCAGGTTTAGGGCTGTTGATCTCACAATTTTACAAGGTCCGGCCTTGAATGATATGTATGTATCAGGAAAGACGATGAAAACATATCAGGAAAGACTTAATGAACTCAATCTGTATAGTCTGGAGGATAGAAGGAAAAGGGGGGACATGATCGAAACATTTAAATATGTTAAAGGGTTAAATAAGGTCCAGGAGGGAAGTGTTTTTAATAGGAAAGTGAACCCAAGAATAAGGGGACACAATCTGAAGTTAGTTGGGGAAAAGTTCAAAAGCAACATGAGAAAATATTATTTTACTGAAAGAGTAGTAGATCCTTGGAACAAACTTCCCGCAGACGTGGTTGGTAAATCCACAGTAACTTAATTTAAACATGCCTGGGATAAACATATATCCATCCTAAGATAAAATACAGGAAATAGTATAAGGGCAGACTAGATGGATCATGAGGTCTTTTTCTGCCATCAGTCTTCTATGTTTCTATGTATGTGGTTTTTAAAATAGTTTTTATCTTAATCTTTTATGATGTTTTAAAATGTATTTTATATCCTATTGTAAGCTGCCCAGAATCCTTCAGGAGTTGGGGGGCATAGAAATTAGATAGATAGATAGATAGATAGATAGATAGATAGATAGATAGATAGATAGATAGATAGATCGGAGCTAAATGTGTAAAATGGTCATAGGTTACTTTTTTCAGTGCCATTATAACTTCAAAGTTACTAAATGAACCACCTCCATATGATCTCTGAAGGAACTGCATAGTCACATCCTGCTATTGCATTCATTAAGGAAATGTCTAACTGAAATAAAATTGAGGTTTGTACAATAGTGTTGTTGTTTTTATTTTGAAGAATTTCTCATGTTGTAGAAGAACATGAAAATATTTGTATAGATTTCAAAAATACATTTTAACTTGAGAACTCTTTCTTGTACACGGTATACAGTACCTAGATTTGAAGAGCTAGAGACTGTGAAGGAAGGGAGGGCAGGCAAGATTAGCCCAAACTCACCTAGCTACTTTTCATCTAAGATAAGATCAGAATTTGTGATCCTTCCGTTTCTAGCCTGGTGCAATAATCACTATACTCAACTGACTCTCAACTGTGTCATACTTTCTTAATACATCTCTCTAAAAGATAAGGCTATGCTAGTATATGTAATGTGCTTCAGTGATGGGTTTGACTTACCTTTTCTACCAGTTTGGGAATGGGAATGCATGAAACGCTTCTGCGCATGCACAGAAACTTCTGCTAATATGCAGAATGTCTGTGATGGACCGGAGCTTCCTGCTGCCACTGCTACCGGTAGGAGCCCACCACTGATGTGCTTGCATTTCTTTCCTTTTTGAGCCACTTGATGTTCCATAACTGAGTTAGAGTGACAGTTCTGACTTCGCTGGTAATATTTGTCAACTTTACAGAGGAAAGGAACAGCATTCATCTATCATGGCATAAGTTAGAAGGTAATCTCTGGAATGGCCATTTTCCTGCCTGCCAGACATAAAGTAATGTCCAACAAGTTTCAAATTGTATTGTGATAGTTCTTTTTCTCTGTTACTTTTGATGGAGTTTTCCAGAAAGAGGATTTGCTATATCTTGCTATTGCAAGTGTTGTGGTTAGCTCTGGCCCAGCTCCTGCCCCAAGGACTGTGGATGTGGGGGAGACATCCACATGCTGCAGGCCTGTTTGGCCCCCGGTGGAATCTGCTGATGAAGGCTCCTCTGACCAAGAAGACATGAGTGACAGGGAGGAGGAGAGTTTGTCAGACAGCTCAGAAGGAGATCAATTATCTAGCTCCTCCTTGGATTCAGAACAAGAGTTAATGATACAGCCACGCATGCGGACAGCAATGCATAGGCAACAACAACTGAGAGATTATTATCAAAGAAAATGAGGCCACCTGTGGTTGGGTGGGGCTGTGGTAATTAGTGAGGCTGCTATAAAGAGCAGCCTGTGGGTTTGGCCATTGTGGAGGATTATCTGATCGTTGTGTTTCATGACTGCTTTACTGACTTTGACCTTTTGTGTGCTGATTTTTCCCCGCTTGGAAACTGAACCAGAGCAAAGTGTATTTCACGTTGTGAAAGAAGAAGGACTGTGAATTACCTCACAGCTGCAAGCTAAGTATCACAGAACTGATAAGGGACTTGTACAAATTACCAGTTTGTTTGGAGACCAGTGCTCTTTGCTATACCAAAAGAGGGCTTAGTTTAAGTGAATTTTCATTATAAAGAACATTGTTTTGAATTTTCAAACGTGTGTGTGTCTGAAATTTTGTACCTGTGAATTTTTGGGAGGAGTCTACCAGAGAGCCCGACAGAACAGCAAGTAGTGCTGAAATTGACTAATATTGTCTTCACAACTCTTTGCCATATAATTTCCTCCAAGTCTGTAGAGATTCTCAGTCAATCCAAGTCATTGTTGTCCCAAAGGTGCTTTTTCAGACAACAACTGGACTTGTTGTGTTTTTTTTTCTTCTGAAGACATTTCACTACTCATCCAATAAGCTTTTTCACTTCTGACAGGATAATGGGGAATGGAAGGATTTATATTCCTTGCAGACAGCTGGCCTGGCACTGCCACATCCACTACTAGTATTAACATTATCATCCTAACAATAATTTAAAGTTGGGCATATAATTTTCTGACTCTTCAAGGCTAATCGGATGTGAATGATCAATGTGTCAAGGTTCCAGGTAACATCTGTACTTAATCAGAATCTGAGTCAAAGTTCCAATTTATTTCCAGAGCCATCCTGGCACCTGCACAGGGAAACCTGGATCTGAGTTTCTCACTCAGTCGAAAATTTACATTCCTTGTCCTCACCCACAACTTGTCACGTTGCCCATTCAGATTGTGCCAGCGTGGCCAGTCCTTTCTTTGCTTCCGGCCCCAGTAGGTGGGCATGTCCTTGAACCACTCGAAAGAATGCTTTGTGGCTGCATCTGTTTCCTCCTGAAATTACCCCTCCCAAGTAGCCACAAACATCAGGTCTTCTATAGCAGTGTTTTTCAACCAGTGTGCCGGGGCACACTAGTGTGCCGCGAGACATGGTCAGGTGTGCCGCGAAGCTCAGAAAGCAAGAGAGAGAGAGAGAGAAAGAAAACAATAGAGAGAGAGAAAGAAAGCAAGAGAGAGAGAGAAAGAAAGGCAGGGAAGGAGGGAGAGAGAGCAAAAAAGAGAGGAAGGAAGGAAGAGAAAAAGAAAGAGGGATGGAGAGAGAGAGGAAGGAAGAGAGAGAAGGAGGGAGAGAAATAGAGCGAAAGGGAGGAAGAGAGAGAGAGAGAGAATTTTTTTGTCCAAACTTTTTTTAGCCCCCCCCCCCCCGCTCAATGTGCCCCATGATTTTGTATATATAAAAAATGTGCCGCAGCTCAAAAAAGGTTGAAAATCACTGTTCTATAGATAGTGTGGCAAGCCGTTAATTTATCACCAACTTCTGCAGTGGCTTGGCAAAATGATCTTCCTGTAGCTCCTGCCAGTGAAGGCAGGAGCTACAGGAAGCTGAGCATCATGCTTGTGGTGGAGGTCTACTTATGATGTCAATTACAGGCCTCTCTCATCTTTTTAAGTGGGAGAATTTGCACAACTGGTTTCTGTCTAAATACTCCCCCCCCCACTGTATATATATATAAGGTGTAGAGAAAAAGTGTGACGTGGTAAAAGAAAACTAACTACGATTTTAAAACCAGCATGCCTAATTAACTATAAAAAAGCTCAAAAATCAAACTCAACAGAAATTGTGTTACAAATTGCCAGCAGAGCCAGGTCTTTAAAGTTTTCTGGTAGATTGTGGGCAGTACTGATCTCAGGAGGTAAATGAAGCTTCTGTCTCCTTTGATGTTATATTTGACATCTTCCTCAGGAGGATTCCTGCAGGATCATATGTTAAAATCCCACATGAATTTCCTCTACTGTCCTGGACTTTGCAAAATATTATTGTTATCGTGTCAAGCTGAAGCCATCATTTGAGTAAGGGACTTTGGCCAGCCACAACTAGAGTAGGACCATAGGAATTGCGAGGGTTGGTTGCATGAGGGGGAAAGAGACTAGCCATAACAAATTCCTTTCTTGAAGATCCAAGGAGGAGGTCCATGGACGTGCAGGCAACTAGGACTGGTCCATGTGATAAACTTGTAGGTGTGGGGATGAGGGATGAACCTTTACCTGGGTGGGGAACTGTGGGAAAAGTTAGTACCAGTTTGCCTACAGTTTGTAGTAAACATGACTCTGACAATACATTGGAACTTGAAAGAAAGCCAAGGTTTGGACTCTGATTTATTTATTGGATGTTATTTGGAAAGTTGTCACATAATTTACAACCAGGCTAATCTGAAGAGTTTGCAGAAGTTGTTTTAATTGTAACACACTTCTGCATTCTTCTTGCATCCGAATGCAATTGCTTCATTCATATCTTGTGATCTAACAGAAAAACAACTTAAACCAAGAGCCACACCTCCATAAGGCATTATCCAAACCACTGCACCAGATCCCTAATCAAGCAGGATACTATTCTCTCTATCCTTCTTCCCGGTCCTACTCCTTGCAAACCTTGGGTTGTCTGTCAGCCTAGCTGTTTCTTGCTTCCCATCTGGTCACCTCTTACTAACTCTTCAGTCACCTCACTCCACATTTAGCAAACCCCTCTTGTCTATGGAGATTCTCAGCCATCCAGGTCATGGTTGCCCAAAGGTGCTTTTTCTCAGTGCTTTTTCTCATCTTGGATGAGCATTAATCTTCTCATCATTCCCATCCCCCATCTCCTCCCATAAATGACTGTATGACTGTAACTTTGTTGCTTGTATCCTTGCAATTTATATTGGCTGGTTCCTAATACAATTTATTTGCTTATTTGTTCCTGGATTCATTATTTCTTTCTTTCTTTCTTTTTTTCTTTCTTTCTTTCTCTCTTTCTTTTTTTCTTTGCCGCCACTCTCTGAGGACTTATGATTCTTGATGAACTTTTCTTTTATATACACTGAGAGCATAAGCACCAAAATAAATTCCTTGTGGTTTTTTTTCTTTCTTTCTTTCTTTCTTTCTTTCTTTCTTTCTATCTTTCTTTCTCTTTCCCTTCCTTCCTTTTCTTCTTTTTTTCTTGATTGATTTATATGCTCCTCTCCGAAGACTTATGATTCTTGATGAACTTTTCTTTTATGTACACTGAGAGCATAAGCACCAAAATAAATTCCTTGTGTTTTTTTTTCTTTCTTTCTTTCTTTCTTTCTTTCTTTCTATCTTTCTTTCTCTTT
This sequence comes from Erythrolamprus reginae, assembly GCF_031021105.1. Lineage (NCBI taxonomy): Eukaryota > Metazoa > Chordata > Lepidosauria > Squamata > Dipsadidae > Erythrolamprus > Erythrolamprus reginae. The sequence goes on from NC_091950.1 coordinate 51,460,062, forward strand.
CCCTTCCTTCCTTCCTTTTCTTCTTTTTTTCTTGATTGATTTATATGCTCCTCTCCGAAGACTTATGATTCTTGATGAACTTTTCTTTTATATACACTGAGAGCATAAGCACCAAAATAAATTCCTTGTGGTTTTTTTCTTTCTTTCTTTCTTTCTTTCTTTCTTTCTTTCTTTCTTTCTTTCTTTCTTTCTCTTTCCCTTCCTTCCTTCCTTTTCTTCTTTTTTTCTTGATTGATTTATATGCTCCTCTCCGAAGACTTATGATTCTTGATGAACTTTTCTTTTATGTACACTGAGAGCATATGCACCAAGACAGATTCTTTGTGTGTCCAAACACGCTTGGCCAATAAAGAATTCTATTCTATTCTATTCTGTTCTGTTCTCATTCTATTCTATTCTATTCCATTCCATTCCATTCCATTCTCTCTCTCCTCTCCCCTCCCCTCCCCTTCCATCCCAATCGAAGCCAGGTTAGCTGGGCGATCCTGGGAGGTGGCTGAAGCGGCGAGCTCGGGGCGGGGTCTGCCTCCAGGCTGCTCCGGGCTAATATAAATCGGGTGCCTGGCTGGAGCGCGCTTTTCTCTTCACCACCAGAGGCCAGCTTGCTTAGTGTGGCAGTAGGAATGGGAAACCGGGTAACCCGCGGAGATTTCGAGTGGGTTTACACTGACCAGCCCCACACGCAACGGAGGAAGGAGATTCTGGGTAAGTTAGAATTGAGACGCTGGCTTAACGTTTCGGGGGGGGGGGGGGGGCTAGAGGCGCTCGTCTTTTCCCTCTTAAACGCGAAGTGTTGCCGTTTATTACCAGTTCGATCATTGGAGGTGACAGGTGAGCGCGGTTGGATTTCCCCCCATTGCTTCTTGTTCTTTCCATTCTCCTCCCACTCGGCCCCCCCAAAAGACCCCCCTGCAGTCCAGTTTGTCATCTCGTGCCTGTCAAGAGTCTTATGGGTTTCCTCAGGATCAAGAAGGAACTGCTTAGCAGCGTCCCGTTCCAGGACGCCTTTGTACTTTCCCAACTGATATAGAAGCCTGGATTCCTTATTCAATTACCGATCGGCTCCAAACTTGCTTAGTTTGATATCCTATGGCGGGCTGGGTGCTGCAGTGGCGCAGGATTATTTTCCTGATGTGTGTGTATGAGAAGAGGGAAAGAAGGAGGGGAGGGGGGGAGATCTGGGACATCGAAATAAAGAGATTTTAAAAGCTTTAAAACAATTCCTTTACAAATTAGGTTAGATTGGCCAAGTGTGATTGGACACACAAGGAATTTGTCTTGCATATGCTCTCAGTGATGATAATGATAGTAATAATAACAACAACAACAACTAATATTGGCCACACAAGAACAGGTCTGTAAAGAAACAGATGAAACAATCGATCACATACTCAGCTGCTGCAAAAAGATCACACAGACTGACTACAAGCATAGAAACAATGCTGTGGTGCAGATGATCCACTGCAATTTGTGCCAGAGCTACCATCTACCAGTGGCAAAGAACTGGTGCGATAATAAGCCTGAAAAATAGAATAGAATAGAATAGATTAGATTAGAATAGAATAGAATAGAATTTTATTGGTGAAGTGTGATTGCACACACAAGGAATTTGTCTCGGTGCATATGCTCTCAGCGTACATAAAAGAAAAAGATACATTTGTCAAGAATCATGGGGTACAATACTTAATGATTGTCATAGGGGTCAAATAAGCAATGAAGAAACAATCAATATTAATAAAAATCTTAGGATATAAGCAACAAGTTACAGTCATACGTTCCTAAGTGGGAGGAAAAGGATGATAGGAATGATGAGGAAAAACTAGTAGAATAGAAGTGCAGATTTAGTAGAAAGTCTGACAGTGTTGAGGGAATTATTTGTTTAATAGAGTGATGGCATTTGGAAAAAAACTGTTCTTGTGTCTAGTTGTCTTGGTGTGCAGTGCTCTGTAGCGACATTTTGAGGGTAGGAGTTGAAACAGTTTGTGTCCAGGATGTGAGGGGTCAGTAAATATTTTCCCCGCCCTCTTTTTGACTCTTGCAGTATACATAATGTCTATAGAAATCCTATTAAACCAAATTAGAGGGAAAACATCAATACAAGGCACCCAAATTAAACAGCAAATATATAAAACGCAAGCTTTCGCTGATGATTTGTTCTTCTTCTTAGAAAACCCAGTTAATTCAATGATACATTTAGTAAAGGAACTAGAGAACTATGGAAAAGTGGCCAGAAAAAAAGATTACAAAAGCAGTAATAAGAAAAAAGTTAGAAAAACTCTTCCACATACTTTCAAACATATGGTAGAAGAATTTTTATTGAAAGATACGTGGAGATCCTTACACCCAAATAATAGATACTATACATACTTTTCATTCCCACATAAGTCGTGGTCAAGAATAGACATGGCATGGGCCAACCAAGAATTTACTCAAAATATCATAATCCAATTTGGCTAAAATGGACGGAGCAAGAAAGATCTATTAGGAAAAGGTGGTCGTTAAACCAATCCATTATTAAGGAAAAGGAATATATACAAAAAATGGAAAAGGAATTAAAATATTTCCTAGAAATAAACGATAATGGCGAAACAAATAAAGCCAATTTATGGGACACTACGAAGGCCTATATCAGAGGCTTATCGATAGCATACCTAGCGGGTAAGAATAAGCAAAAGAAAAGTGAAATGCACAAATTGACTCAAAAAATCACCACTTTAGAAGAAGAACTTCATAAAAACCCATCTGACCCCAAAACACTAAAAGAACTGAATTTGACAAAACACAAGGTGAATTTACATTATCAGGAGGAATTGGCACAAAAAATTAGAAGCCAAAAACAATTTTTTTTCGAAAATGCCAACAAGCCTGGGAGATGGCTAGCGTGGAAACTAGCCTCTCAACAAGCAGATAGATACATTGAAGGTTTAATTGATTCACAGGGGGAAAGACAAACGCAGGAATCAAAAAAAAAATTATAGCTGAACAATTCTATTCCAATCTATACGATCAAGAACAGGTGGAGGAAAGTAAAATCAATGACTACCTAGGACAAATAGAATTACCAAAAAATTCTGAAGATCAAAAAACAAAACTAAATGACAAAATTACGATAATTGAACTTAGGCAAATTCTTGGTAAACAAAAAAACAATAAATCTCCCGGACCGGATGGGATACCTTTTGAGTTATACAAGACTATACAAGGATTATTAGAGACACATATGTTAGAACTATTTAATGATATCCTATCGGGCAGGAATATACCAGAGTCATGGAAGCACGCATACATTACTTTAATTCCTAAAAGTGAATCTGAAAAATCCCTAATCCAAAACTACAGGCCGATTACCCTCCTCAACACTGACTACAAAATTTTAGCGGCAATAATCTCTGAAAGATTAAAACCAATCTTAAATCAAATTATCCACACTGACCAAAGCGGCTTTCTCCCGTACAGACAAATCAAAAATAATACTAGAACGATACTGAATGTAACTGAATATTACGATGTACAGATTGGAAGACAAGCTGCATTGGTCTTTGTGGACGCGGAAAAAGCGTTCGATAAAATTAATTGGAGATATTTCATACTGCAGTTACAAAAAATGAATTTTGGAGATCAATTAGTGGGTTTAATTAATACAATATATTCGCAGCAAAAAGCTAAAATAATAATCAATAAAGAAATGACTGAGGAAATACAAATTAGAAAAGGTGTAAGGCAAGGATGCCCGCTGGCACCATTGATTTTTATAACAGCATTAGAAGCATTACTGATTAAGATACGAAACAACCCGAAAATAAAAGGATTAAAAACTAAAAATGAGGAATTTAAGTTACAAGCTTATGCGGATGATATGGTGTTCATTCTGGAAGACCCACTGATATCGGGTAAACATTTATTAAAAGAGATAGATGACTTTGGAGCAGTGGCAGGGTTAAAAATAAATAAAAATAAAACTAAGATAATAGTTAAAAATATGACTTTAAGTCAAAGACTAGAATTAGAAAATGAACTGGAAATCCAAATTGCTCCAAAGGTAAGATATTTGGGAATAATTCTCACAGCCAAATGTAGTACCATATACAAAGACAATTATGAAAAATTTCTGCAAATGACAAAAACAAATTTGGATAAATGGGCCAATCTCCAACTTTCATTTCTTGGAAAAATCGCAGTGATAAAAATGAATATACCCCCTAAGATTCTCTTTCTCTATCAGACAATACCTATAAAATTACCCAGGAAATTTTTTGATTCACTAAAGAAGTTCACCCATCAATTTATTTGGAGCAAAAAAAAAGCCAGGCTAAAATACAAACACCTACAAGACCACAGGAGCAGAGGAGGGATGGGAGTGCCGGACTGGAAGCTATATTATAAAGCTGCATCATTGAATTGGATAAGAGAATGGATCATCTTAAGGGATAAAAGAACACTAGCCCTAGAAGGCTATAACCTGGAATTTGGCTGGCACTCATATTTAATAGGGAAAAAAGGTAAATTACTGACACATTTCAAACAGCATTTTATGAGAAAAAGTCTAATAGAAACGTGGCAATCGGTGCAAAAGTCCCAATACTTGCAAACACCAAGATGGCTATCTCCGAACGAGGCCATAACATATCCCAAGACAATGATCCTAAAGAATAAGATAACATATGGCCAATTATTAAATGAAAATGATACACTAATTTCTAAATTGGACCTCCAGGACAAAGGAATTAAATTGGACTGGATTCAATATTACCAAATTAGATCCAAATATAAAGAGGACAGGGAAAGGCAAGGATTCCAAAAAATTGGCACATTTGATAAAATTCTATTGGGCGCAGATGACAAACAAATTTCCAAAATTTACAAATATTTGCTTTACCAAGAACTTGCCGAGGAGGAAGTTAAAGGTAGCATGATAGCCTGGGGGCAAAACTTCGGGTATACGATAAACTTACCAGAATGGGAAAAAATTTGGGTAAATAATTATAAAATAACACTTTCAATTCCATACAAAGAGAATATATACAAGATGTTCTACAGATGGCATCTACCCCCAGCCTGTATTTCCAAAATGTACCCAAAACTGTCCCGCCTCTGTTGGAAGTGCCGGGAAAAACCAGGCACTTACTATCATATGTGGTGGACATGTCCAGTAGTCAGACAATTTTGGGGGGAAATCCAAAATATGATTGAAGAAATTATAAAAAAGGAAATAAAAACAAGACCAGAACTCTTCTTATTAGGAATATTCAGACAACACTTCTCAAAACATGATAGACATCTAATATTACATATCACAACAGCGGCTAGAATTATGTATGCCCAATCATGGAAAGAGGAGCTCCCTCCCACAATCTACAGTGTGATGAATAAAATCTACCAGGTGGTCGAAATGACAAAGCTGACCTATGAGTTACAATATAGGGACATGGAAGACTTCCATAAAAGCTGGGACAGGTGGTATATCTGGGTTGCCCAAAAAATAATAAATTAGAACTAAATTATAACTTATGTAAATTAAAATTAGGATCCTCAATACTAAATTCAAAAGTAACAAACTTAATTACAATTTATACACATTAAGATACAATAGCACCATTATACCATTGAAGGATATATATATGAATGATAAAATGTTATGAAGAATTGCCAATGTATATATGCAATTGATGTATAATAAAGTAATAAAAGGACTAGACTTAAGCTGCACATTAAATGTACTACTCTTAGAGTAGTTCAAATGTAAATAACAATATCAAAATGTAATTGATAAAGCAGAGTGCTTTATTTTTCTTTTTCTTGATTTCACACCTTTTCTTCTCTCTTACTCTTTTTCCTTCTTCTATTTCAATTGTGTGTACGTTGTGTTGTATTATATGTAATGTACTTGTGTGATTTTATTGTAAATATTTAATAAACTTTATTTTTAAAAAAAATAAAAAATAAAAATAAATAGGAATAAAACCAAAATATTAACTAAGAATTGTAACCAAGATTTAAATAAATTACTAATAAAAGAAACAGGTTTCCAAATAGAAAAAAAATTTAAATACAGTGGTACCTCAAGATACGAACTTAATTGGTTCCAGGAGGAGGTTCGTAAGGTGAAAAGTTTGTAAGATGAAGCAATGTTTCCCATAGGAATCAATGGAAAAGCGATTAATGCATGCAAGCCCAGAAATTAGAAACCTGGAAGCCGGTCCGCCATCGCCAAAGGAGTCCTGAGCCTCCCGTTCTCCCCCCACCCGCCCCTTTGCCGTCCCTGTTTTCCTGGCCGAAGCACTGGGGAGGGAGGCAATCCAGCCCTTCTGCACCTCCCCAGCACTGTGAAGAGAAGTTGCCGTGCTGTCCCGAAGTGTCCAGAGCCTCCCGTTCTCTTCCCCCCCCACCCCTTCGCCATCCCTGCCTTCCTGGGAGAAACGCTGGGGAAGGAAGCAAGTCAGTACATTCTGCACCTCCCAAGCGCTGTGAAGACAAGTTGCCCTGCTGTCCCGAAGGGTCCAGAGGCTCCCATTCTCTTCCCCCCCGCCCCTTCGCCGTCCCTGCCTTCCTGGGAGAAACGCTGGGGAAGGAAGCAAGTCAGTACATTCTGCACCTCCCCAGCGCTGTGAAGACAATTTGCCCTGCTGTCCCGAAGTGTCCAGAGCCTCCCGTTCTCTTCCCCCCCGCCCCTTCACCATCCCTGCCTTCCTGGGAGAAACGCTGGGGAAGGAAGCAAGTCAGTACATTCTGCACCTCCCCAGCGCTGTGAAGACAAGTTGCCCTGCTGTCCCGAAGGGTCCAGAGGCTCCCGTTCTCTTCCCCCCCTCCCCTTCGCCATCCCTGCCTTCCTGGGAGAAACGCTGGGGAAGGAAGGAAGTCGGCACCTTCTGCACCTCCCCAGCGATGTGAAGAGAAGTTGCCCTGCTGTCCCGAAGGGTCCAGAGGCTCCCGTTCTCTTCCCCCCCGCCCCTTGGACATCCCTGCCTTCCTGGGAGAAACGCTGGGGAAGGAAGCACGTCTGCACCTTCTGCACCTCCCCAGCGCTGTGAGGAGAAGTTGCCCTGCTGTCCCGAAGGGTCCAGAGGCTCCTGGTCTCTTCCCCCCCACCCCAATACAATTAAATAAATTGTTCTTTACTAAAATAAATAAAATAATCTCTAAATTTATCTGGTGCAATAAAAAACCAAGAATAAACATGAAAGCCTTACAAGATCTAAGAATAGGAGGAGGATTTGGCTTACCCAACTTAGAAATATACCACCAAGCCACTAAACTATTGTGGATTAAAGAATGGGTCAACCTTGAAAATCCTAGAATTCTTACCATAGAAGGTCACGATATAAATGAAGGATGGCACGCACATTTGTGGGAAAATGAACATACAAAACATTCTTATATTAAACAACATCAAATTTGGAACACACTGTTGACATACTTGCGGAAAGTTAGGAAAAAAATACTATAACGAAATACCCAGATGGCTATCTACATTAGAAGCCCAAATTCATCCAAATACAATCAGCCAAGAACAAATAATAACCTATGAAGCCCTATTAAATACCAATGGAAGTCTAAAAACTAGAGAAAGACTTAAAGAGGAAGGCATAGTAATAGATTGGCTACCATATTACCAAATTCAAAGTAGATACAAAAAGGACTTGGTGAAATCCGGAATATGTAAAAAAGAAAATGAAATAGATAAAATATTGACAGGATCTGATAAAAAATTTATAACCGAAATGTATACTTATCTACTAAATCATGAAAACATCGAAGAAATAGTCAAACCTAATATGATAGCTTGGATGACTAACTTTGGCTACGCAATTCAGATAGAAGACTGGGAAAAACTGTGGTCAGTTAACTATAAGATGACTTTGTCAACACCATACAAAGAAAATCTTTACAAAATGTTCTTCCGATGACATTATGCGCCAGCGCGCCTAGCCAAAATAAATGTTAATATTAGTAACAAATGTTGGAAGTGTAAAAAAGAGGTGGGAACATACTACCACATATGGTGGCAATGTAAGGAAGCTAAAAAATTCTGGATCCGAATTCGGAAATGGATGGAAGAAATTCTGGGCTATATACTTGAGATAAAACCGGAAATGTATTTACTAGGCATAATCAGAGGTAATCCTAACAAAGAAAATTACTACCTAATAAATCACTTACTCACTGCTGCAAGATTAGCATATGCACAAGTTTGGAAACAAGAAAAGGCTCCAAACAAAGAAATGGTGATTAAAAAAATATTAGACTGCGCCAAATTTAGCAAATTAACATATGAGATACAAAACCAACAAAATAAGGACTATTACAAAGTGTGGGGAAAATATACAACTGGGTGGAAGTTAAGAAAAAGGTATAGCAAATAGAATTGTAAAAAACAAATCTTGTAAATATATAAATTTTCAATGTTGTATTGTATGATGTCTAAATGTTTGTATGTCAAACAAAATAAAAATAAATATCAAAAAAAAGAAGAAGTGCAGATTTAGTAAAAAGTCTGACAGTGTTGAGGGAATTATTTGTTTAGTAGAGTGATGGCGTTCGGGAAAAAACTGTTCTTGTGTCTAGTTGTCTTGGTGTGCAGTGCTCTGTAGTGACATTTTGACAGTAGGAGTTGAAACAGTTTATGTCCAGGATGGGAGGGATCAGTAAATATTTTCCCCGCCCTCTTTTTGACTCGTGCAGTATACAGGTCCTCAGTGGAAGGCAGGTTGGCAGCAATTGTTTTTTCTACAGTTCTGATTGTCCTCTGAAGTCTGTGTCGGTCCTGTTGGGTTGCAGCACCAAACCAGTCAGTTATAGAGGTGCAGATGATAGAATCAATGATTCCTCTGTAGAACTGTATGAGCAGCTCCTTGGGCAGTTTGAGCTTCCTGAGCTGGCGCAGAAAGAACATTCTTTGTTGTGCTTTTTTGATGATGTTTTTGATGTTAGGTGACCATTTTAGGTCTTGATATATGATAGAACCTAGAAATTTGAAGGTCTCTACTGTTGACACTGTGTTGTCTAGTATTGTGAGAGTGGAAGGGTGGAAGGGTTTCTCCTAAAGTCTACCACCATTTCTACGGTTTTGAGCGTGTTCAGTTCTAGATTATTCTGGTCACACTACAAGGATAGTTGTTCAACTTCCCGTCTGTATGTGAATTCATCATTGTCTCGAATGAGTCCGATCACTGTTGTATCATCTGCAAACTTCAGTAGTTTAACAGATGGATCATTTGAGATGCAGTCATTAATGTATAGATAAGCAAGCAAAACTACTGTGTGACTTCCAACGTTAGACTTACCGAATTCTGAGTCATAACACACCAGACATCCTGATTGTGGAGAAAAAGAAAGTATGGATCATCGACATTGCAATCCCAGGAGACAGCAGAATTGAGGAGAAACCGCTAGAGAAATTAGTGAAATATGAAGATCTAAAAATCAAGCTGCAACGACTGTGGCATAAGTCAGTGAAAGTGGTCCCAGTGGTACTTGGCACACTAGGTGCAGTGCCAAAGGATCTCAGTGGACATTTGAAAACAATCGGAATTGACAAAATCTCTATCTGTCAATTGCAAAAAGCCACTTTACTAGGATCAGCACACATAATTTGCTGTTATATCACGCAGTCCTAGGTGCTTGGGAAGCACCCGATTGATGATGAAATACGAAATCCAACATAGTGATCTCATTTTCTGTATTATATTGACAATAATAATAATAACAACAACAACAACAACAAAAACAATAATTGGGATGCGCCTGACTGGTGATGAAATACGAAATCCAGCATAGTGATCTCATTTGCTTTGTTGTATTGTTGATAATGATGATGATGATGATGATGATGATGATGATGATGATGTTGGAAGGGACCTCAGAGGTCTTCTAGTCCAACCCCCTGCTTATGGTTATCCAATATCTTCTTTAAAACTTCCAGTGTTGGAGCATTCACAACTTCTGGAGGCAAGTTGTTCCACTGATTAATTGTTCTAACTGTCAGGAAATTTCTTCTAAGTTCTAAGTTGCTTGTTTCCTTGTTTAGTTTCCACCCATTGCTTCTTGTTCTTCCCTCAGGTGCTTTGGAGAATATTTTGATTCCCTATGTGGTAACTGTTGAATATACATTAACTACATGTAAATAGTTGAATTATTGATGTTTGAAGCTGATTGGTTGTTTTGTTGAGCGGGAGTTTTAAGTTACTGTCAGTTACTCTGGGCAGAAAAAAAGAATGTATAAAAACTGTAACCCAGCACTGTTTTGCCATTTCACGCCTATGGTTATTGTAGCAGGTAAAGAGACAATGTTATTCCTGCCTTCCTGAGAATAAAAAGTATCAAGCAGAGCACTAAGCCTCGTTTATTTCACTGGCAACGAAGGAGGTCTTACCCGCATTCTCGTTAAACATGGAAAACCAGTCCGTAGCAAGAGCACCCGAACTTTTTGATCCTAAGAAGTCAACATGGGACGAATATATGGGAACGTTTGATGTATTCCTAGAGGCAGCAGGTATGAAAAATGCTGACAGCAGATGGAAGAGAGCCATTTTTTTGAATTATTGTGGATCACAACTCTACGACTTGGCTCAAACCTTGACCGATCCACTTCCCGTGAACTTGGTACCTTGGAACACCTTAACTGCCAAGCTAGCAGCTCATTTGAAGCTACTAAACCAGCTATCATCTACAGGCATCAATTCTTCCAAATGGAACAAGCTGAGGGAGAATCTATAAACCCAGTTGCGAACAGTATTGTCGAAGTGCAAATTTGACAACCCAGAAGCAAGACTCATTGACGCCTTAATTTTCGGCATAAAGAATGTAACTGTCCGAAATAAGCTGCTCACAGAAGATGAACCATCATCACAACATGTTATTAAGACCGCCCAAACTGTGGAAGTCTCAGAAGCCGCAGCCGCTGAGTTAAAGCAGAATGACAAAGTGGCAATTGTCTGCAAAATAGAGAGTCCTCCAACCATAGCTAAAACTAAAGAAGTGCCAACTCAACTGCTGGACCCAGAAGACTCCTGCCTCCAATTTAGAGCTACCCAAGGCAGACCACAAAGACCACTTCGACAGTTTATCCCCTGTGCCAGATGCAGAGGGAACCATCCGCGTCCAAAGGGCCCCTTCAGGGAGTCCATCTGCCACTGCTGTGACCGCCGGGTCACATCGCTGAAGCGTGCAGAGCTGTTTTCTCCAATTAATTTCCTCCAACCCAGCGCCCCCCCCTGCCAACAAGTTTCTACCTGGCAACCAAGAGAAAACTGCCCTTCTCATTTTCCTGCTAGAAGCTACACCAGAAACGCTGGGAACATGAACCGGGATTAACTGTGGCCACACAATTAACAATACCGCTATGCGCGGTTCAAATAAGATAACCGTACCTGTACGCATTAACAACCAACCGTGCCAAATGGAATTAGATATAAACAAGATATAAGCTATAAGAAGAAGTGTTCCAAATAGATTGTGGCAATATATACAGGTACAGTCTAAATTTCAAAGAGATAGTAAAATATATATATTTAATAGGAGTAAAAACTTTTTAGATAGTTTATTAACTACAAATCAAAAGAAACTAATAGGGAAAGCATATAAATATATGATTGAATATAAAAATATAGATTTGACTTTAAAAGATAATACGATAAATTGGTGTAAAAACATAGGCAGAGAAATTGATGTCGAAACATGGGAGAAAGTTTGGATTACAAATTGGAAAATGACGAAATCAGTTTCTTTAAAAGAAAACCAAATTAAGATGTTTTATAGGTAGCATCTCCCACCAAATAGAATTGCCAAAATGTTCCCAAATACATCCCCAAAATGTTGGAAACGTAAAAAGGAAATAGGTTCTTACTATCATCAATGATGGACCTGTAATAAAGTTAAGATATATTGGAAAATGATGGAAAAAACGCTAAAAGAGATTGTATCACAAGAAATAGAAAAAAAACCAGAATTTTATTTGTTAGGTATAACTAAGCGGAAATATATAAAAAAGACATTTTTTACTTAGTTATCCATATTTTAACAGCGGCCAGGATAGTCTATGCACAAAATTGGAAGGGGGAAAATATCCCCAAAGAAGAAGATATAATAAAGAAAATTTTTGATTGTGCAGAGGTGGATATGATGACAAGACGGTTGAATAACCAAAAAGAATCTGAATTTTATACTATTTGGAATAAAGTTTATAAGTGGATAGATAAAAATAAAAATTAAATGTTATGAGAAATGTATGAATATATTAGAATGACCTTATATATTTTTCTTTTTTATTAAATTAATTTTATGTTATAATGTTTGAACAAAATTCTTCTTTTCACTTAGATCAATATGTTGACTTAATGAATAAAGAATATATTCTTTTTCTGTATTAAAAATTAACTTCTAAGATGAGAGGGGTAATTGTAACCCCTACTATGTGTTAAGTGTTTGTGTGGGATTTTTATGAAAAATTAATATAGGAATTAGACACGGGGTCTAAATATTCAATTATGCTGTGGGAAAAGCTCAAACTTTATATGCCTGCTATACAAAAAGCTCACCTGGAGCCTGTTACAGCCTTAATTTGAGACTTTCAAGAGGGGGGCATTCCAATACTGGGTAAAGCCATGGTAGCTGATTCTTTTTAAAATGTACAATGTAAATTGCCTTTAATAGTGGTGTCAGGGGCTAGACACACACTCTTGGGTTTGCAGTGGATGATACCTTTGGGTATTCAATTGACTAGGGTTAACAAATTATCAGAAATTGCTTATTCAGATTTTGTTTGGGAATTTCCTGAAGTCTTTAACCCCACATTAGGATCGTGTAAGCAACCACCTATTTCATTTTCTTTAGATCCAAAAATACCTCCATTAAGACTTAATCCTCTCAGAGCCCATTTACCCTTATTGCCTAAATTGGACCAACAAATTGATAAGCTAATTGCCCAAGGCATTTTAGTTCCTGTTGACCATGCCCCTTGGGAGACTCCCATAGTCACACCTTTAAAACCAGATGGACCATTGAGAGTCTGTGCAGACTATAAATCAACTTTAAATAAGGCCTTACAACACCATTCCTACCCAATCCCTGTAGTATAACAGTTGCTTCATTCTCTGGGGGAAGGGAGAGTATTTGCCAAGCTAGATTTGGCACAGGCTTTCAGCAACTCCCAGTAGATGAAAAAACTGCACTAGCACAAACGATAGTGACACACAGGGGTGCCTTCAAGCGCACAAGATTACAATTTGGAGTTTGTTAGCGTGACCCCAGGAATATTCCCGAGCCTGATGGAAAGGTTACTCTCTGGCCATAAAGGAACCATACCATATTTTGATGACATATTAATTTCAGGAGAAAACCAAAATCAATTAAATCGAAGGATACAAGAGGTACTAAAAAGAAAGGCCTTAAAATCAAAGCAGACAAGTATGTATGGGGAACAGATAGTGTAGAATTCCTTGGTTAATGAATTGATAGTGAGGGGATACAACCCACCCAGGAAAAGATAAAAGCAATTAAAGAAGCCTCTGAACCTCAGAATAAAACAGAACTCCAAGCATTTTTAGGGCTCCTAAACTTTTACTCTGTTTTTTTTAAAAAAGAAGGCTACAGCAGCTGAACCATGCCACAGACTATTCTAGAAAGGAACACCATGGACTTGGGGGGAAACAGAATGCTTAGCCTTTATTAAAATAAAAGAATTGTTATCCTCAAAGAGCGTAGTAGTTCAATATAGTACAACGTTACCAGTAAGATTAACCTGTGATGCTTCACCGTATGGAGTGGGAGCTGTACTGGCCCATGTATTGGCAAATGGCACTGAAGCTCCAAAAGCCTATTTTTCTAGGACACTTTCTGGAGTAGAAAGAAACTACAGCCAATTAGATAAAGAGGCTCTGGCCCTAGTGGCTGGAATAAAGAAATTTCCCAATTATATTTTTGGCCGCACTTTTGATTTTGTAACAGACCATAAACCTTTATTAGGTTTGCTAGCAGAAAATAAGCCCACGCCTCCTTTTATCTCACCCAGATTAATTAGATGGACCATTTTTTAGCAGGCTATAATTATAGTCTTAAAGGAGGAAAAAAATTAAGCATGCTGATGGCCTGAGTAGGTGTCCAATGGCTCTAAACCTAGATGCAACAACCAACAAGAGCCCAGCCAATGATACGCAGCTGTACATCTCCACCCCATGTCTAATCAACGAAGCAGTGGAAGTGATGTGCCGGTGTCTGGAGGCTGTTGGGGTCTAGATGGGTGTCAACAGACTCAAACTCAACCCTGATAAGACGAAGTGGCTGTGGGTTTTGCCTCCCAAGGACAATTCCATCTGTCTGTCCATCACCCTGGGGGGGGGGGAATTATTGACCCCCTCAGAGAGGGTCCGCAACTTGGGCATCCTCCTCGATCCACAGCTCACATTAGAGAAACATCTTTTAGGTGTGGTGAGGGGGGCGTTTGCCCAGGTTCACCTGGTGCACCAGTTGCAGCCCTACTTGAACTGGGAGTCACTGCTCACAGTCACTCATGCCCTCATCATCTCGAGGTTCAACTACTGTAACACTCTCTTACACGGATCTACCTTTGAAGAGTGTTCGGCAACTTCAGATTATGCTGCTCAGTTCCTTCCACACAAACATACCATGCATAAATTGTATAGGCCTTATTTTGAATTTTATGATAAAGAACATTGTTTTGAATTTTCAAATGTGTGTGTGCCTGAAATTTGTACCTTTGAATTTTTGGGAGGCTCCTACCAGAGAGTCCGGCAGAACACTCAACAAATGATTTCTTTCCATGTTTCTCATCTAGAAACAAATCCTTGCTCTGTTCGGGTATCAAAAGTCCATTACTGATTACTAAAGATGACATGTCTATTCCAACCCATATACTTTATTATGTATATTATTTTATATCTTACAAGGGCAGTTCGGTCTAGTGTAGAGGTCTGCTGCCTTCAACACTCAAAGAGCCAGATGGACCCATTTCCCCCCCAAAAAAGAAAACATTGGGAGCCAATAATTTAACAACTAGTGTGACTGGGTGGGCATGGCCAACTTGATGTCACTCACTCCCACCCAGGCATATTACATACACACACACACACAGCCATAGCTACCTGGCTGGTCATTAGGACAAAGAATCAGTTGTTAATTTGCCCTGCCCAGCCTGGTCCCGCCTCACCCCTCCCCTCCCAGCCATCTCTTGCCAAAGCTGGTCTCTTCCTCCCCCCCTCTCCCTCCCTCCCTCTCTCTCCCTCCCCCTCCCTCTCTCGGATCCAAGATGGCACTGAGAAAGGCTGCCTCATTGAAATGCTCTCAAATGGTTTCTTTATTTTCTATTATTCTCCGTGATTCTCTATGAATTTCATACTCACGAGACCATCTGCTAAGAATTAAGGAATGTTTCTTTAAGGAGCAGCTCTCTCTAAATTCACCCCCACCTGACTTTACAAACTAAGGAGATTCTAATACAGGAGGCATAGTTCCCTCTAAGCTGAGCAGTGAGCAATCGCTCACTTAAAAATCATCATCAACTCAGAGTTTTCCAAACCTGCCCAGAAGCCGAGAGGGAAAGAGTGAGAGGGAAGGAGAGAGAGAGGAAGAGAGGAAGAGAGAGAAACAGATAGAAAAAAGAGAGGAAGGAAAAGAGAAAGAAAAAGAATGGGAGTAAGGAAGAGAGAAAGAAAATCAAAATCTAGTTTGAAACTAGCTCAACTATTTAAGTGGCATTTTGATATTGATAGAGTTGCCCTATTATGAGCTCACTGTTATAGACACACAGTACAGTATTTTATTTTGAAATTCTCTGAGGCAAAACAGGGTGGGTTTTTTATTTTTTTGTTTGTTTGTTTGTTTGTTTATTATTTTTGTGCCGCCCAGTCCCGAAGGGACTGCCGCTCAGACACTATACTTTTCCGCCCACCCTCCAAAAAAAAAATTAGAGGGAACACTGACAGGAGGAACTAATTTTGGATCTTTAGAACTATAGATCCAAAATATTTTCAGCATGTCACTTCTGCCAACAAAGATAAAAATACTTTAGGCCACTATTGCATAACACTAAAAGATGCTTATCAGATCTTACCACAAGCAGCTCTGGGCCACTCTGATCATTGCATCATTCACCTTGTTCCTACTTACAGTCAAATATTTAAAGCTATAAAACCAACAATTAAATCAGTGAGGACATGGCCTGAAGAGGCAAAGTTAAAGCTACAGGTTTGCTTTGAGTGCACAGAAGATACCTCTTCATACCTAGATGAGATCACAAATACTGTAACATATGTCAGCTTCTGTGAAGACTGTACTGTTCTGTACTGACCAGGAACTTGTGAATATACAATAACAATGAATCTTGGTCCAGTTAAACTTAAGCAGCTATGTCATTTCAAAGAGGAAGCCTACAGAAAAGGTGATAGAATGCTGTACAATCAGGCCAGAAATGTATTAACAAGGGAGGTCAGAGCAGCAAAAAGAAGCTACTCTGAAAGCTAAGAAATCAGTTCTCAACAAATGAACCAGCAAATGAAGCTTTAAGGAACGTGCTGGAGGGAGCTTGCCTGTGTCAGCTGCAAAGCCAAAAGACTCTTGAAACGCCTGGAAACACCGAGGCACTTGGGGCGGTGGCCAGTGGGAGTGGCTGCTGTCTTGGGGGGGGGGAGCCCAGCAGAAGCTTTAAGAACGTGCTGGATGGAGCCTGCTTGTGTCAGCTGGGTGGGATGGGAGGACTACATGGATGTTTGGACCTGCTGGACGATAAAATCATGAAAGAGAAATGAGAAAGATGGAACTGGTTGCTTGGGAATTGGGACATTGTTAATATGAACTTGCAAATGACTATCATTGTCTGTCCCTCCCCCCTCCTCCCCCCCCTCCTGACTTCTGTGCACTTCTATGCACTTTATTGAAGATCCACGCCCCCTAGTGGACCGGCTGGGGAAAAACAGAAGCTTTTAAAGACCTTTTTAAAGTCCTTTAAGATCTAAGACTTATTGAAGCCATACAAAGACACTTCACCTGGACCGACTGACTAACCGATGTTTAACTAACTAATAATTAGTATTAAGATCTGATTTTTATTATTTTACCATTTTTAGCATTTTATACTATTAATTATTAATTTTGTGAATTTTTCTATTTCTATTTATATGTATTTATATTGTGCCACATTTTATTAGCTTTTTACTTATTACTAATTTAATCTTTTTTAATATTGGGAGGGTTCGCTAATTAATGGATGATTGGAATGGAGTTAATCTTGTGCATGGAATGAATGATTGGTATGAGTGTGATGGTTGGGGTGGGTGGGAGTACAGTATGGATGAGATGATTGTGAGTAGTATGAATGATAGGTTTGGCCCACCTGACGCTCGGGAGACAGGAAAGGAAGGGGCACCGATCTCTGGGGTGGCAGAGGGCCGGAATATCCCTGTGTTGCTGGGGAGAGGCAGTTACAGTGGGGACCACAGAGTTAGCCATGCCAGGGGAACGAGAGACCGTTGCTTAATAACGGTCCCTTGCTCCGGCTCTGTGAGCCCAATCTTGGGTACTGGTGATGAGTGTAACTCTGGCCCTGGACTCAGGTTGCTGCTGCTCAATGCCAGGTCGGTGGTAAATAAAGCTCTCCTCATCCGGGATCTGATCCTGGATGAGGAGGCCGACCTGGCTTGTATTACTGAAACCTGGCTGGGCCCGGAGGGAGGTGACCCTCTCTCTGAAATTTGCCCAGCCGGGTTTCAGATATGGCATCAACCTCGACCCCAGGGAAGGGGGGGAGGAGTGGCTATTATAGCCAGGGAGAGCCTTTGCCTGCGTAGACTCATTGCTCCGGAAATTGCAGGTTGCGAGTCTCTCTTGCTGAAGTTGGACTTAGGGGTTCAGGTGGGCTTATTTCTCACGTACCTGCCTCCCAGCTGCGTGTCAAAAGCCCTGCCTGTGCTACTCGAGGAGGTAGCCGGGTTGGCGGTGGAGTTCCTCGGACTCATTGTCCTGGGGGACTTCAACCTGCCGTCACTCGGTGAAACCTCTGGGCTGGCACAGGAGTTCATGGCCACCATGACAGCCATGGACCTGACTCAAGTAGTACAGGGTCCAACTCACGAGGGAGGGCACGCAACTGACATGGTATTCCTTTCCGAGCAATTGAGCAATGGTCTGAGACTAAGGGGCTTAGAAGCGTTGCCTTTGTCATGGTCAGACCATTTTCTTTCTGCTACGGCTTGACTTCCTGGCTCCAATCCTTCCCCGCAGGGAGGCGGAACCAATGAAGATGTTCCGACCCAGACGCCTGATGGACCCAGAGAGCTTTCAGACGGTGCTTGGGGTTATTCCAGAGGCACTCGTCCACAGTTCGGCGGAGTCCCTCGCTGAGGCCTGGAACAGGGCTGCGGCAGGGGCTCTTGACCGGATTGCGCCTTTGCGACCTCTCCGCAGCGCTAGACCCCGTAGAGCCCCATGGTTCAACGAGGAGCTCCGGGTGTTGAAACGCCAAAAGAGACGTCTAGAGAAGCGATGGAGGAAGAGTAGGTCCGAATCTGATCGAACACTTGTAAGAGCTTTTATTAAGACTTACAAAGTGGCGCTCAAGGCGGCAAGATGCGCGTACCATGCCGCCTTGATTGCATCAGCGGAATCCCGCCCGGCTGCTCTGTTTAGGGTGACCCGCTCCCTTCTTAATCAGGGGGGAGTTGGGGAGCCCTTGCAGAGTAGTGCTGAGGAGTTTAACATGTTTTTCGCTGATAAAGTCGCTCAGATCTGGGCCGACCTCGACTCCAATTGTAAAACAGAGTCGACTGACAATGAGTCAGTCGAGGTGACTGGGGCACGTACTTGTCCACCTGTCTGGGAAGAGTTTGATCTGGTGACACCTGATGAAGTGGACAAGGCCATCGGAGCTGTGAGTTCTGCCACCTGCTTACTGGATCCGTGTCCCTCCTTGTTGGTCTCGGCCAGCAGGGAGGTGACACGGAGCTGGGCCCAGGAGATTACCAAAGCTTCCTTGGGGAGGGGAGTTTTTCCATCACTCTATAAAGAAGCGCTTGTGCGCCCCCTCCTCAAGAAGCCCTCCCTGGACCCAGCCATACTTAACAACTATCGTCCAGTCTCCAACCTTCCCTTTATGGGGAAGGTTGTCGAGAAGGTGGTGGCACTCCAGCTCCAGCGGTCCTTGGAAGAAGCTGATTATCTAGGTCCCCAGCAGTCGGGTTTCAGGCCCGGTTACAGCACGGAAACCGCTTTGGTCGCGTTGATGGATGATCTCTGGCGGGCCCGGGACAGGGGTTTATCCTCTGTCCTGGCGCTCCTCGATCTCTCAGCGGCTTTCGATACCATCGACCATGGTATCCTTCTGCGACGGTTGGAGGGGCTGGGGGTGGGAGGCACTGTTCTTCAGTGGTTCTCCTCCTACCTCTCTGGCCGGTCGCAGTCGGTGTTAGTGGGGGGTCAGAGGTCGGCTCCGAGGTCTCTCCCTTGTGGGGTGCCTCAGGGGTCGGTCCTCTCCCCCTTGCTATTTAACATCTACATGAAACCGCTGGGTGAGATCATCCAAGGACATGGGGTGAGGTATCATCAATATGCCGATGATACCCAGCTTTACATCTCCACCCCATGCCCAGTCAACGAAGTGGTGGAAGTGATGTGCCGGTGCCTGGAGGCTGTTGGGGCCTGGATGGGTGTCAACAGACTCAAACTCAACCCGGATAAGATGGAGTGGCTGTGGGTTTTGCCTCCCAAGGACAATTCCATCTGTCCGTCCATTACCCTGGGGGGGAATTATTGACCCCCTCAGAGAGGGTCCGCAACTTGGGCGTCCTCCTCGATCCACAGCTCACATTAGAAAACCATCTCTCAGCTGTGGTGAGGGGGGCGTTTGCCCAGGTTCGCCTGGTGCACCAGTTGCGGCCCTATCTGGACCGGGACTCATTGCTCACAGTCACTCATGCCCTCATCACCTCGAGGTTCGACTACTGTAATGCTCTCTACATGGGGCTACCTTTGAAAAGTGTTCGGAAACTTCAGATCGTGCAGAATGCAGCTGCGAGAGCAGTCATGGACTTACCTAGGTATGCCCATGTTTCACCATCACTCCGCAGTCTGCATTGGCTGCCGATCAATTTCCGGTCACAATTCAAAGTGTTGGTTATGACCTTTAAAGCCCTTCATGGCATCGGACCAGAATATCTCCGAGACCGCCACCTGCCGCACGAATCCCAGCGACCGATTAGGTCCCACAGAGTGGGCCTTCTCCGGGTCCCGTCAACTAAACAATGCCGGTTGGCGGGTCCCAGGGGAAGAGCCTTCTCTGTGGTGGCGCCGGCTCTCTGGAACCAACTCCCCCCGGAGATTAGAACTGCCCCTACTCTTCCTGCCTTCCGAAAACTCCTTAAGACTCACCTTTGCCGTCAGGCATGGGGAAACTAAACATCTCCCCTGGGCATGTTAATTTATACATGGTATGCTTGTGTGTGTGTTTGCTACTACATGGGGTTTTTCTTAAATCGTTAAATATTTTAATTAATTGGATTGTTGTGACTGTTTTTACTTGTTGTGAGCTGCCCCGAGTCTTCGGAGAGGGGCGGCATACAAGTCCAACTAATAAATAAATAAAAATAAATAAATAATAAACATGTGGAAAACTCTTAAAAACATCACCAGTTACAGCAAAGTTCCTTCCCAAGCGGAAGGAAATCAGTAACTGGCAGATGACCTGAACATGTTCTATAGCAAATTTTAAAGGAAACTATAGCCACCTATCTGTGCAATCCCCATCC
Source organism: Erythrolamprus reginae (assembly GCF_031021105.1). Lineage (NCBI taxonomy): Eukaryota > Metazoa > Chordata > Lepidosauria > Squamata > Dipsadidae > Erythrolamprus > Erythrolamprus reginae. The sequence goes on from NC_091950.1 coordinate 51,480,809, forward strand.
CAGACATACCAACAATAGTCAAACTTTTTACAACTGACCCCATCCCATTGGGTTCACACAGTAATGGGCAGCCAAAAGTTTTACTGCCACACTGCGGGTATGGCTTATTTTGTGGGTATGGCTTAATTGTCATGTGACTGGGCAGGAGTGGCTTGCCGGCCATGTGATCAGGTGGGAGTGGCTTGAACGATCATCATTGTTCAAGTAAACTATTAAGTCCTTGACTTACAACCTTACCAGTGTCGCTCGGTGGGGTGACAATTTGCTTCGCGTTTCCTGTACTCTTCTTCCTGGGTAACCCCCCGCATCAGGCTGGGTAGCTAGGCGAACGGGTGCTGCCAGAAGAATAAATGCTGCCAGCACCGCTTCCACCCATGCCTTCTGCTTGCACCTCAGGCGCAAAGTGGCCATGTAAGGCTGGAGGGGAGCTGGGCAGGAGAGAGGGAAGCTCTTCCAAGGCCAGGAGGGAGGAAAGAGGAAAAAAGCAAGGAGGGCAGATGCAGTAGCAGCAGCAGGGGAAAAAAAGGAGAGCCAAGCCGAGACCAGTAATCCAGGAAGTGACAGCCACCGATCAGCTGGAGCTGTGTGTGCAACTTCATTTCTGCCGGTGGAACTGCATTCCACCCCATCCTCACTGCTGCCTGTTATGTCCGGGAGTACCAACGACAGGAGATGCCTAGAGAGGCTCCATACAGGAAGTGTTATGAGAACAGGAAAGGGCACCGGGAGAGGGGCGGTAACCTAGCGACCGGGGAAAGTAAGGGACAACCATTGGTTCGTTCTTCAGCCAGCTGGTAGTTAAATAGGGGAAACCCGAGGAGGTTTGACAGTTGAATACTGACTGTTGTATTAACGTTATGTTTATGTTGGAATAAAGCAGTTCAAGCAAAGCCGCAATTACGTGTCCGAATCTGTACAAAGCCACTTCATTGGTGACGAGGATTTCCACGCAAGTACACAATCCAAGAAATTAAGTTAAATAAAAGGAAATGATGTCTACACAACTTAATTTTCTGCCTTTCAACCCTAAGAGTGAAACATGGGATTCATACGTGGCCTGATTTGACTGTTTCCTTATTGCTAATGGGTTCACAGAAATCTCAGACGACAGGAAACGTGCATATTTTCTAGGGTTCTGTGGAGCCGAAATGTTTGAAACAGCAAGAGCCCTATTTGCCCCCACCCCAATACATGACATTCCATGGCAGCAGTTCTTAAATACCCTTCAGGAACATTATGCCCCAGCACCTTCCCGTTGTGCCAGGAGATATAAATTCTACCATCGTAATCAAACAGAAGGAGAATCAATAAATGATTTTGTAGCGGCTCTCCGATGCGCAGCATTATACTGCGAGTTTGACAACCTAGAAGATTATTTACTAGACCGACTTGTTTTTGGTGTAAGAGACGGCCGTTTAAAACGCCGTTTATTGTCAATCAGAGACTTAACGTTCAAGACAGCTTTAGCGGAGGCTAGGGCTTTCGAGCTCTCAATGCAGTCATTAGCAGAGATGGAAAGCACTGTAAATGCCACCACATTACTTCCTGATGTTAAGACAAAACAAATTCCACAAGACATTGAAAGGTCTTTGGGGTTAGAAGAAGAAGAGGTCTGCAAATTAGCTGTTGCAAGAAACAAAATCCAGCCAGTTGAGCGAACTAGACGACCACCATCCCCATGCAGAGGGTGCGGAGGAGATCACTTTAGATCAAATTGCCCCTTTAAAGACTTTAATTGTCGGAGATGCTGAGGACGGGGCCATATAGCCAGAGCCTGTCAATTCCACCGACAGCAACCTTCAACAGCCTCAAGCCAGAAGTATAATAGCTTTAGCGGAGGACGAGGGAACTACAAGGACTCGAATTACCGATGTCAAGATTGCAACGTAAGATACATGCGTCCATCGCAGAGGTTTACGGTTGTCAGTGAAACTTCCTCATCATCCGAAAAGATTACAGTGGTTGTTCGCCTGGGCCACATGCCGTGCAACATGCAGGTTGACACGGGTTCGGCTTGCTCACTGGTGTCGTGGTCTACAGCTAAGCGGTGTTTTCCGAAATTGTCAAAAAATGGGTTGTTACCATGCCGATTGAATCTGCGAGATTATCAAGGCCACGCTATTCCAGTGATAGGAGAAGGACGTTTTGCCATTCAGTTCAAAAAATTTAAGGGACAATTACCATTAATAGTGGTGGATGGGCCATTTTCTAATCTATTGGGGTTGGATTGGTTCCAAGCATCGGGCCTAGAAGTAATGGGAATAAATATGGGAAGGGGGGCTTCTTCGTTCATGACCTTGGCCCAAGAATTTCCAGATGTGTTTGATGGGAAATTAGGCTGTTATAACGGTTCACCTATTTCTTTCAGCTTGGACCCGAAAGTGCCTGCACTATGCTTAAAGCCCCGCCGAGTACCTTTGGCACTCAGACCAAAGGTAGATGAGGAATTAGATAAGTTAATAGCCCAGGGAGTTTTAGAGCCAACAGATCAAGCTGTATGGGAAACTCCTGTCGTAACGGTAGTAAAGGTGGACGGAGGAATTTGTATATGTGGGGATTATAAATGTACCATAAACAAGGCATTAGCTCACCATTCTTATCCCCTTCCAGTAGTACAGCATCTTCTGCACTCACTGGGGAAGGGTAGTTTGTATGCGAAGTTAGACCTATCGCAGGCCTACCAACAGCTTACGGTGGACTGTGAAACTGCAGAAGCACAAGCTATAGTCACACATAGAGGGGTGTTTCGTTGCCGAAGGTTACAGTTTGGGGTATCAATAGCCCTGGGAATTTTCCAGGGATTCATAGAGAGGCTTCTTTATGGATTGGAAGGGGTCGTGCCATACTTCGACGATGTCCTAGTATCCGCCTGCTCGGAGATGGAATTATTAGCAAGAGTTAAATCGGTCTTAACAAAATTTCAAGAGAAGGGGTTGAAGTTAAAATTGAGTAAGTGCGTGTTGGGAGTTACTAAAGTAGAATTCTTAGGGTTTATAGTGGATGGACAAGGTATCCATCCTACCCCTGAGAAAACCAGAGCCATCAGGGAAGCCCCTACTCCTCAGTCTAAAGTGGAATTACAAGCTTTTTTAGGATTGCTAAATTTCTACGCTGTGTTCATTCCACACAAAGCATCAATAGCGGAACCGTTACATCGTTTATTAGATAGTAAGACACATTGGCACTGGGGACCCAGAGAAGAGGCCGCTTTTGCGGCCGTAAAAGATGTTCTGACCTCCAATACTGTATTGATTCAATATTCCCCAACATTACCATTGGTTTTGACTTGTGATGCCTCCCAGTTTGGAGTAGGAGCTGTGTTAAGTCATAGACTTCCAAATGGGTCGGAGGCCCCATTAGCGTATTTTTCTAGAACTCTTGCTAAGGCTGAGCAAAACTTCGGGCAAATACACAAAGAAACATTGGCCTTAGTGGCAGGGGTGCGAAGATTTCACGATTATTTGTACGGAAGAAAATTTGAACTTGTAACTGATCATCAACCCCTACTGGGAATTTTAGCAGGAAATCGCCAAAGTCCTGCAGTTCTATCACCCCGCATGGTGAGATGGATTATATTCTTAGCAAACTATAATTACCGGTTGGTGTACCGGCCAGGAAAGCACATTGCCCATGCCGATGCGTTAAGTAGATGTCCTCTTCCAGATATCTTGGAAGACCCGGCGCCAGTGTCCCTTGTGTTAGCCATTGAGGAGAGTCTATTAGTTTTAGTCGCATCAGAGGTAGCGAAACAGACAAGCCGTGACCCAAAGGAGAGCCAAGCCGAGACCAGTAATCCAGGAAGTGACAGCTGGAGCTGCGTGTGCAACTTCATTTCTGCCTGTGGAACTGCATTCCACCCCATCCTGACTGCTGCCCGCCCCTGGGTTCACAAAATGATCATAGAAAAGGAAGTGCAAGATCTATTTCACGGACAGAAGCCTGGAAAAGCACCAGGTCCAGACAAGATAACTCCTTCTTTCTTAAAAGTCTGTGCTGACCAATTGGCCCCCATCTTTACCCAAATCTTCAACAAATCACTAAAAATATGCCATGTTCCATCTTGCTTCAAATGCTCCACTATCATCCCAGTGCCAAAGAAGCCCTCCATCAAGGAACTGGCTCTGTTAAAAAATGCTATTGTTAACATGTTGTAAGCTGCCCTGAGTCTAAGAAGGGTGGCATAAAAATTGAATTAAGAATAAGAATAAGAATAAGAATAAGAATAAAAGAATAAGAATAATAAAAATCTCCATCTGTCAATTGCAAAAGGCCACTTTACTGGGATCGGCACAAATAATTCGCCGCTATATCACGCAGTCCTAGGTGCTTGGGAAGCGCCCGACTGGTGATGAAATACATAATCCAGCATAGTGATCCCTTTTGTTGTGTTGTATTATAATAATAACAACAACAACAACAACAACAGCTATTATTATTATTATTATTATTATTATTATTATTATTATTATTATTAATAAATCTGAATTATTACAGAACAGTTGCTCTAACATCTGTAGTTATGAAAATCTTTGAAAGGCCTGTGATTTCCCACTTGAAAACCATCACAGATCCACTTTTAGACCCCCCCTGCAATTTGCATGCCAAGCAAATAGATCGACAGATGATGCTGTTAATATGTTCTGCACTACATCCTATAACATTTTGAATCTCCAAAGACTACACAAGGGTCTTCTTTGTAGACTTTAGTTCAGCATTCAATACCATCATAACAGACATTCTTCTAACTAAACTAAACCAGCTAGTAGTACGTGAACACACTTGTAAGTGGATCACAAGCATCCTAACGGACAGGAAGCAGCAGGTGAAGCTAGGCAAAATTATATCAGATACCTGTACAATTAGCACAAGGGCCCCCCAAGGCTGTGTACTCTTACCACTTCTCTTCTCTCTCTATACCAATGACTGCATCTCAAATGATCCATCTGTTAAATTACTGAAGTTTGCAGATGATACAACAGTGATTGGTCTCATTCAAAACAATGATGAAACGACATAGAGACTGGAAGTTGAACAGCTAGCCTCGTGGTGCGACCGGAGCAATCTGCAACTGAACATACTCAAAACCATAGAAATGGTGGTAGATTTTAGGAGAAACTCTCCCATTCTACCAGTACAATACTAGACAACACAGTATCAACAGTAGAGACTTCACATTTCTACCTTCTATCATATCTCAAGACCTTAAAATGGTCATCTAACATCAAAAATGTCATCAAAAATGCACAACAAAGAATATTCTTTCTGTGCCAACTCAGAAAGCTCAAACTGTCCAAGGAGCTGCTGGTACAGTTCCACAGAGGAATCACTGAGTCTGTTATCTGCACCCCTATAACTGTCTGGTTTAGTTCTGGAAGCTAACAAAAGAGACACAGACCTCAGGGATAATCAGAACTGCAGAAAAAACAATTGCTGCCAACCTGCCTTCCACTGTATACTGCACAAATCAAAAAAAGGACCATGAAAATATTTACTGACCCCTCACATCCTGGACATAAATTGTTTCAACTCCTACCCTCAAAATGAAGCTATAGAGCACTGCACATTAAGACAACTAGATAAAAGAACATTTTTTCCGGAACACCATCACTCTGATAAACAAATAATTCCCTCACCACTGTCAACCTATTCACCAAGGCTGCATTACTATTACTATTAGACTTCTTATCATTGCTATCACCCATCTCCTGCCACTTATGACTGTATGAGTGTAACATGTTGCTTGTATCCTTATGATTTATATTAATATTGTTTCTTGATTACTTATTTGTACTCTATGACAGTGTTTTTCAACCAGTGTGCCGTGGCACATTAGTGTGCCGCGAGACATGGTCAGGTATGCCACGAAGAAGGAAGCTCAGGTTCCAGTCTCGCAATTTTTTGCTGAGACACAGAGTGAGAGAGAGAGGGAGAAAGAGAGAGAGAAAGAGAGAGAAAGAAAGCAAGAGAGAGAGAAAGAGAGTGAGAGAGAGAAAGAAAGAAAAGAGAAAGAGAGAAAGCAAGAGTGAGAGAGAAAGAAAGCAAGAGAGAAAGAAAGCAAGAGAGAGAGAGAGAAGGAGAGGAAGGGAGAGAGATAAATGAGAAAATGATTGAGACAGAATGAGAGAAAAGAGAGAGAAACAAAATAGAGAGAGAAGTGACTCTTGATTTAAAGCATATGATAAAAAGCACCCAAAGAATAAGAGAGAGAAAAAACCCAGGCCTCACCTGTTTTTGGAAATGGTTCAAGAGTGTGTATACACACACACACACACACACACACACACAAGGGTGAGGAGGAGACAGGGATGGAAAAAGAGAGGAGAGTGTCTTAGGGTGTCATTTTGTGTCATTTCGGTTGGTGGTGTGCCCCAGGATTTTGTAAATGTAAAAAATGTGCCGCGGCTCAAAAAAGGTTGAAAATCACTGCTCTATGATAATCATTAAGTGTTGTACGTCATGATTCTTGACAAATGTATCTTTGCTTTTATGAGAATATGCACCAAAGACAAATTCCTTGTGTGTCCAATCACACCTGGCCAATAAACTATTCTATTCTATCCCATCCCATCCCATCCCATCCCCTTTGTTTCTCTCTTTCAGTCTTTGTCACTGTTTCTTCACCTTCTATTTGTCAGGAAGGGAGGGGACTGGATGCTATGAGCTTAGACTTTTTAAATGTTGAGTTTCAAACTTTTGCAGTCTCCTCTTTGACTCACCCGAAGGCTCTTTGGTTTACTCTTCGCTTTCTGCTATTAGAGTGGTAGCATCTGCCATTAGAGTGGTAGTATGGTTTTTACTGTGGGATTTAAATTGTTTTAAATTGTTTTTTAGATGTTTAATATTAATATTGTATGTCTTGTTTTTTGTTTTGGTTGTGAGCCACCCAGAGTCCTTAGGGAGTTGGGTGGCATACAAATTTAATTAATAAATAATAAATTAATCAATCTGCATATCTGAGGTTGTTGATATTTCTCTCAGAAATCTTTACCATACATAAATACGTTATGCCATCCAAATCTCATATGTAAACCTTCAAAGTCCAAGAATTTGGAATTTTTCAATTCCTTCTTTTGCTCTTCTTTTTGCAAAGTTTAAATGGCCAGAGGCTAGATTACAGATTTCATGCTTTGGTATGTTGTTTTTCTAGACAATTAAGCTTTTACTGGTACTAGTAATTAGTATGTTTGTGGTGGATTTGTTCTTCCTCAAGCTGGGGTCAGGCTGTTTATACTTATTTCCTGTTTCAGAACCCCCCTAATAGCACAATATAGTTTAGCATTAAGCAATAGTAAATTAGTATTTTTTCACTTTCCGAAGAGACTTTGCAGCAGAGGCGGAGTAACGACACGGACACAAGAGCTGGATTTAAAACTGGGTCATTTTTATTAATTAAATTTGCATAATTTATTTAAATAAATTTGCATACATTAACTATAACCCTAAACAAGGACCCGCAGGGTCAAACAATTGCTTCTGGGGCGGAAAATGACGTCAGAAAAACTTCCGGGGCAACTATGGGCGTAGCTCCATGCTGATCCAGGTGAGGGGCCATGCCCTCACCTGACTCACTGCCATGCACTTGCATGTGGGAGGTCCCGCCGTCTATCCCATACAAGGGGAAAGCAATGGGCGGGACCCAAAGACAGGTTCCCCCAATTGCTCAGGTCGCTTCCACCACAAGCCTTTGGAGAGAATCTGTTAATCATCCCCAAAGACGCCCAACGGAGAACACGCAGTTGCTAAACCACCACCCAGTTTTCCGCCTCTAACCTGCCTACCCAAATCTCATGCATCTAGACACACACACACACCTTCTTATGTAATGAAAAAAAAATGTGCTACTTACTTTTTAGTTATTTTGGTAAACGCATGAAAGCCCATTCCCCCCCCAAGAAACCCATACTGTTTTGTGTAAGCTAGGATCTCTAATGCTGAGATTAGCTCACAAGCCCAAGCCTTTTTGTTACCTGCAGCCTACTAAAGCGGCAGTGCTTAGTAGGCTGCTGCCAAAACCTCAGATAAATAAATATTGTATGATTGTAATCTCAGTATATTATCTATACTATATGTGTTTCACCAGATACACAGATATGAATAGAGCTTTTCCAGGATTTGTAGCTGGACTTATGTACCGTTTTATAGATTATACACCAAACATTGCTCAGAATGAGTTTGCATGGCAGATAGAGACCAACAATCCCCTCTGCTATTTTCATTCCATTACCAAAAAGCAAAGTAAAATAAACATTGAAAAGTGGCAGGGAAACCGGTTTAATGAAGACTAGGGGAGACATGATAGCAGTGTTAATGTCTCAGGGGCCACCACAAACAAGAGGGAGTGAAGCTATTCTCCAAAACATGGTAGGACAAGAAGCAATGGGTGGAAACTAAACAAGGAGAGAAGCAACCTAGAACTAGAGAGGAAGTTTCTGACAGAACAATTTTACAACTGCCTCCAGAAGTTATAAACCCTCCAACACTGGAAGTTTTAAAGAAGATGTTGGATAACTATTTGTCTGAATATGTATAGGGTTTCCTGCCTAAGCAGGGGATGGGCTAGAAGACCTCCAAAGTCCCTTCCAACTCATCTATTCTATTCTATTCTACTCTATTCTACTCTACTCTACTCTACTCTACTCTACTCTTTTGATAATGTATTCACATGTCCTTGAGGGCTTCTTTTTCTTTTCTTTTTTAAAATAATATTTATTGAATATTTACAAATATAAAAGACAATACAAAACAATATGTTGACAAAACAAGATGTTCATGTCATGTGCGTATAATCATCATTTTCAGTAATATCGAACATGCCACATCAAACAGTAACCACAAACACCCCTTCCCCAACCCCTGCTACCAGTTTGCCGCTATATTTTATTTTATTTTCCCGTTTTTTTGTATCAGCGAAATCTTATCTCTTTAAGTTTGTACAATTGTTAATCTCAGTTTTCCTTTTCTAAATGTTATGTTTGGTATTATAACTGTTATAGTTATACAGTATTTGATTTTGGTCTCTGAGAAGGAGTCAGCGAATAAATAAAATATTGCAATTGTTAAATGATTATCTTTGCTCAGTTCTTTGGGGTTTTTTGGTTCAGTCTTGTTTTGTTTTTTATTTTTTTCATTTTATTTTTTTTATCCCCCCCCCCCTTATCTCTCTCCCTTGCGTTGATCCAATTATAGAACTTCTTTTTCATAGCCTTAAAGATGTACAAGTCTCAGTAGCTTAGATCTTGCATTTGGGAGATCAAGGACAATTTTTCGTAGATAGACAAGGCTGAAAGTCTGCAGTGGGGGCAATTTTTCTTCTTTTCTTCTTTATTCTTCTCATTTTGACAGTTGGGGAACCAAAATAAACCAGAAAAACATGAATGAATACTTTCTTCCAAATGATTCTAAAAGTAATTCTTTGCATCAGAGGAAAGGTGGCATCAAGGGGCCATAAAATATATCCTTGAGCTGTACTTGGTGTTCCTGCTATCAGATTCTTCTGTAACATTCTTTCTTAATCTTTGCCACAGGATTATGGAGTTATAATGTGCTACATTGTCTTGGCATCTTGTTTTGGTGTCCGCTTTGTAAGTTTATTTTCCAAGTATATACTTGGCCTCTTTTTAAAACCTAAGAGGGAAAGTGTTTAGTTACAGAATTGTAGCGGAGGTTTTAGGTCTAGAACTACATTTCATTTTAATCCAAGTTAAAACTAATTTTCAAAATAACTATTGCTTATTTAAAGTGACAAATCGTAAGACAAGTTAAAAATATATGTAATTAATGGGGAAATGGAACCAAACAATTAAATACTGTAATTTTTGGACTATAAGATGCTCTGGACTGTAAAACACACATTAGCTTCAGAGGAGGAAAACAAGAAAAAATATCAGGCTCTACCTTCGTGGCCCGTTAGCTGTGTCCCACTGTGGCCTGTTCACTGCCACTGCAGTCTATTTGCCACCACTGCGGCCTGATTGGTGCCATGACCTGTTCACCACCAATCGCTGCAAACCAGCGGCAAGAGGGGCAATAGATGGCAGCAGCGATCTCCGCCACCTAGAACAGCTGATTGGCACTGCACCAACCCCCTCCCCCGTTCCACAACATTTGCTCTATGAGATGCACAGACATTCCCACCCACTTTTTTGGGGCGGGGGCAGTGCCTCTTATAGTCCAAAAAAATACATTAATCAGATTATAGGATCTTACAGATCGTGTTGGAAGATCCCAAGGAAGGATTTGAAGGGATGTGATGGAACAACTTTGCCGAAACTAAGCAGGACTCGATTCAACCATTATTTGACTAGGAGACTGCCTGGAATGTGGACTCTATAACCGAAAGACTGAATGTTACTACAGAATAAAAGAGTTCCTCATATAAATGGAAAGGTGGCCTTGAACTTTGTTGTTGTTTTCTTATTTTGATCATACGAGCATGTGATTTTCAAACAAGGTGGTTTACAGTATAACCGCTTTTATTCTTTCTGTCACATGGGCAGAGGTGGGCTGCTAAGGTGAAACGGTGATGTGTGTTCGACCCATGGCTCTGAGTGCTAGCGGAGTCCAGCGCAATTCTGCTACTGCATCTGGGCAGGTAACGAAATCGCGCGTGGACACACAGGTGCGCTACGGGCACACCTGTGTGTCCGCATGAGATTTCGCTACCTGCCCAGGTGCAGTATTTTGCTATCTGCCCAGGTAGCAGAATTGTGCTGGACTCCGCTAGCACTCAGAGGCACGAGGGCAAGCACATGTCACCATTCCACCTTAGCAGCCAACGTCTGCACATGGGTGTAATAATTCTTCTTCTTCTTCTTCTTCTTCTTCTTCTTCTTCTTATTATTATTATTATTATTATTATTATTATTACTATTACTATTATTATTATTTATTAGATTTGTATGCCGCCCCCTCCGCAGACTCGGGGCGTTTCACAACAACAACAGAAACAATATACTGTATTACAAATCCAATAATTAAAAAATCATTTAAAAACCCCTTATTAAAAAACAAAACATACACACAAACATACCATGCATAACTTGTATAGGCCTGGGGGGAAAGGAATATCTCAATTCCCCCATGCCTGACGACAGAGGTGGGTTTTAAGGAGCTTGCGAAAGGCAATTATGTGAAACTGACAGTCAGAGGAATGGTGGTATGACTTTGCTGGGCTAGATGAACCTTTAAAAAAAAAAACCTGTTCTCAACTACCTTTAATACCATTTTTCTTTCCTCCCTCAGCCAGATATCCAGCCATCAAGTCTTTAATGGGTTCAGATCCCCATTTAAAATGGATCGTGACAGCAATGGTAATCACTCAGCTTCTTGCCTGCTCCCTGATGAAAAATTTAGCCTGGAAATGGGTTTTCTTCTGGGCTTACAGTTTTGGTGGCTGCATCAACCATTCCCTAACACTAGCAATCCATGACATCTCTCACAATGTTGCCTTTGGCAACAAGAAGGTCAAGTACAATAGGTGGTTTGCAGTCTTTGCAAACTTGCCTGTTGGATTACCTTACTCCGCCTCTTTCAAGAAGTACCACGTTGATCACCATCGATACCTTGGCGGGGATGCTTTGGACGTGGACATGCCTACTGATTTTGAGGGCTGGTTCTTCTGTACTCCATTTCGGAAGCTAATTTGGATTGCCCTCCAACCATTGATTTACACTTTGAGGCCACTATATGTCAACCCTAAAGCAATTACTGTGATGGAAATATTTAATGCTCTGGTACAATTCTCTATTGACCTTACAATCTATTATTTGTGGGGTTTGAAGCCTATTGTTTATTTAATAGCAGGAACGTTCCTGGCCATGGGTTTGCACCCTATTTCTGGGCATTTCATAGCAGAGCATTACATGTTTTTGAAAGGATATGAGACATATTCGTACTATGGACCCCTCAACTGGATCACCTTTAATGTTGGCTATCATATGGAACACCATGATTTCCCCAGCATTCCAGGATCTAGGCTGCCAATGGTAAGCATTAATATTTCCTCTTTTAAATGTTTCAAACTGTTTGTGTACATTGCTTATTACACTTCTTTGAAGTTCCTATTATGTCATGTGACATAATAGGGGGGGGAAGAATAACAGAATTAAAGCATGCAGAGTGAAATATTAAAAGACAGTTGATATAGCTTCTGACACCAAAATGTGATTTGGAATGACAGGGAAAGTTATAGATATTAATAATTACACAGGGGAACAATTTGCAATACAATTTCTGTTGAGTTTGATTTTTGAGCTTTTTAATAGTTAATTAGCATGCTGGTTTCAAAACTGTAGTTAGTTTTCTTCTACCACATCAAGTTTTTTCTCTACACCTTATATATATAATATAGTTAATTAGGCAACATGAGCATCAAATTACATTTTTTACATAGCTATCTTATTCCCAGAAAATCTTTGTGCAGTCAGTGATGAGCAGGGTGAGCGATTGCACCAAAAATTGAAAGTCATAGAGGGATAGTATAAAGGTAGATGGGATGTACATATCTTAGCTAATTATTGTTGGAACATCAAGCAAGAATGTCCACAGATTAAACAGTCTAAAAAAGAGCTATAAGTGAAAAAGAAGTATCTTAATATGTATAATTACTGTTCGATTAAAAAAACCAACTACAGTCATACCTCGTCTTACGAACCTAATTGGTTCCAGGGGGAGGTTCGTAAGACGAAAGGTTCGTAAGACGAAACATTGTTTCCCATAGGAAACAATGTAAAGTCAATTAATCCGTGCAACCAAAAAAACAACCCCGTAAAAAAACGCTGCCGCCCGGCTGTCACCTTTTAAAACAGCCTGGGGGCGCCAAATGCCAAACCCGAACTTCCGGGTTCGGCATTCGGGAGGCCGCTGAGAAGCCCCCAGGCTGTTTTAAAAGGTGACAGCCGGGCGGCGGGGCTTCCCAGCAGCCTCCGAATGCCGAACGCGGAAGTTCGGGTTTGGTGTTCGGCTTCGGGAGGCTGCTGGGAAGCCGCCCGGCTGTTTTAAAAGGTCGCGGCCGGGCTGGGGGACTTCCCAGCAGCCTCCCGAACCCCGAACTTTTGCCAAACTTCCGGGTTTGGGGTTCGGGAGGCTGCCGAGAAGCCCCCCAGCCCGGCTGCGACCTTTTAAAACAGCTGAGCGGCTTCCCAGCAGCTTCCTGAAGCCGAACGCCAAACCCGAACTTCCGTGTTCGGTGTTCGGAGGCTGCTGGAAAGCCGCGCGGCTGTTTTAAAAGGTGACAGCCGGGCTGGGAGGCTTCCCAGCAACCTCCCGAACCCCAAACCCAGAAGTTCGGCAAAAGTTCAGGGTTCGGGAGGTTGCTGGGAAGTCCCCCAGCCAGGCTGTGACCTTTTAAAACAGCCGGGCGGCTTCCCAGCAGCTTCCCGAAGCCGAACGCCAAACCCAAACTTCCGCGTTCGCCGTTCGGAGGCTGCTGGAAAGCCGCGCGGCTGTTTTAAAAGGTGACAGTCGGGCTGGGGGGCTTCCCTGCAGCCTCCCGAACCCTGAACCCGGAAGTTTGGCAAAAGTTCGGGGTTCGGGAGGCTGCTGGGAAGTCCCCCCAGCCCGGCTGCGACCTTTTAAAACAGCCGGGCGGCTTCCCAGCAGCCTCCCGAAGCCGAACGCCAAACCCGAACTTCCACGTTCGGCGTTCGGCGGCTGCTGGGAAGCCACCCAGCTGTTTTAAAAGGTCGCAGCCGTGCTGGGGGGCTTCCCAGCAGCCTCCCGAACTGAACCCAGGGTTCAGAAAAATTTTGCCTCTTCTTACGAACTTTTTTCGAGTTACGAACTGGCGTTCGGGAGGCTGCTGCGATGCCCCGCCGCCCGGCTGTCACCTTTTAAAACAGCCGTGGGGCTTCCCAGCAGCTTCCCGAATGCTGGTTTGTAACTCGAAAAAAGTTCGTAAGAAGAGGCAAAATTTTTCTGAACTCCGGGTTCGTATCACGAGTTGTTCGTAAGACGAGGGGTTCGTATCTTGAGGTACCACTGTATTTTTATGAACGCAATTTAACTTGCAGTAACTATAATAGCCTTTGTATGAATAAAATTATTCTTTGTAACCAGTATATTTGGTAAGTTTTTACTTTACTTTCCTTTATATGCACAATTTGTATGACATTTGAGGGTATCCTGTAGTTGATGTGATAGACAAAAACTGTGGTTATTTTTGGATCCAGTGGCCAAAAGTTAGTTGAAAACAAGTCACAGATTTAAGATAATGAAATTGCTGTTCCCCAGTGTTATCTGTGTGAAATCGGATGTATGATAAGTAATGTTTCCCCCCCCCCCCACTTGATTATAAGTGAAATGTCAAGTCAATATGGCTACTTTTGACACTTTCCTCTGTCCATATTTAATGGGAGGCTGATAGAGTATGAACACGTATCAATGTACATACTTTGAGACATATGCCGTAATTCACTTGTTCTTCCTCCTCATCTTCCTTTACATTTTTCCTCTTCAACTGACAGCTTCTTGATTTCGTTTATTGTTTTTCACTAGGAATTATTGGTGAATAATATATTCTCAAATCTGAACTAGGGATATGTGTTAGGGCTGCCTTCTGTTCTAAGATATAAATTTCATTTTATACAGAATTGCACTGGGGTTGGGGGTTGAACTTGTTCTCTATCCTTCGGTGAGTCATCTGCACATATTTTTACACACCCTTCCGAAGGAAAATAGCACACCTCTGCCCTATATTGCATACCAATCCCTGCAAACAACCACGTACACACACACCAGTATGTAACGTCCACACTATAATATTATTTGTATAACCTCTCTTAAAAAGTAGCTAACTTTCAAGAATGAAACATTAATTTTTGCTTGTTTTACTAGACAAAAAAAAATTCCCCACAATTTACAGCAACTTGCAATTACAATTGCATCTGTGGTCCCTCCCCACAGAATACAATACAATGCATTTTAATTTTGCTTGTGGAATCTATGCTGCAAGCCCCCATTTATATTAGCATATAAGGGTCTATGTCGTGTGAGGTTTCACACAACATAGACCCTTATATGCTAATATAAATGGGGGCTTGCAGCATAGATTCCACAAGCAAAATTAAAATGCATTGTATTGTATTCTGTAAAGCCGCTGAGTTGTAGTGTATATGGAGACTAATATAGCCATCATTGTATATTTCATTTTCAAATATTTATTTATTTATTAATTTATTAATTAGATTTGTATGCCCCCCTTCTCCGTAGAATCGGGACGGCTAACAACAGCAAAAAGACAATATGAACAAATCTAATACTAAAAGTAATGTAAACCACCACCCCCAGTTTAAGAAACCAATCATACATACAGACATACCATGCATAAATTTTATAAGCCTAGTGGGAAGGGAATATCTCAATTCCCCCATGCCTGACGACAGAGGTGGGTTTTAAGGAGCTTACAAAAGGCAAGGAGGGTGGGGGCAACTCTAATCTCTGGGGGGAGTTGGTTCCAGAGGGTTGGGGCCGCCACAGATAAGGCTCTTCCCCTGGGTCCTGTCAAATGACATTGTTTAGTCGACAGGACCCGGAGAAGGCCAACTCTGTGGGACCTAACTGGTCGCTGGGATTCGAGCGGCAGAAGACGGTCCCAGAGATATTCTGGTCCGATGCCATGAAGGGCTTTATAGGTCATAACCAACACTTTGAATTGTGATCGGCAACCAATGCAGACTGCGATCAGCAACCAATGCAGACTGCGGAGTGTTGGTGTGACATAGGCATATTTAGGAAGGCCCATGATAGCTCTCGCAGCTGCATTCTGCACAATCTGAAGTTTCCGAACAGTTTTCAAAGGTAGCCCCATGTAGAGAGCGTTACAGTACTCGAGCCTCGAGGTGATGAGGGCATGAGTGACTGTGAGCAGTGAGTCCAGGGCCAAGTAGGGCCGCAACTGGTGCACCAGGCGGACCTGGGAAAACGCCCCCCTCGCCACAGCTGAAAGATGTTTCTCTAATATGAGCTGTGGATCAAAGAGGACACCCAAGTTGCGGACCCTCTCCGAGGGAGTTAATGATTCCCCCCCCAGGGTAATGGACGGACAGATGGGATTGTCCTTGGGAGGCAAAACCCACAGCCACTCCATCTTTTCAGGGTTGAGTTTGAGTCTGTTGACACCCATCCAGACCCCAACAGCCTCCAGACACCGGCACATCACTTCCACTGCTTCGCTGACTGGACAAGGGGTGGAGATGTAAAGCTGGATATCATCTGCATATTGATGATACCTCACCCCATGCCCTTGGTTGATCTCACCCAGCAGTTTCATGTATAGTCTGGTCTGTCTCTTCATGATTAAAGTGTAGGTGGGTTTTAGCTAGCAAGTGAGTCCTTTCTAACTTCTACCATTGTTGCTGTGAGACTTTTGTATAGAAACATAGAAGACTGATGGCAGAAAAGTCCTCATGGTCCATCTAGTCTGCCCTTATACTACTTCCTGTATTTTATCTTAGGATGGATATATGTTTATCCCAGGCATGTTTAAATTCAGTTACTGTGGATTTACCAAACACATCTGCTGGAAGTTTGTTCCAAGGATCTACTACTCTTTCAGTAAAATAATATTTTCTCATGTTGCTTTTGATCTTTCCCCCAACTAACTTCAGATTGTGTCCCATTGTTCTTATGTTCACTTTCCTATTAAAAACACTTCCCACTTGAACCTTATTTAACCCTTTAACATATTTAAATGTTTCGATCATGTCCCCCCTTTTCCTTCTGTCCTCCAGACTATACAGGATGAGTTCATTAAGTCTTTCCTGATACGTTTTATGCTTTATGCTTAAGACCTTCCACCATTCTTGTAAATACATGGGCTAGGAACCTGGCACGTGCCAAGGGAATTAATGATTTCTCTGAAGTATTGGGAGTTGAGGGGTACCACTCTAGAAAGCCTATTACAAACCATGCCTTTTCTCTTTTCTTAATATTTTTTTTATTTTTAACACACATACAGATATACAATGTATTTTCTCTGAACAGAGTATCGCTTGAATCAAAGTTTTATACAGCTTATAATATCCTCATACACAATTTTTATATACTGTATTTCCAATTTCTACCATAATATTTGTTCTCTATGATTTTTACTTCTATTTACCACCTACTTCTTTCCTAACATTTAAACAATACAGTGGAACCCCGACATAAGAGCTGCTCTACTTAAGAGCAACTCGAGATAAGAGCTGGGAGGGGAGAGATATTTTTGTTCTACTTACAAGCCCAAATTCGAGATACAAGCGCCAAGGAGCTGTCTCCTGAAGCCAAACGCTAACTTCCGCGTTCGGCTTCAGGAGACAGCTGCGAAGCGGCGCACGTGTTTTAAAAGGTTGCAGCCGGCCTGGGGGGCTCGGGGGGGGTGCTTGCAGCTTTCTTTCTTGCTCTTTTTCTTTCTCTCTTTTACCTTCCCTTCCTCTATTTCTTCTTTTCTTTCTCCTTCCCACCTTCTTCCCTCCCTCCCTCCCTTCACTCATTCCTCTCTTACTCTCCCCTTTCATAAGTTTCCTTGCTTCCTTCCTCTGTTCCTGTCCCTTCCCCCTTTCTTTCTTTCTTTCTTTCTTTCTTGCTCTTTTTCTTTCTCTCTTTTACCTTCCCTTCCTCTATTTCTTCTTTTCTTTCTCCTTCCCACCTTCTTCCCTCCCTCCCTCCCTTCACTCATTCCTCTCTTACTCTCCCCTTTCATAAGTTTCCTTGCTTCCTTCCTCTGTTCCTGTCCCTTCCCCCTTTCTTTCTTTCTTTCTTTCTTTCTTTCTTTCTTTCTTTCTTTCTTTCTTGCTCTTTTTCTTTCTCTCTTTTACCTTCCCTTCCTCTATTTCTTCTTTTCTTTCTCCTTCCCACCTTCTTCCCTCCCTCCCTCCCTTCACTCATTCTTCTCTTACTCTCCCCTTTCATAAGTTTCCTTGCTTCCTTCCTCTGTTCCTGTCCATTCCCTCTTTCCTTCCTTCCTTCCCACCCTCCGTCCATTCATTCACCCATTCCTCTCTTGATCGCTTAAAGCCGGTCCCTGGTGCAAAAAGGGTTGGGGACCTCTGTCCTACAGGATTGGGTGGCAGAGAAGTTGAACATATGTAAATTTAAAAGTTTAAGAAAGTTTACAAGTTAAGTGAAAGAAACTTCATTATTCATTTATATGTACATGTACATTTCTTCATTAAAAACATGTCTTTCTGCATAATTTAGACTAACTTTGTGAGTTTTTTTAGGGCTGGAACCAATTAAAATTATTTACATTAATTCCTATGGGGAAAAGTTGTTCGAGATAAGAGCTGCTCGACTTAAGAGCCCAGGTCCGGAACGAATTAAACTCGTATCTCGAGGTACCACTGTATTACCATTTGCCCTTACCCCAAAACTTTCTTATTCCCTTGTCTAGTTAACACCCTTTAAAAGCAGTCCTTTCCATTTTAATTTCTAATTTCTCATTTGTTATAATAAAATAAAATTCCATTTACTTTTCAGTACCTTTTCCATTTAACTTCATAAATAATAAGTTTCTTTAAACTTAATTATTACATCTCCTTTTTCACCTACCCAGCATCATCTTCATCCAAATATTGCTCCCACATATATATACAGTATCTCAAACATTTCCCTCTTTCCATTTCATTCATTATATCATCTTCTTATTCCAATATTACAGTTACACTTGTTAATTATAATACAATACATTTTATCGTAATTCCCATTTTTCTTTCCTTGATCGAAACATTTAAATATGTTAAAGGGTTAAATAAAGTTCAGGAGGGAAGTGTTTTCAATACGAAAGTGAACACAAGAACAAGGGGGCACAGTCTGAGGTTAGCAAGTAGGATGCTTGGCTGCATAGCTAGAGGTATAACAAGCAGGAAGAGGGAGATTGGCAATAGGAGTAGGAAATAGGAGTAGGAAAGGCAAGTAGGAGTAGGAAAGGCAAGTAGGATGCTTGGCTGCATAGCTAGAGGTATAACAAGCAGGAAGAGGGAGATTGTGATCCCCTTATATAGAGCGCTGGTGAGACCACATTTGGAGTACTGTGTTCAGTTCTGGAGACCTCACCTACAAAAAGATATTGACAAAATTGAACGGGTCCAAAGACGGGCTACAAGAATGGTGGAAGGTCTGAAGTATAAAACGTATCAGGAAAGACTTAATGAACTCAATCTGTATAGTCTGGAAGACAGAAGGAAAAGGGGGGACATGATCGAAACATTTAAATATGTTAAAGGGTTAAATAGGGTTCAGGAGGGAAGTGTTTTTAACAGGAAAGTGAACACAAGAACAAGGGGACACAATCTGAAGTTAGTTGGGGGAAAGATCAAAGGCAACATGAGAAAGTATTATTTTACTGAAAGAGTAGTAGATCCTTGGAACAAACTTCCAGCAGACGTGGTTGGTAAATCCACAGTAACCGAATTTAAACATGCCTGGGATAAACATATATCCATTGTAAGATAAAATACAGGAAATAGTAAAAGGGCAGACTAGATGGACCATGGGGTCTTTTTCTGCCGTCAGTCTTCTATGTTTCTATGTTTCTATTGTGATCCCGCTTTATAGAGCGCTGGTGAGACCCCATTTGGAATACTGTGTTCAGTTCTGGAGACCTCACCTACAAAAAGATATTGACAAAATTGAACGGGTCCAAAGACGGGCTACAAGAATGGTGGAAGGTCTTAAGCATAAAACGTATCAGGAAAGACTTAATGAACTCAATCTGTATAGTCTGGAGGACAGAAGGAAAAGGGGGGACATGATCGAAACATTTAAATATATTAAAGGGTTAAATAAGGTTCAGGAGGGAAGTGTTTTTAATAGGAAAGTGAACACAAGAACAAGGGGACACAATCTGAAGTTAGTTGGGGGAAAGATCAAAAGCAACATGAGAAAATATTATTTTACTGAAAGAGTAGTAGATCCTTGGAACAAACTTCCAGCAGACATGGTAGATAAATCCACAGTAACTGAATTTAAACATGCCTGGGATAAACATATATCCATCCTAAGATAAAATACAGAAAATAGTATAAGGGCAGACTAGATGGACCATGAGGTCTTTTTCTGCCGTCAGACTTCTATGTTTCTATGTTTCTAGTTGGGGAAAAGATCAGAAGTAACGTGAGAAAATATTATTTTACTGAAAGTGCAGTAGATGCTTGGAACAAACTTCCAGCAGACGTGGTTGGTAAATCCACAGTAACTGAATTTAAACTTGCCTGGGATAAACATATATCCATCCTAAGATAAAATACAGGAAATAGTATAAGGGCAGACTAGATGGACTGTGAGGTCTTTTTCTGCGGTCAATCTTCTATGTTTTTATGTTTCTGTAAAGCATGGTAAAGTGGTATATAAGTCTAAGTGCTATTGCTATCCCTTCAGAAAATCTTGTCTTTGGACACACCCTTGCAGACTTTCTCATACACCTTTGTTTACACCTTTATGGTGTAGAATAAAAGAGCAACCTAGCTTTAATCTAGATACTTTTTGGTAATGATTCATCTTCACCTTTCATAAGCATTCTTGTTATGGGATGAAAGACCGTGGGAAACAGGCCAAGGGAATCGCTCAGATAAGAAACAGCATAGCTAACATCTGGAGAGGGCAGCCAAGAGGCTCAGAAGAAATTGGTGATTCAAACAGGTTTCATATTTGTAACAAAATAGGTAATCTATTAAAGAAGTAAGAGCCTTGTGAGAGACATTCTCATTCATTTAATTAGTGTTTTTACATAAATAGGAACAAACCAATCAATTTTTTCCAGAACATAAAAAACATTGAAACATTGTCCTAATAAAAAATGGTGGAAGGTCTGAAGCATAAAACTTATCAGGAAAGACTTAATGAACTCAATCTGTATAGTCTGGAGGACAGAAGGGAAAGGGGGGGGACATGACTAAAACATTTAAATATGTTAAAGGGTTAAATAAGATTCAGGAGGGAAGTGTTTTCAATAGGAAAGTGAACACAAGAACAAGGGGGCCCAATCTGAGGTTAGTTGGGGGAAAGATCAGAAGTAATGTGAGAAAATATTATTTTACTGAAAGAGCAGTAGATGCTTGGAACAAACTTCCAGCAGACGTGGTTGGTAAATCCACAGTAACTGAATTTAAACATGCCTGGGATAAACATATATCCATCCTAAGATAAAATACAGGAAATAGTATAAGGGCAGACTAGATGGACCATGAGGTCTTTTTCTGCCGTCAATGTTCTATGTTTTTATGTTTCTGTAAAGCACGGTAAAGTGGTATTCTGTATAAGTCTAAGTGCTATTGTTAACCCTTCAGACATTCTTGTCTTTGGACACACCCTTGCAGACTTTCTCCTCCACCTTTGTTTACACCTTTATGGTGTAGAATAAAAGAGCAACCTAGCTTTAATCTAGATATTTTTGGTAATGATTCATCTTCACCTTTCATAAGCATTCTTGTTATGGGATGAAAGATCGTGAGAGACAGGCCAAGGGAACCGCTCAGATAAGAAACAGCATAGCTAACATCTGGAGAGGGCAGCCAAGAGGCTCAGAAGAAATTGGTGATTCAAACAGGTTTCATATTTGTAACAAAATAGGTAACCTATTAAAGAAGTAAGAACCTCATGGGAGACATTCTCATTCATTTAATTAGTGTTTTTACATAAATAGGAACAAACAAATCTATTTTTTTCCGGAACATAAAAAACATTGAAAAATTGTCCTAATAAAAAAGATAGCTTGATTATTTTTATAGAGCCCCAAACATCAGTTTTGGTGATCACTATTTTATTGCTTCAAGGTTACAAGTGCTATTCAGACCCAAACACAATCCAATCAAACCATACACTAACCTTGACAATGGTGTGTGTGTGTGTCCATTTCCCCATGCCTGAGATGAGTTTTGAATGACTTACGAAAGGCGAGGAGGGTGGGGGGAGTTGGTTCCAGAGGGCCGGGGCCACCACAGAGAAGGCTCTTCCCCTGGGTACTGCCAGACACCATTGTTTTGTGGACGGGACCTGGAGAAGGCCAACTCTGTGGGACCTTATTGGCCACTGGGAAGGTGGCCCCGAAGGTATTCTGGTTCGATGCCATGTAGGGCTTTATATAACGCTGGCTGGGGAATTCTGGGAGTCGAAGTCCACCCATCTTCAAACCAACAAGGTTGAAAAATACTGCTCTAAACCTTTACTAAATTCCTTCCCAAACTTCACATTTTTCTGTAAGTTGACCCAAAACATAAAAACAATTGCACTTTGGGGCATGGATACTAATGCCCTCAACCAATTTATTTGGCTGTGACCTGATTAAGAACATAAGAACATAAGAACATAAGAGGAGCCATGCTGAATCAGGCCAAAGCCATTCTGTATCACACAGTGGTCCACCAATTGTCCTTGGGGATCTTGAGCAGAAAGAGAAGGCAAGACCCTCCCTTTCCCTTGACCCCCAACAAATGGTACCCAAGGGAATCCTGCCTGCCTCAACCAACATAGAGGCAGCACTTGGACATCCGTTTCAACAACCACTGATACACTTGCCATCTATGAATCTGTCTAATCCTGCCTTGAAGCTATCAAGACTGACAGCTATCACGACCTCTTCTGGAAGTGAATTCTATAAACCAACGACCCTCTGGGTGAAGAAATATTTCCTGTGATTTGTCCTCACTTTCTTACCTATGAACTTTAGGGAGTGCCCCCTCGTCCTAGTATTGTGTGATAGAGAAAATAATTTTTCTCTATCCACCTTTTCTATCCCATGCATGAGTTTATACACTTCTATATCATACACTTTTATATCACTTATACACTGATTTATTTATTTTATTTTATTTACTGTTAGAGTTGAAAGGGACCATGCAGGTCATCAAGTCCAACCCCCTGCCTTAGCAGGAATCCTAAAGCAACCCAGCCAAGTGGCAGTCCAATCTCCTCTTGAAAATGTCCAGAGTTGGGCAGTTCACTGGTTGATCACTCTGACCATGAGGAAGTTCTTCCTTACCTCTAGGCTGAATCTCTCCTTGGTCAGCTTCCAGCTGTTGTTCCTCGTCCGGCCCTCTGGTGCTCTGGAGAATAGAGTGGCCCCCTCCTCTCTGTGGCAACCCCTCATATACCTGTATACAGCTATCATGTCCCCTCTGGCCCTCCTTTTCACTAGGCTATCCATGCCCAGTTCCCGCAATCTCTCTTCGTAAGTCTTGGTTTCAAGTCTCCTAATCATTTTGGTTGCTCTTTTCTGCACCTTATCCAGAGTTTCAATGTCTCTTTTGAAGTGTGGTGACCAGAACTGGATGCAGTACTCCAGATGTGGTCTGACTAGGGCATAGTAGAGTGGTATTAATACTTCCCTGGTCTTGGAGTGTATCCCCCTGTTGATGCAGCTAAGGATAGTGTTGGCTTTTTTGGCCGCTGCTGCACATTGCTGGCTCATGTTTATTTGATTATCCACCAAGACTCCAAGATCTCTTTTGCAGGCACTACTGCTAAGTGGGGTTTCTCCCAGGCTGTATGTGTGTCTAGGTTTTTTTTTGCCAAGGTGAAGGACTTTGCTCTTGTCGACGTTGAACATCATGTTGTTAGTGTGGGCCCATAGTGTCTAGATCTTTCTGTATTTTGAGCCTGTCCTCTAGGGTGTTGGCTACCCCTGCCAGCTTGGTGTCATCTGCGAATTTGATTAGTTCCCCTTCTACTCCCTCGTCCAGGTCATTGATGAAAATCTTGAAGAGTACAGGGCCCAGGACAGAACCCTATGGTACCCCACTGCCTACCTTCTTCCATGTGGATTTGGAACCGTTGAGGACAATTCGTTGCGTGCGGTTGGACAGCCAATTGTTTATCCATCTGCATGTGTTGTAACCTATCCCGTTTTTTTCCTAATTTGTGGATTAGTGACTTACCATTCTGTCTACCCTGTTTAAAGATGAGACATACACAAAATAGCAGATGCATGGAGGGGAGAAATGAAGATGGTGAGCAATATTGAAGTAAAAAGAGGTTGGGCTTTGAACACAGTCATGTATTCCATGAAAAAACATCTACCTCTGCTTCATTGACTATGCTAAAGCCTTTGATTGCATGGATCACAACAAATTGTGGCAATTTCTTAAAGAGATGGGAGTACCAGACCATCTTATTTGTCTCTTGAGAAACCTATATGCGGATCAAGAAGCAACAGTGAGAACTGGGCACGGAACCACTAATTGCTTCACAATTGGGAAAGGAGACCAACAAGGTTGTATACTGTCCTGCTGCCTATTTAATATAATGAGAAAGGCAGGGCTAGATGAATTACAAACTGGAATTAAGATTGCCAGGGGAAATTCCGACAACTTCAGATATGCAAATGATAACACAATGGCACAAAGTGAAGAGGAACTAAGGAGCCTTTTGAGGCAGGTGAAGAAGGAGAGTTGGCAATGGGAACTGCAGCCAAGAAATTAAAAGACGCTTGCTCCTGGGGAGGAAAGCTATGACAAATCTAGACAGCTTACTGAAAAGCAGAGACATCAATCACCCTGCCAACAAAAGTGTGTATAGTCAAGGCTATAGTTTTCCTAGTTGCAATGTATGGTTGTGAAAGATGTACCATAAGAAAGGCTGAGCGCCAAAGAATTGAGGCCTTTGAATTACGGTGCAGGAGACGACTCTTGTGAGACCCTTGGACTGCAAGGCGATCAGATCAGTCAGTCCTAGAGGAGATCAATTCTGCCTACTCTTTAGAAGGCCAGATCCTAAAGATAAAACTCAAATACCTTGACACCAAATGAGAAGGAAGGACTCTCTGGAGAAGAGCCTAATGCTGGGAAAGATTGAAGGCAAAAAAAGGAGGGGACAACAGAGAATGAGATGACTGGATGAAGTCACTGAAGCAGTAGATGTGAGCTTAAATGGACTTCAGAGGATGGTAGAGAATAGGAGGGCCTACAGCAGTGATGGCGAAACCTTTTTCCATTGAGTGCCAAAAGCATGTGTACACACACTATCATGCCTGTGCGAGTGCCCACACCCATAAATCAATGCCTGGGGAGGGCAAAAATTGCCTCCCCTGCCCTCCCGGAGACCTTCAGGAAGCCAGAAACAGCCCATTTCCCAACCTCTGGTGGGCCTGGTAGGCCCGTTTTTCACCCTTCCCAGGCTCCAGAGGCTTCCTTGGAGCCTGGGGAGAGAAAAACACCCTCCCCCATCCCCCTGGAGACCCTCTGAAGCTGAAAATGCCCTCCCAGAGCTTCCGTGTGAGTCGAAATCAGCTGGTTGGTACGCACATGTGTGCTGGAGCTTAGCTAGGCAACGGCTTGTTTGCCGGCAGATATGGCTCCGCGTGTCACCTGTGGCACTCGTGCCATAGGTTCACCATCACTGGCCTAGAGGAACGTTGTCCATGGTGCCACGATAGGTTAGACACGACTTCACAACTAACTGCAACAACAATGTATTGCCTAGTAAGGCATTTATTAAAGAAAAGCTTTAATAAATATACTGGTATAGCTAGGTCTAGCCACCCTGTAGCATTAATGAGCCGGGGTGGCACAGTAGGTAGAGTGCTGTACTGCAGGCCACTGAAGCTGACTGTAGATCTGAAGGTCAGCGGTTCAAATCTCATCACCGGCTCAAGGTTGACTCAGCCTTCCATCCTTCCGAGGTGGGTAAAATGAGGACCTGGATTGTGGGGGCAAAAGCCTAGCTCTGTTAAAAAGTGCTATTGCTAATATGTTGTAAGCCGTCCTGAGTCTAAGGAGAAGGGCGGCATAAAAATCAAATTAATTAATTAATTGATTAATTAATTGAAATACAGTACATCTCCCACCTTCCAGAAAGTGTTTTTTTTTTGGGGGGGGGGGGAATAGAATAGCAGTACATAGTTTGTGATTAATGTCCCCTTAGTTCTATTCATGAAACATACATAATGGTTTATCCATAGAATACTTATGCACTTCTTTGAACTGGCCTGATATATCAAGCTTCTCACATGGGCCAGTGGTTGCATAACAGCTAAAGTTGCTTATGTGGCTAGTTTATGTCTCAGGGTGTCATGCAAATATACCCACCATCTTAAGAGTCAACTAATTTGCCAATATAAATAAGAGTTTGTTCTCATTCTCCATGGAGTAAGACTAAGAGCCCGATTGCATTAAAAAAGAATGAATAGAGGTCAGGTGTTAAACATTCATAAAACCTTAGAATTCCTTTCTGGGTGATTATTGTTATGTCCCTCAAATTAAGAACTTATGTGGTGCTTCGGGATATTGGGCTTGGTCTATAATAATCAGAAAAAACAAGTACAAAAATCCGACAAACTAGGTTACACTCTAGGTAGGGTGTGTTGTCTGGAAACATTAGATTACATTTTATCACCAATTAACTTGACCTTTCACTTGAAGGACAAAAGCCTGTTGTGTGTAAAAACATAGAACTGGGCACAGCAGAAACAGGGGGCAATTGAAGTCCGTCAGTGCACTGAATTTAAAGGATGGATTTTAAATTGTACTGTTGCTCTTTGGAGTAAATCATGTCTAACCGCTCCCCCCTCTTACCCAATTATGAGGTTTAATGGAAGCTGCACATACTTCTTTTTTAAAAAAATCCAGAAGACTCCCATCTTATCAGCTAGAGTCTGATTGGTCAAACTCATTTAATCTCACCTTCTGATTGGCAAAGATAAATAATTAATGTGTGATCACCTTGCCACCATAAAGAATTTCAAAGCAAACATCTTGTGTGTTTTGATCACTCTACTTAGGCTGAATACCTTTAGCTGTGTAGGCTTCAGGCTTCAATATTCTTAGCAATGGCCCTGTTGGCTGGAGAATTCTGAGCTGAAGTTGAGGAAGACTGAGTTAGGTGCAACTGTATCACTTGATTGGTCCTAAAAATTACTGTATCGCCTTAAAAAATCTGAAGAAAGAGAGGCAGCAATGATATGTTCTGTCCCCATGAAGCACACAACCACACAAGCAGTTTAAAGCAGGACTTTTACTAATACAGTGGTACCTCTACTTAAGAACGCCTCTACTTACAAACTTTTCTAGATAAGAACCGGGTGTTCAAGATTTTTTTGCCTCCTCTCAAGAACCATTTTCCACCGAGCCTGTAAGTGGAAAAGGTAGGGAGAAGCCTCCGTGGGGCCTCTCTAGGAATCTCCTGGGAGGAAACAGGGCCTCCACCCTCCCTGTGGTTTTCCCAATCGCACACATTATTTGCTTTCACATTGATTCCTATGGGAAAAAATTCTTCTTCTTATAAACTTTTCTACTTAAGAACTGGTCACGAAATGAATTAAGTTCGTAAGTAGAGGTACCACTGTGAATCCTTTATTAGTAAAGAATACACACACCAAATTACAACCAGTCTAGTTGGCAAACAATTCGCTGCTAATTAACTTCATTAGCAGTTGGTATTAGTTCAAAGAAGCCCTAAACAATGACGTCCAGTTATTGGACAAGTCTGGTTATCTTACGGAGCTTCTTTGGTTTGGCAAAGTTGCTAGAGTTCAGTCTCTGATAACAAGACATTGACAGAGAAACACAAAACAGATACAGGTATCATGAAACAAACACTGATCAAGATGGCTTTTTCAAAAGTTCCCAGCTGCATGACTCTTCTTAAATAGACTAGGGGAGGGGAGTGGCCAATTAGCCTCAAGTCTTACTCCCCAGTAGACCTCCTCAGGAATAGATTTTTCTGCCTCTTCAGTGATGTTGTAATAGCCATAAACTTGCCTGTTTCAACCACACCTATGGATGCCACTGCTTTCAACAAAGATAAAATTGGGCAAGGCTGAATGTTAGGGATCTAAAACATTACTATGAGTAAGTATGTAGTAACTTTTATCAATTGTGTAATTTTTTGCCTATGAGAACATTTTGGAATTGTGTTGCTCTGTCAATTGTCTTATTCTCCTGTTAAAATTTATTCAAGTAAATTGTCTGGGTAGGGTTAGGAGAGAAAAACTGAAGACTTCTGATTTTTTAAAAAAAATCATTTTTCTCATTCTTGTTTGATCACCTTTTCTCCAAACCCATATCATTTTATCTTTATGATTCCTTAGCTTTTATTTGTCTGACCTCTAGTCCCCAATAGATCCAGTCAGCTTGCATTCTTCTGCTCTTTCGCCTCCCTTTCAAACTTCCCATTTTTTCCCTTCAAAATTTTTATCTACTTTTTTCTAATACAGTACTTGTCTCTTTCTTATTTTACATTAAGTGATTCTTCATTCTTTGAATATGCTGAAATAATACACTTGGTATTAGACAAGTATAACAGATCATTTATACTGTATTATGATACAACCTGGAATTTGAATAATACAACATTTTCATACTTTTAAAAAATAATAGACTAAAAATTATGTCTGTACCTGAAGTTTATGGAGTTATGACAGGATATTTATTTATTAGATTTATTTATTAGATTTGTATGCCGCCGTTCTCTGAAGACTCGGGGCGGCTAACAACAATAAAAAGACAATGTAAACAAATCTAATATTAAAAACAATCTAAAAAAACCCAATTTAAAGAACCACTCATACATACAAGCATACCATGTATAAATTCTATAAGCCTAGGGGGAAGTGAAATTTCAATTCCCCCATGCCTGACGACAGAGGTGGGTTTTAAGGAGCTTGCGAAAGGCAAAATGTAGAGTGATTCCAATTTGTTATTTGTGGCTCGGTCTCAAATTCTACTAGCCATAAAACCTCTGACCCTGTCCCATCTTCCCATCACTTTTTCTACTTTATTTTCATCGATCATAATCATTTTAATTTCCATAATTTAAAATTGAATGTGTTCCACCATGTACCGATATCATTTATTGCTTTTTATGTCTACGGAGAGGGGCTGCATACAAATCTAATAAATAAATAAATGCCTTGTAATCCAATATCAGAGCTGGTCTTAGAAGTGATGCTGAAAGTTGTCATGTTGTCATTCAGACATTCATGTACATTATGGTTTTGACTCTCCATAGACATTAGGCTTAGAACAATACATCAAGGAAAGTGGTATTTAGGTGAAAGAAATACAAGAGACTGTCATGAACAGATCATCCTAAAGTCATTGTTTTGTGTGACAAATCTCCAGCAGAAGCAAAGAGATAATTTAAAACATCTTTCTCTTGCAATGTCTCAATGCATAGAATTTCAGAATTTATTAACGAGGAAGCAGATAAATGTGGATAGTACTCAGGCATGTTTAATTTTCCCACATTCATCAAGTGTGCAGGGTTGCCTGGTGGACTTCTGTTTAGATATAATCTCATCATGGTAGAAAGTTTGAAGATTGGAGAGATTTAATACATATGATAAAGACTTTTTCTGTTGTAGGTTTTCCCCCCCTTGAAGGAGCAGATATGCAGTCTTACTTGACATTATGCTGGATTTGACTTTGCAGATCAATATGGTAGCAACAGGTAGCAATGGCAGCCTATTTCCAGCTGTGAATGCTCCATCAATAAAACTTTTTCCAGGAAAGTTCTGACTATTAATGCTCATTCTTTTGTATCTCCAAGTTAGATAGTTCTAATCCTGTACTTGAAGGAGGTTCAGAAATTAAGCTGACAGATACAGAATATCAGATATTTGCTAGTGGCATATAATACTTATTCTAATTCTAGTTTATTATAATTCTAGTTATTGTTATTATAATTATAATCATTATTCACAAGGGATGCGGTGGCTCACAAAGGTCGGCAGTTCAACGGTTTGACTCCCTAGCACTATGTACACCTGTAACTTAACCTAACCCCCAAAACTTTACCCTTAGGACTATCCACTGTTGATCTCTCCCAATTACTAAGAGGTCAGTAAGGGGCATGCATAAGTGCACCTGAGTGCCTTCCGTCCCCTGTCCTAATGTCTCTCTTTTACTAGTATCATGTATATAAATATTATTATATCTTTGTATACCATCAATATGCACTTGGCAAAACAAACAAGCAAATAAAATAAAATAAACTTGCCCAGCTTCTGCCAACCTAGCAGTTCAAAAGCATGTAAATTTCAAGTACAAAAATAGGGACCACCTTTGGTGGGACGGTAACAGGGTTCCATGCTGGCCACATGACCCTGGAGACGTCTTGAGACAACGCTGGCTCCTTGGCTTTGAAACGGAGATGAAAACCGCCCCCCTAGAATCGGGAGCGACTACCACATATGTGCGAGGGGAACCGTTACCTTTATAACACTAGTTGTCAAGGCAGATTTGTGGATTAATTTTAGATTGCTTATTTAGAACAGACAAATCCTTGGATAGATAAGTAGGTAAGTCCATAGTTAGTTCCCTGCTTATCTGTAGGATCAGCTTCCTATAACTTACAAACTTATACAGTAGCTGAAATAAATCTCACTTTATTGCAAGCATTGGGATCAACTAGGGCAGTGGTTCTCAACCTTTCTAATGCCGCAGCCCCTTAATACAGTTCCTCATGTTGTGGTGACCCCCAACCATAAGTCTAGCACCAATTCTCCCAACAGAGCTTTAAGCTGATTGGTAGGAAGGTCAGAGGGACACCCCCATTGTAAATGCCTGACTCGTCGGATTGTAAAAATATGTTCCAAGGTGCCAGAATGGAAGCGTTAGTTCTTAACACCATGGGAAATTTGTCTTTTCCTATGATCTTAGGCAGTGATGGGCTACCAAAATTTTTACTACCACACTGTGGGCGTGGCTTATGCATTTTGTTTCAATATCTTTTAGTGCAAATTGGATGCTCTGGGGTAGAGCTCCAAATTTTGCTACCGGAATTGCGTTCCTGACCGTTCCCGTAGGAGCCCATCACTGATCTTAGGCGATCCCTGTGAAATGGTCATTCGACCCCCAAAGGGGTCCTGACCCCCATGTTGAGAACCACTGAACTAGGGCAAACCACTGAACTAGATTATTGTTCTTTTAGTGGTTCTTTCCTTTATGATCTCTGTTCCTAGAGACACAGACTTCTCCATCCTTGGCTTGTTTTAAGAAGTAGTAACTAATTAAGAGTACAATTATTTTTATACTCAAACTTTCATCTTCTAAAAGTTTTTATATTGGATATTTTTATTGCTCTGAGTGTTTTATAAGCTCTTTTGATATTTTGGTATTATATGATAGCTGAATTTTATTTAGGATAACCCTTATTGTAGTTGGTATTATTGGAGTCTTGTTTATAAATAGACAAAACTCCATCACAGATAAAAACAGTTACGGTATGTTAGTCAAGTTATCTTAAAGTCAGCATATTGTAGGAGTTGCACTCTACCTGAGAGAAACTTTTTATGGAAAACATATAGGAGACATCCGTGACCATAAATGCAAATTACTTTCAATTTGAACAAATTTAAGTGGATGTTATACCTAGTCTACGGAAAGGGGCGGCATACAAATTTAATAAAATAGTAATAATAGCTAGAATGCACCTATTCCATCTTGTCTTATTTTTTTATCTGATCCCTGCCAAAGTCCCTGGTCAATCATGTTACATGTGTATCTAATTTCATTAACCGGGGTAAACTGTCCAAGTATGCCTTTTTGAATGCATTCTATGTCCGATTCATCATATATCACAACACACTTGTTAATATAAATTCATAATAAACAGAAACATAATAAATTGGATTATGCAAAATACTTTTGTACAGAGATTCCATTGCAAAGACAGAAAATATAAGACATGAATGGTTAAAACAGGAAAAAAAAACCTACCCTTCAAATCTCAACTTATTTTTCAGATATTTTAGATAGGAACTGAAATTATTATTATTTCTGAGTCATGTAAACATTCAAGAAGTCCCCGAGTCTTCTGAGAAGGGCGGCATACAAATCTAATAACTAAATAAATAAATTTTGTGACATAGGTTTTTAAACTACAATTCAACACAAATCTATGTGTTGAGTTTAATATTGTCTTGCCTATAAATGTGACTGTGAACTTTGTATTTATTGTCAGAGTCAATAACCTAGCAGCTGCACAAATTTGAAATCTTATGTCATTAAAATATTCTACCCTTTGCAAATAATTACAGTATATCATACAGTTTAAAGTTTATATCCTAACAAATACTGAAAAATACATCAGCATGTTTATAGATTCATTGGATAACTTCTGGTAACAAGAGATATATAATGTACTGATATTAAACTAAACATTTTGCAGGTAAGAAATTATGGATTAATATATTCCCATTGATCTTTACAGGTAAAGAAAATAGCAGCTGAATATTATGACACTCTTCCTCAACAACAGTCTTGGATTCGTGTTCTCTGGGACTTTGTTTTTGATGATAACCTGGGTCCTTATTCGAGGGTTAAAAGAAAGTGTAAATTGGTTTCTCTATCTTCCTAGATTCCAAGTTCAGCTTTTCCTCGCAAACATGAATGATGCATTTTATATGTTTTAGGTAGATTCAGCTAATGTATGTTTCTGAATCCAAAGGATCGCCTTAAATGCAAATATGAAGAAATATTCAAATGGAGCTAAAGGAAAACTTTTTCCTTTACTGTTGGTGCAATGCAAAACTCAGGGGCAGTCAAAGCACAGAGGACCCTAAATTTATAGATTTGGAAAGTAGAGAAGCGAAAGCTGTCTAGCTCTGTATATTTTGACTAATTAAAATATATGTCTAGGAAGTCTGATACTGCATACAATAGACCTCTCTCCAACTCTGTAGATCAGGGCTGTCCTGCCCCATATACTGGATGCGCCATGTGCTGGCCATGCCCACACCTGTTTTAATAAAGGGGGAGGGAAGTCCCGATACATCATGTAATGATACCATGATGACTTGAGTTTGACACCTACTGTAGATAGGGAACTTTGCATGTAGGGGAAGATCTCAGTGTAATTAACTTTTAAGTAATGTGCAGGTACTATTGTAATGGGCAATGGTTCTGAGAACTATAAAAAAATATCCATCTAGACCAGAGGTGGGGAACAATAGCCCCTTTATGGCTTGACATGGCTGGCTCAGGAATTCTGGGAGTTGAAGTCCACAAGTCATAAAAGGGCCATTGTTTCCCATCCCTGATCAAGGCAGAGATATTTGCCAATGCATATTAGTTGCAATAATTAAATCAGGCCTCTACACTGCTACAGGCAGGTTGCAAAGTACCCAGCAATGATTGAATAGCATGCAGCTCTGTTTATGACTTTATTTTAAAGAGAAAAGCCATATGTACCTACTTAAAAGTAAGCTCAATAGAAGTTAATACAATCGTCAAGGTAAATAGTTTATGATTGCAGCCCCAAAAGGATTGAGGCAAGTGTATTTTTAATAGAGTCATGTGCAATTGTGGAGATAACACAGCCTGATAGCAATGTATATAGTTTATGTGCTTCAGTGCTTGGTGTTCCTAATTACATAAAGGGCAGTAGTTAATATTAGAAAGACCTCTGAGAAAATGTTCTAAGCAGGGTGAAAGATACTGGTTTAGATGGAAAAATGGCAGACTAATTTATAAGGCAACTTATTTTTACCTACACAATTCTCCTCCCCCCCCTTTCTTTTCAGGCTATTACAAATGCTATTAGTTTCCACAGGGATTAAGCATGTTATTCTATTGCAGCAAAAAACCAACAAAATCTGTGTTACCTTAAAGATGAATGTATTTATTATCACATAAGCTTTCATGGACTACAGTCTGCTTCCTCAGATGCATGGTTCATTATTCTGAAATTTATATTATATACTCTTGATATGATAACTCAGCCCCCCAACAAACAAACAAAAAACACAACCCCAGCAGTCACATAGCTCCTGAAGTGTGAAATTGGAGGTGCTTCCACATTTTAAAAAAACCAGAATTTTCAAAGGAACCAAAAAAACTGTATAAAAAAATCTAGCCAGTGCTCCACTTATTTTTAACTAGTAGCCCCACCCCATGTTGTAAGTTATTAAGCAACATAAGATGCACAGTATTATTAATTCTTTCTAATTAGCAATGGGTGTTTTATAGTCCAAGGCAGGTAAAGAAATTGTATATTCAGGACACAAATGTTAGGTTTGGTCACTGACCTTCCCATAAAGAAAAAGTCTGAGGAGATTTTTGAAGGTCCTGCTGAGGAAAAAATATTCATATAATTTCAAGAGAAAAGAGTTTAAAGATACTAGCAAAACTTTTTTGTGGGGGTTCCACATAACTGTAGTGGTTTGTTCAAGCCAATATACATTTTAAGCCTAAGCAAAGTAAAATAGTTTGCTATTAGTTATCACACAGTATTTATGACAAAATATTGGATAATGTGTTATGGGGAGATCTATTCAGTGCAAACTTGTTTGGGGAGAATAATACTAGTAATTCTGATTATAGCCACTATATACAGAAGACATGCTTAAAAATGATGAAAGACATTTTGTCTTTGGAATTGTTCTATTCTCCAAACTAGGTCCAGTGATTTGCAGCCATCAGTTTTGTAAATTAATATATTTCATACAATAGCCAAGAGATGTAAACATCATGAAAGTGAATTTTCTATTTCTCTAACTGTATTTCTGGTAGCACCACCAGAGGTCAGATAAAGACCTGGTTTACACAATATGGAAACCCTACTAAGATTTCCTTAATTTGGTATAATGTCTTGTGTGGATTTGGACAATTCAACAAACCATGGCTTCATTCAATGTGTAAACATAGTCATAGCCATTTCCTTTGGAATGCCATAGCTGGTCAAGATTGCCAAGTTGGCCATCCCTGTTGTTAATAAGTAGAAAAGTATATATTATGAGCCCAAATCCATTGCAAGAATGAACTGAAAGAAAAGCCAATCAATGCCACAAATGGACAATGAACAATTTATTACCAGTATGAGCACAGATGCTGTGATGCACTGATGTACCGCTTTATATTGTGGTAGTTTTGAGACCAGGGACTTCCTGATTGACAGCTGGCATCTTCTGGCCTCAACTACTGATGCCATTAATTAGATTCTGTTGGCAAAAAGGTTTTCATTTACACTGCAGACTACCAGTAAAATTATTTTGAAGTCATCTAATAAAACCAAATGGATCACATGTTTCCTTACCTACAATATACTAAAAACAAAAATGTCATACATTTAAATAAGCAAATACAAAATACAAAAAGGCTGACCAAATCTGATGTGCATTATCAGATGAATTTTAAAAATCCAGTTAAATTTGTAATATTTTCCATTTCAAAGATTTTAAGACTTTTTCTTTCTTTCTTTTTTAAATGAAGCAAATCCAAGGCAGTAGCAAGCTTCAAAGTCTGCTGAGTCTGCTAATAAAAAGGATTTTAAAAACAAAAGATGCTGTCAGGTGTCCTCTTTCACCATTCTGCATGATCTTGGTACACTTAGAAATGAACCATTACTTGTCATGTCCCTTGCAACTTCCAGATGGTCTGGTGGCCATTATGTTGTGCTGATTCGACTTAATTCCTGCCTGATGGCTGAAAAACAACAAGAAGCAAACAGGATGTAAGCCTACGGTTATTACAAAAGATAAGATAACTACAATCTCACACCTAACCTAAATCCCATCCTATATTTTGTGAGAATTACAGTAGCAACCCTGAGAAAATAAGTTTGAGCATATTACTTCCTGGTAAACTTCAGAGGACACAGTAGCATCTCAGCGGACTAGAGTTTCTTCTCTTGTTATCTATTACACATAAACTTTATTGGTTCAGATTTAGATATCAAATAGGTAAACACTCTGTTATGTTTCCTTGGTGTAGCAATGCAGATTCAATTCAATTCAATTTCAATTCAATTTATTAGATTTGTATGCCGCCCTTCTCCGAAGACTGCACCTGTGGAAGTAGCAAAATCGCGCACGGAGCTGCAGGTGCGCCTGTGTTTTGGTGGGTTTTTTTGTTTCCACGCATGCCGAAACACGTGCGCACCCCGCGGCTCCGTGCCTGATTTTGTTACCTCTACAGGTGCGGAAGCAAAATTGTGCTGGCCCCGCCAGCACTTATGAGCTGCGGCGTTCCGGCTCGTAGCCCATCGCTGCTTGCAGACCACTATTTTATTTAAAATAAGAATTGCCTCCATCACTTTTTATCAAAACCACACTGGCAGTTCTTCAACTTTGTAACATCCCATTCTGGTTTATGCTTTTATAGCTCCCTAACTTCTCAAAAGCCTTTATATAAGCTGTAACATTAATGGTTGCACCTAACTAAGCTTATGAGAGAAACTTAGAGAAATCAGCAGGAGACCACTGAGCAAGACACAGGATATTTAATGAAGGAAAAACTTTTGCAAAAGGACATAGACTGGGCCCAGGCCAATGAAAGAAATGAACCCCTTCTTAGCTTCTTACCATCAATTATCTCTTCTTTTACTTTGTGTAATTCTTTTACAACTTCCTCCAATATTTCCTACAGAAAGAAAAACAGAAGGCAGTTGAAAAATGCTCTTCAACTCTGTAAAGGCTGCCCCTTAAAATGGTAAAAATAAAATTCTCCCAAATAATCCTGTAAATATAATTGGAATTTCTACTTTTGCACTACACAAATAGTGTTAAAATGCACTATTAAAAAAAACACAACAATTTACTGAAATCAAGCAACCTTCATAATACCATAACATCATAATAACAAACTGAAAAATGAGTTCCCATCGAATTATTTTGGCACGGAATGCCCACATGATGAATAACTATATGCATATGTAGAAAACTAACATTGCAAACAGATTAATACTTCTGATACTACAAACAGATTAATACTTCTGATACTACAAACAGATTAATACTTCTGATACTACAAACAGATTAATACTTCTTGGATTTAAAAGTAAGGGCCAGCTAAGATAAACCTGGTTTATAAAGAAAGCATATATTTTACTATTAGGGGTGGGAAATGCTCTTCACTACACAGGAAATAGAAGACAATCTTGAATTTCATGTTGGCACCTGTTACTGCTTTCTCTTTTTGTAAATTTAATTCAGGGTCAGAGGGACACAGATCTTAGGAAATACTTTGCATGCATAAAATTTCAGATTTAGTCCTTGTTCTCTCTTTGCCTCAAATCTGAATCTCGGTATCAGTGCTGAATTAGATATACTAAGGGTTTGAGTTAAATATATAGCAGGTAGGTTATTTGTGGAATCTTAGCAGGAATAGTTTATTTATTAACTACCATCTTTTTAGAGTATAAGACGCACCTTAGTTTTTGGAGAGGAAAATAGGGAAAAGAATCTGCTTACCAGATATTCATCTAGCTAACATCCTTAATTTGGTTTTCAGCACCTTATTTTATTCCCTGATTAGGGCTTTAAAAAAAACTTTATTTGGAGAGAATAACAATGAAAGCCGGTAAGAGCTGGGAACATTGTTAGCACCTGGTTGGGGCTGGAAAGAAACATTTGGAGCAAGTAGAACAATAAAAAAACCTACAAAGACAGGGTTTGGGAAACATTATTCACAGAGAGTAACAGTGGAAGAGCTTGCAAGCAGGTAAGAGCTGGGAACATCATTAGCACCTGGTAAGGGCTGGAAAGAAACATTCGGAGCAAGTAGAACAATAAAAAAACCTACAAAGACAGGGTTTGGGAAACATTATTCACAGAGAGTAACAGTGGAAGAGCTTGCAAGCAGGTAAGAGCTGGGAACATCATTAGCACCTGGTAAGGGCTGGAAAGAAACATTTGGAGCAAGTTAGAGCAAGGGAAAAAACGTGGAAAGACAGGACTTGGAAAACATTCTTAGCGGAGAGTAACAATGAGAACTTGCAAGTGGTAAGAACTGGGAACATCATTAGGGCTGGAAAGAAACTTACTTGGAGCAAGTTAAAGTAATGAAAACAACTATGAAAAGACTTAAAGCTGGGAAAACATTCTTTGTAGACAGTAACAATGAAAGAACCTGCAAGGTAAGAGCTGGGAAGATAGTTAGCACCTAGTTAGGGATGGGGGAAAAAGCTTTAAAAAAAAGCTGCATTCAGAGTAAAAGAAGCACCTGAATTTTCAGCCTCTTTTAGGGAGGAAAAAGGTGCATCTTATACTCCGAAAAATACGGTAGGTTGAGAGAATCAGAAAATAAATCATACATCCACAACTTTTCTCATTTTATTGTCTTCGTAGGTCATGAAAATGATTCATTTCTTTGTGAAACAGACATTTCATAGCCAATTCTGTCCAAATTATATACACCAATGGCCCTCTGAAGAAACATAGCTTAGCGCTGGTAGAGCAGCTCCAGGTTCCATTCTTGAATTTAAGCAAGCAGAAATACTGAACATAATTGTCATTTTTCCTAGTTTGAACACCATTAATACACATTTCTTCTATCAATATTCATCATGGGATCCATTCCAACTCACTTGTTTCATACGATCAAAATCTAAAGTGTCCATTGCCACGTCATTACTGCTGCTCGCTGGCTTCATCCTTGAGACAGAACAAAAGAAAATAAGAGACACTTCCATTTTGTGTTGCCTAGTATTGAGATGTTAATAATTCCTTATAAGATGGTATATAAAAGCAGGTCTTTTATTAGTATGTATATAAATATTATATCTTTGTATACCACCAATACGCACATGACAAAACAAACAAACAAATAAAAGAAATACAGTTTAGTAAACAAGCAGCTTCAAACCCTGCCCAGTGTAAATCACCAAAATTAGCTTTTTAGCTTTGAAAATACCCTGGCAAGGGAGAAAGCAAGCCAAATAATATTTGTCTATTAAAGATTTTTTTTACACCTGTAATGCTAATTCAAATAGTTTCCAAGGCAACTTTACTCCATAAACTGTTATTGCAGTTAATTATTTACTAGATACTGTTTGCAAGGCTTAATTGCTAGGGAACAGCTTGGGAACTTTTCAAACATTTCTGTTCATTGTGCAAATCTATCCTTTTTATTCTTATTAATCATCTTCAACATCACCATCATGTGACAGCAACAGTATCACAAATACATATGTAAATTTATCTGCTGAAGAATCTATCATCACTTTACAATGTCTCCTCTTCATTCAAGTCATTTTGGTCACAACTCATTCCAAAGCCTGAGCCATGGGGCCATCATGTGGTGAACCCAAGCAATATATTAGGAACCAGAAAAAGTTTATATGACCTCTTTTTGTTTGATGTAATATGAGAAGCTGAATGATGATTACATGGTAATTTTAGGAAAATTACAAGTGAAATGTCACTATCAATGGACTCTTGGCATTTAAGGGTGAATGGGATTTTGACAGTATAGAAAAGGTTATATGCAAATACAGTGGTACCTCAAGATACAAACCCCTCGTCTTACGAACAACTTGAGATACGAACCCGGAGTTCAGAAAAAATTTGCCTCTTCTTACAAACTTTTTTCGTGTTACGAACGCCAAACCCGAACTTCCGGGTTCGGCGTTCGGGAGGCTGCTGGGAAGCCCCCCGGCTGTTTTAAAAGGTGACAGCCAGGCAGCGGGGCTTCCCAGCAGCCTCCGAACGCCAAACGCGGAAGTTCGGTTTGGCGTTCGGCTTCGGGAGGCTGCTGGGAAGCCGCCTGGCTGTTTTAAAAGGTCACAGCCGGGCTGGGGGGCTTTCCAGCAGCTTCCCGAACCCAGAAGTTCGGCAAAAGTTCGGGGTTCGGGAGGCTGCTGGGAAGCCCCCCAGCCCGGCTGTCACCTTTTAAAACAGCCGGGCGGCTTCCCAGCAGCCTCCCGAAGCCGAACGCCAAACCTGAACTTCCACGTTCGGCGTTCGGAGGCTGCTGGGCTGTCACCTTTTAAAACAGCCTGGGGGCTTCTCGGCGGCCTCCCGAACGCCGAACCCGGAAGTTCGGGTTTGGCGTTCGGCATTCGGGAGGTCGCTGAGAAGCCCCCAGGCTGTTTTAAAGGTGACAGCCGGGCGGCAGCGTTTCTTTGCGGGTTTTTTTTTTTGGTTGCACGGATTAATTGACTTTACATTGTTTCCTATGGGAAACAATGCTTCGTCTTACGAACTTTTCGTCTTACGAACCTCCCCCTGGAACCAATTAGGTTCGTAAGATGAGGTATGACTGTATCTATCTTTTATAGTCTTTCAAACCCAAATAATTCTGTTCCATCTTTTTGGTCAATATTCAAAAGCTATGCAATAGATCAAAAATAAAATATTGATCAACCTCAAATGCAGGTTTTTTTAACTTCAGAAAAAGCAATAACAATTTTGTACAATTTATAATATTTTTTCTAGCTCACGTGTACGTATCCTCATATCTTTTTTGCAAACCCTGGAGACTGAACTAAGAACATCCAGCAAAATATTTCAGACTTAACATCTGTACTAACCAAATTGTTATAATGCTAAAATTATAATCAGATTTGACTGAAATGTAAGAGATACATGCATATAAAATTTAATTTTGGGAAGGAACATACTAAATATCACTATACATTTTTACTTATTAAATTTATTGAATATACTACTGTAATATGAAGCATATAGTTTGATGCTTCTCAACCCATGTTTAAATTTTTTACAGACTAATCAATGAGGTGAGTGTGTGATCAGACATGGAAATACATGATGCAGAAATTTTAATAGTCTCCTTTATTCTATTATTATTAGGCAGGTGAGAGAAACAGCTGTTGACAACTAAATGCCTCTCATCTAGTGTAAACCTAATGCTTCAGGAATAATTTTCATTGCGAGTGCTGCATTTTGGAAAGGGTGCATGGGCAGAAAAGCAGTTAAAACAAAGTAATCATCATTGGCAATCTGATTTTAATTTGGTCTTCCATAGCCACTGCATAAAATATTGGGAGAGGGGGAAGTTAAAAGCATAATTCCACATCAAATCATGTTTAGTATGTTAACGTTCTCTATTGTTAAAGTAACATCCCCATATATCTATGGTGGAATGAGCTGCAGGTATGATGTTTCTTTCCACAAAGTCTTTTCTTTATGTAATTTCTAAATCTCATAGCTATGTCCTCCTGTTAGATTGCTTTATATAACATATTTTATTTAATTTTAGGGCAATTTTTTTAAGCAAAACAGTCACAAAATATAGTAACAGCAATGCATTTTTTTTCAAACTACACATCAAACTAGACATTTTTCCAACAGTGATTATTGCTCACTGAGTTCTGCTGAATTCATTCTCATGATTCATGGTATTTCCATGAAAACGCAATCCACGATGGATTTCAATTATGTAATCCTAATGTAAGTAACACTGACATGTAATTTATTAAGCAGCAGAAAGTAATCAAACAAATAAAGATGGCAGGTCACACCCGGACATATAGCTTGTTAGTTGTTGCATGAAAAGTTACATGTTTCTGCAAAGGATAAGCCAAAACACTACAGAGAAGCCAGGACAGTTTTCCAGTACCTAAAAGATGGTTGAAACTGAACAGGACCTTTAGATTCAGGACTTCTCCCCACTGATGGGTTTCTATGCAATGGAATGAGAGGGTACAACATGATCACATCCAGAAGCATCATGCACAGGTCCAATACATGCAGGTGATCCATGCATGATGTTCTGCAACTAACCTAGAGAGTAACGAAGTGACTGGTTTTTCCATGGAGTTGCTTCTCTCCCAAAGTTTCTTGCCAGCATCTAGACAAAGAACATACAAACAAACAGAAGGCTGTAGGACTTAGATTGTATAAGAAGAGTTTAGGCAAAGGTATGGGGACGGGAGACATACTTTTTTAATAAGAAAAATACTAAACTACCTAATATGTTTCCTATAGCAACAGATGTATCTGATGGAATACACCCAAACCAACAGATCCACATCAACAAGAGTTATGAATCTTATAAATTCTCATTAAAAACTTAAAACACTAAGAAAGGATACTTTCAACTAATACTGAGGAAATGCATTCTTGAACATTTAGCAACAGAGTAACATTGCTAACTGAAGTATAAATTAAAAAAAATGTAGCTTATCATTTATGTTATATTCCTTAATTTCACCATCTTTTGTAATATATAAATCAGTGTTGGTGAACCTATGGCACACATGCCACAGGTGGCATGTGGAGCCATGTCAGAGGGCACATGAGGTGTTGCCCTATATCAGCTCCAGTATGCACGTGTGTGCTAATCAGCTGATTTTCAGCCTTGGAGAAGGCTGTTTTGCCCTCCGGAGGCTTCAGGAAAGCTTCCCTGAGGCCTCAGAGTATGAAAAAAAGCACAACAGGCAAACACGGAGCCATATCAGAGGGTATGTGAGGTATTGCCCTATATCAGCTCCAGCGTGCACGTGTGCGCTAACCAGCTGATTTTCAGCCTTGGAGAAGGCTGTTTTGCCCTCCGGAGGCTTCAGGAAAGCTTCCCTGAGGCCTCAGAGTGTGAAAAAAAGCACAACAGGCAAACACGGAGACATATCAGAGGGTACGTGAGGTATTAGAAACATAGAAGACTGACGGCAGAAAAAGACCTCATGGTCCATCTAGTCTGCCCTTATACTATTTCCTGTATTTTATTTTAGGATGGATATATGTTTATCCCAGGCATGTTTAAATTCCGTTACTGTGGATTTATCAACCACGTCTGCTGGAAGTTTGTTCCAAGGATCTACTATTCTTTCAGTAAAATAATATTCTCTCATGTTGCTTTTGATCTTTCCCCCAACTAACTTCAGATTGTGTCCCCTTGTTCTTGTGTTCACTTTCCTATTAAAAACACTTCCCTCCTGAACTTTATTTAACCCTTTAACATATTTAAATGTTTCGATCATGTCCCCCCTTTTCCTTCTGTCCTCCAGACTATACATGTTGAGTTCATCAAATCTTTCCTGATACATTTTATGCTTAAGACCTTCCACCATTCTCGTAGTCTGTCTTTGGACCCGTTCAATTTTGTCAATATCTTTTTGTAGGTGAGGTCTCCAGAACTGAACACAGTATTCCAAATGTGGTCTCACCAGCACTCTATATAGCGGGATCACAATATATTGCCCTATATCAGCTCCAGCGTGCAAGTGTGTGCTAACCAGCTGATTTTCAGCCTCGGAGAAGACTGTTTTGCTCTCCAGAGGCTTCAGGAAAGCTTCCCTGAAGCCCCGGAGTACGAAAAAAAGCACAACAGGCAAACTGGAAGTTGGGAAAAATGGATTTCTGGTTTGCCTGTTGCGCTCTTTTTTACACTTGGGGGGTCTTCAGAAAGCTTCCCTGAAGTCTCAGGAGTGCGAAAAACAGCACAACGGGCAAACCAGAAGTCTGTTTTTTGGAACTTCCGGTTTGCCCATTTAGCCATTTTTTTCACCGTCTCAGGCTTCAGTGAGGCCTGTGCGCATGTTCAGGGGCCAGCGCATGTGGTGGTGTGTATCCACGGGGGGAGGGAATGGGAGTGGGCACATGCGCGCGTGCTAGCACACGCACACACACCCTTTTGGCACGTGAACCAAAAAAGGTTCGCCATCACTGATATAAACCTATGTAGATTCTCTATAACTCATGAGTCCAGCCATTCTGAGGGAAAGAGAGCATCAGATGAAAATATCCATGAGTGTGCTGTTTCTCTTTTACCTGGCCTCTGATAATGTTTTGTTTTTTCATGGTCCTATTCTTTTATTTGGCTGGTTCCTTCTCCATATATCTAGAATGACATAGGGGCACAACCATGGATAGCAATTCCCACATTGTCACTGTTGGTTGTAAGCCAGTGGATTCTCCTTATTCCTGCTCGTGTGCAGGTTCTGTAGAGAAACACAGCTTGAATCCAAACTGT
Source organism: Erythrolamprus reginae (assembly GCF_031021105.1). Taxonomy (NCBI): domain Eukaryota; kingdom Metazoa; phylum Chordata; class Lepidosauria; order Squamata; family Dipsadidae; genus Erythrolamprus; species Erythrolamprus reginae. The sequence continues at coordinate 51,524,368 of NC_091950.1, forward strand.
TTGGAAAATTTAAAATCTTCATTACCTCTGACTGGTTTCATTCAATATATCTTTTAAAAAATAAAGCAGATGAAGAATAATATTCTGATGATTTCTCAGCAATAAATTTGCTAGGTCAATATCACTGAAAGAAATCCACTGTGCTTAAAATATAATCCTGTGTGGTTTTGCATATTCGATTTGAAAGCAATAGTATTTAGGTGTGCTCAAAAATATTATGTCGACATATGTGTTGGATATTTAATTTTTGTCTTACGAAAAAACAGAATGTGTTTATTTCCAGACCGGACATGAATGACTGTTGCTAGGCTCACAAATTAAATCTAGTTATAAACCTATTTTAAACTTGATTGCATAATTCACAGCAGGCCGACCACAAATACTGATTCTCACAATATTTTAAGGCAAAAATCAGATCAACTATATTATTGCTTAGCCACATGTATGAATATAAGCACCAAATTACTGAGACCGACTCTATTTTAAAAAGATTTCTGAATGTCCTTTACATCCATTTTGCATAATTTAGATTTCAGCATAAATACAAATATTGCCAAAGGAAGATTACAAGTACAAGAGTTGAATACCTGAGGAATTCTGTTGTTGGGCAGGGCCTCGTGTAACAGGTGTAGGAGAAGTACTGGCGTCTTCCTAAAAACAAGCAAAATGTTATCTTAATATTGTGACTGCGGTTTGGAATACATATGGTTTATAATCCTAGATCTACAATAGCAACAGAATCTCACTATTTGGCAATTTCTCTTAAACCAGGAAAAGATATTTAGTTTAGTTTAATTGGATTTGTATACCGCCCCTCTCCGAGTTATTTATTCAGTCAGACCTTTATTGTCAGATTTTCTACAGCTAAAATCCCATAATCATAATTTATTGAAGTTGGCAAAAATCTAATGCCTATGCTCAATATATTCCTTCCTTCCTTCCTTCCTTCCTTCTTCCCTCCCTCCCTCCTTCCCTTTCTCCCTCCCTATTAAACTTGTTTGCTACTGATCTTGCTGTGAGGTGATAGTTGGTGGCTTACAATAAAACTACACACACATACACTTGCAAAACATCAGGAAGGTGGGAGCCAATCTCACTTCAGGGGGCATGATGTTCCAAAAGGCCAGAGCCACAGCATAAAAGGCTATTTTTCTGGATCCCACCAGACCTCTTATTAACAGGGTCTATAGCATGCCTCCTTTGACAACATATATGAGATGGGTCAGTTCCTTTGGGGTGAGGCAGTTCCTCAAGTAGCCTGAACCCATGCCATGTAGGGTCTAAAGGATTAATCAACACTGAATAGTAACTGGAAGCCAACCAGAAGCCAATGCAGCTCATAGAACAGCAGTGTAATATGGGGCACTCTGGGGTCCCCAAAGCTGAATGTGCTGCTGCACTTTGCACCAGTTGTAGCTTCCAAATGCTCTTCAAAGTAGCCCCATGTACAGTGCATTGCAGTAGTTCAGACATGAGATAACCAAGTCTTGAAATAGGATCTTGTGATCCAGGAAAGGCTGCAACTGGTGCATAACCCAATATTGTGCAAAAGCTCTCTCAACTAGGGTTGCCACCTGCTCTTTAAGCAGAAGTGGCAAGGCCAGGGGAACCCCCAAGTTGTAGTCTGGATCTGCCTGGGATAGTGCATCTGCATCCACAACTAAAGATGTTGACATTCTGGATCTCAAAGCTCTATGGATAATAGGTGAGTTGAAGAGTAGAAAGCCAACACCATCCTAAGCTGCATCAACAGAGGGATACACTCCAAGACCAGGGAAGTATTAATACCACTCTACTACGCCCTGGTCAGACCACATCTGGAGTACTGCATCCAGTTCTGGTCACCACACTTCAAAAGAGACATTGAAACTCTGGAGAAGGTGCAGAAAAGAGCAACCAAAATGATTAGGGGACTTGAAACCAAGACTTACGAAGAGAGATTGAGGGAACTGGGCATGGATAACCTAGTGAAAAGGAGGGCCAGAGGGGACATGATAGCTGTATACAGGTATATGAGGGGTTGCCACAGAGAGGAGGGGGGCACTCTATTCTCCAGAGCACCAGAGGGCCGAACGAGGAACAACAGCTGGAAGCTGACCAAGGAGAGATTCAACCTAGAAGTAAGGAAGAACTTCCTGATCAGAGCGATCAACCATTGGAACAACCTGCCTGCAGAGGTTGTGAACTCCCCAACTCTGGACACTTTCAAGAGGAGATTGGACTGCCTCTTGGCTGGGGTGCTCTAGGATTCCTGCTCAGGCAGGGGGTTGAACTTGATGACCTGCATGGTCCCTTTCAACTCTAACAATAAATAAATAAATAAACAGGATAGAACAGTTATATGAGAATGATGGAAGAGTTAGCAGAACCCGTATAGAATGGTGGTTGGGGCAACAGAGATGGTTGCAGACAAATGCAATATATGCATATCTGAATGAAAGAGAGAATAAAGAAGTACTACTAAGAGAAGAGACAGAATTATAGAAAATTTTAAGAAACAAATATGACAATATAAGGTCACAGGCAGGTAATATATAGAGGATATTAACGCAGGTAGACGGGTGTGTAATTCAAGGATTAACCAGATGGTGGCAAAGTGAAGTTTGAATAGATGTACAAGAGATGACGAATATAGTGGAGAGTATAAGGAAAATTAAGAATGCAAGGGTTAGAGAAATGAGAAGGAAAATATTACATAAGCGGTATTATACATCTGTACAACTTGCGCATATTTCTAAGAATGTTAAGGCAGCCTGTTGGCACAGAAGTCAGGAGAGAGGGGTATTTATGCATATGCTTTGCGAGTGTCCGGTAGTACAGAAATTTTGGAAGGAGATGCAAGATGAGATTAATAGGATGTTGAATATAAAATGGGTGATTACAAAGGAGATGACAGTGCTAATAATGAGGAGGGATATGGGTGACTTCAGAGAAATTAAAGAAGCAGCTATAGAAAGTGTCCAAACTGTAATAGTTTTAGGTTGGAAGGATGCGACAAAATGGACAATACAAAACCGGTATTGGTACATGGTGGAACACATTCAATTTGAAATTATGGAAATTAAAATGAATATGATCGATGAAAATAAAGTGGAAAAACTGATGGGAAGATGGGACAGAGGAATACACTCCAAGACCAGGGAAGTAATAATACCACTCTACTACGCCCTGGTCAGACCCCACCTGGAGTACTGCATCCAATTTTGGTCACCTTACTACAAAAAAGACATCGAAACTCTGGAGAAGGTGCAAAAAAGAGCAACCAAAATGATTAGGGGACTCGAAACCAAGACTTACGAAGAGAGATTGAGAGAACTGGGCATGGACAGCCTAGAAAAAAGAAGGTCTAGAGGGGACATGATAGCAGTTTACAGATACTTGAGGGGTTGCCACGGTGAGGAGGGGGTCTCTTTATTCCCCAGGGCACCAGAGGGCCGGACGAGGAACAATGGTTGGAAGCTGACCAAGGAGAGATTCAACCTGGAAATAAGGAAGAACTTCCTGACGGTCAGAGCGATCAACCAATGGAACTGCCTGCCAGGGGAGGTGGTGAACTCCCCAACTCTGGACACCTTCAAGAGGAGATTGGACTTCCATTTGGCTGGGGTGCTGTAGGGTTTCCTGCTCAGGCAGGGGGTTGGACTCGATGACCTAACGGTCCCTTTCAACTCTATTAATAAACAATAAACAGGGTCAGAGGTTTCATGGTTAGTAGAATTCGAGACCGAGCCATGAAGAACAAATTGGAATCACTCTACATTTTGTAAATATGTTGATGTTTCTGGTTTTAAAACATTATAAATTAGTACACCCTCATTTGGCGGAGGGATTGAATGATTGATGTTGGGTGGCGGGAGCATATATCACTATGCATTGTTTTGTGTTGTGTGCATTTGTTTATATTCTAAAAATCAATAAAATTTATTTTTTTAAAAGAATAAGCTCTATGGACCCAAAGCCACTTTCCCAGGGTTAAGCCAAATCTGTTATCCCCCCATCCAGGCCTGAGAGAGGGCAGTGACAGCATCACTTGGATCACTAGGGGTGAAGATATAAAGTTCAGTGTCATCAACATATGATTATATCTCAACCCATGATGGCAGATGATCTCACCTAGCAGCTTCATGTAGATATTAAAAAAGAGTGGAGAGAATACCTAGCTCTACAGCATGCCACAAAAGAGCAGCCATAGGTTGGCTCTCTCATTCCTATTAATATTGATTACGTACTATGAGGGCTTATTACAATATGAATTAGTATTAATAATTAATACGTACCCGTTTCTCCAAAAAGAAGGCCGGGTCCTGAAAAAACAGCTAGGCCTTCTTTTTGGAGTTCTAATTATTGATTCTCCTAATGGTGGAGTGACACAGACAGCCACACCCATCAGGAGCCTGCTGCTGGCCCACTTCTTCTGCAGCCGCTTGCCGCCACTCACACACATCACCCTAGCCTCCATTTCACCTTCAGATGCCTGGTGGAAGGCATCTGCAGCCGATAACAGAGCTCAGGATCGATTCGGAGCTCTGTTATCGGTTTCAGTTGCCTTCCGGCAGGCATCTAAAAGTTGAAACTGAGGCCAGTGGTGGCAAGTGGTCACAGAAGAAGGCGAGGCAGGTGTCAGGGTGTGCGAGGCCTGGTAAGTAGAGCAGCTCCACCCCACCATCTTATTTTTTACCTGTGTGCCTTGCCCCACCCCGCACCCCCTGGGATGGGTGGGGTCTTAATGAGGGGTAATTTTGTGGGTGAGGCTTAATTTGATTGTATATACTCATAAATGTGGTAGGGTTTTTTTCAAGATGGGGGTCGTTTTTTTGGAGAAACACAGTATCGACATTATGACAAGAAAATTATATGACATTACTAATGAACATTACTACTACTACTACTACTGCTGCTGCTATTACTACTACAACTATTCAAATTAACTGTAAGCAGACAACACACTGTTTATATAATTGAAATTCTTGCTCTTTCTTTATATAATAAAAATAAAAAAAATGGGGAAAAATACTGATTACAACTGGCCTGGGAGAAAGGAGCCAAACCAGTGCTGCCCAGTCCCAGACCCCATAGTTCGTCCAAAAAGATAGCAGGATCGATATTATTGAAGGCTGCTGAGAAGTCAAGGAGAGCAAAGATAGTTGCACAGCCTTCATCCTGCTCTCACTAGAGATGATTCACAACTTTGACCTACTTTCCTTTCCTTTCCTTTCCTTACATCCTTCCCTTCCTCCCCGTTAATAATATAAGAAATGAAATTCCCACAATAAACCAACATTTAAGTAATTAAATTAAACTGTCCATGATAATAGTAATGAAACATTATCATGACAGGGGACAGCACCAACCACCAACGCTTTCTAGCTCCATCTTTAATACTTATCAAGAGATCAGCTATGTGTCTCATCTAGTTTCTAGGAACAGACTAGTTTATAATATCCTGGAGAAACTAGCCTCCTTGTCTTGGCCCCCTTCACTCTCATGAAAATGACCAATTACTTGAAGTTTTCTTTGGAGTAAACACAATGGGCAGGTGGAGAAGACAGTGGTAAGTATTTTGTGATAAGTCATACAAACCAGCACTTTAAACTGCACTGGAAACTCAGAGAGAACAATACGGAGTCTGCAACGTAGATGTACTACTATATGTTTTTGGTGATTAACAGTCCCCAAAGCATCATCATCATCATCATCATCATCATCATCATCATCATCATAACAGCAACAGCAACAGCAACAACAACAACAACAACAACAACAACAACAACAACAATAATAATAATAATAATAATAATAATAATAATATAAGAATTGTGGGTTCTGAATATCTTCAACAGAAGCCTTATATTGGTCATTCTGCAGTATGAATAATGATGAGGGCATTTTTGTAGAGAAATCCCCACTCTCCAGACAAGGAAACAACAGACACACCAGTAGAACCCAGCACAGAACCTTCTTGCTATGGCTTCCATCTGTTCATCCAGTAGTAATGATGTGCCTAGGGTTTGGGCTCATAGAGATACTCACTAGGGATACTGTTTCCCCATGAAAGACAACAGTGGGACTGGCAAAGATGCCTAAAACATTTTTCAATTCTTGATGAAACAGATTAAATGTTTCAATATTAAATTATATATAAGAGCAGATAAAAGGTACCCTTCACGTGTTCTGCCAGACATACAAATGACTTCTGTGATTCAAATGCCAGAGAATCAGAAATATTCCACTTACATTTTGGCTTTCCTCTTCCTTTTTGTCCACTGGCTTATCTGACTGAGATGCTGCTTTTCTCCTTAGGACAGAGTGAAAAGGGCTATAAATCAATTCCTTAGGAATATATTTACAACTTACAAATATGTTAATAACAACTTACAGATATGTTAATTCCTCCCACATAGTTGAAATTATCTGTACAAACAGTAATGTGTTCAGTAGTGTGCTGGAGCTGGCTCACACTGGCTTATGAGAGACGTTTTTAAAAAAAACTTTAGTGAGTTAGTTAAAAGCAGAGCTCAGCCTCAACGTCTACGTGCCAATCAATAGTTTTGTGTCTAGCAGCATGGCACGAGGGTGGCAATGTGACTGTCAGAACAGGTGGTTAAACATTGAGTCGTATGCCATTGGTAGTTTCTCTGGGTGACTTAGCCTGCAAGTCAACCAACTCCTTCCCGCCCTTCTAATACGTTTGAAATTGTGGGTAAGGAAAAAGAGGTACTGCTTTTTAAAGGTCACAATCACTAACCTTTTTGCCAATAGTTTATTCATTTCCTCCATAAGACCACCTCCTCCACTACTTGTCCGATTGGCATCACTCTTGGAAGCACCACTAGGACTAGAACCTCCAGATCCGTCCTCTGGCTTTTAAGACAGAAACCAACAATTGAGAGTCCACAAGCATTAAGAATTTAACTATCCAGACATCCATTCTTGCTGAAATTTTTAAAATCAAGGGAGACTAGGATGGCACCATTTCGGCCTTGTTCTGGCCTCATCAGCTAGCCACACCCTTACTGGGATTTGATATATATATGTAACATATTTTTTTGCTGAATTTGAAAATTAAGGGAGACTAGGATAGCCTTATTTTGGCCTCATCAGCTAGCCATACCCAATGGGACTTGAACCTGAAACGTTTGCCTTGTAAGGCAGAGAATTATCCTCTAGGCTACAGTATCCAATCCCTTCAGCTCTGTACCAGGAAAGGGTTACATATTTTTGTGTCGAATCACCCTGGTGTATTGAAGGAACATCACAGCTCCTTATTTGCCTCTCGGCCCAACCCAGGGCCATTTCCAAGGCAGTTAATTTTATTGATAGCCGACAATTCTATCTGTATGTGTCACATGTTTTTAGATTTCAAGATCCCAATTTTAAGCTAATAATAATAATAATAATAATAATAATTATTATTATTATTATTATTATTATTATTATTATTATTAATTAGATTTGTATGCCGCCCCTCTCCAAAGACTATAATGCTTCTATCACAGCCAAGAGCCTTACCCGTTGCACTCTTCTTAGTTTGGCACCAGCCAGAGCCGCTGCTAGTCCTGACACTGATCCGTCATCAATGCCCGAACCTCCACCACCTGCTGGCAATGGGGGAGGAGGAGGAGGTGCAGTTCCCGTAGGTGGAGGAGGAGGTGGAGGAGGAGGGGGTGGTCCACCAGATGATGTGGGTATTCCAGTGGCAGCAGAAGGGTGACCTGGTGGTAGGGCAGGACCTGAAACAAAGAATTGTAATTCAGGGACTGGGATACATGGCCTTGTTTGCTTTCTTTACTGACAGTTGCTTGGGCCAGTAAGAGCAGACAAAAAGAAAGCCATAAGAGAGAGTTTCTTAGATTATCAGAATCTCTCAAGTAATTTTATCACTGTGACACAAATCAAAGGGCTTGTTGGGAAATAACTTGGGTCTTCTCCCTTAGCTGGCATCTCTCTCCACCATATTTAGTCTCCAGTTGGATGCCTTATTTTAGGCTTAGGAATGCTACAACATATATCTATATAAGTTTTTTGTAACATTGGAAGGTATATATGAGGGTTGCCCAGAAAGTAATGCACCACATTTTTTTTTCTCAGCCTACAGTAATGGTACGAATGCAAAACTTTAGATATACATTATTTGAATTGTCAGGAGTGCGTGTATTAATTTTGTGTTTCTTCAGACAGGTAGAGTAGCTGCAGCAGTGTTTTGAAATGGCGTCTGTAAGTGATGTACCTTACAAGCAACGTGTCCTCATTGAATTTCTCACTGCGTAGAAAGAAACTGTTGGGAACATTCACAAACGTTTGTGGTTTATGGTTTATGGAGAATCTGCAGTCGACAGATGTATGGTTAGTCTCTGGGCACAGAGGGTGAGGGAGTGTAGAAGAAACATCATTCTTTCTTGTGTATAAGTTTCATTGTGTTCAATAAATAATTGTTGAAGAAAAATGTGGTGCTTTGCTTTCTTGGCAACCCTTGTACATGTAATTTGTTTGGTGAAGGTGAAGAAAAAATAAAAAACTCTTTGGAAAAAAGGAAAGCTACAACGGGAAGGGTATACACACACACACACACACACACACACACACACACATGGGGATTCATAAATCATATATCATTAGTTACCATATATGGGCATTATTTTCAGTCATGTTCTCTTCTGGTAATTTCACTACCATACAATATTTTTGAAAGCAAAACTGCAACAATAGCTTTGCTTCAATATTCCTATTCAAGACAGTGGGGAGAACTCTTTCCTAGCAATATAAACTTTTAATCCAAAAATCCCATCTCAAATCTTATACGAAGTTCCATACTGGAGTACAGCTGTCAACAGTAACATAACTCAATTCAGGTGACTTTTTAAGAGTTCTTTTAAATATTTCCAAATTGTGTTTCTAATTCTGTTATTCTTTTTGAAACCACATAATCTCTCCAAAAAGAAAAGCTTAGCTAAGTACAATTAAATCTTAGTTAAATACATATTTTCAAAGGAAAAGAAGTTTTACATGGTTCTTATGCAGACAAGTGGTTTAAACAGATGATTCAAAAAAATTATTGGTGCCGATTCCAATGATTTGTTATCCAGGAATATTATATTGGCATATTACTGTTTTAAACAAAGATAATGGAATAATAAGCAGCAAAGGCCAAAATTCAATATTACCCCTAAGCATTACAATAAATTATATATTTTAGCAGTTTACATTTAAGTGAATACAGAATTGATTTTTCTAAAATGAGATTAAATCCATTGCCATTAAATTTGATATATAATTTATATTTCAAAAGAACCCTCATCTCTCAAATACGTTGCTCCTGTAATGGTCACAGTGCCAAAGCTGCAGCATAAGTGATAATTGCAGTGGACCTTCATATAAACTAGTATTTCATTACACAGATAAGGAGAACAAATTGAGCAGCCCAATCATATCAAGGCGTAACACCAAACATACACACTTCTTTCCCAGTATTAATCAAGGACTTTTTCATAAGCCAGTAACCCTCAAAAGTTTTGAATGTTGTTCCTTCAGGAAAATTATTTTTGAGATACTGGCTAAATTATACTGACTATACTGGCTAAACTATCCACATCAAAATAATGGAGAGAAGAAAGATTTGTATAATGTTCCTAATCTCCCCCCCCCCCCCCCAATAAACTAGATTCAACGTATTTTCTAAAGAGAGAACCAGTTTTCTTGGAGTCTCTCTGTTTTACCATGACCATCTCAAAACAACATAGAAGCAACATATTAGATAAATATACTTCTGATCTGATCCAATAGGGATATTCTCATCTATATGTAAAATTTTATTCTATTGTATTAAGATGCAATCTGCATGATTTCAAATTTATATAGTCATTTGTTCTTCCTGTTACCAGATTAAAATTGTTTCCAGGTAACAAAGTATGTGATGTTTCTCTTTTTAAAGTTACAATATTAGAACACAAACACACAGGTTAATAGAAATATTGAGAAATAATCACTCCAATAGACTCATTGCAAGTACTCCTCTCTCTAGTCTAGAGTAAGTATTTATCACAATTAGGCTAATAAATAGACATTGACCTAGTCTTTATAGTTATCTTTTGATTAAACATTCTTTCTGTAGAGATCACAAGGCTAAACCTGAGGGAAAGGTCAAACATGTCATAAGTCATGAGTCCCTGCATCCACAAGAGATCTAAGTCCATCCCACCATGAATGCCACTCTTATCTCCTGCCCATTTCCTTGGACCATTAGTTGGTCAGATTCATGTACAGAGCGTAAATTAATTAGCAGCCAACATCAATCAAGCTAAGAAAGAATTAGGAGTTTTAAACTCAGAAGACTGTCCTTATAATGAATTGGGCAAATACTAGTGTATTAACAACTTATATTAAAAAAAAATTCCCAATTTTCAAAAGTGATATATAGAATTATATTTTATAAATATTTTAAACTTAAAATGAATTCAATATCAGGCTTTAACCAGCATATTCCCATAGTTAAGCCTGCTGTTCATCTAAAAAAGATATTAACAATTTCCAGTAAGTATCATAAAAAATTTATCATATGTCCAGTATATTTTGCAATAATATAAGGCTTAATGCTTGACAACAAAACAGCTGGCAAGAAAGAAAAGTGAGTATTTAAAACATGTTCCATTCCAGATTGAATTATCTTGCAGAGCTCTTGAGTTTTGTGATATTACCTTAACGTATGAAAAAATATCCATTCTGATTATTGCATTTCCCACAGTTTTTAAAAAAAAGAAATAATTATTTTGAGTAAGAATTATCTATTTGGCAATCAACCAACAATTCTCCCTTCTGCATAAACTTATTTTCTCCAAGTAGACTACCCATACTTTCATTTTATTAAGATTTCTTCTTGCTTCAATTTAGCTTTTTATAGTCATATAAATAACATATAATTTTAATCTATGTTTTGAAAACCATTTCTAAATTCAAAGCTATGGCAATATTTGAATTTGTAAAATATTCTTCACTTTCCTTTCCAAGATTCTCATAAAACAGGAGTTAACAGTACTGTATTCAGCGGTCACATTAAAAGTACAAGACACTACTTCACATATGACTTTGTGTTTTCAGAAAACTGAATACTCTATTTGCCTTTCAATGCTACAACACAAAGGGTCCATTCCAATTTCACTAATGGTTGTCTATAATGTGAGTATAACAAAAACTCAAAACTATTCTAGCAGAATCAGCATAGACAGCAATTTTTATCAGGGATGTGGAAACTTCTGATGGCCAGGATCAGCTGCATATAACAATTTGCTGGCAGCTTCTAAAGTGAGCAGGACCACATCCCAAATGTGTACGGGATTTGATTTGAGGTTTTCTTCCTTTCTTAAATTGTGCAAGTAACTTACAGTACAAGGCCTGTTTTTTTTTAAGCGCAAGCATGAGTAACTTACAGCACGCTTGCATGTGGCATCTAAAAATCTTTTGTGGACATCTGGAAATGGTCCCAATTGGGTCACTGAATCGCAATAATGCATTTGCCAAATAACTGTAGCAATAATTCCTATAATTCTGAAGCTTGAAACAAATAATAATGTATACCACAAAATAAACTTGGAATAGTGAAACACAGAAAGATTCCTACACCTTTGAAAAAACATCCTGGGGAAAGAAGGAAAATTTCTGCTCATGTTTATGATCAACTCTCCCCTCTTTGTTATACTGCTAGTGTCTTAATTTTTTTTAAAAAGGTGCATTTCTTTGCTAGCAAAAGATTGGTATAGCACAGACACCAATATATATAATACAAATATAATAATCTTGTCAGATTATTCAGTTATCAATCACAGATCTATCTTAACAAAAATTACTTCCTGGATTCTATCTTCAATTCTCCTTCATTGAAAATGTTTTGATTATTTAATAGGAATTAGGACACTAAGCCAGTAATTTCCCAACCCTGATGTATTTCACAGCAATCAGTTTCCACTGCTCGAATAGCATGGCCATTGCTGAACCTACAATTTCTCAATTGTAGAAAAGATTGCCTTAAACTACTCATGATTTTACATTACATCATTTACAGCATTCTCTGGATGGTAGTATATATAATGAATTCATTATAAGCACCTAATGGGCTACTAAAAGACAATGGAAAACCATTGAAGACTCTGGTACTTCTGTGTTTTGCTATATACATATATATATTTAAAACATCTATGTTAAAAAAGGAAATGCATCTACATACTTTCAAGTCAAATACTTACTCATGTGGGAAAAAGTAGATGAAGCCATGTAAGAAGGAGTCCTCTTGGACAAATTCATCTCAGAAAAAGCAGCATAATGGGGATGTAATGAAACAAAGTGTGACATAGATGGATACAGCTGGTGTGGAGAATGAGGCAACTGTTGGGAGGGCCAAGAAAAAGCCTGGATAAATGACCCAGGTGGGCTGGTCACAACAGGAAAATGTGAAATGGGCACTGCTTCTAAATAGGAGAAAAAAGATGGATCTTTTCTCTTTGGCTGCGTCCTAGAGGAGCTTAGAGGAATCTGGGTAACTAAACAATCTTCACGTCGGCCATTTAGACCTGACTGAGGTACATTTGCTGAGGCATCTTGGACCGCTGCATCTGTAGGCCCCTGGAGTCTGCCATTCTGGGCAGAAATCACCGGAAGGACTACTGGAATATGGGGCTGCAGGATCAGCCCCTTCTGTATAGGGGATGTAAAGGTCAGAGGAGGAGGAGAAGCAGCCTGAGGAGAATATGACACGGAAGAACATCTTACGGACTGATGAGGGGAAGCAGAGGCCAGAGGTGGAGATAAAGAGATTTCCTTGGTGCTTCGTGCAACAGTTCTGTAACCTGGCCAAGTGGGTGGGAAGGAAGGGCCAGGAGATGGTGGGAATTCAGAAGGAGAATACTGATGGCTATGCAGAGGGGATTCCCGGACCCTATGAGCTGATCTGAAAGAGGCCTTGCTAGCAGATTCAGGGAGAGCAGATGCTGATGAGACTGCTTTGGCGTAAGGAGGAGGAGGAGGAACAACTGCACCAGTGGAAGTAGAAGCATTGTAGTTACTGTAGTCGGGAGGAGGAGACTGGCAGTGAAAAGGGGAGGAAGACACTTTAATCTGAATGCTGGAGACTATAAAGAACAGAAAAGGGAAAAAGAATAATATGGGTTGGCACTGAGGAATGACAGAAAGCATCATGGTTAGAAGACAGGGGGGAAAGGGGATGAAACAAAAAAATAAATCAAAATGATCCCAATGCTTAATAGTTTAAAAGATTAGTGAAGATACAGGTATCATGGTTATTCGGAGGAAACTAGAAAAGCTGCTGATTTTTTTTAGTTTAGAGCGAACAGAAGCCACAACACCGGACTGCCTTGTGATTAGCAGACTTTTAAATTTACAGCCAATTTCATTAAAGTCCCACTTTAAAGAACCTACCTGTCTAACATATACTCTTATGTACCAAACTTGTTTCTATTTGTTGCATTCACATACCACTTCTTTATATTGTGCTTCCTTCCTTATATTGTACTTTTGTTTGATTTATAGGGTGATCTATATGATCTTTTCCCAATATTAATTCCATCCACATCTGTTTTGCAGTAGTATTGCTAAAGTACCCAATGAAGTTGATTAGGCTAAAACAATTATTAACATACTCTTCTTTGCTCCAGATCCCAAACCTTCCTGCTGTTATTTACTAGGGGCCACAATGGTTGGAGATTCTGGCACCTATTTCACACATACCTGATACCTCTATGGGAAAGACTACCCTCCGATCTCAGTGATAGAATTCTATGCCCCGTGTGGATTATCCTTTAACTACAGATGATATCCCTTCTGTTCAGAGAAGCAGTAATCCACAAACAATTATGATTAGGCACACTACAAATCATGCTGCACCCATTAAAGTTCTTTTGCATGCTGTTCAATTTTGGGGCAACTTTATCTGTGTAATTGCCACATCTATACACATACAGTAATCCCTCGCTACTTCGTCGTTCAGCTTTTGCGGATTCACTACTTCACGGGTTTTCAAAGGGGGCTTAAATCCATTAAATCCATTGAAAATTTTAAATCCATTAAAAATTCATAAAATTCTTCTACAGTACTACTGTACTCCATTAAAGAAACTGGTAGGATATCACATGTAGTTCCAGCTGAGAAACATTGTAGAATGACTGTTTAATGCAAAGGGTGGGTTTTAAAGTCAAAGTACTCATTAAATGCATAAAAAATATCTTTCCTCTACTTCACGGAAATTCGTTTTTCACGGGTGGTATTGGAACGCATCCACCACGGAAAAACGAGGGATTACTGTATTTCAATAACAAATCTATTGCAGAAACCAATTACATGAGGACTATAATGTATAGCTGACTAATCTCAGTCAGTTCCCATACTGAAGAAGTATCTCTATAGAGAGTGAATATACTTTTATTCTTTCCATAAGATTTCCCAAATTATATGACTATGGGAGCGTGGACAATATGGAAGACCCGTTGTACCTACCTGAACGGTCTTCTCGATGCACTGGAAGGAGAGTCCAACATGGGTAATAAACCAATCCTATTGGTAGAGACTGAGTTATAATTAGCATAAAATTAGCTACCGCCCCCTTACTGCTCCCATGAGCCCCAGTTTTAAAAACGAGGAAAAGGTGTAAGAGGATAACCAAATTTTATTAATACAATTAACTGTAACTTCCCATCTCCGACGTCTCTGAACTTCAACTAGTCGGGTGGGTTTGGACTCTCCTTCCAGTGCATCGAGAAGACCGTTCAGGTAGGTACAACGGGTCTTCTCCACTGCATCTGGAAGGAGAGTCCAACATGGGATATACCAAAGATTTACTGCCCATGGGAGGGAGAAGGTCTGGACTGGGACGTTGGAGATGCACACACTTTCTGTAGCACCCGTCTACCAAACGCTGCCTCAGCAGACGCAAATGAGTCCAACTTGTAGTGCTTAATAAATGTCGTAGGTGCCGCCCAGGTAGCAGCTCTGCAAATGTCCTCTATAGAGGCCTGTGTCGTCCAGGCCGCTGATGTGGCTGCACTTCTGGTTGAATGAGCTGTTAAGCCCTGCGGAGGATCGTGACCTCCCGCTCTGTAGGCTTCCATGATGCATTCCTTTAGCCAACGGCTTATCGATTTGGAAGATAGTCCAAGTCCCATCCTGTGTTGTGCAAAGGAAACAAACAAAGTTTCTGACTTCCTGAATTCTGCAGTTCTCCTGATATAAATCTTTATAGCTCGCCGTACATCGACCTTATGCATCTTAATTCGGATGGATGGTCTCCATGTGCGCAGAAGTCCGGTAATATAAGTTCCTGTTTCCTGTGAAACAGAGTATTCACCTTGGGAACAAACGACGGATCCAAGAGGAGCACCACTCTGTCCGGGTAAAATATACATAAGTCCGGTCTCACTGAGAGTGCTGAAATCTCTGACACCCTGCGTGCCGATGTGACCGCTACTAAGAAGGCTGTCTTCAAGGAAAGGAGCCTAAGTGGAATTGATCTCAAAGGCTCAAAAGGTGGTTTTGTCAAGGCCTTGAGTACGAGTGATAGGTCCCAAGAGGGAAATCTGCGTACCGGTGGTGTATGTGAGTTTGAGGCTCCCCGTATAAAGTCTCTTACCCACGCATGGTGAGCTAGCGAACGGGCTTCTGGTATTTGAATCATGGTAGACAGTGCTGCCACCTGTCTCCTCAACGTGTTAGGGGCTAGACCCCGGTCTATTCCTGCTTGCAGGAATTCCAGCACCGTAATTACCGATGCTCCCGTGGGATTCCTGCCCTCCTTGTCACAAAAGGTGCAGAAGGCCGCCCAAGTGGCCTGGTATATCCTGGAGGTCGAGGGACGTCGAGCAGCCTGAATGGTATCGATGACCTTCTCCGGCAGATCTTGATGTCTCAATCTGTGCCTTTCAAGTGCCAGACGGTTAGTTGTAGCCACTGAGGATCCGGGTGTAACAGGTTCCCCTGGCTGAGACTGATGATGTTGTCTGGCATCCTCCACGGCGGTTCTAATGACAGAGCCATCAGGTCGGCAAACCACGGCCGACGTGGCCAGTGTGGCGCCACCATCAGGACCTCTGCCCTTTCCTGGAGAATCTTTTCTATGACCCTTGGTATCAGGTTCACTGGGGGAAATGCGTATAGTAGTCCTGTCGGCCAAGCTGACCGTAGGGCATTGACCCCTTCTGATCTCGGTTCCGGGAAACGTGAATAGAACCTTGGGGTCTGCGCATTTCGGTGAGTGGCGAACAGGTCCACAGATGGAGTCCCAAACCTTTGCGATATCTGTTGAAAAAGGGCCGGATCCAGCCTCCACTCTGATGGGTCTAGTGTAGCCCTGCTGAGCCAGTCCGCCTGGGTGTTGGTGGTCCCGGCTATGTGCTCTGCGGACAAGGACGCTAGGTGAAGTTCGGCCCAATTGAAAAGTTTCGCCGTCTCGTCCATGAGGCGGCGCGACCTGGTACCCCCTTGATGGTTCAAGTGGGCTCTGGTCGCCACATTGTCCGTAAGCACTAGTATGTGTTTGTCCTGGACAATAGTTTGGAAGGCTTGGAGCGCCAGGAAGACCGCTCTGAGTTCGAGGAAGTTGATGTTTATAGGTGTCAATTCCTCTACCGACCACTTGCCTTGCGCCATGTGGGGGCCGATGTGAGCTCCCCAACCGTAAAGGCTGGCATCTGTAGTGAGGATCATCTTGTCTTGTGTTTGAAAGGAGGAACCTCTGAGTAATGCGGTTGATGTCCACCACCTCAGGGAAACCCTGACTTGTTGTGGTATACGTGTCTGCCGGTGTGAGTGACTCACCTTGGCCCTTTGCGCCGGTAGTAGAAACCACTGTAGGTCTCGGATATGGTGTCTGGCCCAAGGTACAATCCCTATAGTCGAGACTAGGGTTCCCAACACCTTTGACAACAGTGACATGGGAACCCGTCGGCTTTGGTTGAGTTCGGCCATCAACCGTCGTATATTTGCGATTCTTTCTGGGGAGAGTGAGACTGAGCTCGCCAAGGTGTCTATGACCGCTCCCAGATGTAAAAGGTTGGTATTGGGGACCAATTGGCTCTTTTCCAGATTGATGGTAAAGCCATGATCCTCCAAAGTTCGTATGGTCAGGTTCAGGTCCTTGGTTGCCTGCGCTGGCGACCTGGACAGTATGATGATATCGTCCAGGTACGCCATCAGTCTGATGGATTGAGATCGCAGGTGCGCCGTCAGGGCGTCCAGGAGCTTGGTAAAAGTCCGTGGGGCTGACGAAAGGCCAAATGGCATGGCTTTGTATTGGAAGTGCATCCCTTCTGAACAAAACCGTAGGTACTTCCGGTGTGCTGTGTGTATGGGGACGTGAAGGTACGCTTCCTTTAAGTCGATAGACGTTAGCAGGTCGTGTGATCTGATGGAGTTCAAAATAGTTTGCAGCGAATGCATGCGAAATCGCCGGTACTTTATGAAGAGGTTGAGTTGTTTTAGGTTGAGAATCAACCTGCAGCCTCCCGAGGCTTTGGGGACAATGAAGATTCTTGAGTAAAATCCTTTCCCCTGCTCGTGTTGTGGAACCGGTTCTATTGCTTGAATCTCCAGCAAATGAGCGATCTCGTTTTGTAGCTGCTGCTTGTCTTGCGGTTTCCTGATTTGTGGGCAGTGTATAAACCGGCTGGGGGGTAAGCCCACAAATTCCAGGCATAGTCCCCCTGCCACCGTGGCCCTGACCCATTGGTCTGTGGTGGTGGCGTACCAAGAGGCGTGGAAGTGCTGGAGCTTCCCGCCGAGAGGAAACTGGGTGGCAGAGTCACTTTGAGCGGCGGAAGCCCCTCTGGTTATTCCCTCGAAAGGGCCGTCTCGAACCCTGGTAGCCTCTGGATCGATCTTGGAATGACCCCCGGTCGCTTCTGAAGGTTTGGTTGGAGTACTGACCCTGTGTGTACGGTCTCTGACTCTGGCCTGCTCCTGCAGTGTTGTCCCAGCGGGGCGCTTGCGCCTTGAATATGGCGCTGACCTCCGGTCTTGCCGCCTGCCTGCTCTGGGTAGGACCTTCCTCTTGTCCTTGTCCTCTATGAGGACCTTGTCCAGAATATCTCCAAAGAGCATAGATCCCTGAAATGGGGCTGATGCCAGTCTCCATTTGGACTTCAGATCGGCAGGCCAATGACGGAGCCACAGGAGACGGCGGGCCGCAAGTGAGGTGGCCATGCCCCTGCTGGAAAACTTTGCAGCGTGCAACGTGGCATCTGCGGAGAATTCCGCCGCGGCTCGCAGTTTAGCTAGATCCTGGCGTAGTCTGCCGTCCTCTGGTCCCATGCGAGATTGCATCTCTTGTATCCACCGGAGGGAAGCTCTGTTGATAAACGAAGCGGCCGCTGCTGCCCTGAATCCCCATCCCGCCATCTGGTGTCCCTTTTTCAGGAGTATCTCTGCCTTCCGGTCCTCCGGTTTTAGGCTCTCTCCTGTTTCGGAGGGCACCAGGGCGCTGGAGACCAAAGTCACTACCGGTTGGTCGATGGGCGGGAACTCCAGGAGTTTCTCCACTTCCTCGTCGAACGTGTAAAATCGACGTTCCAGATTGGATGGGCCTTGAGCCGCCGCTGGGTATTGCCAAGGGCGCTTGGATCCTTGCAGAAAAATATTTGATGCCGGGAAATGCTCAGACTCAGGCTGGGATTCCTGTAGTAAGGCATCCGGGGTCTTTTCTGGATCCTCCGGTGTCTTGGTTGTACCTGGTAGGTTCATTACCTGTTTAGCCTTAAACAACAGAGTCCTGAACAAGGCTGGCTTAAACAGGCCTACCGGTTGGGGTTGTTCGGGAGTTGTTTCATCCTCAGAGAGCTCATACTCCCTATCGCTGTCCTCTCCCATAAGTGGTTCCTCAGATAAGGACCCCAAGCCTGAGGGGGGCGGTGCTGACCAGACCTGTCCTGGTTGAGATGGTTGCTGAGCATATCTGTTGGCCCCGGCTGTTATGCCCTGGGAATAGACGTTTGCAATAAGGTCCTGCAAGTCTGGTGGCATGTCCTGCCAGGTGCTTGCCTGTGCCCTCAGTCCCGCCGCTGTGGGGGTGAATGTGGCTGTTGGGCCCATGGAACTCCTTCCAGTCTGGCTAGCTGACCCTGGTCTGTTCCATGAGGGGCCTGGGGAAGACATGGTGTGAGGCAATATAGCTGAGTGCCTATCTGGTGACCAGTCCCCTTCAGGTAGGCCAAAGCTGAGCGTGGTGGCTTGCTCTGGTGTTGCTTGCCTCTGGCCCAGTGGCACCGTAGATGGGGAGGCCTGTAAGGCTGCCTCCAGCTTCTTCTCCAGGGCCTTAATGCGTTTTTCGGCCTCCCTTATGGATGAGGCCGAAGCAGAGGCTTGTGAAGTTTTAGACTTCTCTTTAGCCTTTCCCTTGGGCTTTTCTTTAGCCATAGTAGGGGAGGTAGCCCTCTCGGTTCCCACTTGTTCTTCCATGTACTCACAGTAGTAGTAACTGAAGAATCCTTTGGGCCTGCAAGCTCGTGGCACAATAATTTTGCTGGCTCAGAGTAAAGAAGAAAAATGGCCACCGTCTTTCTGGCCAACTGCACATGCGCACTGGGCATATAGCCTCTTCGCGCCCACCAGCTGTCGGAGGACTTCCGGTTACCGCTCTTTGGGTTGCTCAAGTAGCAACCAAGATGGCGGCCCCCATGCCTTTCGCGGCTTTTTCTCCCCTTCCGGGGGGGGGCGTGGGGGGGAGCGCTGCGGCTTCCAGCCCCCAATGTGGCCATAGCAGCCTTCCGCTGCTTCTCCGGTGATCTCGGCACCGATCCCGGCCATCCGAGCGCGCTCTGCTCGCCCTGCGGCTTCCTAGCTGGTGGCGGCGGCGGCGGCGGCTTGTTCGGCGGCCGCCGAACAGCTGAGAGGCGCAGCTCCGCTCTCTGCTGGGAGCCTCGCTACAGCGCCTTCAGGCTACCCAGTGGAGGGGGCGGACCCCTCCACCTTCAGCCGACAGCCCTGGTCTGACCACGGAGGTCAGGGACCCCAGGCTGGGTGCTCCTCTACGGGGTGTTCCCACGGAGGGAATACAAAACCCCTAAGGAGGATCGTTGGGGGTGCTGCCCACGGAGGGCAGAGACCCCTTCTCCTGTTCATCTGTCTTCTGTGTTCCTTCTTCCTGAAAGACAAAGCACAAGATTAAACAGGTCAATTTCTATCAATTTATTACACTTTCAATATTACATATATGTAAAAATTTTAATAAAAAACAATAAAACTCCTCAGGAGTAAAACTCAGTATGTCTCTACTCTTAGACTGAGTTTTTAAAACTGGGGCTCATGGGAGCAGTAAGGGGGCGGTAGCTAATTTTATGCTAATTATAACTCAGTCTCTACAATAGGATTGGTTTATTACCCATGTTGGACTCTCCTTCCAGATGCAGTGGAGAAAGCAGCAGACTGGTACAGTCATAGAAAAATTAATTTTCAATTTAGAGCAACCTATTATTTTGTGAGAAAGACAAAATACGATAACATTATATAAAATTAAGAGTATTTTCAGACATACAAAATTAAGAATCTTGGAGTATAAACTGAACTCTCTCTTGTTATTTGTGCTATGTTTCTATCCAATAAAGATATGCTAGAATATGAGATTGTAATCATTATGAGCTTTCTATTTTCACTGGGGTTAATTTCAAGCAAAATGGATTTAATTCCTACCAGTAAAAACACCCTAATGAAAATTAGAAAGAATAATTAAAAAACACTACATACTGCATTGCATTTCAATGCAAAAACATCCCTGTGTGCATTATGTATGAACTTTAGTAACTGAAACCACCGAATAATTGTAGCAACAGACAAGAAGCCAAACTTTTTCAATAAAAGCATAAGGAACAGCCAGAAGTTAATAGGAAAAATCAGGCGGAGGAGGGAAGTAGTCTCACTTGACTTCCAAAAGTATGATACATGCCTGTGGTAGAAGTTCTTCTTTCCAGGGATTCTTGGCGTTGCTGCTGCTGCTGTTCCATTGCTTGCCTATAATAAAAGTGTTTAAAAAGATTTAGGGAATCTAATAAGATATTAACGGAGGATAAAGTATTAAAACAAGACAACAATTACAACAGAGTGTAATACACACACACACACACACCTCTTCCCTTGTACAAGCTGAGATAGAAAGAGAGCCTGTGGTCTAGAGGTTAAAACTACTACTTTGAAAGGCAGAGTCTGCAGGTCCCAAATACCTGATAAGGGAATGGCTAGCTGATGAGCATAATAAGCTTGAAATAGATCTATACTTCCTTTTCATTTATCAGCAAAAACATGTGGCACAATATGTATATACAGTATATATATATATGTGGCACATCTACTCAAAAAAAAATCACTGATATATGTGTGTGTGTGTGTGTGTGTGTGTATGTATGTATGTGTGTGTGTGGATACTGTAGCCTAGAGGATAATTCTCTGCCTTACAAGGCAAATGTTGCAGGTTCAAGTCCCAGTGGGTATGGCTAGCTGATGAGGCCAAAATAAGGCCGAAATAGATCTATCCTAGTCTCCCTTAATTTTCAAATTCAGCTTAAACATGTGACATATATATATATATATATATATATATATATATATATATATATATATATATATATATTTGTTTTCGTAAATTTTCACGGGTATATGTATGTAGATTGTTCTGAGTTCGGGTTTTGCCCTGTGTAATGTTTTGCATGTCTATGCGACGTTTCGGTGAAATCACATTCACCATCATCAGGCTGGAGTTCCAATCTTTGTGTTTTTGCAAATGAATATGAGCAACTGACATTTCTTCTTAGCATGTAGTGTGGGGGTGGAGATTTGCTTTGAATGTAGCAAATAGATTGGGTGACTATGCTTCCGTGATCTGATTGGTTGGTGTAATCATGGTTATAGAAGGAATGGCATGAAGATTATGAAGTGTTTTGTTTAAGTCTGATTTCCAAATATAAAATTCTAAAATCATAATAATTAAAGGATTGACATATTGATTATAATGAAGTGTTTATTTTGTTTAAGGCTGGTTTCCAAATCTCTGGCAGGCGCGAGGTATCATCCCTTTTATTTAAACAAAAGGACCTCTTTTCAATTTCAATAGCTTCTAGAGAGATTCTTTTATATAAATTCTCTGTTTTGTGGAGTAATTTAGTTTTTTCAAAGTCAATTTCGTGCCCTGTTTTTTAATGTGCTGGACAAGGGAGGAGGTCTTCTCCTGTTTCTTGACTGCATTCATATGTTCTGCCATGCGCTGGCTCACTCTTCGGTTAGTTTGTCCAATGTATGTGGCTGCACATGTTTTGCAAGGGATTTCATAGATACCTTGGTATTCTAATTGGATTTTATCTTTGGGGCTCCTTAGGATATTAGATATTTTTTGGTTAGTGCAAAATGAGGTTTTGATGTTATGTTTTTGTAGAATTTTACTAATTTTATCCGTGGTGCCTTTGATGTAAGGAAGGATGGTGGTGCCATTGTCCTGTTCTTGATCTTGTTTTTTGGGGGGTGTCTCTTTATTGATTAGGTTTGTTATTGTTTTCTCTTTGAATCCATTAGAAATTAG
The DNA here is from genome assembly GCF_031021105.1 of Erythrolamprus reginae. Lineage (NCBI taxonomy): Eukaryota > Metazoa > Chordata > Lepidosauria > Squamata > Dipsadidae > Erythrolamprus > Erythrolamprus reginae. Next base: position 51,546,917 of record NC_091950.1, read on the forward strand.
TACATCTTTGAGTTTGTTCAATTCAGTTTTTAAGTGCTCATGGTCAGCTAAGCGTTTGGTTCTGGTGATGAGAGTTTTGGCCACTGAGGTGATTTGTGCGGGGTGGTGGTGTGAGTGTGCATTTAGATAACGGTTGGTATGGGTTTTCTTTTGGTAGATAGTATGTCCTAGGCTGCCATTGGGTTTTTTATAGACCAGTACATCTAGAAAGGGAAGTTGATCATTGATTTCTGTTTCCATAGTAAACTGTATTTTGGGGTGTAGGCTGTTGAGATGAGTGAGGAAATTGTCTAGTTTTTCTTTACCATGTGGCCAAATTACAAAGGTATCATCAACATATCTCAGCCAAAGTTTGGGTTTGTATTTGGCTTGCTCTAAAGCATTATTTTCGAAATATTCCATATAGAGGTTGGCTATGACAGGTGATAGAGGTGATCCCATGGGGGCTCCCTCTATTTGTTTATATCTTTGTTCATTATAGATGAAGTATGTATTGGTCAGGCAGTGGTTGGTAAGGTCTAGGATATATTTGGGGGGTTTGTGTTTGTCTTGGATAGCTGTCAAGGCTTCTGTAATAGGTATTTGTGTGAACAGGGACACGACATCGAAACTTACAAGTAGGTCATCGGGTTGTAGGTTTTGTTTTTTAATTATTTGTATAAAGTGGGATGAATTTTGAACATATGAGGTAATAGTTTCTGTATATGGTTGAAGGTATTTGGCTAAAAATTTGGCAAGGTTTTGTAGAGGGGAGCCTATAGAACTGACTATTGGCCTGAGAGGTATTCCTTCTTTGTGTATTTTTGGAAGGCCATAGAGTTTTGGACATATGGAAGATTTTTCTCTGGGGATGATTTTTTGCTGGATTTCTTCGCTGATGGGAGAGGCCTTGATTTTAGATTTGGTGGTTTTTTCTAGGTAGGTGGTAGGATCTGTGCTTAGGAGTTTGTAGGCTGGGTTTTTTAGTAGATTTGTCATTTTTTCCTTGTATTCTGCTGTGTTCATTACTATAGTGGAGTTTCCTTTATCAGCTGGGAGAATTATTATATCCTGGTTTTTCTTTAGATTGATAAGCAACATACAGCAGGAAGAAAGAGAGGCACTTATCAATCTAAAGAAAAACCAGGATATAATAATTCTCCCAGCTGATAAAGGAAACTCCACTATAGTAATGAACACAGCAGAATACAAGGAAAAAATGACAAATCTACTAAAAAACCCAGCCTACAAACTCCTAAGCACAGATCCTACCACCTACCTAGAAAAAACCACCAAATCTAAAATCAAGGCCTCTCCCATCAGCGAAGAAATCCAGCAAAAAATCATCCCCAGAGAAAAATCTTCCATATGTCCAAAACTCTATGGCCTTCCAAAAATACACAAAGAAGGAATACCTCTCAGGCCAATAGTCAGTTCTATAGGCTCCCCTCTACAAAACCTTGCCAAATTTTTAGCCAAATACCTTCAACCATATACAGAAACTATTACCTCATATGTTCAAAATTCATCCCACTTTATACAAATAATTAAAAAACAAAACCTACAACCCGATGACCTACTTGTAAGTTTCGATGTCGTGTCCCTGTTCACACAAATACCTATTACAGAAGCCTTGACAGCTATCCAAGACAAACACAAACCCCCCAAATATATCCTAGACCTTACCAACCACTGCCTGACCAATACATACTTCATCTATAATGAACAAAGATATAAACAAATAGAGGGAGCCCCCATGGGATCACCTCTATCACCTGTCATAGCCAACCTCTATATGGAATATTTCGAAAATAATGCTTTAGAGCAAGCCAAATACAAACCCAAACTTTGGCTGAGATATGTTGATGATACCTTTGTAATTTGGCCACATGGTAAAGAAAAACTAGACAATTTCCTCACTCATCTCAACAGCCTACACCCCAAAATACAGTTTACTATGGAAACAGAAATCAATGATCAACTTCCCTTTCTAGATGTACTGGTCTAAAAAAAACCCAATGGCAGCCTAGGACATACTATCTACCAAAAGAAAACCCATACCAACCGTTATCTAAATGCACACTCACACCACCACCCCGCACAAATCACCTCAGTGGCCAAAACTCTCATCACCAGAACCAAACGCTTAGCTGACCATGAGCACTTAAAAACTGAATTGAACAAACTCAAAGATGTACTAATTTCTAATGGATTCAAAGAGAAAACAATAACAAACCTAATCAATAAAGAGACACCCCCCAAAAAACAAGATCAAGAACAGGACAATGGCACCACCATCCTTCCTTACATCAAAGGCACCACGGATAAAATTAGTAAAATTCTACAAAAACATAACATCAAAACCTCATTTTGCACTAACCAAAAAATATCTAATATCCTAAGGAGCCCCAAAGATAAAATCCAATTAGAATACCAAGGTATCTATGAAATCCCTTGCAAAACATGTGCAGCCACATACATTGGACAAACTAACCGAAGAGTGAGCCAGCGCATGGCAGAACATATGAATGCAGTCAAGAAACAGGAGAAGACCTCCTCCCTTGTCCAGCACATTAAAAAAACAGGGCACGAAATTGACTTTGAAAAAACTAAATTACTCCACAAAACAGAGAATTTATATAAAAGAATCTCTCTAGAAGCTATTGAAATTGAAAAGAGGTCCTTTTGTTTAAATAAAAGGGATGATACCTCGCGCCTGCCAGAGATTTGGAAACCAGCCTTAAACAAAATAAACACTTCATTATAATCAATATGTCAATCCTTTAATTATTATGATTTTAGAATTTTATATTTGGAAATCAGACTTAAACAAAACACTTCATAATCTTCATGCCATTCCTTCTATAACCATGATTACACCAACCAATCAGATCACGGAAGCATAGTCACCCAATCTATTTGCTACATTCAAAGCAAATCTCCACCCCCACACTACATGCTAAGAAGAAATGTCAGTTGCTCATATTCATTTGCAAAAACACAAAGATTGGAACTCCAGCCTGATGATGGTGAATGTGATTTCACCGAAACGTCGCATAGACATGCAAAACATTACACAGGGCAAAACCCGAACTCAGAACAATCTACATATATATATATATATATATATATATATATATATATATATATATATATATATATATATATATAAAGAATAGTCCTAAAAATGCGAGTTCCAGGTACATACGTGAATGATGAGGCAGCAGCCATCTCGATCACCGGAACATAGAAACTTTAATAAAACCACTTAGCTTTCGTTAGCGTGCTGCTAACTTTGTCAGAGTTTTTAAAAACTCTGACGAAGTTAGCAGCACGCTAACGAAAGCTAAGTGGTTTTATTAAAGTTTCTATGTTCCGGTGATCGAGATGGCTGCTGCCTCATCATTTATATATATATATATATATATATATATATATATATATATATATATATATATATATATATATATGACATGTTTTTTTTATACACATACATACATAGATACATACATACACACACACACACACACACACATACACATATATATATGGGTGATTTTTTGTTGAGTAGATGTGCCACATATATATATATATACTGTATATACATATTGTGCCACATGTTTTTGCTGATAAATGAAAAGGAAGGAAGACTAGTATAGATCTATTTCAAGTATATATATATGAAGGTCTTGGTATGTTCGGGTTTCTTCCCATGTAGGTCTCAGAGATTTCTGGCAAAGTTTCAACGAGGTCCCACTCGTCATCTTCAGGCTGATGCTTTTGTCCTTGTGCTAGGGCGAACACAGCAAGACCTGAGGTGCCTTCCCTCTATAAATACTGGTGGGTGGGTGTGGAAGTATTTATAGAGGGAAGGCAGCTCAGGTCTCGCTGTGTTCGCCCTAGCACAAGGACTAAAGCATCAGCCTGAAGATGACGAGTGGGACCTCATTGAAACGTTGCCAGAAATCTCTGAAACCTACATGGGAAGAAACCCAAATATACCAAGACCTTCATACCTGTACCCTTGAAAATTACGAACTCACACACACACACACACACACACACACACACACACACACACGTCACATGTTTTTTTTGCTGAATTTGAAAATTAAGGGAGACTAGGATAGATCTATTTTGGCCTTATTTTGGCATCATCAGCTAGCCATACCCACTTGGACTTGAACCTGCAACATTTGCCTTGTAAGGCAGAGAATTATCCTCTAGGCTACAGTATCCAATCCCTTTATATACATATATACATATATGTCAAATGTTTTTTTAGCTGGAATTTTAAAATTAAGGGAGACTAGGATGGTCCCATTTCGGCCTTGTTCTGGCCTCATCAGCTAGCCACACCCTTCCTTACTGGGATTCGATCTGGCAGCCTCTGCCTTGTAAGCCTCTGCCTTTGACACATACAGAATATAGTTGTCGGCTATAAATAAATTAACTGCCTTGAAATGGTCCTGGGTTGGGCCTAGCGGCAAAAAGGAGCTGTGACGTTCCTTCTATATACCAGGGTGATCCGACATAAAAACAAAAAAACCCCCCAAAAAACCATATACATATATATATACACATGAAGTATGAAGGTCTTGACATATTCGGGAGCACAGTTGTATTCGCCCTACTATTTCGGCCTTGTCATATATATATATATTCAAATTCAAAATAGATATAACACAGATACAAAACAGTATGGATTCCAGACAGAACATCAAGAATTAAATGAGATAATGCTAACAGAACTATAAACTAATTAGTAAAATATATAAACTCTTGCTACAATATATAACTATGGTTAGATGAGCACAAAACATAGGTTATAATACTGAATTGGCAAAATGGGAAAAATGTTGCAAAGTAATTTAAGATTGACAGTATAAATGGTGGAAATGCTGGAAATGACAGAAAGCATATGGTACATATTATCATCAATACCAAAATTGAAAAATTGAATAAAATCAATGGTGGACATGTGAGGAAGCTAAAGAATTTTGGACCAAGATTAGAAACATAATAGAAGAAATAACAAAATAACATATTGATTGGAAACCGGAAACTTTTTTATTAGGAATTACACACACTCACTCACAAAATTCTATATAATAAAAATAATGGTTTATAAATAAATGTAAATAGAAACTGAAGATTGAATATGTACTAAAGCAATCCATTAAAAAGTTACCTGAAATATGATAAACAGTAGGTCAGAAATTAGAAATATATGCAGGAAATGGAAATCAAAATGAATCATAAATGTATTAAAATATTTAGATTATATGATATGTATGTAAAAGATTTTAGATTGATTTTGAGCTATAACTCAAATAGGAACTGTGCTTCCTATCGATATATGTTTGTATGTTATATAAATGTCTTTGTGTATATAATAAAAACATGGGGGGGAAAGTGTTTAAATACAATCCAGCTTTGGTTCCCCAAATGCATTTGAGAATCCGCTTAACATAAGGAGGATCCAGTTGGGGATTTAAAAAATAATCTCTGTGTAGTCATTGGACAATAAAGAACATTCTATTCAATGTTCCAGCTCAAACAAAGCCAGACTTCTAAAAAAATATTAGTTATCCCAAGAAGAAAGCAGCGCATCCTGCACAAGCCACGCCCACATTGTGGTAGTAAACTTTTTGGTAGCCATTCATTGGGTAGAGGTACCACTGTATCATCTCTGCCCAGCAAAAGTCACTTCAGAAAGAGTGTGTACACAGTATATGTATGCATGCATGCATGCATGCATCTATCTATCTATCTATCTATCTATCTATCTATCTATCTATCTATCGATCTATTGATCGATCGATCTCTGGAACCGCCTGCTACCGCACGAATCCCAGAGACCAATAAGGTCCCACAGAGTTGGCCTTCTCCGGGTCCCGTCGACCAAACAGTGTCGTTTGGCGGGCCCCAGGGTAAGAGCCTTCTCTGTGGCAGCTCCAGCCCTCTGGAATCAACTCCCCCCGGAGATTAGAACTGCCCCCACACTCCTTGTCTTTCGTAAATTACTCAAGTCCCATCTATACCGCCAGGCATGGGGGAGTTGAGACACCTTTCCCCCAGGTTTTTTTATATTTATGTTTGGGTATGTATATGTTGTTTGCTTTTTTTAAATATGATAGGGTTTTATGTGCTTTTTAATATTAGATTTGTTTTCGCTGGAATATTGTTTTTATTATTGTTGTGAGCCACCCCGAGTCTTCGGAGAGGGGCGGCATACAAATCTAATAAATAAATAAATGAAAATAAATAAATATTTTTTAGATTTGTATGCCGCCCCCCTCCGTAGACTCGGGGCGGCTCACAGCAATAATAAAACAATGTACAACAAATCTAATAATTTAATAAAAAACACTAAAAACCCCATTATTAAAAGCAAACATACACACAAACATACCATGCAAAAACTCCATAGGCATGGTGGAGATGTTTTAATTCCCCTATGCCTGATGGCAGAGGTGGGTTTTAAGGAGTTTATGAAAGGCAAGGAGGGTGGGGGCAGTTCTAATCTCCGGGGGTAACTGGTTCCAGAGGGTCGGGGCCGCCTCATAGAAGGCTCTTCCCCTGAGTCCCGCCAGCCGACATTATTTAGTCGACGAGACCTGGAGAAGGCCAACTCTGTGGGACCTAATCGGTGGCTGGAATTTGTGCGGCAAAAGGTGGTCCTGGAGATATTCTGGTCCGATGCCATGAAGGGCTTTATAGGTCATAACCAACACTTTGAATTGTGACCCAAAACTGATCAGCAACCAATGCAGACTGCGGAGTGTTGGTGTAACATGGGCATACCTAGGGTATGCACGATATGAAGTTTCTTTTCAAAGGTAGCCCCATGTAGAGAGCATTACAGTAGTCAAACCTCGAGGTGATGAGGGCATGAGTGACTATGAGTCCCGGGCCAGATAGGGCCACAACGGGTGCATCAGGCGAACCTGGGCAAACGTCCCCTCGCCACAGCTGAAAGATGTTTCTCTAATGTGAGCTGTGGATCGAGGTGGATGCCCAAGTTGCGGACCCTCTCTGAGGGGGTCAATAATCCCCCCCAGGGTTATGGATGGACAGATGGAATTGTCCCTGGGAGGCAGAACCCATAGCCACTCCGTCTTATCCGAGTTGAGTTTGAGTCTGTTGACACCCATCCAGGCCTTAACAGTCTCCAGGCAGAAGTACATCACTTTCACTGCTTCATTGACTGAACATGGGATGGAGATGTACAGCTGGGTATCATCTGCGTACTGATGATACCTCACCCCATGCCCCTGGATGGTCTCACCCAGCGGTTTCATGTAGATATTAAATAGCAGGGGGAGAGGACCAATCCCTAAGGCACCCCACAAGGGAGTAACCTTGAAGTCGACCTCTGACCCCCCACTAACACCGACTGACTGAAGAGGTAGGAGGAGAACCACTGAAGAACAGTGCCTCCCACTCCCAACCCCTCCAGCCGGCACAGAAGGATACCATGGTCGATGGTATCGAAAGCTGCTGAGAGGTCAAGAAGCACCAGGACAGAGGATAAACCCCTGTCCCGGGCCCGCCAGAGATCATCCATCTATGCGACCAAAGCAGTTTCTGTGCTGTAGCCGGGCCTGCATCCTGACTGTTGAGGGCCTAGATAATCGGCTTCTTCCAAGGACCGCTGGAGTTGGAGCGCCACCCCCTTCTCAACAACCTTCCCCATAAAGGGAAGGTTGGAGACTGGCCGATAGTTGTTAAGAATGGCTGGGTCCAGGGAAGGCTTCTTGAGGAGGGGGCACATAAGTGCCTCCTTGTAGGGATCCGGAAAGGACCCCCTCCCCAAAGAAGCATTGACAATCTCCTGGACCCAGCTCCGTGTCACCTCCCTGCTGGCTGAGACCAGCCAGGAGGGACAGGGATCCAGTAAGCAGGTGGTGGAACTCACAGCTCCAATGGCCTTGTCTACTTCATCAGGTATGTTCTCACTAGAAGGAAATATTATTTTGTCCTGTGCCAATTTATCTTTTTGTAGTGGTGTGCTGCCATGGTTAAGAGGATAGGAAAGAATGGAGGTCTGCCACCTTGCCAGGTGGAAAACTGTTGAATATTCTTTATACACTTGGTTATATTTCACACTTCTCTCACCCCACCTTCTGAAATTCTTTCACCTCCCCCAAATCCTGGAAAAAGTCCACAAATAGAAATGGGGGGAGGGAGTGTAGGCGATGAGAAACAGCAGCAATTTATTTTTATTCCATTTATTAAGGAGGAGAGGGGATTATTATTATTTATTATTAGTATGGCATAGAATTGGTGAAATTAAGAGAATGCTCAGATACAATTTGGTTTGAAAGGACAGAAAATGAGCACTGATTGGATGGCAGTTCTATGTGCTCAGCTATTGTGCAAAAAGAACAAACAATAATTTGCTGAGAAGCTTTGAGAGTTCCAGACATGCAAATATAGAAACACAACTGCTCTTACAACATAGTGATGCTTCAATAGTTCTGCAAATAATCAAGACATACTTGATCAGTATTAGCACTAGACACAGTCAGCTCCCTTTATTTGCTCTGATAAGAAACACAGATACACACACTCACAGAGGGGGGAGGGGCGACGAACGGACAGACAGACAGACCAAAAGACACTTCAATTTTTAACCTCACACCCTCATCCCTTTGGGGTAACTTGGTTAATTGGAAAAGAAAGCTATGGTAAGTTTGCATTCAACAGTTTTCAATAAGACAGGAATTCAGAGATATGCTCACTCCACTGACTCTACACATACCAAATGTTTAGTGACAGCTAATTTTATATTAGCTATTTTAAACCACTACGGCCTTAGATTCACCTTTTGACTCTAACTCTGTTCTGGTAGCAGGATCATGCTCCGCATTGAAAAGTATGACCTGGCAACTCCCAGTAGCAGACTTGCTGTTTGGAATACTATTCTTCTTACCATTGAATTAGCTCCAGTTTGGCTGGCTTTCTACAAAACCCTTAAGACTTGGTTCTTCTCTCAGATGTGGGGATGAGAATTGGCAATCTTCTGAGTTGTGTGAATTTATTGTCTGGCTGATTAGGTTGTTTGGATGTTGTGGATATTTCCATCACTAGAGGTTTTTAAGAAGAGATTGGACAACTGTTTGTCTGAAACGGTATAGAGCAGTGATGGCGAACCTTTTTTTCCTCGGATGCCAAAAGAGCGTGGGTGCGTGCTATCATGCATGCCTGAATGCCCACACTCATAATTCAATGCCTGGGGAGGACAAAAACAGCTCCTTCACCCCCCGAGGCCCTCTGGAGGCTGGGAGCAGTCTATTTCCCAACTTCTAGTGGGCCCAGTAGACTTGTGTTTTGCTTTCCCCAGTCTCCAAAGTCTTCCCTGAAGCTGGGGGAGGGTAAAAACACCCTCCCCCATCCTCCAGGGACTCTCTGGAAGCTAAAAACGCCCCCCCCCCAGAGCCACTGTGAGAGCCAAAAATCAGCTGGCCAGCACACACATGCATGATGGAGCTGAGCTAGGGCAACAGCTCACGTGCCAGCAGATATGGCTCCATGTGCCATAGGTTCACCATCACTGGTGTAGAGTCTCTGTTTGAGCAAGGGGATGGACTAGAAGACCTTCAAAGCCCCCCCCCTCCCAATTCTTTTAATTCTGGTTATTTCTGATTTTTTAATATTTGTTTTTGTATTTACTGTCTCATTGTGTTAGCTGCCATATTGCTTTCTGTGAGATATATGGCCCAATAAATGTAAAAAAAATTCATATATGGAATGTGATGAGTCTTTCTAGCTTAACAGCAATATTACTATGAAAAATAATCATTTAAAATTTTTGTAGTAGGGTTTTCCCCAGCCCTCTGGAATCAACTTTCCCTGGAGATTTGAACTGCCCCTACCCTCCTTGCCTTCTGCAAAATGCTAAAGACCCATCTCTGCCACCAGGCGTGGGGGGATTAACCTCCCTCCTTTTTTCTCTGACCTCTATATTGATCAGCTGGACCGAGTGTGTATGACTGTGTAGTTAATGGGTTTTTTATACATGTATTTTAATTTAGTTTAAATTTTAACGTTAGATTTGTATTGTATTGTATTACTGCTTTGTTGTGAACCGCCCCGAGTTTTCGGAGAAGGGCGGCATACAAATGTAATAAATTCAATTCAATTCAATTCCCCATTACTATGGTTAATTAAATTCTAATTAACAACACCCCTCTCCCAAATTCAAGCCATTCTGGGCTTGGTCTATCCAATGCTTTGGTTCTTCCAAGATCAGAGATAGCCTCTCCTTCAGCTGCTTATTCCATTTCCTTCCTCCATCTCTGCCTCTTTGGCCAATCTGCCCTTTGCCTATGGGATGGTAAACAATTCATTGGTTTGTTGCAGTTTGCAGGTGAAGGGATACTGTTTTGTTTCTGCTTCTTCTTCCTTAGGGAACAATTTCAAATGATAGTGACACTGGTGGAGAGCTATGGCCCTCTGTTGTGAGTGTCCCAGAGCTTTACTCTCTTGTTCTTCCTATTTATTTATCCCAGCTCCTGGGAGAGGTCATCTGTCAACATGGGTTGATATTTGCTGATATTCACTTATACATCAAAATCCAAGGTTAGCAAGAAATGCAATCAAGGTTCTATCCCAGCACCCGCAGGCTGTGAAATTGTCAGTGGGAAGAGCAGATAAGGGCCTGAAATCTTCCATCAGAAGTTGGAGAGAAACCTGCCAGAAATGCTCTAGCAAAACTAACACTAAACAATGCATTGGACTAGATGACTTTATGGGTTATTCTAATCTATCATTTGACCACTGGCTTCAATAATTGAATGTGCAACTATGTATTTTTCACAAATGAAGGCAAATATATTATCTAAGCAAATTGCCTAATGACTGAATCGATTTGCAAGTTTAAATATTAGGCAGCAATTTGGTTTCAATTTATTTTTAAAATGAAAAACTGAGTATTTCTATAGATTTTGGTTCCTTACCTTCTCTGAATTTCAATTTCATCTGGAGAGGGTCCATTTTGAACCTGGCGCTGGGTTGTGGGACCTAGAAGACAGTAAAGCAACTTCATGGTTATTAATGTAATACAGTTAGTGGTAGTATAAGGATCTGAAAAAATGGTTATTCAAGGAAGTGTGATTAACATCCAGTGGCTGGATTCAGTGTCAATGGACCTTGGGATTTACCTCTGTTAGATTTATAATGACTACTAAATTGCTTATAAATGAAGAATCTCTTGTAATCAAAAAGAAACATGCCTGGGATAAACATATATCTATCCTAAGATAAAATACAGGAAATAGTATAAGGGCAGACTAGATGGACCATGAGGTCTTTCTCTGCCGTCAATCTTCTATGTTTCTATGTTTCTAAGAAGTGCTGCCATAAACACCAGTATTATAAAACAAAACATGCCAGAAGGAAATCTAATTCAGAATAGAATTATAAATTAGGAGACACAGGAGATGAAAATTGGGAAGAGATGATTGACAGGAGCAGTATGCTACAAATTTCTGTATCTAGGATCCACATTCTAGCCTATATATTACTCCTGAAGCCTTTTTAGTAGGATCAACAATGTTCATGGATTTTGTTTAAGCCACATTTCAAATACCATCTTACAGGTGAATGTTTTCATTTAACATGCAAGTTTTTAATTATTCAACCAGCAACCACTATGTGGCATAATTAGCATTATAATTATGAAGATGTACCATAATTCATTTCAATGATTGATGGCAATAGTACTTAGACTTAAATACCATTTATAGTGCTTTACAGCCCCCTCTAAACTGTAAAGTCAGCATACTGATCCCAACAATTTGGATACTCATTTGACATTGGAAGGATGGAAGGCTGAGTCAAACTTGAGCTATCAAACTGCCCAATTACTAGCAGCCAGAAGTTAGCAGAAATAACCTGCAATACTGCAGTCTAACTACTGCACCAGCATGGCTCTTAGATGCCTTAGAAGTAAAACAAAACAAACACAAAACAAATCTTCTTCTGGAACTAAAGGTAGTCCTTGACTAACAATCGTTTGTTTAGTGACTATTTGAAGTTACAACAGCACTGAAAAAAGTGACTTATGACTACTTTTCAAAATTATTATTATTATGTCAATACAACACAGCAAACGAGATCACTATGCTGGATTTCGTATTTCATCACCAGTCGGGCGCTTCCCAAGCACCTAGGACTGCGTGATGTAGCGGCGAATTATGTTTGCCGATCCCAGTAAAGTGGCCTTTTGCAATTGACAGATGGAGACAGATATTATTATTATTATTATTATTATTATTATTATTATTATTAGTAGTAGTAGTAGTAGTAGTAGTAGTATGCCGCCCCCTCCAGAGACTCGGAGCAGCTCACAACAACTTACAATCATTTCAGCATCCCCAAAGTCATCTGATCAAAATTTGTCTGCTTGGCAACTGGTTCATATTTATTATGGTCAGATGGTCCTGTGATCACCTTCTGCAACCTTCTCATAAGCAAAGTCAATGGAGAAGCCAGATTCAATTAGCATGCATGTTACTAAGTTAACAACTGTGGTGATTTGCTTAACAACTCTGGCAAGAAAGTTTGCAAAATGGGACAAACTTGCTTAACAAATATCTCCCTTAGCAACAGTTATAGGACTGGGCTCAGTTGTGGTCATAAGTTGAAGACTATCGGGACTGGTCTCAAGAAGAATTCCCTTTTTCTCCAAATAATTATCAGCTTTAATGGACATACACAAGGAACCCAGATTGTTGGGAGCAATATGCTGACTCTGTAAACCACTTAGTGAGTGCTGTAAATGTTAAGGTGTACTTGAACTGGGAGAGCCATGTTAACAAGGTTAGCCAGTGAATAGGCATAGCAGCCAATGAGAGCTAACTTCTGAGTCTGTGCAGAGAATAGAAACTAAAAGCCTAAGCTTAAGACTGGGTGTGGCTCAGTCCACTCTGCTTTCTGTACTCTCTATGCTTGTCTGCTCCGGTGAAATGAAACCTACTCTCCCATATGTGTTTATTTGTAAATACATTGAAGAAGAACTTAGCTAATGGTATTGTAAATTCATCTGTTACTATGTTTATAAAGAAGTTTATGAACCCAGATGAATCAGTTATCTGTGTGTGCTTCTGGTTCTGATTTTTGCAACAAACTTTGATAGTAAAGCACTAAGAAGTTGTATATAAGTCTAAGTGTTATTGCTATTGCTACTTATATTAGACCTGCAATGAAAAATGAAAAAGTTAAATTTCCAATATTTGCCTGCATATTCTATTATTCTATTCTGTTAATTATATTATGTGTTGTGTTGTGTTGTGTTGTGTTGTGTTGTGTTGTGTTGTGTTGTGTTATTTATTTATTTATTTATTTATTTATTTATTTATTTATTTATTTATTTATTTATTTATTTATTTATTTATTTATTTATTTATTTATTTATTCAACTTCTATGCTGCCCAATCCCGAAGGATATACACACACGCAAAGAAGTGTACTGGTTTGGACACAATGCATGTTGGTTTTTTGCAATGAAATCTCCATGTGTCTTTCACCCACATTCTGTCCTTACAGTACCCCTATCCTTTGTGCCAGTGGTGAAATTATTACAACTAAAAAAACGTTAAGAACAGAATTATAGATGGAAATTGGTTTAATCTCTGATGTGTATATTGAACCTGTTCAAATATATGGGGGGGGGGGGGCGCAACATCTTGGGGAAGCCTATGCCAGACTTAAAGTCACCAAGATGATAGCAAGAATAAAGAACTTGGGGCCATCTATAACTTGTTGCATTATAACTTCTAGCAGTTCATGAATATCTACTATAAAGTATGAAGTTTAAAAAGCAGCAATAGGAGGCTAGGGATGTTATGAAAACATGGCATCGAAACCACTAAAAGAACAAGTACAACTAATCTATTCAAATAATGTCTATAAGCCTTCTGTAAAATAAGATGAATAAGAGGATATGTGCTGGAAGACCTATTTCATGCTAGGTCAGAGGAAATCTAGTGTCTGGAGCAGTGTTTTTCAACCAGTGTGCCGTGGCACACTAGTGTGCCGTGAGACATGGTCAGGTGTGCCGCGAAGCACAGAGAGAGAAAGAGAGAGAGAAAGAAAGCAAGAGAGAGAAAGAAAGCAAGAGAGAGAAAGAAAGAGACAGAGAGAGACAGAGAGAGAAAGAAAGCAAGAAAGAGAAAAAGAAAGAGAATGAGAGAGAGAGAGAGAGAGGGAAGGTGAGAGAGAAAGGGATGGAGAGAGAGAAAAAAGAGAGGGAGAGAAAGAGGGAGGGAGAGGGAAATAGAGTGAAAGGGAGGAAGAGAAAGAGATTTTTTTTGTCCAAACTTTTTTTACTCCCCCCCTCCCTCAATGTGCCCCATGGTTTTGTAAATGTAAAAAATGTGCCGCGGCTCAAAAAAGGTTGAAAATCACTGATCTGGAGGACTAGAATTTCTGCTCTCATTAAGTGTATTACCAAGCCTGGTACTATTCAAGTAGGAATTATTATTAGCTGCTAAGGAAGTCCATAGATAAAGAAAAGACCCTGAAATGAGACAAGAGGTAACACAAAACTATTTCAAAGACTGAGCTTGTCAGGAGAGAGACAAGATTTGGCACCAATTCATAAATGTTTAAGAATGCAGAATGCACACACATCTTTAATATCATCCTTCATGGAATTATTACGACCACAAGCATTTTGCATGTGATAATACAAGTGCAATGGTACCTCTACCTACAAATGCCTCTACTTTACAAACTTTTCTAAATAAGAACTGGGTATTCAAGATTTTTTTGCCTCTTCTCAAGAACCATTTTCCACTTACAAACGAGCCTCTGAAACTGTAACTGGAAAAGACAGGGAGAAGCCTCCGTGGGGCCTCTCTAGGAATCTCCTGGGAGGAAACGGGGCCAGAAAAGGTGGGGAGAAGTCTCTGTGGGGCCTCTCTAGGAATCTCCTGGAAGGAAACAGGGCCTCCACCCTCCCTGTGGTTTCTCCAATCGCATGCTTTTATTTGCTTTTACATTGATTCCTATGGGAAAAATTGCGTTTTCTTACAAACTTTTCTACTTAAGAACCTGGTCATGGAATGAATTAAGTTCGTAAGTAGAGGTACCATCCTACTGTGTTTTGTTAGTTCTACAGTATTCAAGAGATTAACAAAATTATAGAGCTCTTCATAATCATTCTGGCAAACCAACTATACTATGCCATTTTCAAATGTCCTAGAATAGGCCTGTCAAACTTGTGACCTATGGGCCAGATGCATCACACACTGGCCATGCTCACATCTGGCTTAGCAAAGGGAGGGAGTCCCAATACGTCATGTGATGCCACTATGATGTGAGTTTGACACTCTTGTCCTGGAAGAACAGAGGATGAGTTTTCTCTCCTTGTGATCTTAAGCAAAATAAAAATAAAAAATGAAGTCACTGTAAACAGATACAATTTATCCTGCTTCTAACAATTGTTTAACTGAAACAATCTGTTGTTTAATTTTAATTAACCAGAAGGTTTTCTGGTTCTTGCAGCTACTGACTATAGAAACTTGCCTGGTTATGTTATCTGATTGCCAATTTTGTACTTGTGCTCTCCCAACATTCATGCACAAATTCAGTGAATGGAATTATTTTTAGCAACAGCCAGATTTCATATACATATGGTCAGTCTGGGACAAATCAGTCACTGTTTTGGGAACTACCGTAATTACATGTTACATACCAATGTGAGCAACTCAACCTAGTTTGTGGTTTCAAATGAAAAAGAGTTTTGGAAAAAATAAGATAAAAAAACCAGAAGCAAATATTGCTGTGTCTGCATAGTAACAGCCGGCTGTCAGAATCTAGCTCGCGTATCCCTCTCCAGGGTGCTGATTGGGCGCGTAAGCCCAGTTACTTGTAAAGCGGGAACTTTCCTCGGTATGTGATTGGTAGCTGCCTCAGAAGGCGTCCTGTATATAAGTCTGTGTACTCTTGTTTGGCTCTTAAGCCTGTACCTGCCCGGTTGGCACGTTCTGATTAAACTCACATGTTCTGGTAAAAGGCCTCAGTTATTATACTGGCGACGAGATTTCAGCCCTGCATTTCCATTTCGCATCTGTGTCTGCAGTAAGTGACAATGTCTGTACAGCTTACTTTTCCCCCTTTCAACCCACAAGGGGAGACCTGGGATTCCTACGTTGCCCGCTTCGACTGCTTCCTAATCTCGAATGGGTATACCGAGATTTCTGGGGACCGTAAAAGATCTTATTTTCTCGGTTTCTGCGGCCCCGAAATGTTCGAGACAGCCAGAGCTTTATTCGCTCCAGTCTCTATCCACGATGTGCCTTGGGAGACTTTCCTGTCAACTCTCCAAGATCATTATGCCCCAGCCCCGTCACGTTGTGCCCGGCGCTACGTTTTTTATCAGAGAAACCAGGCAGAGGGTGAATCCATTAATGAGTTTGTGGCCGCTCTCCACCGGGCTGCATTATATTGCGAGTTTACGGATTTGAATGATTACTTGCTGGACAGGCTAGTGTTCGGAGTCCGGGATGGCCGCCTTAAACGCCGCTTGCTGGCCACCCGGGATTTGACTTTTCAGACAGCTTTAGCTGAAGCTCGTGCTTTTGAGCTTTCCACACAATCTCTGGCAGCCATGGATAGCTCGGTGAACGCAACGGCCAAAGTGCCAGCGGTGCCAGAGAACCCGACAGCCGCTGCGGAATAGGAGGGCGGCAGCGAAGTTGAGGAGGAGGAAGTCTGCCGGCTGGGTGCTTCTAGGGGTCGTGAGCCTCCTGCTAGTCGCCCCCGCCCCCCTCTGTCCCCATGCAGGGGTTGCGGGGGAAACCATTATCGGTCAAATTGCTCGTTTAAAGAAGCGGCTTGCCGGCGTTGCGGGGCCAGAGGCCACATTGCGAGAGTCTGCCGTTCCCGGAGGTCCCCTCCAGCCGCCCCTAGAGAGCAGAGGGAGTTCCAAGGCTTCAATCCCCGTTGGCAGAGGAGATTTTCTTCCACTAAGAGGGATGACTGCAATGCCATCTATAGCTGCCCGCGCCCAGCTTCTACGTTTGTGAGGAAAACCTCAGTTTCTTCTGACAAGATCTCCGTGACAGTTCGCCTGGGAGGCGTGAATTGCTCCATGCAAGTGGACACGGGCTCCGCGCATTCATTGGTTTCCTGGGCCACCATCAAGAAATGCATGCCCGGGTTGAGCAAGAATCGGTTACAGCCATATACTGTGACTTTACGGGACTACCAAGGGGCGCCCATTCCGGTGTTGGGGGAAGGGAGATTCCCTGTCATATTCAAATCGTTCATGGGCAGGTTGCCTCTGATGGTGGTGGACGGGCCATTCTCCAGCCTCCTGGGTTTAGACTGGTTTAAGTCTTTGGGCTTTTCTGTTGCGGGGGTGAACGCTGTGAGAGGGGAATCAGTATTTCAAGGGCTTACTAAGGAATTCCCCTCCGTCTTCGATGACAAGCTGGGTTGCTACACTGGAACCCCGATTACTTTTAGCCTTGATCCCAAAGTACCAGCAGTGAGGCTGAAGCCCCGCAGGGTGCCCATTCCCCTCAGGCCAAAAGTTGATGCTGAATTGGACCGTCTGATTGCACAAGGGGTGTTAGAGCCAGTTGACCAGGCTGTCTGGGAGACCCCACTGGTCATCGCTTTCAAAGGGGATGGGGGATTGAGATTGTGCGGGGATTATAAATGCACTGTTAATAAGGCCCTGGCTCACCACTCATACCCGCTCCCAGTGGTGCAGCAGTTACTTCACACTCTGGGTAATGGCAAGATCTTTGCCAAGCTCGACCTATCCCAGGCTTACCAGCAGCTCCCCGTAGACCCCTTGACTGCAGAAGCCCAGGCGATTATAACACATAGAGGGGTGTTCAGGTGCCACAGGCTACAATTTGGGGTCTCTATTGCACCGGGTATGTTTCAGGGATTGATGGAGCGGTTGCTGTATGGGCTGGAAGGCACGGTGCCCTACTTTGACGATGTCCTGGTCTCGGGGAGTTCCGAGGACGAACTTCTTCGCAGGGTTAAGAAGGTATTGCTTAAATTCCAAGAAGCGGGACTGAAGCTCAAATCAAAAAAGTGTGTCTTTGGGGTTCCAGAGGTTGATTTCCTGGGATTCAGGGTGGATGAAAAGGGAATCCATCCCACCCCTGAAAAGACTAGGGCCATTTGGGATGCCCCCAGACCCCAGTCGAAGGAGGAGCTGCAGGCTTTCCTTGGTCTCTTGAACTTCTATGCGGTGTTTATCCCGCACAAGGCTTCGGTGGCAGAGCCATTGCATAGGCTTCTGGACAAGCGGTCTGCTTGGCACTGGGGGGAGCGGGAGGAAGCTTCTTTCAGAGGGGTCAAAGGAATACTCACCTCAAACAGTGTCCTGGCTCAGTATTCCCCTAGTCTGCCATTAGTTCTCACCTGTGACGCTTCCAGGTACGGAGTGGGGGCAGTCCTCAGCCACAGATTGCCAAATGGCTCGGAAGCCCCTTTGGCGTTTTTTTCTCGGACTTTGGCCGCGGCAGAAAGAAACTATGGGCAAATAGATAAGGAGGCATTGGCCCTAGTGGCGGGAGTTCGCCGTTTCCACGAGTATTTGTATGGCAGAAGGTTCGAGTTAGTAACGGACCACCAGCCCTTGCTAGGGTTACTCTCAGGTAACCGCCAGAGCCCAGCTGTGTTGTCTCCGCGTATGACACGCTGGATTGTCTTTTTGGCCAATTACACCTACACGTTAACATATAAACCGGGTCGTCACATTGCACATGCCGACGCACTCAGCAGGTGCCCAGTACATGAGGAATTAACAGACCCTGCACCTGCCAGCTCCGTTTTTGCTCTGACAGATGGGCCATTAGTATTGGCTGCCCCCGAGGTATCTAGAGAGACAGG
Source organism: Erythrolamprus reginae (assembly GCF_031021105.1). Lineage (NCBI taxonomy): Eukaryota > Metazoa > Chordata > Lepidosauria > Squamata > Dipsadidae > Erythrolamprus > Erythrolamprus reginae. Next base: position 51,565,766 of record NC_091950.1, read on the forward strand.
GAAAGACCGCATTCTGTCCCAGGTAAGGCAGTGGGTTTTGAGGGGGTGGCCACTCTCTACCCCAGCTGACCAGTTCATTCCGTTTTTCCGCTGTCGCACGGAGTTCTCAGTAGAGAGAGGAGTTCTTTTAAGGGGTGGCAGAGTGGTTATACCAGGCAAGCTGAGGAACCAGGTGTTGTCCCTGCTGCACAAGGGGCACCCTGGAATAGTTAGAATGAAGGGTCTGGCCAGGGATTACGTGTGGTGGCCAGCATTAGATAAGGAAGTAGAGCAGTGTGTGGCTAACTGTGCTGTTTGCCAGGAGAGCAGGTCTTTACCCCCACGGGCTGAACCTTTAACATGGGAACCACCAGCTAGCCCCTGGACACGCTTGCACATAGATTTGGCCGGTCCCTTCATGGGGCAAACATTTTTAATCACCGTGGATGCATACTCCAAGTGGGTAGAGGTGGCCCAGTTGCAGTCCACTCAGTCACAGGCCATCATAGAATCTTTGATGACCCTATTTGCCACACATGGATTCCCGGACCTGCTAGTCTCGGATAACGGCCCGCAGTTCACATCAGTCCTATTTGAATCCTTTTTGGCTACTGCTGGCATTAGACATGCCTTAACCTCGCCTTGGCATCCGGCCAGTAATGGCCAGGCGGAACGGGCAGTTAGGTCAATTAAAGAGTCCCTCAAAAGGTTGCCCCAGAACTCTTGGAAGGCTAGATTGGCTGATGTGCTCATGGCCCAACATACCACCCCATGTGTAACCACGGGAAAGACGCCAGCGGAGCTTTTAATGGGTTGCAAATTGCGGATTATACTTGACAGGTTGCACCCAGGGTATGCGGGAACAGTACAATGGCCAGAAGCTGCCAGACGTGAGGTGTCTGTAGGAGACGTGGTATTTGCCCGTGCCTATTCGGGCCAAAAGAATTGGGAGAAAGGTACAGTATGCAGGGAACTGGGGCCTCGTTCGTTCGAGGTAGAGCTAAGGGACGGGCGAATTTGGAAAAGACACCTGGATCAGATTAGACTTAATAGGGAGGATCGGCATGGAGATCGGGAAGCCAATGAGTTCCAGGGGGAGTGTTTTCAGGAACCGCCCACGGCAGCAGGAACTTCAGGAAATCCTTCCTCGACGTATAGCAGGGAAGAGGAGGTGGGCCAGGCTCCCAAACCGATCCATCCGGCCGAGATCGAGGGTTCAGAACATTCCACAGAGCCCCGGCGCTCCGAGAGAATCTGTCGCAGACCGGTGTATTTAAAAGATTATGTCTGTGTCAGCCGAAGGGGCAGGAGTGCTGTGTCTGCATAGTAACAGCCGGCTGTCAGAATCTAGCTCGCGTATCCCTCTCCAGGGTGCTGATTGGGCGCGTAAGCCCAGTTACTTGTAAAGCGGGAACTTTCCTCGGTATGTGATTGGTAGCTGCCTCAGAAGGCGTCCTGTATATAAGTCTGTGTACTCTTGTTTGGCTCTTAAGCCTGTACCTGCCCGGTTGGCACGTTCTGATTAAACTCACATGTTCTGGTAAAAGGCCTCAGTTATTATTTTTGTTTTCCTCTCCTAAACACTATTATTCCAAACATCCATATGTGTAAAATCTTACTGGGGTGAAGAAACAACATGATGGCAAAGAATTAAGAAATGCTTCTATTTCATTTCAAACTGCCTTAGTTTTTCTATTTCAGTATTTAGAAAGAGTTATTTTTTATTTTGCAGAAGAGTAGAAGTGTGAAAGAAAGAGAAGACAGGAAAACAAGAAAAAATTACAATTTACAGGGGGGGGAAATTAAAAATAGATTTGAAATACATCATCAATTTCTTTTAAAAAGGCAAACATGGGGCAATGGAAACAAAAACAGAGTCCAGCTGAAGAGATACAAATTATGAGTTGCAATTGCTTCTCTTAAAAAAAAACAAGGCAGTCAAATGAGCATCAGGAAGAACTATCCACTTACAACAGTTCATTTAATGACTGTTCAGTTACAACAGCATTAAAAATACAGTAGTGACTTATGACCATTTTTCACACTTACAACCACTGTAGCATCCCCATGGTCATGAGATCAAATTCAGACATTTGGCAACTGAATAATATTTATGACTGTTGCAGTGTGCCCAAGACATGTGATCAACTTTTATGATCTTCTGACAAGCAAAGTCAATGGGGGAAGTCCAATTCACTTAACAATTGTTACCAATTTGCCAACAGCAGTGATTCACTTAACAAGTGTAACAAGAAAGATCATAAAATGGGACAAAATTCACTACTTAACAAATATCTCATTTAGCAACAGAAATAATGGACTCAATTTTCATCATAAGTCAAGGACTACTGGTATTCATTGTTCTTTAAAAAAAGAGAGAGAGCCAGGCCAAGAAAACAAATGTAAGCTTCAACAAGAATCAGTAGGTTGCTCCTTGTTTTCCTTTTGATATATAGGAGGTTGGGAAAAGGTATAATAAGCATAATCTACCAAAATTATTTATCTGCCCAGTGTTTCTGAATGAAGGACAACTTTCCAAAGTAATACCTTGTCTGGAAGCCCCCATTTATTAAGGAACAGACTTGGAAATACAGAATTGGAAGAGGCCATTTAGACCAGGGGTCTGCAACCTTGGCAACTTTAAGACTTGTGGACTTGAATTCCCAGAATTCCTCAACCAGCTTTGCTGGCTGAGGATCTCTGGGAATTGAAGTCCACAAGTCATAAGGTTGCCAAGGTTGCAGACCCCTGATTTAGACCACTGCACAAAACTTTTTTCCTGAATGCAAGGATGTATATTAAACATTGTGACAAACTCTAGCTAGTCTCTGCTTGAATATATTAGCAGAGGGAAAAATCTGCTGCTTTCCCAGGTAAACTGTTCGGGATTATGTTGCTTGGTTCAATTTAATGGTTAAAATAATAACAATAAAGGCTAATTAATTATTACACTGATTGCATCCTAAATTTTTCCTGGCCCTGGCATTTTCTCTGTAGTTTGATTAGCAATACAACTCCTGAAAGAACTGAATTTGACGTATCCCGAGGGAATTGCTTCACAATAAAAACACAACATTTTGCTTAAGTACCGTAACCTTTGTCAATTTTCTGCACATTCTTTCAGGACAACAATGGAAATAAGTTTGGAGTTTTCCTTTAGCTAATGAACATATGTCAAGATACTACATGTCTAGATACTTGTTTTAATCATTTTAGAGCCCAATATTTTTGATCTACTAATTTTAAAATATGCTTACAGAAGTGTTCTTAATAGTGTCTGGCAATTAGATATATGCAAACAAATGATAGTAGAACAGAGACTAACTGCTGAGAAGTGAAACTCTCCATGGCTGAACAGATAATTAAGCAAAATAGTTTTATTCTTTTCCTAATTAGATGAACTATTTCCTTGAAATACACTTTAATATCATCCTTTGATCCCCAAGGTTCTTGAAAAGATTTGAGCTCCCTGGCAATCTGTCATGTATTTATTTTTGGATGGCACAGACACAAACAGAATAAGTAGACACGTGTTTTATCCTTACAGGGAGCTAATTATGTTGCAGCTACAATAGCATAATTGTTACTGATGTAATATCCTAAACCTAAATATTTCCTACTCCTGTCTACTTGATGGTCTACAGACCTATGCCTATTAACCCAAAGATTTATTTATAAATTAGCTTTCTGCTCTGTAACTCAAACAGTCTCTGAATCAAGTTGATACACAACCTCCTTCAAAACATATGGCTGTCTTAATTAACTACTTCGAAGATCCCCTTTTAACTTTCACTTTCATTCCCCTTTCTCTACACAGCAGCTCCAGTTCTGCTTCACTCTCTCTTGGAGATTCCTTTTCATCTGCTGGGAGTGAGGCTTGGCTTCTTGACTTGTTTTCTTTCTGCAAGTCTGTTCCTCCTTTCTTCCAGGCGGCTTGCAGCTGCCTCTGCTTGTCTTCTCTCCTTTGGCAGTTCAGCTGGTTCTCTGCTTTGCTGTTCCATGCCACCTCTTTCCTTGGTCTTCTTTCATCTTCCCTAGGAAACTACGGTGCCCAGACTCAGACAAACGTATATCAGTTCCAGCAGCAACTCCTCATTCCAATTCCCTTCAGCTTTCATCTGCAGATTTTTTATCAGTAACAGAGCGCAGAGACTTTTATCACTTCTAGAATGAATGCCCCTTCCAGAAGCCTCTGTTTCTAACCAAATTATAAAATAAAACCATAAAGAAAACAGGGCTGAATTGTTCTATTTGCAACATTTTATAGATTTTAAAAGATTTTAATTGAAAGTTTTTTTAAAAGCTGAAGCTTATTACGTATACAAAAACCCCCACAATATATAGTAAACAAAAACAGAACAAAAAGAAAAAAGAACACACACACATACACATATACAACTACAGCATCTTACAACTGTGAATACTTAAACCAGAAAGAGAAAAAAATCACAGTTCTATCATATCTTCCTTGCATACATCAATACTCATTGTCTAACTTATGCAGTTATACGTATTGGGGATATTTTTGTACTTCAAAAATTTAACAGGTTTCATTCATCATAGTAATAATAACAGTGGCAGTAATATAATAATAATAATAATAATAATAATAATAATAATAATAATTTATTAGATTTGTATGCCGCCCCTCTCCGAAGACTCGGGGCGGCTCACAACAATAATAAAAACAATATTATAGTAGAACAAATGTAATATTTAAAAAAAACATATAAAACCCTATCATTATTTTAAAAAAACCAAACAACACATTCATACCAAATATAAAACAAAGTATAAAAGAGCCTGGGGGAAAGGTGTCTCAACTCCCCCATGCCTGGTGGTATAAGTGAGTCTTGAGTAGTTTATGAAAGACAGGGAGGGTGGGGGCAATTCTAATCTCCGGGGGGAGTTGATTTCAGAGGGCCGGGGCCGCCACAAAGAAGGCTCTTCCCCTGGGGCCCGCCAAACGACATTGTTTAGTCGACGGGACCCGGAGAAGGCCAACTTTGTGGGACCTTATCGATTGCTGGGATTCGTGCGGTAGCAGGGGGTTCCGGAGGTACTCTGGTCGAATGCCAAAAACAATGTCGATTATTAATTATAATCTTTCTTCACTTCTTATTGCTCATTCTTTTCTCCAATATATTACCATTGTCTATAAATTCTCATTTAGATGCTCATTTGCAACATTTTAGAAAACTACCCTCACTGTGTTATCACAAATTTCCCTATCATATATTGCGCCTTAAAAGCTTCTTCATTTCTACTCCACATTAGTGATGTTGATAATTAGTGATGAAGGAAAGGTGTATAGGGAAAGAACAGAAGGAACATTTTCTTTGCTCCAAGCTCCCTCCCAGAATATTTTTCTTTGAAAATGAAAGCCAACATCAGGGTTTTACCTGGTCCATTTTGCACAAAGCAAGTGGCGCTGATTCTATGTGTAAATGGAAAAGTTTTAAAATAGTCTGAAAGATTCACCGGCTCATATTGAATTATGCTTAATATGTTTTAAAAAACTAGATTTTAAAGTAGCATAAATCAACATTAATGAATAACAAAGATAAAGGGCCATGTAAAATAAGAGAATAATGAAATTAATTGTGTAATTAGTTATTAAGCAATTCTCGTTTTAGTCAGGATTTTTCTCTGCCACTTCTTCATGTTTATTTAATCTAAACATCATTTAGTCATCAATAATTGGAAAGGAAAGGGCCCATTAAAAAGAAGAGATTTTTGCACAAAGTGACATGTGTTTGATTCATAATACAACACTAGCAAGAATCTGGATGTTACATGTTGAATTGGCTTGAATTTTCCATCACCTATAAGAGAAATCCTAAAGTAACCAAGTCAAGAGCTAAAAAGTTCATGCACTAGAACAATGATGGTGAACCTTTTTTGGTTCGCGTGCTAAAAGTGAGGAGAGCACAGGGGGGTCATGCGAGCACGTACCTACACCCATAATTACATGTTCCCCCCGCATATGCACGTGTGACACACACACACTGGTCCCAGCACATGATGGCACGGCCATTTTTCACTCTTCCCATGCCTCACAGTCTTTTTAGAAGCTTAGGGAAGATGAAAGCGGCCTTCCCCTTCTTCCCAGAGGTCCTCCAGAGTCTAGAAACATTCCATTTGCTGACTTCTGGTTGGACCAGAAGTTCCATTTTTTTCGCTATCCAGAGCCTTTCTAGGAGCCTGGGGAAACAGCCTTCCTAGCCCCAACCCCGGAAGCCCTCCAGAGGCCAGGAATGGCCCATTTCAACTTGGTAAATGGGCCATTTCTGGCCTCGAGCTTAGTGGAAAAGGCTGTTTTTCCCCTCCCCAGGCTCCTAGAAAAGCTCTGGAGGTTGGGAAGAGCAAAAAAATGGGCATTCCCCACCTCCTCTGGAAGCTGAAAATAGGCTGTTTCCCAACTCCCAGTAGGCCCAGAATGCCCGAAAAACAGTGGGTGACCTGATATGGTTCCATGTGCCACTTATGGCACGCGTGCCATAGGTTCACCATCACGGCACTAGAACATTGAGATCATTGGTGAATCAACAAAAACTATGTAACTTGCTTCTAGACATTATCCATGCACCAAAACAATCAACTAACTAAACAAACAAACCATTCCAAGACAATGGCCCACACCTTAGGTCCAGTAACTGTCCCATCTATGGTAGACATTTCTGCCATCCTAACAAAATTAGGTTTGTTTACTTTGGGCAACTCTCACCTTGTATATGAATTTCAAATTTCCCCTTCATCCAATTAATTCCAAATGAACACCCAACAAAGAGATGCCATCCTTTTATTCAGATGAAAGGGAAAAAATACACCAACCTGATCCTGGCCATCAGTATCAGACAGATGTTAGTACAAAGGGCAGTACAAATTTATGAGGAGTCACAAGTAAAAAATCCCTCCATGTTATAGAAATACAATTTCCTGATGAGATAAGAGTAAAACTTCCTCCTGTGCCATCAGTCTCTGATCTACAAGATCAGAAGGCCAGAAGGCTGACATGGAAACCAAAAGCACCAAGAGGTATATATTTCCTATTTCTCAGCTAAGTCGATTAAGTTGTTTTAGAATCCTACATAAAATCATTTCCCCCCCAAAAAAATCTTCCAGAAGATTTTGATACTATTTGGTGAGCAGCTTCTTGAATAATTTGGTCAATAACTGAGCAATAAACACTGATTTACACAGTATTTCCACAGATAATGAAAATAAGGTATTTTTTTCTTGTAGAAAGCATGCTAATTGTATATTTTTCAAATCAAATAAACATATAATAGTAAAGGATTCTATTTTGTGTGAAACCTGCATGCAGAGTTGGATGTATAAAATCGTACATACTTTAATTGTTGGCACTGTAATGTGTGGATGTTTATGACCACATGAAATGTCAGGAAACTGAACTTACTAGTGCAATCCTATCCCCTAAACCAGGGGTTAAACGCAAAGGGAGGATGAGGCTCTGCCCACCTGCCCAGATTCCACATAGATGCCTCTGTGTATGTGCAAATCATTTGTTGTAAGCTGCCCTGAGTCTGCGGAATAGGGCGACATAGAAATCAAATTAACAAAATAAATAAATAAAATTCTGTGCCTGCGCAGAGGGTAAAAGAACCCAAATGGCAGCCAAATGGCAGGCAGGCGGAGCCTCGTGCTCCCTTTGCGACTGGCTCTCCAATGACTGACAGGTATGAGTGAACCAGGAGCATTTCACCCCTGCCCTAAACTCTAAAATTAATACAATTTTTATAATTATGATAACTACTATACAAGGATTCTGTTTGTTGTGAGTGGTCCTCGACCAACTCTCATAAGGATAGGTCCTGAGGAGGATGAGCCAGGCCCATCCTGGTATGTATGTATGTATGTATGTATGTATGTATGTATGTATGTATGTATGTATGTATTTATTTATTTATTTATTTATTTATTTATTTATTGGATTTGTATGCCACCCCTCTCTGTGGACTTGAGCTGCTAACAACAGTGATAAAAACAGAATGTAAAAATCCAATACTAAGACAGCTAAAAACCCTTGTTATAAAACCAATCATACATACAAACATACCATGCATAAATTGTAGAAGCCTAGGGGGAAAGATTATCTTAGTTCCCCCATGCCTGACGGCAGAGGTGGGTTTTGAGGAGCTTACGAAAGGCAAGGAGGGTGGGGGCTATTCTAATCTCTGGGGGGAGTTGGTTCCAGAGGGCCAGGGCCACCACAGAGAAGGCTCTTCCCCTGGGCCCTGCCAACCGACATTGTTTAGTTGATGGGACCTGGAGAAGGCCCACTGTGGAACCTAACTGGTTGCTGGGATTCGTGCGGCAGAAGGCGGTCCCTGAGATAATCTGGCCCGGTGGTATACTGGGCCAGTGGTGTTGCCAGCTGATGCAGAGAGTGAGATGAGGGAGAAATAGACCGAGATGAACCTGAAGGACCACCAGAGCTGGCAGATATGCCAATGACAGTAGGGTCTGACTTGGAGGAGGAGGAGGAGGAGGAGGAGGAGGAGGAGGAGGAGGAGGAGGAGGAGGAGGAGGAAGACTATGAGCCTTTGTGAGATGCCCACTTTGAAGGACTAAGAAAAAGACAAGAATACTTGTATGGGAAAAGGAAGTAATCTGTAGATTTTTAACTCTAGGGAATTGTTGACTGATGGGAAATTCGGGCTGGAATCAGTTGATGTTTGGAGGTTCCATCCATGTTACACTAGCCAACTGTTATTTCTCTGTTAAAAATCCTTGGAGTAAAAGTGCCCTATGTGAAGAGAGGCTGGAAAGCAGTAACTATAAGTCAGTGAAACTGGAGACTCTTTATCTCATAAAGGAATGTGTAATTAGCTTTGATCTTCGGCAGAAGCATAGCCATGGGACTGTTATCTCTTAACTCCTCTCACTAAGAAGCTGCCAAGATGAATTTGCATGTATGACTTTGGCTTGTATAAGTGATGCTTTCTATATAAGATTGATTTGCAATATCAGCGCATGGATTCCTCCTTTGTTTTCAATCCGCGTATGCCTGGAATAGAACACTGTTATGAAGGAAAAAAGCCAAGCCCTATTTCTCTCAATTAATTTTGAAACACACACATAAGGAAGGCATAACTGACATACATCCAAATATTTTGATCTAATGCTCAGATCTCAGCAACCTATCCAATAATAATCTGATCAGAGAAAGTCTTAATTATACAGGTAGTTCTCATGTGGCAATTCCCTTAGATAGTGACTATTTACAAATCCAACAGTAATAAATGATAATTTAAAAAAATCATTTCTTGATCAATGTATTTACAAAAAAACAACAACCCTGCAGTGTGACATTGATTTAAGGTGTGGTCAGTTTCAGACAGCAGCTGCCAGTTAGCTAGAGGATTCTAATCAACCAATTAAGGTCACAGAGCTGAGCGTATTCACTTGTAGTTAGCACTTTTTAGGGATATGCTATGCTGTGGAGAAAAGCAGCTAGGGAAGAAATAGCTTGTTTAAGCATTCTTTCTGTCTTGCCAGAGGGCAAAAAAGAGGGAAAATGGGTCACACCCAGGATAGCATTGTAAGAGAACTTTATTTAAATGAGAAAATTTTATCTAAATTTGTCTTTGCAGCATATTTTCCCTCAGTCATGCACTTTGCTTAATGACCTCGTTCCTTAGCAGCCACTGTGCTGGAATGGATTGCAGTCACTAAACAAGGACTGCCTTGTTTAAAATTATCTAAACTAGTTTTAGAAAAGAGTTTTAGTGGAAATTACAAGATATGATGTAAAATAGTTTAAAATAAATCTCTTTACAAGTAGCAGTTTAATGTAACTACAATTTGCAGTTACAACAATGATGAAGTAACTTTATGATCATTCCTCGCATTTATGACTTTTTCATATCTGTAAAGCAAAGGAAATCTGCAATAAAATTAAAAGTACAGTTAGGTTTCATTCAGCTACATAGCCAAACTGCTGATCTCAATAATCGCTAAATAAGACCTACCTGCATCATACAGATTTCCACTTGTCTTTTTATGATAATATGTACCCAAAGCAGTAATCAGAAATATGACAATCACATCTTATAATTTGAGAAAAAATGCAAAAAGAAAATTCTTCCATATGCTACTTTAGATAACCATTATGCCTATGAAGAGTACTGTACTAAACTGAAAAAGTTTTCAAAAAGAAAAAAAGTGCAAAACAAAAGACACATAACAAATTAGAATAAGGTATCAAACTAATAATTATAATCAGAAAGCAGTCCTGGTACTTTTTCACTATAATAAATTTATAAATGTTCACTCCTGATGCAATAATTTCTATGATAATTTAAATGAACTACATTTTGAAAACCAACCAATGAACTCCATTTCAACTTTAAAAGAAATAATAATTAAAAAACCAGTAAGAGATAGCAAACATTCCAACATGGGTACATTCCTTTTTAAAATTCAGCCTCTAAAGCTGGCTCATTAATATTCAGAAAGTAAATACTACAATGGAAATACTACAGTGAGAAGGGCAGTGACTATGAATGAAGGGACTCTTAGAAATATGAACCCAGGATAGGAAGGAGTAAGCACTTAAAACAATTCCACTCAAAACCACAGAAGTATATTTATATATTTCTATGTACAAAATTTAAGTTTTTCTCCTTCCTGATATTAAATAATATACATTAAAAAATACCTGAAGATATATTTGAAAAACAGGCAACTTCTCACATAGAAAAGTTAAGCTTAATCATTCATCCACTACACCACCAAATGCAGAGTACAATATGCTAAGAAATGTTAAAGAGATTCAAAGCAAAAAAATATTAGACAAACTTACTTTTAGTCAGTGTTCATTACACTTGAAGAGTCCTCTCCTGCTCTATTTGCTGAAATTACTAGACATCACCTTTAAAAAACCTGTTTTTAGCTATCATCCATTGGAAAATAAAGGCAGAATAGTCATTTTGTATATTATGGCACTAAAAGCATCTCCCCAGGACTATCAACAAGGAAGATTCATTTCAAAACTTCTAAAGTCCAAGCATATAAAATTAGAGGATGATAAAAAATACCGTCCACCCTTCCCTTTGCAACTGCAATCTGAATATGAGAGATACTAAAAACATAAAACAGAGAAGTTAAACGTTTCCATCACCTACAAGACATTCGGCACACGATGATGCAGTCACATTGACAGAAGCAGAAACAGTGGCAAATCCATTCTCTGTTAACCATAATAAAGGTTTTTCATGACCAGATAAACACCTAGCATCCCTCAATGGCCAGGCTGCACAGGAGGAAATCAATACCTTCCCTACAGCAGTAGAGTGGGCCTCTTTCTTTAATTATTTAATCAGAGGCTGCCTTCTGAAGGCTTAAATGTTAGGTTTATAACTAGCACTCTGTCTAGAGAACAAAAATAAACATGGCTGAAATGGCACTATGGGAAACATTTAAGAGCCCCAGAAAGACAAGTTGACTGCCTTTTCTCCATACTTTACTTCTATGGCTACCGAGGAAAGCAGAATATGATGAAGCAGTAATTTTAGAATGGTGGTCTCTGAACAGCTGCTTTGTCTTATCTGTAGCTTTTGAAGAACCGGTATTAAATGAATCAACACATTTCACCTTCCCATAATATGGAATGCATACCCTTCTTCCTCCTCCTCCTCTTCTTTTTCTTCATTTTAATTACCTATTACTATTATATGCTACCTAGTACCAACTGCAGGTGGTATCTTTCCTTCCACCTTTCCCAGTATTAGAAACCTTTTCAGAGAGCTAGGGTATTGTATAATATGTCTGAGAAAGGATAATTTGAGCTTGGCTATCTGTGCCTCAAGTGAGAACTCTGGATGGATGTTCAGATCAGTTTGTGTGTGTGTGTTTGTTTGTTCTCTTGTTTGTTCCTATCCTACCTTTTCAATGTCCAACTTTTGCTTCCATAGAGTTATCGAAGGGAATACATTGGTTTGTACTATTCTGGCTTTGCAGTTATGGACACATCACAACATCTGAACATTTTTCCACTTTTTACTTCATTGCTGCTCTACAAAGTCATATTCTGCAGCATATTTCTTGATTGCTTGTTGCTTTATTATTGATAGCTGATCCTAAAAGGAAGAAGCTATCCACCACTTTTGATATCTCCATTACCAATTCTGAGACTGATTGTTGGATATTAATTTGCTATTGTCAGAACACCTCATTGTCCTTATGAGTAACCTGTGTGAAACTGTTTTCTTTCTTCATTAGCTTTACTTGGAATTTGCACATGGGAAGTTTGTATCTCACAGTCAGCACCTGGCCATGTCTTTGATGCTATTCCCGAGTTCCTTCATCTCCTTTTAGCAAATAATGCAGTCAAATTTGACTTCTATGTACAGTGGTACCTCTACCAAAGAACACCTCTACTTACAAACTTTTCTAGATAAGAAGCGTGTGTTCGAGATTTTTTTGCCTCTTCTCAAAAACCATTTTTCACTTACAAACCCAAGCCTCCAAAACTGTAACTGGAAAAGGCAGGGAGAAGCCTCTGTGGGGCCTCTCTAGGAATCTCTGGGAGGAAATAGGGCCAGAAAAGGCTAGGAGAAGCCTCGGAGGGGGGGGGGGGGCTCTCTAGGAATCTCCTGGGAGGAAAGAGGGCCAGAAAAGGCAGATTCCTAGGGGGAAAATTGCTTCTTCTTTCAAACTTTTCTACTGAAGAACCTGGTCACGGAACAAATTAAGTTCATAAGTAGAGGTACCACTATACTTCTGTCTATGTTCTGAAGGGTCATTCTGATTGTTTGAAAGTAGTGTCAGCTATGAACTGGACTGGACTGATGGAAATTGAAGAACAGGTCATCCACTTTCCTAAATCATATAATCCAATTAGTTTATTCTACTGAATTTCCAACATTAACATTAGAGTCTCCAATCACATCTTGCTTGCAAGTACTGTATTACTGATTTCAAATTGAATTTGATCGTAACACTCATTAGGTCCTCTTCTTCTGTACTGCTGGTTGGAGCATACATTTGAATTATCCTCATATTAAAGGGATATCAATATTATTCAGTCATAGATTGCATTGTATCAAATACTGTTCTTGCTATATCCTTCCTAACAATAAAAGCAGCACCCTTCCTTTCCTTTTTGTGACCTGAGTAATAATTAAATTGATATTCTAAGTGTCCAGTCCTAATCCACTTCAATTTTCTTATGCCTCTGATGTCTATCTGTAGTTGTTTCATTTCAATTTCCCCATGTTCATGCCTCTTACATGCCATGTTCCCACTTTGCAGGGTCGGATTTTCTTTTCCTGTATGACAGCATCAGCAACTAGACGTCCTGAAGGCTTTAATCTAGTCATATCTTTAAAATGTTCTGTTCTCTGAAAAATCCTCATTTCCTCTTTAGTAGCATGTCGATGGCCTTTCTACTTGCAATGCCCACTATCTGGTGTTTTAGCAACATTTTTTTAATTTTCTATCTACATGGTTTTTGGTAAAATACAGAAGTAGTTTACCATTGTTTTTTCCTTGTAAAGGATTGATGTTATCTTCACTGAAGTAATAATCTGCCTCTAGCAATTTTCTTGAGTCTTCGGAGAGGGGCGGCATACAAATCTAATAAACTATAACTATAACTATATAACTATATCACTGCTGCTCAATATAGGCTCAATATAGGAAGTAAATACACTATTTTTGGCTATGAACAGTATCACAAGCCTTCCCTTAACACTTTAAACCCCTAAATTGCAATTTCCCATTCCCTTAGCAACCATTTAGATTATTACTCACCGTGTTTCTTTATTAAAGTTTATTTAAAAAAAATATTTATTAAAGGTGGATGAAAGTTTGGTGATGACATATGACGTCATCGGGCAGGAAAAACTGTGGTATGGGGAAAAAACCGCAAAGTATTTTTTAATTAATATTTTTGAAAAACCGTGGTATAGACTTTTCGCAAAGTTCGAACCCGCGAAAATCGAGGGAATATTGTATAAACTCCTTGTATACACACCCAATACATCTAATGGTCTTTAACCATTGTAGGAATATCTCCCCTAACCCCAAATGAGGCAGCACAGCAGGACTATCTCTCTCTCTCTTTCTCTTCCCCTCCCCCTTCCAATTATTTATTTATTTATTTATTCAATTTTTATGCCGCCCTTCTCCTCAGACTCAGGGCGGCTCACAACATGTTAGCACTAGCACTTTTTAACAGAGCTAGGCTATTGCCCCCACAATCTGGGTCCTCATTTTACCCACCTCGGAAGGATGGAAGGCTGAGTCAACCTTGAGCCGGTGATGAGATTTGAACCGCTGACCTACAGATCTACAGTCAGCTTCAGTGGCCTGCAGTACAGCACTCTACCTGCTGCGCCACCCCGGCTCATTCTGGATTTCCCATTTAATAGATTTTATCTCACAATAAGAAAAATGATCAAAGAAGATAAAATTTTCGCATGCCACATTTACCTACATTTGTATTATGGATCCATTTATAGTTGTCGGTTATGAACTCCATACTGCTAGCTATGCTCATACCAATATATTATTTGCATGTTTACAGGAGATTGAAATGCATATTTAAAAGAATATTATCACCAATTTTTCTGTCAAAGGGGACAAAACGTTTGGCATAAAGAGAAAAAAGATAGTTATAGGGATCCAATTTGTGAATCACTTTGTATTAAATAACTGATATAGCAGTTCCCTTCTCCCAGAGAAAATGGTCAACAAACAGTGCAGATGGTTGCAAAGAAAAGAGGTGTAACATTTGTGAGATACAAATAGTTTAGAGTACGTGTCCTTTCAAAACCAGCATCTTTCATATTTGCTGCTACTAACTTACATTTCTTCCTCTTCCTAAATATGTGCTCTTATCTTTATCGTTCAACAAAAGCTTCCGTGGTCCCTGCAAGACAAGGAGACATGCTATCCCAAGCAATATGCTGATTGTTTTAATTGCTTCTGGACTGCAATCCTTTCATTGCATCATTAGTATGAGACCTAAACAGCTGGCTAAGATAATCTTAGGGTTGCTTTTGCATACAAATGCAATATATAATTCTGAAATTCTGAAAATAATTCACATGAGTACTTTGGATCTCACACAAACTATAGCCATTCCTGTTATTAAACAATCTGATTTTTTTTCAGGCTTCTGTACAGGGGTGAAATTCAGCAGGTTCAGAAAGGTTCTATGGTGATTATGTACAGTTCGTAAAACTGGTAAATCACACCATTGACTGGCCCCTCCCACTCACTCCTTCTCTCTTCCATCTTGGATTCATACAAACAGAGCAAACATGAGAAGGAGGCAAGAGGCAGCCAGGTTGAACACTAGAAGACTTGGGTGAACTTTTTTGTTAGTTCTGTGGTGTGGCTTGATGGGGCGGTGCCATCCCACCTTGCCATGAATGATGTCAAATTGGCCATGCCCACTCTGTCTCATGATCCCACCAAGCCAAGCCCACAGAACCGGTAGGGGGAAAATCTGAATGCACCCCTGCTTCTGTATAAGCTTGGGAAAAAATATGTGGTAGTGTTTTAAGAATTATATTGTGATTGATTAAAATTAGTAGCTTTTTTCAGGTTTGTGCAGAAGTTTGCAAAAAATTCAGGAGAGAGATACATTTGTAAAATAAAAACTCAATAGCTCTTCTTCTGAAACATTTTCAAAACTTAACACAGCCCTATGGAGTTAATAGAGAAAGGCTGGTGGAAAAGAAGGGAATCATATGACAAAGTGATCTACCTGTTTAACTTCCCAAATGAATGCTACACTCTAAGGAATACTCAAAAGAACTTCAACACACAACTGTCTCACCCAGTTATCAAATGACCTGAAATATGGCCTAAACATGTACAATAGCAACTATCTCACTAGTAATTGGAAAGCTTCTAACATGTTATTAAGCTGCCATCCAAATGAAAAACCAAATACAATCCAAGTAAAAAATCAAGTGTACTTGGTTTAGGTAGCATTTGGTTAAAAAGCAGTAACTATGAGAGGGATTTAGGAGGGATAGAGCAATAGCAATAGCACTTAAACTTATATACCACTTCATAGTGCTTTACAGACCTCTCTAAGAGGTTTACAGAATCAGCATATTGCCCCAACAACATGCGTCCTCATTTTACCCACCTCCAAAGGATGGAAGGCTGAGTCAACCTTGAGCCAGTGAGACAATTTTAGTATCTCAAGGGCTTCACCAGGTTTCCATAGAATATTGAAGTCCATATACCAAACAAAGGAGGAATTCAGGAATCGAAGGAATACACTGGATTCTTAAACATTGACAATATTGAAAATTATATTAGTTAACAAACTTTCTGAACACTTTTAGATTATCGTTTAGATTTTTGGCTACAAAAACAACCCGCAGAAGAAATTTTCTGCTTTTACATACAGGTAATGGAAATATACATCCTTCAATACCTGTTAGCTATGCTGCACACATGAAATAAATATATGAAAGCATGGAACTGTTGATGCACATCTAATACATGTAAATGCAGAATATCTGTGAAGATCTAAAAGTAGTGGTTCTGCTGCTTGGAATGCAGCTTGGACATACCAAGTACGGAGACATTCTTGTCTCTGCTTCACATAAAATTCGAACTGATGAAAGATTTTGTGAAAGCAAAGAACACAGAAGGTAAGGTTTTTTTTTCATTTGAGACACATGTTTCCAAGAATAACTAATGCCAAGATTAAGAAAGGCATTTTTATTGGTCCACAGACCAAATACATAATCAGTGACAAGCACTTCAAATATCTGTTAGTGGGACCAGAGAATATTGCTTGGAAAGCATTCAAGGATGTTGTTGAGAATTTCTTGGAAATTAGAGTAGCATTTAGATGGTTGGCAACTTGTTATAACATACAAGACCATGAAGTACAACATGTTACTGAAGATTCATTTTCTACATTCACACTTGGAGTTTAGTGCAAAATTGAGGTGTTGTCAGTGACAAATATAATGAAATGTTGGCTGACTATTGTTGGACACTGCAGCAAAATGTATTTATATCACTGAATATACATGAAAATCAGCACTAAAATCTTTTAGTCCTATTGAATTCACACAGCATGTTGGAATCAATGTGTGATTAAATAATAATAATAATAATAATAATAATAATAATAATAATAATAATTATTATTATTATTATTATTATTATTATTATTATTATTATTATTTAGATTTGTATGCCGCCCCTCTCCGAAGACTAAACACATTATAGTCAGTAAAAGTTAATTTAATATTTCTCAAAATTCCTATAAGGCATAGACATTCTAAAATTATATTTGCATTCAGTTTGAATGGGTATAACAGAATCACCAAATATTTTTCAGTAAGCAAGACTTCTCATGCTGGGCAAAGTTTTTGACTATATCCAGTCTGTAATATCACTCTACAATGCCCTTGGTCCATGCCTGATTACATTTTCTGTACAGTGGTACCTCTACCTACAAATGCCTCTACTTATGAACTTTTCTAGATAAGAACCGGGTGTTCAAGATTTTTTTGCTCCTTCTCAAAAACCATTTTCCACTTATAAACCCGAGCCTCCAAAACTGTAACCAGAAAAGGCAGGGAGAAGCCTCTGTGGGACCTCTCTAGGAATCTCCTGGGAGGAAACAGGGCAGGAAAAGGTGGGGAGAAGCCTCCATTGGGCCTCTCTAGGAATCTCCTGGGAGGAAACAGGGCCTCCACCTTCCCGGTGGTTTCCCCAATCTCACGCATTATTTGGTTTTACATTGATTCCTATGGGAAAAATTACTTCTTCTTACAAACTTTTCTACTTAAGTACCTGGTCATGGAACGAATTAAGTTCGTAATTAGAGGTACCACTGTACTATGAACAAAATATGTTCCTTTGTTCTTTTGTGCTTGATCAGCCATTTTTATAATTGATCACTATCCATTAGTATAATGTTCCCACCATCAGTATAATTTTCAATATTATTCAAGATCACATTAACAGTTTTATTTCAAGTCTTCTCAACTATAGTCCTTTGCAGTGAATGAAATCAATAAGAAAAGATTGCTACAAGGCTGCCTCTATCAAAACATTAGTGTATCCTTTTCAGTGACACATGCGGTCTTTAAATTTAGTATGTGAATTGAGACAAACTACTTAGGAAAATGCCAGCCAAGAGATTTCTTGTTCAGTTCTACCTTCTCTGGGGGGTTAATTAAAATGTTTGGCTAATAATAGAATCTTGTGCTTGTTCAGATAAGCTATTCATCACTAGATTTGAGTAAAGGCTAAAGAACACTATTTGGCTGGTGTTCTGAGTTTATTCCAATGTATGGCTCTTATTTTAGAGGTGTATTGATAAAGCATGCAAATATAGTTGGAATTAAACATTTGCTGTCAGTAAAGGCAGCTTAATAAAGATAGTGAGTAATTTTTGCAAAATGGTGCCCATTAAAACAAAAAAGCTCAAAAATTATTCACCTCACATTTTAAATCAGGAATACTCTTTCAAGCAGTTTGCTGAAATAGACAGTTGGCTCTTGTAGTCATATTCATATGATTCTAATAAAAGGTTTAAATCTCCTTTTGCACTTTCTGGACACTTTTCATATCTTTGAATGAAATTTTATCAGTGCTTAAGACGTGTCATCCTTGATCCATAACAAATTCACCAAGAAGAGACCTTTCTACCCTACTTTTCTTGTTATGTGTTGGACGTATTTTCTGATTTGTGTCACCTCAAGCTGTACTATCCAGTCTGCCTGCTATAATTCATTTTAATGTGGGTAAACACTTCTGCTCCAATTGGCTACTATGCATTTTGGCAAGATTCTCCTTCCCTTCTAGTCATTGGTTGTTGCCCTTCATGACCATTTAATGCCACAAATAGTACAGCGACAAACTAAAAAAAAAAAAACAGAGAGAAAAAGCACAAACTCAGTGGTGGAAAACTGGCATGAAACAGGTCTTTTTAAGCCAGATGAAATTATCTTGAATTCTGCTATTTTCCTTTTCTAGCCCAAGTAATAGGAAAAAGTAGGTTAACCCCTTCCTTCCTTCCCTCCCTCCCTCCCTCCCTCCCTCCTAATCCATTCATCCACCTACCCACCCAGGAGTGGCAAACAAGCATTAGAAAACAACAACTGTCGTGTAAATGTACTCTAAACAGCAGAGAAAGAGGTTGAAATTTGGAAAGCAATTTCTCGAACTGGTTTCATTTTTAGCTTGTCTATGTTTGGCATATAAGCAATTTAAGACTGCAGTGCAGAAAAACCTGGTGTCTCGGTGATTCACTGGAATCCTGGAGCTTTAAAAATGGATTGGTTTGTTTGTTTGTTTGTTTATTTAATTAATTAATTTGTATGCCGCCCCTCTCCGTAGACTTTCCCTACCTTGTTACTTTCCCTACCTTGATAGGCATTGATAACTTTTTAATAGAATCTTTCAAAAATTTCCTTTGAACAGAATATGACAGAGAAAACATTACTGTTATAGGGAAATTATATGTTGGATGAAGTTCTAATAATAATAACAATAAGCAGCAACAACAACAACAACAGAGTTGGAAAGGACCTTGGAGGTCTTCCAGTTCAACCCCCTGCTTGGGCAGGAGACCCTACACTACTTCAGACAAATGGCTATCCAACATCTTTTTAAAAACTTCCAGTGTTGGAGCATTCACAACCTCTGGAGGCAAACTGTTCCACTAATCAATTGTTCTAACTGTCAGGACATTTCTCCTTAGTTCTAAGTTGCTTCTGTCCTTGTTCAGCTTCCACTATTGCTTCTTGTCCTATCCTTTGTCACTGAATATTTGATAATATTCAGTGACAAGGGTCTATAAAGCATCAGATAAAAAGGGGTGAGTCCCAAACAAACTTTAATCTATGATTAGGGATACTAATTATATATTTCATAGAAGCCCAAAAAACTTATGAAACAAATAGCCAACTAATTCTTGAGTTGAATCTTACTGTTTTTTAAAAGAAATATTTTAAAATTCTTGTAATGCTAACAGCAATAATTTAAAATAAGTTATAAAATAATATTCATGTGAAGACTGAAAAAACAACACATGGTTCATTAAATTAATTAATTTAGATAAATTAAATTAAATATTTAATTAAAACCTTAATCCAGAAGAGTAAATAATTTATCCTGTAGCAAGGTGTGTTTTTCCCCATGAAGGGGAATTTTAATCTGCTTTCTTTTAAATAAGTATGTACATAGTACATATTTTCATTAGTACTATGAGAGTCAACGGAACATAAGCAACTGCTTCATGCCAAGATATAACCATCCTTGGTACTGCCTACACCAGCCTTCCTTGGCTTACATGTTCTTCTAGACACGTAGGAACTGCATGTCTAGAACGACACTATTTGACAGTCAATACGGCTAAGAAATGGAGTTAACTTCTAACACACACGAAACATTCTATACACACATGCTATTTCATTGTGCTGTTAGTGTATCAGTGAATTCCATCACCTCCAACTTTTTCAGTATTTTGTAATAGAATTGAATAGAATTTTATTGGCCAAGTGTGATCAAATGTGATTGGACACTTAGGAAAGAGAAGATTGTCATAACTCGTGATATCAATGCATTCTGTTTTGCTGGTACTGTATTTCAGTACCTGAAAATGATGATCCCAGAAAAATAAAAATAAAACCTCACAGTCTTTAAACCAATGTGTCATAAAACCCTAGAGAATCATTAAAACTTTTCTGAAAAGCTCTGCATTGCTAAAGCAGTTATTAACTTATGCTATCAGGTTAAGAAAAAAAAGTTCACTTTAAATCAAGGCACACAAAACAAGTTTATAAAAGGCAAAGGGAAATAGCTCGGTCATGCCTGCTTCGGGCTTTATGCTTTCATGTTATTCTTACAGGGAAGAGAGTGGTGTACTTGGGATAATTTACAACCCAAATTAACTTCAAATAGCCAAAAATAAACTCTGTGGAAATAACTCCTGTGTGTCACTCTTCATTCTTCCAAGTTTGGAGTAGCAGAAAATAAAGTAATATAGTTTGTTGAACAACAGAGTTTTTAAAAAATCGTAATTTTTTCAGGCTGCACACTAAAAAAATAATTCACAGAAATATTATGATTATAAAAGTTTTGTGAATTTTACTTTGAAAACTGACAAAACATCCAAGTCTGAAACCTTATTTTGTTTTCCATTTTATTCATATTTTTATTTCCTCTTCTATTCTTTTACTGTTTTTATTCTTTGAACTTGTATTTTCCTCCCACTAAATTATCTGCCACTATCTTCCATAGAAGAATTATTATTATTATTATTATTATTATTATTATTATTATTATTATTAATTAGATTTGTATGCCACCCTTCTCTGAATACACCCAATAGCCCAAGAAGAATTTGAATCAAATATAATAAATCATTCAACAGTGTTATTAGCTATTCTTTTGTTCCACTCCTCACTAAATATTATCATATAAAATGATTCTATATGGGTTACCTAAACCATCTAAAAAACTGAAAATGTGAAATTTATTCCGCAGAGGAAGGGATATCTGAACCTGCAAGGTACTTTTAGCTGCCCTTGTTTTACAAAGAAGCTACTCCCCACTCCTGCACAGTTACACACTTGCAAAATGCGGCATCCCCCCCCCCCAGATTTAATGCACCAGTAGATGATATTGGCAAGGCCTTGAGTAATTGGCTATGCTCTTAATGAACAGAAACTGTTACTTACTGCGTGCACTCAAGCTGATAGTGGCCCAACTCACTCCCTTCAGATGACCATGCCGAGTCCGTCGGACTGGCATTTTTAAAACAATCAAGTTACTTTCCACGTTGCAACATAAAGGGGTACAAGACAACTCTTCCAACTGATTTTTGCGTTGGGCATAGAGGACACTGTATCCAAATGACACATCCGGAAGAAGGACTTTGCAACTAAGCAGCCACAGAATCAGCCTCCAGCATAACAAGAGAAATCCCTTGCGTAGAAAAGTTCCAAGTAAGTGACTGGGGGGGGGGGGAAGAAAGGAGGGGAAAGGAGAGAGAAGAGTAAACCTGGAACTCAACCAATAACCCTAAAGACTCCTTGAGATATTTTGGACCTAAAAATCCTCCAATCAGAGACGTGATGACAGGAAAAAGCAGACACATGTCTCCGTCGACCATATATGTCTTAGATTAGGCAGACTCTGGAAGGACTGAAACAGGAGATGAGTCTTTGAGACCCATCAACCGGCATCACATGTCACTTGTCAACGTGAATTACAGCAGAGTTCCGAAGTCCTGTTTTGAGAAGTGGAATTAGTGGGTGAAACCACATGCGTTAAAAGCTCTTTTTTAAATATATAGTAACACTGACACACACATTTATATAGGGCATTATTGCAAGCACTCAGATTCAATTGCTCGGGGATGACTTAAATACATTTCTCTTGCAAATCTGTTAGTTTTCCCTGGTTGTAAGTGCTAGACTATTTTTTTTTAACAATCTGATAAAAAATGGAACTAATATAACATTAATCCATCTGAGAACAGCTGACAAATCTAGTGGTACAAATTAGGAATCTGTAGCTCATTTTTTTCGAACTTGGCACCAACAGGAGGTCTCTTTTCTCCAGTTACTTATTTCCGTGGTGATTTCTAATAGATTAATAACAATTAATCTGCAGCAAAATAAACAATGTCCCCAATCAGCAGATGGTTTAAGAACGGCATTTTGCTGAGACAGACTACATGGAAATTCAAAAAAATGTATCACTGTCAATCTTCCATTAGCTTCCGCTATTTAAATTGTCACTCTGTGTCAAAATTTTATACGTAATCCACCAAGAAAGTGGAAAATTAATCTACACAGAATGAGTCATAATGCCCCTTTCCTAAATAAAATTAAGTATACGAGGACAGGAATCATCAGAGATTAGAAATGAAAATATTCTGACCCAATTTAACATTTTCTGCCAGTTATGAGCTTTAATCATAAAATTACAGAGCAAAAATGAAAATAGGAGGCTGTAACTATGTACTTTATTTGGAAGAATGCTTACCTATCCAGAACAAAGGCTTTGAAGCCTTAGAGAATACCTAGGAGACTTGAAAGAAAGCTGGGTAGACAGCAACCTCAACCATTTACCTTCTGGTAAATTGCCTTCTGTGGGCACCATTTTGGCACTGTATTGATTGCACTGTCTTGGAATTCAGCATGGGTCAACTTTTCACTGATGGAAGGACAAGTTACAGCATTAGCTTATTACATCTTATCAAGAGCTTTTATGGTGCAAGATTTTAGTGATGTAGGAAAGAGCAATTCTGCCAAATACCACACTGTTGGATAGTTCAAAGAGTTTCTGTGCACTCCTTGTAATCCCTGAGAATCTGCCCCATATTCCTGATCCTATCCCAGTGATGGAGAATCTATAGCATGGATGTCACAGGTGGCACATGGAGCCATATTTTCTGGCACATGAGCTGTTGTCTTAGCTCAGCTCCAACATGCATGTGTGCGCTGGTCAGCTGATTTTTAGCTTGCACAGATGCTCTGGGAGGGTGTTTTTGGCTTCCAGAGAACCTCCGGGAGAAGGAGGGAGGGCATTTTAACCCTCCCCTGGCTCCAGGAAAGCCCTTGGATCCTAGGGAGGGTGAAAGACAAGCTTACTGGGCCCACCAGAAGTTGGGAAACAGGCTGTTTCTGGCCTCCGGAGGACCTCTAGGGGGTGGGTGGGAAGCTGTTTTCACCCTCCCAAGGCATTGAATTATGGATGTAGGTACTTGCACATGCGCAATAGCACACGCCCACGCTTGTGCTATGGTGGAAGGTCTTAAGCATAAAACGTATCAGGAAAGACTTCATGAACTCAATCTGTATAGTCTGGAGGACAGAAGGAAAAGGGGGGACATGATCAAAACATTTAAATATGTTAAATATGTTAAAGGGTTAAATAAGGTCCAGGAGGGAAGTGTTTTTAATAGGAAAGTAAACACAAGAACAAGGGGACACAATCTGAAGTTAGTTGGGGGAAAGATCAAAAGCAACATGAGAAAATATTATTTTACTGAAAGAGTAGTAGATCCTTGGAACAAACTTCCAGCAGACGTGGTAGATAAATCCACAGTAACTGAATTTAAACATGCCTGGGATAAACATATATCCATCCTAAGATAAAATACAGAAAATAGTATAAGGCCAGACTAGATGGACCATGAGGTCTTTTTCTGCCGTCAGTCTTCTATGTTTCTATGTTTTGGGCACCCAAGGGGAAAAAGGTTTGCCATCACTGTCCTATCCCCATAATTTTAATTCTATCATCTGAGGGTACGAAGCCAGACCTCAACCATCCACTCCAGCTCGCTTGAAAATAGGAATTCCATTGGGGGTTTCAGGGAAACAATTGGGTCTCTCACCTTCATAACCTTCTGATTTCCTCCACCCAACTGAAAAGCTGCACCCAATACAATGGTATTCTTAAGGAATTTTTAAAGTGAAGACAAAAGAAGCCTTACTAAGGAACTGACTGAATAAGGGTATTCCTTTGCTTCCAGTTCCCCATTCCTGACATGTGGACAAATACATACTTGGTAATGTGATTTGGCCCAACATTTATCCTTAACAAATAATTTCATCCATTTGGTTTTACATTCCAAAGCTTAATCTCAAAAAAAAAAAGATCTCTCTCACATTCCTGTTCATTTGTTTGGAGCAACCTTAGTGTAAACAATTAAGTATAAACTCAGCTGTCCCCAGCTGATGCAATGACTAAACCAATTATCCAACCATAGAAGGTTTGATTCAGGCATCTCATTCACTTAAACAATAAGAGTTAAGTATCTGTGCTTAATTCTCTCCTATCGAATGAACAGGG
Organism: Erythrolamprus reginae; assembly: GCF_031021105.1. Classification (NCBI taxonomy): domain Eukaryota; kingdom Metazoa; phylum Chordata; class Lepidosauria; order Squamata; family Dipsadidae; genus Erythrolamprus; species Erythrolamprus reginae. The sequence goes on from NC_091950.1 coordinate 51,590,570, forward strand.
CTTGCTAAACAAAGCTGCAATGTGCCCACCATGGGGCATTTAAAAAAAAAAATTACTGTACAGTAATATATTACATGGATTGTCTCTAAATAAATAAGCACATCGTATGAAACTCATGTCAAAAATAAGAAGACTAAACAAATCCGTACCTATGAGCAATGGGATTGGAAGCGTTACACTACCAAGTCACAAGTTCCAGTCTGGCTGAATTAAGTAACATGATTATCAAATGATAGCCAAAAATGCATTCATGACGGAACAGTTTGTCTTACTGACACCTAAGATTTTAAAATAGACAACTTTTCATCAACAGAATACTGAAAAACATTCTTAATCACCTGACTTATCAGGATCTTATTTTAGTATCATTATTTGTTTCACATGTAGTATGATACTACTACAATGGTAGACTGTTTTGTTTTCTCTTTATTTTTAAATTTGTATATGCTGTCAAGTCCCAATATTTGCTCAACCCACAAATATTCATAATTCAATAAAATTATTAAATCACAATTAAAAACTCTAAAAGTTGTGAAAAGTTCTAGAAGACCTGTATTAAAAATATTTTAAGCCCTCTTCTAAAATGTAATACAAAAGAGGAATATTTCAGCTTCAGTGACAAATTATTACATAATCTGGATTCAAGCGTTAGCTGATATAATGTAAGATCTTCAAGACACGTGCCACTTTGGATGAAGGTGGTCCTGCATCTAATCTGGGCCCAAAGGCAGCGGTTCCCAAACTTTTCTTCACCACAGACTCCCCTTTGAATAACTTTTGTGTCCACAGAATATGGCCACGGATCACCAAGACTTAAGATTTAAATCACATCATTTCTTCAAGCCTTTGCAAACCCTCTATGACATCGTGCTTCCCCTCAGAAGCCACAGATTGAGAACCATGGGTGTAAGGTGTTATATAGGACAATTAGTATTAAGGAATATGCAGAGTGACCCCTGCGTTATCAAGGATACACATACGGAAAGGAAACGTGGAATTCTGGCAGATAGTCAGCAGATAGTCAGAAGACATGAATAATGGTTCAATCATACAAACTAGATACATTGAAGTGTATGCAATAGTATTTACTTGAGCAAATATCATAGTCAGGTTAAACATTCCAGTCATACACAGTCAAATCAGTCAATAACTCTCAATACATTAACAATCCCACAAGTTTACTACAATGCTACAAGCTTACTTGTACAGATTACAAATACATAAACTATCATCGAACACACAGTTCTTACTACAGCAGTCACAATGAATCAGCACAAATGAGCAGAAAAACACAGTGGGAAAGAATCACGCTTCTGGCTCCCTCTTGTGGCAATTCCCAACGCTAATTCTTAAAGCCATAGTGTTTCAATACAAACAAGCATTTATTGTTAGCTTGCTTATATATTGTCAAAGCCAACTACAGTATTATGTACATAGTTCTAACAAATAGCACCTTGAATTAAGACCAAAAAGGAAATGGCAAGTAGTAAAACAATTTGAAACACAGTTGCGATATGGTATACTTTAGAAACACCACCATTAACACTCCTGTACTTCCTTCTAAGATGTATAAATGTTTTTTTCTATGAACACTGAACTGCAATAATGCATCAAGAAAATAATTTGAATAAGCCAATCAATGCCAAGTTTCTTACTTCTAGCAAAAAATAGATTTTTTAAAATCAATCAATGCTGAAAATGTTCCCTTATTCCCCATTGTAATTTGTCTATTCAGCATTAAAGACAGATTCCCCAAATCTGAAGAGAAACACAACCTTATTCAGTGCAGGCATATTTTCAAAAAGTCAGCCTCTGGAATTGACAATTCTGTCTTATTCTGTCAATAAGTGCATGGCAATAAGACCAAGCTCTTATTTCAGGGTTCAAATATACAACAGGGTCTTATTTTCGGGGAACCACGGTACAGAGAATAAACTCTATCCTGCGAAAGGAAATTAAATTTCTGATTAAGAAGTTTCCATAAAAGAACTTTCCACTGGTTAAGCCAAAGATGTAACTTAGAAAGTCAAAATATCCAATTGAACTGCAAATAAAAGACAGATGTCTGCTATTAATTCATTGCCATTATTTCATCTTATGAATAAAGCTCACATTATATCACACTATGTTATTTGATGTAGTGCTTAAGCGCTGGCACAGGAGATTGTGAATTCTAGTCCTGCTTTAGGCATGAAAGCTGTTTGGGTGACTTTGGGTCAGTCAATGTCTCAGCCCAACCCCTATCATAAAGTTGTTGTATGGAAAAATAACAAAAGGAAGAAGTATTATATATGTTCGCTGCCTTGAGTTACTTATAAAAATAATAAAAACTGGGATTTAAAAAATAGATAATTTTTTCCATATACAGTGGTACCTTGTGATACGAACCCCTCATCATACGAACTTTTTGAGGTACGAACCCGCAAAAACACAGAAGTCAGGAGGTGGGGTTTCCCATGGAGGGGAGCTTTGGGGGAATCCCAGGATCGCAAAAATGGGCGCTCTGCTGGCAATGGAAGTCCAGAGGTGGGATTTCCCAGCTAGGGAAGCCTCAGCGAAATCGCACCATCACAAAAACAGAGGTCCAGAGGTGGGGTTTCGAGGACTTCCGTGTTTTTGCGATGGTGCGATTTCACTGAGGCTTCCCTCGCTGGGAAACCCCACCTCTGGACTTCCGTTGCCAGCGGAGCGCCCGTTTTTGCGATCCTGGGATTCCCCTCCTGGGATTTCCCTACAGCATTGCAAAAACACAGAAGTCAGGAGGTGGGATTTTCCATGGAGGGGAGCCTCGGGAATCCCAGGATCGCAAAAACGGGTGCTTTGGCTTGGAAAAGGGTTAAATTTTGGGCTTGCATGCATTAATCGGTTTTCCATTGATTCCTATGGGAAATATTGTTTCGTCTTACGAACTTTTCACCTTACGAACCTCCTCCCAGAACCAATTAAGTTCGTAAGACAAGGTATCACTGCATTTTTAAATCTACAAATAAATAAATTAGAAACTAAGATGGAAAGAAAGACTGGTTATTGTGTGGTGATTTAAACCCAGCTGGTACCACCGTTTCATATAGTGTGTTCTCACTGACATCATTCCTCAAGGAAGAAGTCTTTCTTTATACTGCTCTTTTTTAATTGGAGACTGAACATAACACAGCAAAAATAACTTGGGAGATTTAAATAATAGTAATAAAAATAGGGTGGCAACTCTGAAATCTAAATTCCCTTCATGCACAGTATGTGCTCTACTTGAGCTAATGGGATAAAGTGTTCTGATTTTTAGGATATTAGAAGGTCTCTCTTTCCCTGGAATGGAATATGAATTTACTACTGTCTCTAAATTCTAAGGCATTTCTAATATTCATTTCAAAATCCACTATATTGAAATATGTACTTATAAATCCAGACTATATTAAATTCACATTATTGCTACCTGATCTTTTAAAATTTGAATATATTGGGAAGCGAATTTGGTCTTCTGTCTGCAAAGTATGAACATCACACTGTTCTTGCATTCAAAATAGGTCATTCCCTTCCTATCAGTTTCTGGTATCAGTAGGAATTAGAAACTATTTAAACTGATATAAATTTGCATTCTAAGAATAGGGTAGATTAAAAGAAACAAGAGGAGAAAGAGAGATGTTTCAAATTGTGAATTAGGGTTGATGAATCAAGGGCTCATTTGAGACTAGATCTGAAGGAATCTCTTTTAGTAAATTACCTAAATGCTGTGTCTGCCCATCCACAATGCTACAGAGCAAATTAACACATTTTCTCTAACATCTATGAGTTGGAAATGGTTGAAATTGAAAATTAGTATCAGGAGCTCTATATTGTCCTCAAAATTACAGGGAGCAGGAACAAAGAGCAGTATTAGTTTTGAACCCTCCATTCTGGGGGCTCTCCATTTGGGAGAAGTACAGCTAAATGAGGAGAGATATCAAAAAGCAGTGTTCCAGGGGCACCAAGCAAGAAGAGAGAATATAAGGGATTTTAATGAGAACACAACTCTTTAAACCAACACATTCTTATAGGAGAAACAACAATGTTTAGGGTTAACAAAGCTAAAGCCAAGGTGTCCAATCTTGGCTATTTTAACACCTGTGTACTTCAACTCCCAATCTTGGGAGTTGAAATCCACAAAGTTCTTCAGCCAGAATGACAAAACCACCTCTAATCAGGAGAATTTAACTAATTTAATTAACTACCATATTTTTTGGATTATAAGAAGTACCAGAGTATAGCACGGAAACTGCTTTGGTCGCGTTGATGGATGATCTCTGGCAGGCCCGGGACAGGGGCTTGTCCTCTGTCCTGGTGCTCCTTGACCTCTCAGCGGCTTTCGATATCATTGAACATGGTATCCTTCTGTGCCGGCTGGAGGGGTTGGGAATGGGAAGCACTGTCCTCCAGTGGTTTTCCTCCTACCTCTTCGGTCGGTCGCAGTCGGTGTTAGTGGGGGGGTCAGAGGTCGACCTCGAGGTCTCTCCCTTGTGGGGTGCCTCAGGGGTCAGTCCTCTCCCCCCTGCTATTTAATATCTACATGAAACCGCTGGGTGAGATCATCCAAGGGCATGGGGTGAGGTATCATCAATATGCCGATGATACCCAGTTATACATCTCCACCCCATGTCCAGTCAACGAAGCAGTGGAAGTGATGTGCCGGTGCCTGGAGGCTGTTAGGGCCTGGATGGGTGTCAACAAACTCAAACTCAACGCAGACAAGACGGGTCTTGCCTCCCAAGGACAATTCCATCTGTCCATCCATTACCCTGGGGGGGGGGGAATCATTGACACCCTCAGAGAGGGTTCGCAACTTGGGCGTCCTCCTTGATCCACAGCTTACATTAGAGAAACACCTTTCAGCTGTAGCGAGGGGGGCGTTCGCCCAGGTTCACCTGTTGCACCAGTTGCGACCCTATTTGGATCGGGAGTCACTGCTCACAGTCACTCATGTCCTCATCACCTCGAGGCTCGACTACTGTAACGCTCTCTACATGGGGCTACCTTTGAAAAGTGTTCGGAAACTTCAGATCGTGCAGAATGCAGCTGCGAGAGCAATCATGGGCTTTCCCAAAAATGCCCATATTACACCAACACTCCGCAGTCTGCATTGGTTGCCGATCAGTTTCCGGTCACAATTCAAAGTGTTGGTTATGACCTATAAAGCCCTTCATGGCACCGGACCAGATCATCTCAGGGACCGCCTTCTGCTGCACGAATCCCAGCGACCGGTTAGGTCCCACGGAGTGGGTCTTCTCCGGGTCCCGTCAACTAAACAATGCCGCTTGGCGGGACCCAGGGGAAGAGCCTTCTCTGTGGCGGCCCCGGCCCTCTGGAACCATCTCCCCACAGAGATTAGAATTGCCCCTACCCTCCTTGCCTTTCATAAGCTACTTAAAACCCACCTCTGTCACCAGGCATGGGGGAATTGAGATCCTTTTCCCCCCTGGGCCTTTACAATTTCATGTATGGTATGTTTGTATGTATGTTTGGCTTTTTATATTACAGTAATGGTTTTTTTAATCATTTTTAGTATTTATTGGATTATTATTGTACATTGTTTTATTACTGTTGTTAGCCGCCCCGAGTCTTCGGAGAGGGGTGGCATACAAATCCAATAAATATAATATAATATAAATATATAAGATGATACATGTTAGTTTTGGGGGAGGAAAATAAGAAAAAATATCTGCCTATTAGCATCCATCTGCCTAGCATTTCAAAATCCACTACTGAAATATGCACTTATAAATCCAGACTATATTAAATTAGCAAACATCTTAGAACAAGTATATCACCCTTGCAAAGCTCTGTTTGAAAGGCTGCTTTTTTCAGCTTTGCAAAGCTGCATTTGAGAGGTTGTTCTCAGCCTTACAAAGTTCCATTTCAGAGGCTGCTTTTTTAGCTTTGCCAAGCTCCATTTGAGAGGTTGTTTTCAGCTTGCAGAGCTCCATTTCAGAGGCTGAAAGATCTGTTTCAGAGACTGGGCAGGACTATATTCAGTGTATAAGATGCACCTAGATTTTCAACCTCTTTTAGGAGGGAAAAGGGTGCATCTTTTATTTTTAAAAATACAGTAATTATTGTTGCCAAGAAAAAAAATCCTACTACCAAAGAATACAACTCATTCAGAGCTAAAGATCATGCTACCTGAGCATCATTTAGCCCCCAGACCCAAATCATCCAGCCTCGGGGGAATTCCATCTGAGTCTATTCCTTCCAATCCAGGTCTTACAAGCTTCTAGGCAGTGCACCAGCACTTCTACCATTGTTTGTTTATGCAGAACCAAACTGAGCACAGCAAACTGATCTCCTAAAAATGATGCAGCACATTTCTGTAGCCCAGATCTCATAGTCTTCAATACTGTATAGTATGCCTTTACAGAGGCATAGGGGTCATTTTGCCTGAAGCAGAAGCAAGAATAATGCTTGTTGAGATATTGTAGCACAGCAGGTGGAGAAATGAAAGTGTTTTGTTGCTCTGATTACAGAGGAGATCAAAGCAAGGAGGTTGAAGGAACAACTATGGAAAATGTTGAATCACTGCCGGATGTTTATCTAGAGGGCATCTGGTTGTCTTTCAAGAGGGACATATTCTTTCCCCTTGCTCTCAGTCTGAGTTTGCATCAATTTAGACTTTTCCAACCTGCCGAGCTGCTAATCTGATGGACTTTGAAATGCAAATTATGGAAGTTAACTATCTTCTTGACTTCCATGTAAGGACTGCATCAAATGATAATAACTAGACAATTGGTGACTCGCTGCTTCATCCTTTCAGAGATATTTTCTTACCTAAACAGAGAAACACAAAGTCCATGGGTAGACAAAAAAGCAGCAGGAACAGGAATGACTTCTGACTTTTTGTCATCTTTGCAACTGAATTTTCTTATGGGAAACTGGCAGGTAATATCAGAAATTTTTCTTCCTTCCTTCTTTGCTTCCTTCCTTCCTTCCTTATCTAATCCTGTGCTATATCTAATCCTGTTCCTGTCAACAGTTGTGTCCCTCAAGGCAGTGTTTTAGGACCTACTCTCTTTTTACTCTAAATCAAGGGTAGGCAAAGTTGGCTCTTCTATGTCTCATGGACATCAACTCCCAGAATTCCTGAGCCCAACTTGCTAGCTCAAGAATTCTGGGAGTTGAAGTCCACATGTCATAAAAGAGCCAACTTTGCCTACCCCTGCTCTAGATAAACAATCTCTGTGACAATATTACAAGCAACTGTGTTCTCTTTGCTGATGATGTTAAACTATTTAATACCACCGATACACTGCTACCCTTCAAAAGGACCTTGATCGTGTAGCTGAATGGTCTAACAACTGGCAACTTCAAATCTCAACCAACAAATGCTCTGTCTTACACATTGGTAAAAAGAATCAGAATACTAAATACATACTTGGAAGAACTGAACTCATAGATGACCCTCTTCAGTCAAAGACCTTGGAGTACTCATATCCAATGACCTATGTGCTAGAGCTCACTGTAACAACATTGCCAAAAAAGCATTAAGAGTTGTAAATCTAATCTTACGTAGCTTCTTCCCGAGAAACACTGAACTGCTAACCAGAGCATACAAAATATTCGTCAGACCAATTCTTGAATACAGCTCACCTGTATGGAACCCACATTACATAACAGACACTAATACAATTGAAAGAGTCCAGAAATACTTCACAAGAAGAGTCCTTCCCTCCTCCTCTCGAAACAAACTATCTTACTCCTCCAGACTTCAAATAGTATGTTTAGACAATTTACAACTATGTTGCCTCCGAACTAATTTAACTGTTGTTCATAAACTCATACACCATAATGTCCTCCCTGTTAGTGACTACTTCACCTTTAACAACAACAACAACAACAACAACACAAGAGCACATAATAGATACAAACTAAATGTAAATCCCTCCAAACTAGAATGCAGAAAATATGATTTTAGCAAAAGAGTGGTCAATGCCTGGAATTCACTACCTGACTCTGTTTTTTCTTCTCTTAACCCCAAAATCTTCAACCTTACATTATCTTCAATCAACCTCTCGCCGTTTCTAAGAGGTCTGTAAGGCACGTGCATAAGGGCACCATTATGCCTACCGTCCCTGTCCTACTGTCTTTTTATCCTTTCTATCCTTTCCTTCGTTCCTTCCCTTCCTCCCTGCTCCCTCCCCCCCCCCCCCAAGATTCCTGCCAGCTACTCCATTTATTTTGCTTATGAGAAGCTTGCAGCAAGAAAGCCATTGGAGAAATCAGCAGAAAGTTGCAAGAGTGGATTAGGGGGGTGGGAGGGCATATCAAGAAGAGTATATGGAGATTGGGGAGGGCACAGAGGGGATGGTGTGATTGGGAAGGGTGCCTGGGGGTGCACAAGAGATGCTTTGCAATTTAGGAATAACACACACAATGGCAGTGTGGGTCATGAAAGGTGCATAGATGTTCTTAAGAGATGTTGCACAGGTCATATCAAGCACATGGGGGAAGCACGGGCCAGAGAGGATGTATGGGATTGCAAGAGGAGCTGTGTGGATTTGAAAAGGCAAAAGTGGAGAATGACGTTGGCCATGGAGGTTGAGGGTAGGTGCACAACAGGTGCTCCATGAGTCAGGGAAGACTTCCTTCTTTCCTATTCTACCTTCTCTTTCTCCTCCCCCTTTCCTTCCCAGCAGGCAGAATGTCATAAAGTATCAAACTTCGTTTGTATATTGAACACCTCATGCTATTTGAGACCCTTTTATAAAACACTATACCATAAATTATTACAAGAGATCCTGTTTAGTCTAAAAATCTTTGTAAGTAAATTTAGGTACATTTAGACTGCAATTGTATATGCACACAACTGGGAATAACCTAATAAATTAACTACAACATGCTTATGTATAGATGTATAGAGCAGTGTTTCCCAACCTTGGCAACTTGAAGATATCTGGACTTCAACTCCCAGAATTTCCCAGCCAGCATTCGCTGGCTGGGGAATTCTGGGACTTGAAGTCCAAATATCTTAAAGTTGACAAGGTTGGGAAACGCTGGTATAGAGGACTACACTTGTTATATGAATCCCTCCTTTCATAAAGGCTTTTACATTTCAATCTTGTACATGCCTATTTATAAATAAATCACCAGTTTAATTGGGCTTATCTTTATGTGTGTGTCTTTAGGCTTACACTGTAGTCTTCCTTTTGTAGTCAAACAAACAAGACTGATTATCCATCTGCATTCAAGTTAGTTGCGGTTTGGGCTGCATTCCTATATTGCACTCAGCCATTGTTTGTTCAGCTATGACTTACTAAATAAACTACTGTCTTAAGTTACACCACAGACTAAGTCATGAACAAAGCTTTACAATCCAGAATTCTTGCTTGACATAATATATTGTACATAAGAATCTTAAAGAAGAACATTCATCATTGTTTCTTTAGTTTCCCTGCACTTTTAAAAACTTCACTAATGGAATTCTTGATTGTTGAAGGAGAGGATAATCTATTCAAACTTTCTTTTCATTTTACTCCAAAGCAATTTCTTATGTTACCTAATTAAATACTGTACACAATGAGAGAAGAAAAAAAAAGATAAAGACAAAATGAAATGAAATAAATAGCATCAAAAATATTTTCTTATGATAATTTTAGTAAGGGTGCTTACTCTATTGTAGATAATGAGTCATATTGGCCCTAAGTTGACATTTGTTTATCTTCTTTGAGACTAACATTGGAAAAAGACAATGACAGAAAATGACCTCATGTAACTGGTCAAAAGAAGCAAATGTTGAAAAAGAAATGTAGGGTTTGTTTTGTAAAAAAAAGATTTAATTAGTTATAGTGATCTGAAATATTTAAGAAATTATGAAGCACATTTAATTTTATGTTGGCGCATCCTGATTAAACAATGTTTTTTAAAATATCACAGAGTTTATACTGCATTTTGTTCTTTGGGCAATAAGAAATAAAATACTGTAATATCCAATTGTGTTATTTGCTTCACCAGATCTTGCTACATTTTATACACATGACTCTGATAGAAGTTTTAATTTTCAGACATGTAAATATGTTGGCATGAGCACTCTTTTTCTTTAACAGAAATGGAATTACCAACTTGTTTTAAATCTTATTTAGAAGTATAAATTAAAAATGTAAAAGGGGGAATGAATCTGTTTTGGACCACAGCGGAGGGGTGGGGAATCAAACCTATCTCTGCAAGCACTTAGTCCAAGTCCAAGTGTCTGCAGTTACAGTGCTTTACCACAAGGGGGAATAAAATTGTTTAAAATGTAACTTGCTTCTGTATAAGATAAGGAGAGCTGGTTAAAATCTGCTAATGTCAAACAAAATTATGTCTTTAAATGATGGGAAGGGAGAGTTTTTTAAAAATTAAAATAAAAAGTGATTTCTGCCACTGCTTTCTGTTTTCATTTTCTAATTTTTTTTCCTCCTGCTGCTTTTTCCTATCATATTTTTTTTTACTCTCTGACAATTTTTTTCTTCCAGTCGCTATTTTTCACATCTTTCAAAAATTAGTACCAGTTTGCTTCTTGCTGCTCCACGGAAGACAAATTCATTGAAACTCTTATAACAGGACTTTTTATCTTTCTGTGTATAAATATATCATTTATACGTTTTCTAAATAAAACAAAATGATTGGAATCAATGTCTGGTAGGATTCATTTGAAATAATTAACAAAGTCATACTGCTAAAATAGGGGGCACAAAAATCTCTTAATTAATTTTTTTAAGTAAAAAAAAAAAAAGCAAAGTGATCATATTAAAGGAAATTTCCTGTTGGCTGCCTCCAGGCGTGGATTCCTCCCCATTCGGACCAGATTGCCCAAACCGTTAGCGATTTGATGGTGATGTGAAAATGGCGTCATGGATCCGTTTTGGTTGGTGTTGGTCTGTGGGTGCCTCCATCTATTTTTGGGAATTTTCAGTGGAATTTTACGTGTTTAGATTGCTTCTCTTCGCTCTCTGCTTCAAAAACAGCCCTCCCACCCAGCACCGGGCTAATACTCACCTATATTTCTCCACTCGAAGCACAGCTGATGAGCTCCTCAGCTGTGTTTTGGGCTGTATCCTGCTATGGAGCATGCACAGAAGTGAAAATTCACATGGGGACATGCACACAAAACCTCACGATGCAAACTGGTGGTAAAGGTAACTGAAACCCACCTCTGGCTGCCACCAAGTAAACTATCCCTTAGTTCAGCGGTCCCCAAACTATGGCCCGGGGGCCACATGCGGCCCTCTGAGGCCATTTCTCTGACCTGCGGGTGATGAAACAAACTCCTAGAGCCGGCACCATTTCTCCCGCCCAACAGCTGATCTGCTGTCGGCCGGGAGAAACCCCTGTGGGCTCTGAGCCCCGCCCAGCTTCTCCGGCTGTGTTTGGGGACCACGCCCCACCCACTCCTACCGATATTCTTCCCGCCACCAAGAAGAAACAGGAAGCAACTCCCCCCCCTCCAGGAAACAAGAGGCATCGGTTGGATGGCCTTGCCACCTGTGCACAGAAGCAGCGCCCTGGGGTAAGAGCGGCGTAGACTTGTGCCTACACCAGAGCTATCACCTCGCCCTCTCTCCACCTTTCCCATAAGTTGACTTGTGGGGAGTCTCATTTTTTTCAGCAGAGAGAGAGACGCACCCTCTCAAGTTCATGGCCGGGCACAGAAGTTTTGTGAGAGAGAGGGAAAAGAGAGAGAGAAAGAAAAGTGAAAGAGGGTGAGGGAAATAGAAGTGGAGAGGAAAGAAGGAAGAATGAAATGAATGGAGGGACAGAGGAAGGAAGGACTGTTTTTTGGGGGGTAATTTCTTAGCATACATTCAAACAACACAGTGCACCATCTAAAAAAATGCAGTATTAGTAACTAATATAAATAATCCAAAAAGGTTTTTTTCTAATTTTGTCATCCAGTTGCATTCATTTTTAATTAAATTCCTTCCTTAATGTTCCTTCAAAAAGTACACCAATTATATTTCTAACTTATTACCCATTATGCCAAAGTGCTTCCTTCTTTCTTTATACATTTTTCTATAAGCCAAGAAAACCTTTTATAGCCAATCAGATGTTAACAAAAGAAAATTAAAAACAAAACCTAAACATATATGAATTTCAGACTTCTTCCCTCCCTCTAAATAGTATGTTCCCATTTTGTTTTTGCTTTAAGATAAGGTGTGTGCATTGTGCATAGGGAATTGTTCATAGTTTTTTTTATATAGTCCGGCCCTCCAACAGTCCGAGGGACAGTGAACTGGCCCCCTCTGTAAAAAGTTTGGGGACCCCTGCCTTAGTACAGCAATTATGTTTTGTATTTTTCACATACTGCTATTTTAAATTTTGAAGCCCACTTACATCCAGAGGCTTAGAAGTATACAGTAACTCTTCATGAAATAAACTTTAATGTGCCTCCCAATACCTCATAATTACTTAAAAATTATGATGCAACAGAAAAAAATAATATAAATCCAACTATGAAAGTTCTATACAGGTGATCCTCAACTTACTACGACAATTGAGCCCAACATTTCTATTGCTAACCGAAAGTTAAGTGATTTTGCTTTTTACAATCTTTCTTGCCACAATTGTTAAGTGATTCACTGCAGTTGTTAAGTTGGTAACATGGTTGTTAAGTGAGTCTGACTTCCCCATTGATTTTACTGGCCAGAAGGTCACAAAAGGTGATCACATGACCCCCGGACATTGCAACCATAATAAGATTCCTTTGCCAAGGGTCTGAAATTTGATCACATGACCAGGGGGATGCTGCAACGATTGTAAGTGTGTGGAAAATGGTCATAAGTCACTTTTTCAGTGCTGCTGTAACTCTGAATGGTCACTAAATAAACCGCGATAAGTTGAGGACTACCTATATTTACTCTCTAGGAAAGAGTGTCAGCGCAGTAGAAAAAAACCTTAGTTTATGTTAAATCTGCAATACCAAAGCCATCTTTATATAAAGAGGACTCATCTTTATTGATGAAACATTTGATGTCACAAAGCTTGTGCTCAGCTTCTATTTTAGCAGCTATGCTGTGACATGATAGAATTGAAGAGCAAGGGAAAAACCTCAGGATTTTCATTTATTTACTTATTTACTTACTTACTAACTAACTAACTAACTAACTTACTTACTTACTTACCTACCTACCTACCTACCTACCTACTTACTTATTTGAATTCTAGGCCGCCCTTCTTCATAGGCTTTTATGCCCTCAATTATTATTATTATTATTATTATTATTATTATTATTATTATTATTATTATTATTATTATTGTATTATTAAAAATGTCTTTGCCAAAGACTTTACTATGGACTTTGTGTTTCTTATTCTAGTATAGATTAAATTCAATGGAATTGTCCAGCAGAGAAATGCTGTGATGGATTGATTAAATTAGCATAACTATTTGATTTAACAGTTCAGGACATTTATTAAAGACTGAGAGTATTTTCTTAGGGAATCTAAACAGGAGAACAAAAACCGATGAAGATAATTCTAATGGTTAAAAAAAAACAAGGCCAGCACTATCCCCAGGTTCTCAATGATCTCCCAAGAACATACTACTTCAAAAATATTCTGCTGCACCTAAAACCCAATGGAACCCAGTTAGAGCAGATACAGTGTTAATTCCTCTTTTTTTCATTCTACACCACTGAACAGATCAATCAATCAATCAATTGCATTTGCCAAATTAATTTGCCAAATTAATTCAGACTCATGGTAATTATACAAGAAGGTGTTCAACTCCCAGAATTCTGGGACTGGAAGTCCACAAGTCTTAATGTGATTAAGTTTGGAGACCCTTATTATTCTATGTAAACCTCACAAACACTTCAACATAAAGTACTGAGTCTGGTTTATGAAGAAAGCGAATATTAAAAATAGGATAGCAGAAATAGTCTAAGTAACTAATGCCATCAATTTGATGTCCTTACTTATTTCTCAAGAATGTTAACAATAATGTACAATAAAATTCCTGCCCTCAAACACTGACCAGTTAAATAATAATCTGAGTTTATGAAATACAAATGGACATTTCTTTACCTTTGGGAAGACTCAATCATGTTGATTTAGTGATAACAAAATAAATTGGAAAAGCTCTATGCACTGATATTTTTACATATTTTTGTTCATATTTCAAGCATTTGCTTAAAATGTGTACCAAATGTATTGCTAAGCATTATTTTAACATAACTATTATTCTATATGCCATGGGAAGATAAATTTTGTATACGTGTGAAAAGCAGAGGATAATAGAATAGAATAGAATTCTTAATTGGCCAAGTGTGATTGGACACACAAGGAATTTGTCTTGGTGCATATGCTCTCACTGTACATAAAGGAAAATATAGATTAAAAGAAAATATAGTCAACCAAATCTTATGTTAACATTTATTTTATGATAAGGAGGAAGATGACATTCTTGGGGATACACAAAAGTTCTAGCCTATTAAAAGGGGCCAAAACATTCTTTTTAACTCCAGAACGGATGTGACTTAGACAAACACCCAAACTTATCATTATTAAATTATAAGGAAGAAGAGCTATAACACAATCTGCAGCACAAGATTCTATTGTTACAGCCAATCTGAATAAAAGTTGTTATAGACAAGCTGTGGAATTAATTTCATAGTCTGCTCTACCTAATAGGATTGACAAGACAAAACTAAACATCACATGGCAAATTCATGTCTCACATAGCTCTCAAACAGGTGGATTAAAACAAGAAAAAGAAAGGTATCACATTTCTTCATAATAATGGAAACAGTAAAATTTCAGCTATGAAAGTGCCTAGATTATTTGTTTTACGAGCATCCATATTTCCCCCTCATGGGGCAGAGACAGCTAATAGTATTGCTATTGCTAGCAGTAGTGTTCTCTTACAATTTAACACAACAGAAAAAAGTGCATTTTAAAAATACAAAGGTTTTGCCTTCATTTGCTTTTTTTTTTTAAAAGGGCAGATATTTCAATCTGAATGAATCATGTATTCCAACTCTAATATTTGCACTACTATATAACAGGCTATAATTTGCTAACAGAGGTCGTGGTGGTGGACCCAATCATCATAATTATTCCTCTTACCTCCATCTTGCTGTGAGTTCATGATATTTAGGGCAAATAGCATTGCATTTGAAAATGTGGTTGCCTCTTCTTTACTAGCAAAGTTCAGTCCATAGACCTGCCGTGCATCACGCCACTGATGGAATGTTGGCGTTGCCTGATTGTACTTCAATCCTTTCACAATTGAATAATTAATCACTACCTGGAATTGAAATAGAAGAAGTGAGGAATCACTAAGGAACATATGCGTTAACCTGATGCCATTATTTTCATACAATTGTTGCTTTTTTTAAAACTATTTTAATAATTTTATTATCTATGGTAGTTTTATGGATGGGTTAATATCAGTTGTGTTAGAAGGAGAAATAGCCTAGAAGGTAGAACAAGTAGTAGTAGATGCTTGAAACAAACTTCCAGCAGATGTGGTTGGTAACTCCACAGTAACTGAATTTAAACATGCCTGGGATAAACATATACCCATCCTAAAATAAAATACAGGAAATAGTATAAGGGAAGACTAGATCAGTGATGGCGAACCTTTTTTTCCTCGGGTGCCGAAAGAGCATGTGCGTGTGCTGTCGCACATGGGTGAGTGCCCATACCTATAATTCAATGCCTGAGAAAGGTGAAAACAGCTTCCCCTGCCCCCAGGAGGCACTCTGGAGGCCAAAAAAAGCCTGTTTCCCAAATTCTGGTGGAGCCAGTAGGCTCGTGTTTTGCCCTTCCCAGGAGGCTCACTGGAAGCCAAAAATGCCCTCCCGGAGCCTCTGTGTGAGCCAAAAATCAGCTGGCCAGCACATACATGCATGTTGGAGCTGAGCTAGGGCAATGGCTTGCATGTCAGCAGATATGGCTCTGCATGCTATCTGTGGCACCAGTGCTTTAGGTTCACCATCACTGGACTAGATGGACCATGAGGTCTTTTTCTGCCATCAATCTTCTATGTTTCTATGTAACAACAACCTACTCAGATAATAATGAATTAGCAGCTAATAATTCTAATTAGCAGGAAAAAATACACATAAACGCATGTATCATCTTAACATTATTGTATAGTCAGATGTTGTATACCTTGTTTTTCTCTTTATGTAACAGTTTATTTTCTTTTTGAAATAAATTTTGATTTCTCCCCAAAATATATTTCACGAAAGGCAGAAAAGAAATATAGGAAGATGTCTTGCATGAGATTGTTCTATCTTTTCATTTAGTCCAGTATTGTCTGTTTTCTTGGGAGCTCAAATATGAAGAAATCTTTCTCAACACCTGTTATCTGATCCTTTTAACTGCAGATCCTAGGGCAGTGATGACGAACCTATGGCACGGGTGCCACAGGTGGCATGCGGAGCCATATCTGCTGGCACGCAAGCTGTTGCCCTAGCTCAACTCCAATGTGCATGTGTGTGTCAGCCAGCTGATTTTTGGCTCACAGAGAGGCTTTTGGAGGATGTTTTGGGCTTCCAGGATGTTTTGGGCTTCCAGAGAGCCTCCAAGGTGATGGGGGAGGGTGGTTCTAGGGAAGCCTTTGAAGCTTGGGAGGGTGAAACATGAACCTACTGGGCCCACCAGAAATTGAGAAACAGTCCATTTCCGGCCTCCAGAGGACCTCCGAAGGGACAGGGGAAGCTGATTTCGCTCTCCCCAGGCATTGAATTATGGGTTTGGGCACTCGTGCATGCATGATAGCATGTACACACTGTCTTTCGGCACCCAACAAAAAAAGGTTTGCCATCACTGTCCTAGGGACTATAGCTTGGGCTTCCCACACCAGTGGTGGGTTGCTACCAGTTTGCTCTGGTTTAGGCAAACCTAGTAAGAGGCTTTGCCTGGATGTCATCACGGATTATTTTTGCATGTGCAGAAGCGCACGAGCGAACAAACACACAGGTGCATATTCACCGCCCGAACCAGTAGCGAAGGCAAGTGAAACCCATTACTACCCCAATAGTCACCAATAATGAGATTCTAGAGTTTATACAACTCATTGTTTTGCCCTGCCCTCACAACTCAGATTCCTAAGTCTCCCCATGTAATAAATTTTGCTCTTTTCAGTCTAGGCCTCTTCAGAGCCAAATGCCTAAATCAGATACAGTTTGGAAATAAAATACAATGTGATCTGAAAGTAGGGGGCGCTGTCATCAGCCCTCTTGGTACACTCCAATTAATTATGCACATTGTCATCTCGCCTGACCTATGTGAGGGCATTGGGATGGTTAAAATGGCCTGCTCCACTGCCCCACGCACCTAATAAATCCAATACATTTCCTGAGGACACCTAGGAATTTTTCCAGCCTTCAAGTAACCATTTTCTGAGATTCAACAAGGACATTAAACATGATTGAATACTAGTTGCAGACTGAAGGCTTCCCTTTCTGCAATGTTTCAAGAAATGAAGCATCTGAAGAGAGAGAGACATAGTAAGGTTGGCAGAAGACAATGAGAGAGTGCCCATTATTTAAGAATATTTAACGGCATAAAATGAATGGAATATGTTTTTTTTCATTGCTTTTCCTACATCTGGCCCTAGGTAAAGAAGCTGACCTCTGTGCTGATCACTACAATAACTTTATGGGATTCTTTGAGATAAAATGATTCACATTCATTGAAAATAAGCACTAATTGAGCAGAAACGTATGAGGTGATGAGGGTAGTGTCTAACAAGATTATCTGGGATCCCTTTCAGCTTTGTAGAGATCAAGAAAGTGAAAACAATCCTCTATAACACGATTGGATGGATTTACGCCAATCCGGGCTTCCTAAGTAGAATGCATTCAGCTGGATCTGGAAGGTAAGCAATACCAGCCTGATGGAAAGAGAGAAACCATCCAGCTATGTTACAGAACTTCTGCCCAATCTCCAATCTTCTTTGTTTAGAAAAGATGAGAGGGCTTCATCTACAGATAATCCTAAAACAGTGATGGCGAATCTATGCCCTAGCTCAGCTCCAAGATGCAGTCAGCTGATTTTCGGATCACCTGGAGGCTCTTGGAGGGCTTCTGGAGAGTCTACGAGGGAATGTGGGAGGGCATTTTTGCCTCTGGAGAATGGAAAGGGTGAAAAAGAGGCCTACCAGGCCCACCAAAGTTTGGGAAATGGGCTGTTTCAGGACTCCAGAGGGCCTCCAGGTGGGCGGGGGAGGCCATTTTCGCTGTCCCCAGGTAGTGAATTATGGGTGTGGGCACTCATGCAGGTATGACAGCACACACACAAAGAGGTTTTTGGAACCCAAGGAAAAAAAAAGGTTTGCCATGATCAGTGTTCCCTCTAATTTTTTTGGGGGGTGGGCGGAAAAGTATAGTGTCTGAGCGGCAGTCCCTTCGGGACTGGGCGGCACAGAAATAATAAATAAATAAATAAATAAATAAATAAATAAATAAATAAATAAATAATAAACAAACAAACAAACAAACAAATAAAAAACCCACCCTGTTTTGCCTCAGAGAATTTCAAAATAAAATACTGTACTGTGTGTCTATAACAGTGAGCTCATAAAAGGGCAACTCTATCAATATCAAAATGCCACTTAAATAGTTGAGCTAGTTTCAAACTAGATTTTGATTTTCTTTCTCTCTTCCTTACTCCCGTTCTTTTTCTTTCTCTTTTCCTTCCTCTCTTTTTTCTATCTGTTTCTCTCTCTTCCTCTCTTCCTCTCTCTCTCCTTCCCTCTCACTCTTTCCCTCTCGGCTTCTGGGCAGGTTTGGAAAACTCTGAGTTGATGATGATTTTTAAGTGAGCGATTGCTCACTGCTCAGCTTAGAGGGAACTATGGCCATGATTGTCCTAAAAGAAATTGAACATCTAGATACATTTCAAACATTCATGGCTTAACATGTAACACTGTAACACTGGTTACTTTGGTGGAATCATCTGCTTGAGCATCATGTAAAGACTGGCTAGGAGACCTTCCAATTTGACTAATGAGCCAAACATAATCCTTTTGGAAACAGAAAGCCATATAAACTTGATTCATTCCCACCTTGTGTTTAAGATTACTGCAATACTTTAAAATAGAGCTGCCCTTGAATGACTCAGAAATTAAAACTGAAGTAGCTCTATTTATTCTGCCCCCAGCCCCACCCCCCACCCCAATTTCCCCAATTTGGTAGTTTCCACATTATTGAAGTTAGTATGGACGGCCTAAAATTAAATTAAATTAAATTGAATTGAATTGAATTAAATTAAATTAAATTACAAACAAATAGTATACTGATAAGTAGGCTTCCAGCCAATTTGAGCTTTTAACTTTTTAATTCCTATATGTGGCATTTATTAGATCAGGAGTGTCAAACTCAATTTCATTCAGGGCCACATCAGGGTTGTATTTGACCTCATTGGGCCGGTGTGTGTTTATCTGGGGGCATTGTCAGGGTGGGCGTGGCCAGCTTGTTTTTGCTCATCAAGGCTTCATTTTTGGCCGTGACAGCTTCCTGCAGCCCTTTGCCAGCAAAAATGGAGCTCAGGGAGGCCCGTGAGTTCCATTTTCATTGGCAGAGGCACCGTTTCCAGGGTGGGCCTGCAGACAGGTCTAAGCACCCTGTGGGCTGGATCCAGCTCCCGGCCCCTTGAGTTTGACACCCCTGTATTAGATCACCTTTATTGACTACAGTTAGTTCTGTGAATTTATCTTAAGGGCTGTTGAGAATGAAGCTGCTCATTCAAATCCAGGTGATAAGATAAGAAACATCTTGTTTCTGAAGATAATAAGAGCTTCAACTTGTCTGCCTTTTTAAAATCACTAAGGCCGTAGGGTTGAAAGGGACTTTCACAGCAAATAATGACTATAGAAGATTATTATGCTAACAAGAGTTTTCTTGTAAAGCACGCTGTCTTGGGGTTTGAAGTAGAACAATATGTATAAATAAATAATCCAAACAAATGAGGGAGGAATATAAATCTTGGAACGTACAACATGCTTTATTTATATAATATCCTACATATAAAATCTGGCATTTCATGGTAATGCTGGAATTACCCGAAACCCTGGAGAACGTCTTATAACCACTGGAGACAGCTCTGTGTTAAATGGAGCAACAGCCCAGTTCAGCATAAGGCGTCCTTTGCTCGGCCTAAATTATGTATTTCAACCACAGAGGAAAGAATGTAATCTTAAAATAAAAAGTTTATATGTGCATACACACACTTAATATACCTTTTTCCAAGACACAGAACCACCACTGTTCTTTGAATTCTATTTTAGGACTTTTATGGTAGAAAGACTGAAAAAACAACTCACTTGTTGATCTTGAAGTTTAACTCCAACTACTCTAAATGTGTTGCTGGCTGTGTTGTGATAGATGTTGATTCGGCTGAAGCCTTGTTGTCCAGGTTTTATTGGCACCCATTTCTTACTGGTATCGTCATAAACCATAACTGATGCCCGGGCTTGGCATATACTCTGTTCACTGAAAAATAAATCAATAAGAATAAACAGTAAATCAAAGACAAGCACAGAATCAGTGATATATTTTATAATCTGAAATAGTAGTGCTTCAGAATGTTAGACATTTGCATTTTAAATGAAATGATTTAATTCAAAGTTCATCAATAGAAATCTGAATATTATCTTGTAGTCTCTACATTTTATGTTTTGGATAAAATGCATAGAAGAATATATTGTCTGTGGGAAACAAATATTTTCAGGTTTACATGCAAATTTGTTTTTCCAATGTCGATTAAAACAAACGAGTATGAAGCAGTCTTATGAACACATGAAAATGAAAGGACTGATTCACACATTCTCTCTATACAAAATACATACTATATGCTAGAATAGGATTCCTACCCAGTTTCATGCCTTCAAAGATTTCCATAATGCTGGCCTGGTTGTATTGGTTTGTGTTATCAGAGGGGAAAAATGTTCTTACTTACTGCTTATAGTATCTTTAGAGAACTCCCATGTAGAAGAAACTTTGGTTGCAAAGGTTTATCTGAAGCCCAAGACTCCATTATTCTCAATTTTCTTACAAGCCATTCATCCTTACTTAAACACCATATGTTCCAAGAGAAGTGCTAAGAAACTTTTGCCAGACCCATCCTTGAATACAGTTCATCTGTCTGGAACCCATACCACATTTCGGACATAAACACCCTTGAAAATGTCCAAAGATATTTCACCAGAAGAGCCCTTCACTCCTCCACTCGATACAGAATACCCTACGAAAGCAGACTATCAATCCTAGGTCCAGAAAGCTTAGAACTACGACACCTAAAACACGATCTAAGTATTGCCCACAAGATCATATGCTGCAACGTTCTACCTGTCAATGACTACTTCAGCTTCAATCGCAATAACACAAGAGCACGCAACAGATTCAAACTTAATATTAACCGCTCCAAACTTGACTGTAAAAAATATGACTTCAGCAACCGAGTTGTCAAAGCGTAGAACTCATTACCTGACTCAGGTAACCCCCAACATACGGAGAGGGGCGGCATACAAATCTAATAAATAAAATAACATTTTTCTCTTAGACTATCCACGATTGACCTTTCCAGGTTCCTTAGAGGTCAGTAAGGGGTGTGGATAAGTGCACCAGTGTGCCTTCCATCCCCTGTCCAATTGTCTCTCCTTATCTCATTTATCTTTTCTTCCTTTCAAATATGTTCACCTATATTTTTATATCTTTTCTTCTAATGAAGAAAAGTACAAAGAGTCCTAATGCACAAATATCAATCTGTGTATATCTATCACATACATTTTATGAAGAGGGATTTTTTAAATTGTTGCCAAATCAAAGAAATCTATCATATTTTTCAGAGTATAAGATGCATCCTTTTCCTGCCTAAAAGAGGGTGAAAATGTCTGTGTCTTAAATAGCAATACTGAATTTTATGCAAATTTAAGCAAACAACAAGGATGCAACAAAATGGGCAATGCAAAATTGGTATCAGTACAAGATGGAACACATTCAGTTTGAAATTATGGATATAAAAATGAATACGATTCATGAAAATAAAGTGAAAAAACTGATGGGAAAATTGGACAGGGTTAGAGGTTTTATGGTTGGTAGAATTCGAGACGGAGTTATAAAGAATAAACTGGAATCACTCTATAATCTGTAAACATAATAATGTTATTGGTTTAAAATAATATAAATCAGTACACCCTCATTTTGGTGGAGGGGTTCTGAATGAATGATACTGGGTGGTGGGAGCACATATCACTGTGCACTTGTTTTTTGTGTAGTGTGTATCTGCTGTTAATATTAAAAACTAATAAAATTTATTTAAAAAAACAAATTTAAGCAAACAACTAGCAGTAATTCTAAGCAGACAAATAAAATGACAAATATTTTTTTTCTTTTCTTGTTGTATCACCCCCTTCCTAATCTACTTTTTGTTGTGGTTGGCTCTGGCCCAGCTCCTGCCCCAGGGAATGTGGAGGTGGACGCAGGGGAAACTTCAACATGTCATAGACCTGTGTTATTGCCGACAGAGTCAGTTTAGAGTTTAGTTTCTTCGGATGAAGAAGAAGGTGGGAGTGACTTGGAAGAGGGGGCTTGGCACACAGCCCAGGCAGTCAATCTCCATTATCTTCCATTGATTTGGATGAAGACGTCTTGGACCCACGCAGGCGCAGAATTATACGTAGAAGAGACCAAGTAAGGACATATTATCGGAGATAAGAGAGGCCACCTGTGTTTGGGTGGGGCTCCAGTAATTAGGGCTGCTGCTATAAATAGCAGCGTGTGGGTTTGGCTGTTGTGGAAGAGTATCTGATCGCAGTTCTTCAGGATCGTGCCTTGACTTTGTTTGTTCATTTTTCACGTCTTTGAAACCAACACAGAGCAAAGTGTGTGGGTGTTTCACTTCGTGGAAGAAGAACGGGTGTGAAGTTTCTTCACAGCTGCTAGCTAAGTACTTAAAGACTGATTAAGGGAAATTGTACAGTACCCGGTTGTTTTGGGACGAGTGCTCTTTGCAATACAAAAAGAGTGCTCAGTTTATTTTGAAGTTTGTGATAAAGAACATTGTTTTGAATTTTCAAACATGTGTGTGTCTGAAATTTGTATCCTTGAATTTTCGGGAGGCTCCTACCAGAGAGCCAGGCAGAACACTTTTTAGGCTAAAAATATTTAGAAAAACAATGAAAAGTGCTACAGTTAAGTTTAAAAGTACTTCTTGAGTTATAGTCCTCTGTGTTTGACACAGTGTTATAGTCCTATGTGTTTGACACAGAGATTGCATTCTAGGATAGAAGAATGCAATCACAAAATAATTCTAGAAACAGAAAAGTAAATATAGATCAAGATAAAAGTGTGACTAGAATTCCAATTAAATTTAGTGGGGTTGTCAGTATGAGAACTGGAACTCAAATCTAGCAAAACTACCACTAAAGTTCTGCAATGTATACTGGAGAGATTTGAACACTTGGGCCAGAACATTTTTATATTTTTCATTACTACATTTGAGCACAGAGGTAGCCAAATTTGCTAACACTACAGAAATTATCACAAGAGGAAAATAAAATATACAGTGAAGAGCTCCAAAAATATTTCTCCATACTATATGAATGAGCACCAGATGTCAAATGCGGTTCCACATACAATAATGTACATCAACTGGGGGGGGGGGGAGAGAGAATCAAACTTTATACATGAATAAATGGGTTGAAAGTTGCTGGCAGTTGGGAGCAGCTGATCAAGGAAGGTTTTCTGGAGTCATGGTAAATAAGAAAATATCAACTCAGAATGTAACAGGGAAGACGCAAAATTTGGAGATTTTAAAATAAAGCATCAATGTTGCAATTCCCTTAGCTAAATCATAGTGACTGTTGGAATATTGTATACATACTTAAGAGGATATTATGGAGAATCGGAAGCCTCCCCCAAAAGACACTTGCACGCACACACACACACACACACACAAATACAGTATATATCTTTAAATAATGTATAATTTCATTGTGCAATTACAATGATGTCTACCAATTTTAGAATATTTCTCAAAAGGCCTGAAAGATTGGGGCTAGTAGTCTAAAGAGCTGTTTATCACTCCCTTAAATATTGACTGATGTATTCAAATAGCAAGAAAAGGTTATCACTCTCTGGAGTGATGTGTCTGGAAAGCATCTGGTTTGGAAAGGTGGGCACAGAACACCATCCTGATGGGACACTGGTGTTATCCAAGATGACCTTTAGTTCTTACGGTGCTACAAATGTGGAGTTTATAATGGATAAGCCATGTTATTAGGTACTGCTGGGTTCTAATTTCAGATTTTAAAAAACCTTTTCAACCCAGGCAGGACTGTATCTACAAGTGTATTACCAGACTCACAACACTAAAATGCCTTTTTACATTTCAATTTCTTCTCTGCTAAACTCTCATGGTAAAGCCTAAAAGCCTGTTTCCACACTGCTTCAGGAACTTTCATTCTCATGCTAATATTTATGCTAATATTTATTTAAAAGCTCACAATAGATAGTAGGATTGTATCACGACATTATGACATCCCTTCTATCCTTACACGACATACCATCAATTACATTAAGAGCATTATTGTGAAGTATATTTTACATCATAACTTACTTCATCACTATTCCCAAATTAAATTGCCTTTTGAACAAATCATATTCCATAGCCATATCAGTAGAAAAAATTAAAAACATTATCCAGGCAAATATTTTTTTGCATATTGGGAGAAATGATATATTCATTAACTGCCATACTCAAACTCAAGGCCTGGGGACCATAATTGGCCCACGGGGTGTTAGATCTGGCCTGCCAGGCCCCTCTATAAACAGAAAATGATGGGCCCATGGTGCCTCTGCAAGCAAAAACGAAGCTCAGGAGGGCTGCATTCCAGGCTCCATTTTCAACTACAACTGCCTCCTGCCACCCTCTGCCAGTAAAAATGGAGCTTGTGGGGGTGTTTTTGTTGGCAGAGTGCTTGGACCACAACAAACGCCTCTGACATGAGTGACGTCAAGCTGGCCATGCCCAACCCACTCCCGAGGTCAAGCACAACCTTGATGCAGCTCTCAATGAAATTGAGTTTGCCACCTCTGTTCTAATGGTATAGAAGAGCCAGTGCAGTACAGAGATCAAAGTATTGGACAACAACTGATGATATCCTAGATCGAGTCTACTCATAGCCATTGGAAGCCTTTCCAAAAAGAAAAGGGTCAAAGAGCTTTACATCCCTGTACGTTGCACTTCCTACTACTAGGCTCAATAGTGACGGATAAAAGTTTTCTTCATGCTGAATAATGGAAGGAGGTCACGATGACCCTTTTCTCTCTTTTTAAAAATCCCTATCAGGTAATCTGCTGACAGAGACTCCTATCACAGAGTGTCAATACTAATTAATACTTGTCATCCAAGTTGGTCGTATCTGAATGTGTTGGGAATCAATCCTCCAGAATTCATAAATAGATAGAGCTATCAAAAGTGAAAGGAAAAAAATCTTCAGTTTTTAGTTCATATAAATTTATATTAATGGCAAAAAAAGAAGATTTCTGTGATGGTTAGAAGGAATTATTATTATTATTATTATTATTATTATTATTATTATTATTATTATTATTTATTGGATTTGTATGCTGCCCCTCTCTGTAAACTCGGGGCGGCTCACAACAATGATAAAAACAATACATGATAACAAATCTAATAATTAAAATCTAGAATAACAGTTTTACATTAAAAAGTCTAAAAAGAAAAAAAACCCCAATAGATAGAATACATACACATAGTCATATCATGCACAAAATTACATAGGCAAGGGGGGGGATGTCTCAGTTCCCCCAAGCCTGACGACAGAGGGGGGTTTTAAGGAGTTTACGAAAGGCAAGGAGGGTGGGGGCAGTCCTAATCTCTGGGGGGAGTTGATTCCAGAGGGTCGGGGCCGCCAAAGAAAAGGCTCTTCCCCTGGGTCCTGCCAGATGACACTGCTTAGTCGACGGGACCCGGAAAAGACCAACTCTGTGGGACTTAACCAGCCGCTGGGATTTGTGCAGTGGAATTATGTCCTTGAAGTTTATGTTTGCAATTGTGAGCTTTCTATTCTAATTTATGGATTTATGGTTTCTGGTATATCAAGGAGCCAGATTCCATTTTTTGAAACAATTACAGTAATGGTCTTATGGATAGGTGTAAGTCTCAGGATGCGGTGACTCAGTGGGGACCTGGTGGCTCAGTGGCTAAGATGCTGAGCTTGTTGATCATAAAGGTCGGCAGTTCGGCAGGTTGAATCCCTAGCGCCACATAATCGAGTGAGCTTCCATTACGTGCCCCAGTTTCTGCCAACCCAGCAGTTCAAAAGCATGTAATTATTTACAGGACCGTCTCCTGCCACATACCTCCCAGAGACCTATTAGATCGCACAGAATCGGCCTCCTCCAGGTCCTGTCGACTAAACAATGTAGGTTGGCGGGACCGTGGGGGAGGGCCTTTTCTGTTGCCGTCCCAGCTCTATGGAACCAGCTCCCTCCCGATTTTTGCAATGGTCCCACTTTACTGGCTTTTCAAAAAGCTGTTAAAATCTGACTTTCCCGACAGGCCGGGTGTGTGTGTGAATTTTAACACCAGACATGTCTGAATTAAATTTGTTGGTATGTGTTCTGTCGGGCTCTCTGGTAGAATCCTCCCAAAAATTCAGAGGTACAAATTTCAGACACACACAAGTTTGAAAATTCAAAACAATGTTCTTTATAATGAAAATTCACTTAAACCAAGCCCTCATTTGGTATAGCAAAGAGCACTCATCTCCAACCAAACTGGTAATTTATACAAGTCCCTTATCAGTTCTGTGATACTTAGCTTGCAACTGTGAGGCAATTCACAGTCCTTCTTCTTTCACAAAGTGAATAGGCGTTGATTGCTTACCTGAACGCCTCTTCTCGTACGGTGAGTGGGTACAGCAGTCACATGGGTTGCTCCTGTCCAATCCGTTGGAACTGAGCCTAGTATTAAAAAAGACTGCTGGATCCGCCCCTTCCCCAGAATTCGCGAATCCGTAGACTAGGCTCAGTAGTGAAGCTCTTTAATGTTCAACTCTCATGTGTTATAAGAAATTAGAATAGAAGGTAAAGAAGACCACACAAGGGAGGGAAGTGACTGCTGTACCCACTCACCGTACGAGAAGAGGCGTTCAGGTAAGCAATCAACGCCTATTCTCCGTACTGAAGGAGTGGGTCCAGCAGTCACATGGGACATACCCAAGAGATAGGTCCCTAGGGTGGGAGTACATTGCTATCGTGAGAGATAACGGATTGGAGTACTCTTCTTCCGAAGGCAGCGTCTGCTGATGCGTACGAATCAATCTTGTAGTGTTTTATAAAGGAATTTGGCGAGGCCCAAGTGGCTGCTTTGCAGACTTCTTCCAACGGAGCCTGAGTCGCCCAAGCGGCAGATGTGGCAGCACTTCTGGTGGAATGCGCTGTAATATTCCTTGGAATGGAGAGGGAAGCTGTCTCGTAGGCCTTTGAGATGGCCCCTCTGATCCAACGACCTATTACTGTGGAAGACACTCTGGATCCCAAGGATCTGGGATGGTAGGCTATGAAGAGTGCTTCAGATCTCCGGATGGATCTTGTGCGTTGGATATAAATCTTTAGCGCTCTAGTGAGATCTAGAGTGTGCCATCTAATCGCCAGGGGATGCTCTCGTTGGAGACAGAAAGAAGGTAAAACGATATCCTGAGATCTGTGGAACATGGAACTGACCTTGGGTAGAAAGGTGGGGTCCAGCCGCAGAACCACCTTATCCTGATGAAACTGACAGAGGTCCTGTCTGATAGAAAGGGCTGCCAACTCAGATATGCGTCGGGCGGAAGTAATCGCCACCAGGAATGCTACCTTGAAGGATAGGTACCTGAGGGACGCAGAGTTCAGGGGTTCGTAAGGTGCTTGAGTAAGAGAGTGGAGAACCCGTGGCAAGTCCCAGGTTGGATATCTGTGGATTTTAGAAGGCCTGAGATTGGCCACTCCTCTTAGAAATTCTTGGATTTCTGGAAGGGAGCGTAGGGGCTGCCTGCGAGGCCCCGCCAAGACGGAAGAGATAGCGGCCAGATGGCGGCGGATGGTGCTGGTAGAGAGACCTTGGTGAAAACCTTTCATAAGGAAGGCGATTAACCTGTGTATGGGAAGACACAGGGGGGATAAGCCCTCCTGCGAGCACCACTGATGAAATTTGGACCAAGTATGGTCGTAGATCCGATTGGTAGACCCCCTTCTAGATTTCAGAATGATTTCCACTGTGTCTGGGTCATACCCTCGCAGGTCTAAGTCCCTCCGGATAACAGCCAGGCGGTGAGGTGGAACCACTCTGGATCCGGATGGAAGGAGGCCCCCTGCCGCAACATATCCTCCGAAGCGGGGAGTCGCCAGGGGTCCTGGACGGACAGTTGTTGAAGGTCCGCGAACCAGGGTCTGCGAGGCCAGTGAGGGGCAATCAGGATTACACGTGCTTTCTCCAGGAGGATTTTGTTGATCACGTCTGGCAGAATTGGAATTGGAGGGAAGGCATACAGTAGGCCTGGAGGCCAAGGACTCCTGAGGGCATTGACTGCCTCCGCTCCCGGAGACGGGAACCTGGAGATGAAGCGGGGAAGCTGGGTATTGTCTCTGGTCGCGAATAGATCCAACACTGGATGGCCGAACCTGAGGCAGATTTGGTGGAACAGTGACTGATGGAGATTCCACTCGCCTGGATCTATGGTGGCTCGTGAGAGCCAGTCCGCTTGGACGTTGAGGCTCCCCGAGATGTGATCGGCTAGAAGCGATTGGAGATTTTTCTCTGCCCAAAGACCCAACTTCAGGGCCTCCCTCATGAGGGCCTTGGATCTTGTGCCTCCCTGTCTGCAAATATGGCTTTTGGTGGCTATATTGTCGGTGAGAATCAGCACATGTTGGTTGGATATGTGAGGTTGGAATTGCTTTAGAGCTAGAGACACGGCTCTTAATTCTAGCCAATTGATGGGCTTGGAAGCCTCCTCCGGTGACCATGTGCCCTGAGCTAAAAGACCTTGGGCGTGGGCTCCCCAGCCCGAGAGGCTGGCATCTGTGGTGACTACAAACTGGTCGGGACACCGGAAGGGGGATCCCTTGTCTAGGGCTGGAGAAGTCCACCACTTGAGGGATCTGCGAACCGTCGGTGGGATGGTGATGCGTCGGTTCGAGTTGCTGTGGCCTGATCTCTGAAATGGTAATAGTAGCCATTGAAGTTCCCTGGCGTGAAGGCGGGCCCAGGGAACAATACCAATACATGACACCATCTTACCCAAAAGGGAGGATAGGGTGACAATGGAGGCCGATTGCTGGGGCAGGATGCGAGCAATGAGATCCAAAATGCTGCGTTTTCTCTCATTGGAGAGAAAAACCTGGGATATTTCGGAATTAATGATAGTCCCCAGATGCAGGATGGAAGTGGATGGATCAAGATGACTCTTGTTAAGGTTTATGGAAAAACCATGGTTCTGTAGAACCGACATGGTAGAGGAGAGGTCTGCAGCTACACCAGCTCTGGAATTACCATGAATTAAAATGTCATCTAAATAACATAAAATATGAATGGGAGAGGCCCGGATATGAGCCGCCAAGGATCCCAAGAGTTTAGTGAAAACCCTGGGAGCTGAGGAGAGCCCAAAAGGCATAGCCCTATACTGAAAATGCCTGCCTTGAAAGGCAAAGCGCAGAAATCTCCTATGGACCTTGGCAATGGGGATATGGAGGTAGGCCTCAGTGAGATCTAGAGACACCATAAAGTCTCCTCGATGAAGAGCTGATAAAATGGAAGATAGGGAGTGCATTTTGAATTTTCTATATTTAATGAAGCGGTTTAATTTCTTTAGGTCCAAGATGGCTCTCCAGCCTCCAGAAGTCTTAGGGACCATGAAGAGGATGGAATAGAAGCCTAAACCTCTCTGGAGAGAGGGGACCGGTTGAATAGCTCTAATAGTCAACAAATGAGAAATAGCCTCCTCCATTCGAATACGAGATGGAGAGGAACTGGGAGAGGGACAAGAAATAAAACGGTTAGGGGGAGAAGAAATAAACTCTAACCTTAGGCCCCTTTCCACTGTGTCAATGACCCAGGGGTCCTTACAAGAGCGGTGCCAGGCGGAAGAGAACCAGGCTAGGCGACCGCCTATAGGCAGGTGAGAAAACTTACCATCTGGTTCTTTTGGAAGTTCTGGTAGTAGAGGATCCTCTCTGATAGCGGGACCCTCTGCCCCTGGTGGTTCTAGCTTGGGATCGAAAGCGAGGGGAATACTGACCTGGGCTCTTGTGAAATGCGAAGCTTTGATCCTGCTGACGCCCGGTGCGCCGAAAGGACTGCGGTTTCGGGGCCTTCTTGGTGGTAGGTCCCAAGACCTTTTTCTTGTCTGCGTTTTCCGTAAGGAGAGGGTCCAGAAGATCTCCGAAGAGGAGGTTACGTTTCAGTGGACCCATAGCTAACTGCCATTTCTGTCTTACCCCCGCCTGCCAAGGGCGGAGCCATAGAAGCCTTCTGGCCGTTGTGGAGGCTGCTACTGATCTGGCTGCAAATCTGGAAGATTGGAGAGTAGCATCTGCTATATATTGGGCAGCTGCGAAAATTTTGTTGAAATCCTGTTGGCCCCGTAAGTCATCTGGAGGCAGGTGTAGTTGGAGCTGACGAAGCCATAAGAGCATAGCTCTGGAAAAGAAGGATGCCGCTGCAGCACTCTTAATGGCCCATGAGTCTGCAAGGAGACTTCTTTTGAGCATTTGTTCAAGTCGTTTGTCCTCTGGCCGGAGGACCTCCTCTGCCTCGCCAGGCATGGCAGCCGTTGAGTGGAGCGTCTTCACTGGTTCATCTGGCCTGGGACATGTTAGGAGTTCCTCATAGGAGGGGGAGAGCTTGTAGAGCTTCTTGTCCTTGGGAGTGGGAGTGAAGCCTATGGTTGGGTGGTCCCACTGTTTAAGCAAGGCATCCTTAAACAACTTGGGCATAGGAATTACCTCATTGTCTTCCTGTTCCTCCATGAAGTAAGGAAGATTTTCCTCTGGGGGGTCTGTGGAAGGAGTAGCTTGCTTCTCTTGCCCGGCTAGCCCCGTGGATACTCTAGCTTTTAGCAGGAGAGATTTGAAAAGCTGCGAAGGGAAAATAGCAGCTGGGGCTGGAATCTTAATCTGAGATTCCTCATCCTCCGACAGACGCTGAAAGGGGTCATCATCCTCTTCTGCATCCACGTCCTCATCCTCTTCCTGAGAGGAGTCAGAGACCTCCATGACTGGGGCTCTGTAGGAAGGAGAAGAACTCACGGGACGGGAGGAGCGAGGGGGAGGATGAGACAGAGGAGGTACATTTAAAGATGAGAGTCTAGCATCAATAGTGTTAGTCAGAATAGTCAAGATAGACTGAAACTCCGGTGGCAAGGAAGAAATATCAGCCGGAAAAGCCTGAGGATCCCTGAGGCCCTGAACAGGTTCTGGCTGGGGGAAATCCTCGGTAATATCTGGCTCCTCTGGACCTAAACCCCATAGGTTAGGTTGGGGTGGATTTAGGTTTGGCTCATCCAGGGATAGCACAGGTACCCCAGAGGGAGGCAGGTTAGAGGCCTCCGGGGGGGTAGGGTTGATATGCACTTGGGCCTGCACCTTAAAACGTTTGGCTGATTTATCATGTATTTTTTGTAGGGCTAGGTCCCTTCTCTTCTCAGCCCTAGTGGGCTTGGCTAAAGACTGAGAGCCTGAGGAAGAGGAGGAAGAGGCCTGGGGAAGCTCAGAAGGATTACCAGTAGGCCTAACCTCTTTGGAACCTTTGGTAGTGCCTCTCTTGGGAAGGGAAGCCATAGTCTGAGCAATTACAGAAGACAAGGCTTGAGCCAAAAAATAGGGGAGAGAAGAATTATTTTGTGGAATTCCCAAGAGGATAGGTGACCCTGCTCCTAGGCCCAGGAGCAGCTGCGCCTTAAGAGGCAATCCTGGGCGATACCAAGAGTTCTTGTCCTTAAGTGCAGCGTGGCAGGCCTCACTAACTTAACTTTAAGAAAAACCAAGGCACACTGGTTGGAGGCCACTTCCGTGGAGAATAGGCCCGAGGGAACTCAAAGCGACGACTCCAGGGTCAGGCGGCGGGCTGTAGGCACTAATGGCCGACCCCTTAGGGCAGAACCGAAAGTGCAACTTACTGGGCGTCAGAGCCTTGGCGCCAAAATAACTGCTCCGTTATTTGCAATAGGAGCGACTAAGCCCGGGAGACAAAACAAGTCCCACACCGCGGGAGGTAAATAGCCCTTAATTAGTTGAAAAAAATAAAGCTTGCTCACGGCAGGACCTCCAAGGCCGGAGTTAACAAACCGGCCGCGGCTACAGCACGAAGGGAAAAACCGCAAATGGCTGAGCCGCTAACTTCTCCCCCAACTCAAAGCCCTGTAGGGCTGAGAAAAAAAACTGCCGGCAAGCTGAGTAATGGAAAAATCTTACTTGCTATTGAAGAGAGATCGAAGGGAAGGTGTTTTATCGAGAGGAACGAGCATTCACACACATCCGAGGATGCGAACTGAGCGAATTCTGGGGAAGGGGCGGATCCAGCAGTCTTTTTTAATACTAGGCTCAGTTCCAACGGATTGGACAGGAGCAACCCATGTGACTGCTGGACCCACTCCTTCAGTACGGAGAAACACACTTTGCTCTGGTTTAGTTTCAAAGCAGGGAAAAATCAGCACACAAAAAGTCAAAGTCAGTAAAGCAGTCACGAAACACAATGATCAGATAATCCTCCGCAATGGCCAAACCCACAGGCTGCTATTTATAGCAGCCTCACTAATTACCACAGCCCCACCCAACCACAGGTGGCCTCATTTTCTTTGATAATAATCTCTCAGTTGTTGTTGCCTATGCATCGCTCTCCGCATGCGTGGCTGTATCATTAACTCTTGTTCTGAATCCAAGGAGGAGCTAGATAATTGATCTCCTTCTGAGCTGTCTGCCACACTCTCCTCCTCCCTGTCACTCATATCTTCTTGGTCAGAGGAGCCTTCATCATCAGATTCCACCGGGGGCAAAACAGGCCTGCAGCATGTGGATGTCTCCCCCACATCCACAGTCCTTGGGGCAGGAGCTGGGCCAGAGCTAACCACAACAGTATGGATGTTTGTTAACTTGTTTTTGGGGAGGGGTTATAATTTGGGTTAGTTACTGTTTGGGGGTTTTAATTATTGTTATTGTTCGACTTCTTTTTATCATTGCATCATTGTATTGTTTTTATTGTTTCAAGCTGCCCTAAGTCCTGCAGGATTGGGCAGCACAGAAGTCGAATATATTAAATTAAATTAAAAATGCAAGTAGGAAAATAGGGACTAACTTGGTGGAAAGGTAATAGTGTTCTGTGAACCTTTGGTGTTTAATCATGCTGGCCACATGACCATGGAATCGTCATCTTCAGCTTAGAAATGGAGATGAGCACCCTAGAATCAGGAACGACTAGCATGTATGTGTGAGGGGAAACTTTATCTTTACTTTAAATCTCAGGATGAGGCCCACCAAGTACTTAGAACGTATTTCTCCTGAATCACAAACTTGGCCAGAATCATTGTGTTTAAAAAGAAAAAAGAAAACAGCGAAGAATTCTTCTGGAAATGATCCAAAATAAGACACTGAACAATATGTATATTGTACTACATTGCATGATTAATGGTGACTGCTTGTATTACAACTTTTGTTTTAAGAAAGTGGCAGTTTTTAAAAACACATGACAACACTTGAAGCACAATCAATCTCACCCAGTCTAATTTCTTTGGGGACTGAATGAAACAATATGGTGGATGGCAAGATTGCTGCAAAAAAGCTGCCCTATATTGTTTCTTTGAGATGACTGGGGGTTTGTACAACATGACGCAATATCATTCAGCAATGATTTTCCTAAGTCCCAGTGAATTTGAAGAAAGGCAATAAAATTGTGTATGAAAATAATGTAGTGCTACGCAAACGGGAGAAGAAGGAAACATTGGGGCTGATGGTTTAGGCAGCAGTTATAGATCTGCTTTCACATCTGGCAGGAAATGAGTCACAGCATCATAATTTTCATTCATTTTGAGCAGAAGATGTTTCTAGTGGATTGCACCTCAACCGTCATCATTTCAGACCAAATTATAACACCAAAACACAAAAGTACTTTGCCCAAGGCTGTAATTCAGTATATCACTTTGGCATGCAAAACTTTGTAACCATAAGATATAAATAACTTTGGGATAGTTCCATGACTGGAAAAAGTATTCTCTGCTCAAGATTGTACAGAAAAATTCTAGCAGGCAATAAAGAAAATAATTAAGTTAACACAATCAATAATGTGAATCAACTTTTTACAATACATATTGCTAGAAGGCTGAAATACTTTTCTGTATTTTCATATTCTCTCAAGCCTTCCAAAGTTCTACAATGACATCAAATCTTTTTCTTACATTTGCTTCAATGAAGCAAAGGTTAGTTAGGTTTATATTGTAACAGTGCAGCCTCCTCTGATGTGCTAGTGTTGGCATTTGCAGTCAAATGAAATTTTCCAATATACAGTGGTACCTCTACTTACGAACTTAATTCGTTCCATGACCAGGTTCTTAAGTAGGAAAGTTTGTAAGAAGAAGCAATTTCCCCCTTAGGAATCAATGTAAAAGCAAATAATGCATGTGGCTGGGGAAACCACAGGGAGGGTGGACACCCTGTTTCCTCCCAGGAGATTCCTAGAGAGGCCCCACAGAGGCTTCTCCCTGCCTTTTCCGGCCCTGTTTCTCCCCAGGAGATTCCTAGAGAGGCCCCATGGGGACAAAAAAATCTTGAACACCTGGTTCTTATCTAAAAAAGTTCGGAGGTAGAGGCACTCTTAGGTAGAGGTACCACCGTATCTGAAATTTGAGGAGTCTTTCTAGAATGCTTGAAATATAGCAAGTTTTGATCTTGCTATATTCAAGATCAAGAAGTGGACAACCTTAATTTTTTTTAATGCAAATGGTTGAAAAAGATTCTGAAAAGTAGAGAGAAACAGGCATCCCCCCCAAGTGAAGTCATACAAGGCAAGGACTGAAATAATAGCCCCTCCCTCCCAATCTTTCATGGTGACAACTACTCTATTAACTGAATAAATGGACAACAACTGTCTCATGAGGTATACAAACAGAAATAATTTTTAGAATTATTTCCTTACTCTGTTAAATTCCACTGTTCTGATTTTGTTATTTAGAGACTTAATACTTTTTTTCCTTATTCTCCTTTTGTTAAATACAGTAAGTCCTGTTTTTGTAAAAAAAAAATCTCAGTAACTTGCATATTTGTTTTTCCTATGCAAGATCAAGAGACCCAGTAGGGTGGAGGCATCTTCATGTTATTTTGAGAGCTCACCAGTTGTGCACATATGTCTATGTTACCATTATCGCTACCAAGGGTGTTGTATTTATTTTGTTTACTAAATTTTAACCCACCTTTGTTAGTTGATAAATAAATCAAGGCACCAAATAACCATAATGCTCCCCTTCATCCTTTTATTTTCCTCACAAAACAGCCACATGAGAAGAGCTATTGGACTAAAGTCATCCAGTTGGCTTTCTCATGCCTAAGGCAAGATTGGAACTCTCATCTCCTGGTTTCTAAGACAGCACTGCTAACCCTTACAACAAACCGGCTTTCCAATATCCCACTCATCCCCACTGCTCCACCATACTCCACAGCAGTGTTCCCTGAACCATGTAATTTTAAGGTCTGTGGACTTCAATTCCCAGAATTCCAAAACCAGCATATTGTCTAAGTCAGTGTTTCCCAACCTTGGCAACTTGAAGATATTTGGACTTCAACTCCCAGAATTCCCCAGCCAGTATTTGCTGGCTGGGGAATTCTGGGAGTTGAAGTCCAAATACCTTCAAGTTGCCAAGGTTGGGAAAGACTGGTCTAAGTGAATTTTATGTGTTGAAATCCACACATTTTAAACTTGCTGAGGTTGAAAAACTCTGCTCCAGAGAAAAAAAAAGTCTGTCCCAGAAGACCAACAGTTTTCTGTAATGTCTCATTCATCAGACCCTCTGAGAAACAGCCCTGAATAGACATACAATTTCATGTTTTTGTTCAAACAGAAAGGAAAGAATGAAAGCCAAGAAAAAATCACATGAAACAATCAGTACTGAAGAGGATGAGAGAATATCACTCTAGTTCTCTCTAATTTATGGCAACAGACAAATGTCAGATTACATATCTGTAATATTAATCCAAACACAGCTGGACCATAATAGCTGCTTATAATTCAAGTTCTAAATAGATCACACCAGTCAGAACAAAAATTCAAGCAAAATAGATCACACCAGTCACTTGCAGATCTAATTCCTTTTGGCTAACCTCATCATTTTTTAAAACTAAACTAATGCATGTGAATGCAGTATTTTTTTTTCTCCCAAGCCAACAGGAAATCATAAACCTATGGTTCTGACTTTAGTAGAATGATTTGGTTAAGCCAATGCATTGACAGATAGATTGATTGATTGGATATGTATGCCACCCCTCTATGAGGACTCAGGGCGGCTCACAACATATCAAAACAATATACAACTAATACAGTTAAAAAACTTTAAAAACTCTAATACCAATTAGTATGGTTGGTTGTACTTTTTAAAACCCTGAGATTATACAGGATGTACAGCTGACCTATGTTACCTAGTATGGTAGAGGTAAGAAGCCACATGCTTGTTGCTGCAATCCACTTACTCTGAAGAGATAACAGTTAATTAAAATAAC
This sequence comes from Erythrolamprus reginae, assembly GCF_031021105.1. Lineage (NCBI taxonomy): Eukaryota > Metazoa > Chordata > Lepidosauria > Squamata > Dipsadidae > Erythrolamprus > Erythrolamprus reginae. The sequence continues at coordinate 51,627,283 of NC_091950.1, forward strand.
ATTAATTATGGCAATTTTTAAGAAAAATGTACAATAATGTAAGCTTAATGTAAAATAAGATTGGTTGAATTGAGAAAGTGTAATTTAATTAGAGAGCAAAGTAATATAGCTCTAAAATAACTTCTCATATCAGAGGTAATCTATCATTGTCACTTGCCCAAGCACAATGTATGTATTTTTTTCTTCGAGTTCAACACATTGTTAAGTCTGTTTGCATGCTCTAATTCTTGAAAATATAGTTAGACACTCTTTGAACTCACTTCAGTTTGTGCCTGGAAATAAGTATAAAGTACTAAATAAGAAGTTTAATTCTACTGTCCTAAAATGATACAGTGAATATAGACTGTTGCTAAATAGCTTTTGAAAGTTTAAATTTTCACATTTCAATGATTTTGAGATGAACCTTACCAGTAAACCACTTCAGATAACAGCTTTGAGCAATCTTTCTGTTACACAACAGCTACTTAACACCAAACTGTTTCTAAAGTGCTCAAGGAGTGACAATGGGTTTGAAAAGATTGTAGAAGATTTTGAGTTATTGAGAAATTTGAACTACTATCACTAGAATAGATTTCACATCAGAACTATGTATTAGAAAACTGCAAAAGTGCAAAGTAATTTTCTTCTTTTTAAAGAACATTATGAGTAAATATATTACATATTCAATAGCTGACTTCCTCAATAAATCTAAAAAAAATCTGCAAAACAGGAGATAGTATGACATTACTTGAAGCCAGTCAGCATTATAATGTAGAAATTCAAAGGTTATTGACATAGATGTGCAGTGAATCAAAAGCTATTTTATGTTGACTTTCAAGAGACTTTACACCTCAAAATAAATTGAATTTTATTTTTGAACCGTGACAATTTTCAGCATACATATTACAGGATGTAATCCAACTTTGGACACTTTCAAGAGGAGATTGGACTGCCATTTGGTTGGGGTGATGTAGGATTTCCTGCACAGGCAGGGGGTTGAACTTGATGGCCTGTAAGGTCCCTTTCAACTCTAATAATAAATAAAATAAATTACCTATATTACACAGTATATTCTATATCTCACTATAAAAAGGCTATTATTAATTTAAGTTTTTCACTTGGAATGATGGATTTCCACTTGCACTCTGAGGTACTTGGTTTAGTCCCCACGAAATCATTAAAATAGAGACAACAAGATTAGAAAAAGAAAAAAAAAAGTCCCCCTAGCCTAGTAAAAAATAAATGAATGAATCTGACCTGATCACATGGTTATTTGACAATCTATGGTTTATACCCACCAGACACTGGCCATATCTGTCTTGTGAACAAGCTAACGAATAGAGGTAAAGTTAATTTCAATATTACTTCTGACAACTAAAGCTTCAGGATTCTCCCCCAAACAGACTTAATTTAATTATGATGCCTCTATTTTATATTACTACTATAGAAATCCGAGGTTCCAACTTCAAACTGATATGCTAAAGAAAATCACTGGACTGATAGTAATTGAGTCAAAAATATTAAAAGTTGGAAGGAATATACAGTACTGAAATTTTGTATGGCAGAGATGCCAACCTATCTTAGAAAATGATCCCTACTTACAGCAATATCTAATACTGGAATATTAAAGTTAGATCTGATCATTACCCAGTCAGAAGGCTAAAGAAGATAATGTAACATTCAGAAAATTTATGGGAAAAATAAAAGAAGGATCAGTAAAGGTTTTATATAGCTCATCCTCATCCTACAACCATTCATTTAGCAATCATTGAAAACTGAAAAAAATGGGACTGAAAAAGTGACTTATTACCAGTCTTCACACCTATGGTTGTTAAAACATCCTCATAGTCATGCAATCAAAATATGGGAACATGACAACCAGCATGAATATTCAATGGTTGCCACATCATTCATGTATTCACCATCTTCCCAGCAAACATCTGACAAAGTTCATGAGGAAAGCTGGATTCACTTAGCAGTCAAATGATTTCCTTAACAATTGCAGTGATTTGTTTAACAACTGTCACAGAAAGGTCATAAAATCAGATGCAAACTCACTTAGCAATGGAAATTCTTGTGGCAACTGTGGTTGTAAGTAGAGGACTACTTGTAATCAACCTAGCCTAGGCTAGAAAATCTGGAAAATGTTGCACTGGCCAACAGATTGGAAGCAGAAAGTGTATACACACTACGAAAGAAACATCTATCTATCTATCTATCTATCTATCTATCTATCTATCTATCTATCTATCTATCTATCTATCTACCCATCTACCCTCTACCCTCTACCCTCTACCCACCTACCCACCCACCCACCCACCCACCCACCCACCCACCCACCCACCCATCTATCTATCTATCTATCTATCTATCTATCTACTACCCATCTACCATCTACCATCTACCCACCTACCCACCTACCCACCTATCCATCTATCTATCTATCTATCTATCTATCTATCTATCCATCTACCCACCTACCTACCTACCTACCTATCTACCCATCTTTCCATCCATCCATCCATCCACCCACCCACCCAAATCCATCCATCCATCCATCTACCTACCTAACATACCTACCGTGTTTCCCCGATAGTAAGACACCCCCGATTGTAAGACGTATCGGGGGTTTCAGGGGGGTCGGCTAATATAAGCCGTACCCTGAAAGTAAGACATATGTCTTACTTTCAGGGAAACACGGGGGTATTGCCGCCTCCCTCTCATCTAGCTGCCTTGCCGCAGTCGGAGCTCCCGCTCGTGCTGCAGGCAGAGCCGCGCTGCTTCAGCCAGGGCCGCCGCCTCGCCCGCCGGGTGGCCCAAGCTCTGGGCGCAGCGCGCCACCGCCAGCTGGCACCAGGCTGCGTAAGGGAGACTCTCCTGGGCGCGCAGCTCCCTCGCCAGCACCGCGAACTGCTCCGACGCTTCCGACACATTGGGCTTGCGCAGGAAGCGCTTGCGGAGCTTAGACGACACCAGCCGGTAGCGCGTCAGGAAGTCGCCGCTTCGGCCAGGGCCGCCGCCTCACCCGCCGGGTGGCCCAAGCTCTGGGCGCAGCGCGCCACCGCCAGCTGGCACCAGGCTGTGTAAGGGAGACTCTCCTGGGCGCGCAGCTCCCTCGCCAGCGCCGCGAACTGCTCCGACGCCTCCGACACGTTGGGCTTGCGCAGGAAGCGCTTGCGGAGCTTAGACGACACCAGCCAGTAGCGCGTCAGGAAGTCGCCGCCGGCTCCGGCGCCCGAAGAGGCCTCACCCGGGCCGAAGCCCGAAGACGAGCCAGCCCCGGTGCCCGGGACAATATAAGACATACCCCGAAAGTAAGACATAGTGGGGCTTTTGGGGATAAAAAGAAAGTAAGACACTGTCTTACTTTCGGGGAAACACGGTACCTAACCTACCTAACCTACCTACCTACCTATATAACAAATTTCTAGGCCGCTGTTCTCCAGGGGACTCAGGGAAGCTTACAGAATAAAATCAATATAAAATTACGGATAAAATTATAAACCTCCACCCTAAAACCCGAGACTTAACATTCCCAATATTAAACTCATTCATCCAAGTTCATCCAATCCTAATCATACTATCAATTGGAGCAGGATGCCAATATTCAACGGCCCCTGGCCTGCTGGCAAAGGTTCATTTTCAAAACCTTTCAAAATGCTTTCGAAGAGAAGGGGCAGTGAGAATCTCCAGGGGGGAGTTGATTCCAAAGGACCAGAGCTGCCACAGAGAAGGCCCTTCCCCTAGGTCTCACCAGGCAACATTGCGTGGCTGACGGGACCCAGAGAAGGCCAACTCTGTGGGATCTGACTGGCCGCTGCGATACGTGAGGCAGGAGACAGTTCCGTAAGGGCTTTATAGGTAGTAACCAACACTGTGATTATTACCACATTCTGGTACTTTTCAAAAGGCAACTGGACTTTCTTGGTTTCTTTCTCTTGAAAACATTTCAATTCTCATCCAAGAAGCTTCTTCGTTTCTGACTGAATGATGGGGAATAGAAGAATGATGGGGAGTAGAATAGAATGGTGAGGAATAGAATGGTGAGGAATATGTCTATTCACCACCATTCAATCACAACTAGAGAAAGTTCTTGGATTTAAATATACGATGGAAATGGCAATATTAGTTAAAAGGAACGAGATGGGAGAATTTGGAGAAACAGAAGAAGCAGTGATAGAAAGAGCTCAGGAGGTGATAGTCTTGGGTTAGAAGGATGCGACAAAATGGACAGTACAAAATTGGTACCGATACATGGTGGATCATATTCAATTCAAGATTATGGAGAAGAGGATGAACTTGGGCAATGAAACTGATTTGCAGGAACTGATGGGACAATGGGACAAGGTAAGAGGATAGAATTGGAGACCAAGCTACAAGGAATAAATTGGAATCACTTTACAATATGTAAACAGATATATTGCTCTTGTAAACAGATATATTGCAGAGTTGACATCAACTTGATGGCTCATAATCAATAAATCAATCACAATGTAAATTCAGTCCATGGAAAATTAACAGTTAATTCAAAATCTTACAGAGAAAAAAGTGGACTTATTGTTTCCTGCTTGCTTATTTGTACCCTACCCATATGGTTACGGATCTACGGAGAGGGGCGGCATACAAATCTAATAAATAAATAAAATAAATAAATGATGATCATTAAGTGTTGTATCTCATGAGTCTTGACAAATGTATATTTTCTTTTATGTACACTGAAAGCATATGACCAAAGACAAATTCCCTATGTATCCAATCACACTTGGCCAATAAAGAACTCTATTCCATTCTATTCTATCAGTGCTCATTCTAGACTTACTATCAACAAGAGAGTACCAGGTAGTCATAGTGGTAAATATGTCATTGTTTTTTCTCCAAAGTGAAGAAAATTACGAACATATATTGTTATTTCAAGGAATATGAGAAGTAAAGCTCTTTGCTTTGTTATACTCTTTTGTAGCTGGAACATTTAATTTTAAACATATATTTATATCATGGAGACAGAATGGAAAACAGCATCAAGACCATGTATTGATTTATTTCTTTTCTTGTGCAGTCTTGATGAATTGATATTCAAATTCTACTTGAATAACTTCCTTGAGTTCCAGGAAGAATCACTTCAAGTGGTTCCTTATGGTAATAACAGTCACAATATAGCATCATAATCACTGCAACAACACATGAGCACGTAATAGATTCAAACTTAATTTATTTATTTATTTATTTATTACTTAGATTTGTATGCCGCTCCTCTCCGAAGACTGTAAACCGCTCCAAACTAGATTGCAGAAAATACAACTTCAGCAATAGAGTGATCAATGCCTTGAATGCATTACCTGACTGTGTTTTCTTCCCCCAAATCCCCAAATCTTTAATCTCAGATTGTCTACATTTCACCCCTCCCCTTTTTTAAGAGGTTTGTAAGGGGCATACATAAGCGCACCATCGTGCCTATCATTCCTGTCTTACTATCCTATTGTCTTCCTTTATCATTACTTACTACTTATGTTATGCTTATACAAACTACAATCCTATACTTGTTCGATTAAACCAACCAACCAACCAACCAACCAACCAACCAACCAACCAACCAACCAACCAACCAACCAACAAACAAACAAACAAACAAACAAACCATATATCTTCCTATTTAGGGTGAATATGAAATAGCCAAGGTAGCACCAGATATGTAGGGACTTCAGCTGGAATACTTACAAACATATAAACATACATATCTCTATCCTTTTGCTTAGGAGAAAGAAGCGGATAGCTAAGACAGAATGTCATTTATATTCATATCAACAGAGGCATCTGCAGTTATTGAGAGGGGAAAGAAAGAGCTAAACTTGAGACCTTGCAGATTAGATTACCCAAAGGCCAACTAATTTTCATCTCCCCAGATAATCTTTTTGCTTACTATTTAATGGTATGGTAAAGAAGTGGTGATTTGCTGATATATTGTTTTAAAGCAAAGATTTTAAATATATAACATTAAGGAAAAGATGCTACTTTCCACAGTGCTACAAATAATCACTGACATGGAAAGAAGTATTAAAGGAATAGTTCTGTAAATATATTTGATTAACTAGAACAGCAAGTTAAATCTGTTTAGAATTTATTATCTGAATTAGTAATGTTGCAAAATTTGTAGCAATTCTACATGCAACTTGCATGACATGTTCAACAGCACATGGCAAAATAATTTCATGCATTTAAACAGAATGTCATTCAGTTCATATCATACAATAAAGACAGTCTAAAAAACATTTTAAAAATAATCATAAAGATTCATTAATATGAGAAAGGTAGCTAACTAGGTAGGCACATTAACCAACAAATAAGATTTAATCTTCAACTACAATCTGAAGACTGGAAAATGTCTGTAACGATAAATGAATCTGTAATGATAAATGAATCTAAATTTACTTTTGGGCTGATGATTTCTGATTTAAATTCTTACTTGTCATAATACAGTGTATTATTATTCAAAGAAATGGTATCTCATTCTTAGCAGGCTTGTCAAAATCTTACCTTGCTGCCATCACAAGAAACTGTGCAATGTCTTTTTGGAGAAAATCAGAGTACTGTACTGTACTAATGATTTGCCCAGTACAAATACTGCATTACAGCATGTAGTTTCAATTTGCAAAGGAGAAGTGCACATGAACATTTTGAACCAAACCAACTGTTTTAACTTTATAGAGTCATAACTAAACCGGAAAAAGGAAGCTTTACCAAAGAAGAAAGCATACATACAGGAAACAAGTTATAGGTGTGCTTTTTGATTTTAAAAAACCTCAACGATTGATCACAAGACGATTGGAAAAAGACATGAGGCTCTTAAAATATCAAATTCATGTTCAGACATTGGCATAATGGTAAGAGCCGAGGTTACAAAAAGCTATTACTGTGTATAGCAGTCAGTTGAACTGTTTGTAAGATTTATATTGCATGTTTTTTTCAGGAACTCAAGAAAGCATATAGACTAAATAGACCAGTCTGATAGGTTTATGCTTATCAGGGAGTTTACATGGCTATCCCTGGATTAAACAGGATCTCCCCTGTTGACATCTAACATTTTAACCTTTTGCAGCAATTTAGAACAAATCCTGCAGTACTGAGATCCATGCATGATCAGTTTCCTCTATAACGTTATAGTACCCACACCTCTGGAGGCAAGTAGTTCCACTGATCAACTGTTCTGTCAGGAAATTTCTCCTTAGTTCTAGTTTGCTCCTTTCCTGGATTGGTTTCCACCCATTGCTTCTTATCCTGCCTTCAAATGCTTTGGAAAATAGATTGACCCTCTCTTCTTTGTGGCAGCCCGTCAGATATTGGAACACTTCTATCATGTCATGCCTAGTCCTTCTTTTCATTAAACAAGACATGACCTTCAGGGCCCTAATTATCTTTGTTGCTCTTCTCTGCAGTCTTTTTAGGGTCTCAATATATTATAGTGTGGCAACCAAAACTAAATGCAATATTCCAAGTGTGGTCTTTCTACGTCATTATAAAGTGATATTAACACATCACATGCTCTTGATTCTATCCCTTTGTTAATGTAGCCTAGGATTGCATTGGCTTTTTTGACACCTGCAATACACTGCTGGCTCATATTTAAGTAATTGTCCCCTAGGACTCCAAGATCTCTTATAGTTACTACTATCAATCAATTATCTTAAAGGGGAAAAAATGAATTTGATGTTCCAATTAAATTAGAATGTTATGGCATGATCTCAAATACAGGCAGATCCAAAATATTTATGAATTGAATAAGGAAAATTTCCAAGCCAATGGGAGACATTGATTGATAAGTACAGGAAACATAAGATTGATTTTATTGCTGCTAAATAATTGTTACTAGTTTCTAAATGTAAAATTTTATAACAAATCAAGATACTGAATGTTGGCTCAGTATCTTCAATAGGAACATAATACAGCACACTGTTCAAAGACAATTAAAATTTAGATGAAGTTCTAATGTGGATCATGCAGATTATATACTGTAGTTTTAAAGAGTTCACAAACTTTATCTCACCACTGTAGCACATGACAACTTTCTAAATTCTTCCTGTTGTTATCACTGAGGTCAGCAAAGCCGGAAAATGAGCACTGTTTTTAGAACTAGGTTAAAGAGCTTTGACATGCAGTGAGATCTAATTTACAAGAATGGCTTTTATTAAAAAAATGGAGGGGACTTTCCTAAATTATTAGTAGCTAAGCTTGTTTTTCTCAGCTCCTGTTCCTGACTATCCTCTTCAAAAGTATGGCCAAATATATTTATTTATAAACCAACAACTCTGAGACACCAAGTGCCCAACTGCTCTAAACAGATTTGCCTATTACTAAAAGCCTTTAAAATTTCAGTATTTTCAGGTGCAAATAAAGAGCTTCACATAAGTTCTTAAATACTAGGAATAGCACTTAGACTTGCAGTATATATATCACTTTATAATGCTTTACAGCACTTGCAAAGTGGTGAACAGAGTCAGCATATTGCCCCCAACAATCTGGATCCTCATTTTACCAACCTCGGAAAGATGGAAGGTTGCATAAACCTGAGTCAACTTGAGTCAACCAAATACTGCTTCGGAAGGTCGCAAAAGGCGATCGCATGACCGTGAGACACTGCAACCATTAAAATTATGAATCAGTTGCCAAATGTCTGAATTTTGACCATGAGGCTGCAGCAACCATCATAACTCTGAAAAATGGTCATCAGTCACATTTTTCAGTGATGCTGTAATTTCAAGTGGTCACTAAATGAAATGATGTAAGTCGAGGACTATCTGTGCATAAAAAAATAGCAGGCAAAGCAGATAGCACATGGCAATCGCTAAGAGCATGGAAATCTAAGATCTAAGGCAGGGTGCCAAACTGGTGGCCTGCAACCCCGGATGCGTCACACGTAGGCCACGCCCATCCCAGCTCTGCAAAGGTGGGAAACATCGCAAAATGTCATGCAATGACAACGTGACGCTGTGAGTTTGACACCTGTGACCTAAGGGGATAATTCTAGCCTCACAAAACCAAGCCTTAAGAAGAAATGCCAATCCCTGTGAGAAAAAAATCCCTGAAGTAGACAGTCCTTCATTCACACCGTCAGATTTTCTTTCCCATGCTAGGCTTCTTTGGCTGATGCATAAAACAACCCCCCTGGCTGCACTTTCCACTCCCAATGGGGAAATTCCACTCCCAATTACCACATGATGTGTTTTTGTTTTTTCAAAACCTTGGATCTTAGTGTCCACCAGTGCTTCTCAAATAGTGGGGTACACCCCCTTGGGGGGGCGTGGAGTGATGCTAGGGGGCACGTGACCCCGGGGAACATGGGTTTTTTTGTGTCAGGGAGCAGGACATGCATCTTACCTGTCACTTGTACCAGTACTCCCATCGTGTTCCTTGGCGTTGTGTCCAGGGCAGCCCATTCTAAAAGAAGACATCTCATGAGTTCAATCAATCTTCTCTAACTCGCGAGACATTTTCTTTTGGAAAGGGCTTCCCTGGACACAATGTTGTGGTTACAATGGAGGCACCAATAAAAGTATCAGGTAGGATGCACGTCTTGCGGTAGGACGCAATTTGGGGAGTATTTACAGTCATGGTGGAGAGTTGGAGGGGGGGGACAAAATGTTTACTTCTTCCAAGAGGGGGCGTAACAGAAAATAATTGAAAAGCACTGGTGTACACTGATGTGAATTCAAAAAAGGAAAAATTCCTATGTCTGCTCCTGTTCTTCTGGGACTCAACAATATAGGCATTCCTTGCTTAATGGCTAGTTGCTTAGTGACCTTTTAAAGTTATGACAGACCTCGCCCCTCCGGAGCTACCTACATGTCATTCTGATGGCCCACCATGGTCATGTGATCACATTTTGGGCACTTGCCAACCAGCTTGCATTTATTGCAGCTTCCTGGAGTTATGTGATCCTGATTTTCAACTGTTTTCCAGCATTTACTTCCAGCTGCCAGCAAAAATTGCTCATTGGGGAAAATGGAATTTTTTAAAAATGACTGCCATGTTGAATTACTGCCACAAAAATCTCATAAAATTGGAAGTGGTCACTTAGTGATTCACTTAATGACCACCATTATTTGCAACCATAATTCTGGGCTTGAGAGTCATTGACCCCACTATTTGAGAAGCATTAGTTGAGGACTTGACTTTAAAAAAGACACTTCATACTTCGTATCATATTTCAGAAGTGAGCCATGCTAAGATTTATTTTCTTCTTGTTATTACATAAAACAAATTATCATGCCAAAGCTACAGAGTACTGTATTCCTAAATTGAATAATATTTTATTTTTATTCAGAACACTTTGTGGTAAGAGAATTTTAGCTTTATAAATTTAAACGAGGAATAATTTAACCTCCCTGACAGACATAATGCAGTTATAAGCAGTGCTGCAGTAAAATCAGTATTGAAGGTAGACCCTTTCAGTCCTATTTTAGTCTTTGGTGTGTTTTTTTAAGAAATGGCAAATCAAGCCATGAAGAAATTGTCTACTACCACTGAATTAATTTAATGTAATTCTGGGGCTTCAGAGATTGCAAAAATCTAAGATTTGGAAGGCTAAATCCTAGAAAATCAGAATAATAAAATGATAAACTGTTTTGAAAAATAGAACTCTTAAGATTTGTAGAGAATATATAATACATATTTGACAGCTGACCTATAAGATTCTTTCATTATCATTTCAACTGGCCCACTTAAGTGTTAAATATAGTTTGGAGCTTCGAGATCTGGGAGAGGTCACTGAGGAATACAAAGAGAGATCCTGTAGTGAAAATGGCTATGGATCTAACAATTGTAAGCCAACCACTGGGCTTAAACGTTCTGTCCATTTAGCAAGAAATACAAATGAAATTGTTCAACACTTATTTTGAATTGTTATATTTCTGACAGAAAGTAAAGATACTGGCTAATCAAGCAAAATATTTTGAAGCCTGTTACCATATATCAACCTCAAAAAAACAGTATGGTAAATAAAACTATCTCTGGGGCAACTTCACCCAAGGCTTAACATGATAATAATTCTCAGTTCCAAAAACAGCAAGATCAAGATTCCAGGGCTTTTGGCCTTATGCGGTTGTGAATGAACAATCATAGCAACTTGGATACTGCATTAGGCAGTGTTACCCTAACAGTTTAACTCAGTGGGAGGCTGAAAATATACTCTCAGTAAATTGTTGATGTGGATAATGAATCCTAACCCCATACTGAGAAGCAATGAAACAATTTATAGACCATATGGAGGAAAATATTCTGGCAATTCGTATACATAATGGAGTTTCAAAGTCCATTGCACTAGTATCAATGTCTTTTTCACTGTTTATTCTATTGTTCCATTACTTTTGGAACAGTTATGTTTATACATCATGTCTTTGTTTTTATTGTTGCAAGCTGCCTAGAGCTGTCTAAGAGCAAAGTAGGTGGCAAATAAATTTAATAAATAAATAAATGTAGGATAAATACCATGTCACAGATACAATACTTATGTTGAAATGCATTTATCCTGTTCCAAAATATCTAAAATATTTTATAAATATTTTTGGACACATACACAAAAGAACATTTTACAACATATATAAAATATTTCAACTATTTGAGGAATAAAATAGGCTGAATATTGGAGTGGTAGAAGAAAAGAACCAGGCTGGTTACACAATTCACACAGAGATCACCCACAGTGAATAAACAAGAAACCATTAGATTGGGAAGGCGGAAGGCTTCTCACATCTATTTATTCCCCAATTCACCTCTTTCAAGGAGAGGCTGGGTAAATCTAGGAAGACAATTTGTAGCATTAAGCTAATTTAAGATTTTGAGAAGAAAATTAAAAGCCAAAAGAGGAGCAAGTGGGAGGTAGATCTAGTGAATACAAACTGAAAGGATAAGGTACAACCATGGCATTCTCATTGCAGTTTGCAAAACACTGTTTAAAAATAAAACTTAAAGGATCTAACCTTGGTTAATATGCTCATTTTCCTAAATTCACCTAATGTCAAGTGCAAAGGATCAGGATCACATTTAAGTTGCAGTTCAAAGATTTATTGATCAAGCATATATGGAAGAATCTGGTTAATTAATGATCAGCACTAAATTGGTGCTAGATAAAAGGTAATGGAATTCAGGAGAGCTGGATTTGGAGTGTTTGTGGACAAGGACATGTAATGATTCTAGGTTAAGTCTTGACTTCCCCTCCCCCCCAGGGTCTACCTGCTCTTCTCTTATACCAGGACTGTCAAAATCAAGATCTGGCTCTTAGGGTGCTTAAATCTGACCTGCAGAGATGGCCTGGAAATAGCAAAGAATTGTCCTTCAGCGCCTCTGGGAACCAAAATGGGGTATGGGGTGGCCCCGTGCCCATTTCGGTCAACAAAGTGCTGCAGGGCGCTTGGACTCCCTGTGCCCCATTTTGGCTGGCAGGGTGCTACAGGAGGCATCCATATCATCCCATCCCATCCCCCACTGTCCAGCCTGCAGAGAAGTACTATCTATCTATCTATCTATCTATCTATCTATCTATCTATCTATCTATCTATCTATCTATCTATCTATCTATCTATCTATCTATTTATTTATTAGATTTGTATGCCGCCCCTCTCCATAGACAATACTGATCCAGACCTTAAAGAAATCCAGTTTGACATCCGTTTCTTACACCTAATTATATTTCTGCAATACAACAAGAGCACATACCAGCAAAGTACAACTAATGGCATTTTTTTTCTACCAAGCTGGCTACAAATAGTTTTAAGAATTAGCTTCACAGCTATCTTATGTTATTACATTAGCTGAGCTATCTCAAAAACCGCAACTCTGAGCTAAGCCCTAATAATTTTCCTGTCCACTCTCCTGCTTGAACTTCAAAAAAGGATATATACGGTAATTGATTTGTTATCTGAAAGATGCTCTTTTGCCTGCACAAAATAAACTTTAGCACTATAAAGAGAAGGTATCACGAAGGAATCCCTAAACTATTCCTTTCTAAGATCTGTTTCTGTCTTTTTAAAAAATAACATAATTTATTGGTAAGTATCAAATAAGATTATTTCCAAACTATACATCATAGGTAGTATAAATTTTAATCTAATTTCACCTTGATTTACAATTAATTAAATCCATTAATCTTATTATAATGCTTTTAATTTACTAAATATTTCAGCATAGATTTGGTCTTGTTTGGTTTTCAACTGAAGTTAGTTATTTTCTATAAATTCTTAAATTTTCTATAAATTCAGCTTAAAATCCTTTTATTTTGATTTATACCTGCTGCTATAAGGCAAAAAGCACTTTTGTTTCCCTAAGATATACAATTTGAAACCAGAAAAAGCTATCATTTGCAGTGTAATCCTGTTTCAAATGTTTACTATGTGTGTGTGCATGTTTGCATGCATTTTAACATTTATTAATAAAACTAGATGAGCAAATTTTTAACAGATTAGTTTCAATATCAGGACATTAAAAAATGATTTGGCAAAATGTATTCTTTTGATGTAGCTAATGGCCCAGGTTTATACCACAGAAAGCAGTAGCTGACCTACTGCTCTAATTAAGCTGGCAAACATTTTGACATTTATGTTGGAAAGTAGACAACGTTTATCGCTTGAGGGAAGTCTTTCACTTCTTCTAACAATCACAGAATCTTTTACATTACATGCTGTGGCCTTTAAGCTTCCGAATGCTCAGTGAATGTGTCCCGAATTTACTGATTAAAAAAGAAGGCTTATTCTGCAGGAGAAACACTGTATAAGCAATATTATTTCAGCCATCTTGCACCTGATATTAAATTTCCTCTTCCCAACTTTATAGTATATATACATACTGTATATATACATAATCATTTTCAGCAAAAACATGTTGCAAACATATGTATAAATACTCTCTCTCTCTCTCACACACACACACACACACACACACATATTTATATATTTATTTACTTTTTGTGTCTGTGTGTGTGTATTAATTTATTCATTCATTTCCAATTCAGGAAATGAATTACTGTAGTCATACTAGTAAAATTGACAAGGAAACATAATTCTTCAGATCTGCCTCATTCTTCCCCAGCTAGGATCTATTTAATATCTTATTCTTCCAAACCTCTGTAATGGCGCTCAGCGGAATAATAAAAACTTAACTGTTCCACAGAATATTCTAGAAAGCTAATTTACCCATTTAAAAAAAACACCTTATAACTGGCCTTCTGCATTTTAAAATTTTTTAATTCTAAAATTTGTTGTTCTTATTTTTAATGCTTATAATGAAACTGTTAATATTTCGGAAACAGCAGGGACTTGCTTAGGTTGTAATAGGTATAAATAAATAAGTAGAATAAACAAAAAAGTATATAAAAAAAAAGGGGCAGGAAAAAAACATACCTGAAAAACATTAATTCAGATTTTTGGAAGTATCCTGTAATTGCCCAAGACATCCATACATTTCAAGTATTTCCTTCAATATTGCATTTATTCTATTGTTTGATAGCTATTAAACAAGTCCATCTTAGTTACTGTATTTTTTTGGACTATAAGATGCACCTAGCTTTTGGGGAGGAAAACAAGGGGAAAAATCTGCCTCTCCCTCTCAGCATCCATCTGGTATTCAGCCCGGTTGCTGCCACCCGTTCTCCACTGCTGCAGCCCTTTCACCATAGCCCAGTCACTGCTCCCACAGCCCATTCACCGCCACGACTCATTTGCCGCCACCATAGCCCGTTTGCCACCACTGCCCATTCACCGCCACCAATTCTAGAACAGCTGATTGGTGCCACACCAACCCTCCTTCCCCTGCAATATTCGCTATATAAGTTGCACACAGATTTTTCCACCCACTTAGGGGTGGGGAGTTTATTTATTTATTTATTACTTAGATTTGTATGCCGCCCCTCTCCGAAGACTCTTTTACTCTGAAAAATACGATAACTCTACAGAGTTACTTCCTTGTGGGTAACTTCTCTTTTGCCAGTACCACAAAATGTTGCTTAGCCATAGATTCTATATCATTTGCTTTATTTAATCTGTACTTGAAATGAAGTCTAAGCAAGTTCTATATATCATTAACTTTCTCCATTTAAGGAACATAGCACAATCTAATTTATCCTTCTTTTACTACCCTAACCTCGTTTCTTCAGGTCTCAGATATTTGTCTCAACCTGACCATACAGCTCTCTCTAGGTCTCTCATGAAGATTTAATCCCAGCCTTTAAAGGCACTCCTCTTACTTACAACCATTATTTTAGTAACTGTTTAGAGTTACAACACCACTGAAAAAAAATGACATATGACCATTTTCACACTTATAACTGTTGCAGCACCCCATGGTCACATGATTTATATGTGACAACTGACTTGACAACTGACTTACATTTATGACAATTGCAGTGTCCTGGGGTCGTGTGATCCCCTTTTGCAATTTTCTGACAAGCAAAGTCAATGGGGAAACCAGATTCACTTAACAATCATGTTTCTGCTGTGATCAGCCTAACAAATGTAATGAGAAAAGTTGTAAAATGGGTCAAGAATTTACAATGTTTTAATAACATTGGCATAAAAAGCTATTACCTAGTCATTAAAAAGTAGTATGTGAGCACCGGGGGTGGGTTCTACCTTATCTCAGCACCGGTTTGCTTCCTCCGGGCCCTGGGGGCGGAACTCCTGGGCACACATGTACAGTGCCAAAAATTCAAAAAACTTTTTTTTGTTATGTCGCAAACAAGATGACAGCACATGTGCAGTATCAGAAACTCGGCTTGTGCATGCACAGAAGAAAAAAAATCAGCAAAAAAATTCCCTGTCAAAAAAAATCCCCCAAAAGAGGGCGGCATCTATGGACCAGCACTGACAGAACCGGCTTATTAAAAATTATACAAACTATAAACATGCATGACAGGAAAAGATCCAAGAACGCATAATTGTAACAGATAGTTTATTAATTGATGAATCTTACAATCAAAACAAAAAAATACAATAAAACAAAAATCAATATAGGATCTAATTCTAGGGTACAACAGATAAAAGAAGATAAATGATTGCAAGAGACCTAATCCTTGGGCCATGATTTGGTTATCTATATCGTGTGATGCCATCATGTACTTAAGCCTAGTTCAAATAAATTGTTTACACACTAAATCACAAACCATGGTTAATAAGCTACATTATCTAGATTTATATAGCATACAATATTACAACAGTAAACCATATTTTAGCATTTGCTTTCTTGCAGCAAGCAGGGAAGAGCCTGTTAAGGCAAGCAAGTCATTATCATCTTCATGACCCTCAGCTGATTTGAGGCCACCGGCTAAAATGAAAGTGGAATTAGCTGCAAGGAGGTAAATTGCTAGGAGGCACACAGAGATTTTTATTTTCTGCTGAACTGGATGCAAGAAGGTAAGTCAATAACTATGAATGTCTGTAGAATATTCAAATTATTAGACTTATTTTTAAAGGCTGCTTTATTATTGTTCTAGACAACAAAATGAAGAAGCTTTTTAAAATAAATGCTTGACCTGAAGTGCTATTGTATCTTCTTCTGTATACTTCCAGAAAGCCAATTTTGACAACTCTCTACAGGTATAGTTTGAAATGTAACAGTGTCCTGTTTAGTACTAAGATAAAGCAGCTGAGTTAAATCCCGATTTAGTCATGTTTTGAATAGAGCTATTTAAATAATTGGAAAGAGTTAGTGTGATTACATTTTAAAAAAAATTCTGGCATTAATATACTGCCATAACGTACATTTCTCCAATTCTTTAATATTTCTATGGGTCAGACATACGTGCACAGAAATACACAGAAAACAGTGTATATCATCTGTATTGTTCGCTGTTGTTGTTTGGGAAATAATAATAATAATAATAATAATAATAATAATTATTATTATTATTATTATTTATTAGATTTGTATGCCGCCCCTCTCTGAACACTCTGAGCGGCTCACAACAAGAATACAAAATACAAATCAAATGATTAAAACAGGAAAACAGTTAAAAACCCTTGATTTAAAAACACTCAAACAATCCAAACAAACCATACATAAAGCGGAGCACCCGAGGGGGAATAAATTTCCTCATGCCTGGCGGCAAAGGTGGGTTTTTAGGAGTTTACGAAAGTCAAGGAGGGTGGGGGCAGTCCTTATCCCCGAGGGGAATTGATTCCAGAGGGTCGGGGCCACCACAGAGAAGGCTCTTCCCCTGGGTCCCACCAGACGACATTGTTTTGTCAACAGGACATGGAAAAGGCCAACTCTGTGGGACCTAATTGGTCACTGGGATTCGTGCAGCAGAAGGCGGTCCCGAAGGTATTCTGGTCCAATGCCATGAAGGGGAAGTAGAGACTTTTTTCTTTGTTTTCCTCCCCCAAAATTAAGGTGTGTTTTATACTCCGGTGTATCTTATACTTCAAAAAATACGGAAATTAGTAGACACAGCTGCCTTATTGCTTGCTTGCTTTTTGCTTGCTTTTTCTTAGATTTGTATGCTGCCCTCCTCCGACAACTCAGGGCGGCTCACAGAATAAACATAAAAACACAGCGTACAAAACAAATCTAATATATTAAAAAGTAGAACTAAAAACCCTATATGTTATTCAGTCATACAATCCAATCACACCATGCATCACTAGACCACAATGCTGGATTCACACCAATATTAAACATAATATGGTTTGTTAGCCTAACATGCTGGTACGAATTTAGTCATTTTGATATACCATTCTCATGACAGCAAGGTATATGTAACATTTGAACTGTGGCTTATTCAACAAATTATAGTTAGGCAAATGATAATATTTGATCATGCAATTATTAAAATTGAAACAAAAAGGGCTGGTGGTGGAGGAGAGAGTCTGGCTAGAATTCACTCCAGTTCATATATATACACACACGAAACGTAAGCGGCAAGAACAATTTAGGACATAAGCCAGGCAGCTGGAAGTACAATGTTCTTGGATGTCTGTCAAACTTTCATGCCTCTTATGTTAGGAGATACAGATGGAATACTGGGGCTTCACACAGCAAATTGTATAAAAATGATATAAACAAAGAATATATTTAGTACAGGCATGTACATGTGTCTGGAAAGCCTGAGACAATCAGATTTTTTTTTTTGAACTTAATGCCAGTAAAAATTTCAAAATGTTAGAATTGTGTTCAAACTCTTTCTTTCTTTCTTTCTTTCTTTCTTTCTTTCTTTCTTTCTTTCTTTATACATACATACATACATACATACATACATACATACATACACATACATATACATACATACATACATACATACATACATACCAGTAAGGAAGGGTGTGGCTAGCTGATGAGACCAGAACAAGGCCGAAATAGTACCATCCTAGTCTCCCTTAATTTTAAAATTTCAGCTAAAAACATTTGATACATACAGAATATAGTTGTCGGCTATGAATAAATTAACTGCCTTGAAATGGTCCTGGGTTGGGCCTAGAGGCAAAAAGGAGCTGTGACGTTCCTTCAATATACCAGGGTGATCCGACATAAAAAAACATATAGCCCCTCCCTGGTACAGAGCTGGAGGGATCAAGGTCTGGTGGCTCAACTGCTAATTCTCTGCCTTACAAGGCAGAGGCTGCCAGATCGAATCCCAGTAAGGAAGGGTGTGGCTAGCTGATGAGGCCAGAACAAGGCCGAAATGGTACCATCCTAGTCTCCCTTAATTTTAAAATTTCAGCTAAAAACATTTGATACATATATATATATTGACGAAATATTCACGAAATTGACTTTGAAAAAACTAAATCACTTCACAAAACAGAGAATTTATATAGAAGAATTGCTCTAGAAGCCATAGAAATTGAAAGGAGACCCCTTTGCATAAATAAAAGAGATGACACGTCCCGCCTACCAGAAATTTGGAAACCAGCCTTAAACAAAATAAACAAAAAAAACACTTCATAAAAATCACCATGTCAATCCTTCTAATAATTATGATTTTGGAATTTGGAAATTTGGAAACCAGCCTTAAACAAAAAACACTTCATAAAAATCACCATGTCAATCTTTCTAATAATTATGAATTTTGAAATTTGAAATTTGGAAACCAACCTTAAACAAAAACACTTCATAAAAATCACCATGTCAATCCTTCTAATAATTATGATTACACCAACCAATCAGATCACTGAAACATAATCACCCAATCTAATTGCTACATTCAAACCAAATCTCCACCCCCACACTATATACTAGGAAGAAATGACAGTTGCAAACATTCCATTTTACAACAGCACGAAGCTTGGAAACTTCAGCCTGATGATGGTGGATGTGATTTTCTGGCGACGTTTCAATGAGGTCCCACTCATCATCTTCAGGCTGGTGTTTCTGTCCTTGTCCTTGAACAAGAACTGAAACAACAGCCTGAAGATGATGAGTGGGACCTCATCGAAACGTCACCAGAAATTTCCAAATCCTACACGAACATACCAAGACCGTCATACCTGTACCCGTGAAAATCTACAAAAACAAATATATATCGCACCAAGACAAATTCCTTGTGTGTCCAATCACACTTGGCCAATAAAATTCTATTCTATTCTATTCTAAACCAATGAATTTCTTCACAGACAAGGTCTGCAATTTAATTGTCACAGCAAAGCTTATCACCCTTTCTTATTCCATCTCTATGCATACCAGTGGACAATCTGTTTCCACTCTGACAGCAGTGACTGAAGGTAATTGCTTTCTTACCCAACTTAGATTGCAAGCAGCCACACAATAGAGGAGCTTTAGGTTAGAACGTTCATTTCCAAGGATCTTTAGCTGAGCCTTGCTGGAATCACAATAGCTAGGTTCACATGTAATTCGTAACCATGGTTTGCTAAATTAGTGATCACATATTGGCCTAGTGTTACCATACTGAGACAAAATCATATAAACCAGATTATTATTTGAAGGATCCCAACTAGCTAAACCCATGAATGATGCCATAATGAAGTACAGACTTTATTATGTTACAAAGAATATAATTACAACATTCAAATCAAGTCAATGTTTATCACAGTCAAAGACCAGAGCAAATCATTAAAACATTGTTTATTAAAAAGTAGAATGACAATACACATATAGAAATCAGTATAAATTTACACTTCCAAACTCAATTCAGGTCTGTTGTTTCAGACAGTCCTGTCCCACAAATTATGATGAGACCTTGCTACTCAGGAACAAATTTTTGAAACTAAAAATATAATCTTAGGAGTTATTTGTAAGGAAGATGAATATAAGACCCAGTACTCTTTAATATCTTCATTAATGACTTAGATGAGGGAACAGAAGGGGAACTAACCACATTTGCAGATGACACCAAGTTGGCAGGAGTAGCCAATACCACAGAGGACAGGCTCATGATCCAGATGGATTTTGACAGACTTATACACTGGGCTCAAACAAATAAAATGAAATTCAATGCAAAGAAAAGTAAAATTCTACACCTAGGTAAGAGAAACCAAAGACATAAACTGGGTGAAACCACACTCAATAGCAGTGACTGCAAGAGGGATCTTGGAGTCTTGGTGTACAACCAACTAAATATGCGCCAGCAATGTGCAGAGGTAACCAAAAAGGCCAATACGATTCTGAGTTGCATTAACAGAGGGATACAATCTAGGACTAGGGAGGTACTAATAGCCTTAGTTAGACCACACCTAGAGTACTGCATCCCGTTTTGGTTACCACACTACAAAAAAGACATTGAAACTCTAGAGAAAGTGCAGAAGAGAGCAACCAAGATGATAAGTTCACTGGAGAAGGGCAGTAGAAATGCAAATAAATAAATAAAATAAGAGGACTGGAAATTAAAACATAAGAAGAGAGGTTGCAGGAATTGGGCATGGCTAGTCTAGCAAAGAGAAGGACCAGGGGAGACATGATAGCAATGTTGCAATACCTGAGGAGCTACCACAGAGAGGAAGGGGTCAGGCTGTTTCCAAGGCACCAAAACGCTAGGCAAGGAATAAGGGATGAAAGCTGATCAAGGAGAGAGTCAACCTGGAAATAAGGAGGAACTTTCTGATGGTGAGAGCAATCAACCAGTGAAATAGCTTGCCTGCGGAGGTTGTGAGCACCCCAACACTTGAGACTTTCAAGGGGAGATTGGACTGCCATTTGCCCGAAATAATGTAGGGACTCCCACTTGAGCAGGTGGTGTTGGTGTTGAACTAGACAACCTACAAGGTCCCTTCCAACTCGAACAAATGAATGAATGAATGATGAACGAACGAACACACACACAAACAAGCAAACCACTCTTGTCTCAGTGAAATTTATAGGAAAGTGGAAGTAGTTCGGTAAAGTAAAATTCACAGCAGGAGAGATTGTTTATTCAATATTACTGGGCTAAGAAATATGAGGTATAAATAATGCCCATCTATAACTGGGATGAATAAAATCTATAGAAGTAAGCTGCTGGAGCAAGTGTCTGGAATTGTTTAAGAGGCTGATACAACTTAAATTTTCACTTAAATTGTTCTGAAATACCAGATCCTTTGTTTTATAACCTTTTTCATTTTCCCCAATCACAGATGCAAAAGATACATGAGTAAAAGGCTATATAAATTCAGTCTGCTTTGATGGTTTTTTTCAACTATCAGATGATATTAGTACAGGCAATACAACTAGTGCAAAGTTTAGCCTCAGCCAGACAGTCAAGAAAGTTAACCAAACATTGGATTCAATGTTGGGCAATCTGATTCTAGTTTTGGAAGTGCATTAGGAAAGCATTTGAAGGACTGAAAAAGAAAAAAAATTCAAGGTAGCAGAGCAGGAATAAGATCTTATTATATACACTTCACATGTGATTGATTTTGCAACAAAACATTTCTCTTCTTGGAGCTTGGAAAACAACTCCTACAATGTTTAAGTATTTACCGGTAGTTTGTTTGTGGCTGTCTATATGCCATTAATGGATCTTAGTCCTGTTGGGGTGAAATTTTGATATTTTTTTTTGTTTTGTCTTATGACCTTTAATAATTAGTTGCTTCTCTTGGCAATGTTAACCTCAAGAGCTCTCATGAGTCCAATCAGAGTCAATGACAAGGTGACAGCACCATCTGCATAAAGCAAAATAGAAAAATCTTTGCAGGCATATTATTCCCTCCCGACATTTAATAAAGAAATGTATATGACTATTGAGCAGAAATATATCCTCTTTTACTCTCCTGGGCAATGTAATTGGTTCAGAATTAGCATCTTGTTCTGCTTCTTGAATTATCACATTTTGTGTATCAGAAGAAACAGTTTGCCAGTAGTAGAATTCTCCAGCTTTTCCCCACTCTCAAGACTGATTGAAAGGCTGCCTCAAAATAGAACCCGTAAGCTGCAAAGCTTATAATAAACTAGATCACAGATGGAGAAAGTTCTCAAAGGAAATAATATATGTTTCTTTTTTAATCTTAGCAGAAGATTCTTCCTTTCTTCCATTGAAATATACATGAGAGAAAGCAATCATTTCATCGTTTAATACATCATATAACTCTAGTTCACTTCTAAAGAACTAACTCTATAGTATGATGTTGGACATTGGGGATGGAAATGAATGGGATAATTGTATCATCTTTATGAATGTTTTGTTATCTTCATTTTATTGCAAAGATTGCCTAGTCCACTGATGGAGAACCTATGGCACGGTTGCCACAGATGGCATGTGGAGCCATATATGTTGGCACACAAGCCTTTGCCCTAGCTCAGCTCCAATGTACATGTGCATGCCAGCTGGTTGATTTTCAGTTCACAGAGGTTATGGGAGGATGTTTTCAGACTGATTGAAGGGCCTCCGAGGAAATGGGAGAGGGCTCCAAGAGCCCTAGAGCAGACCTGGGCAAGGGGCAGCCCGTGGGCTGCATCTGGCCCGCCCGTTGTCTGTGACTGGCCCGCCTGCTATCTGACCAGTCCATGGAGGTCAGGGTCCGCTCCAGTGCGAGGATGAAAGAGCTCACCGTGCCTGCCAGGACTCCTCCAGTTCCTGCTTTCCCGATGAATCATGAGGAAAGCAGGAACTGGAGGAGTCCCGGCAGACGTGGTTAGCTCTTTCATCCTTGCACTGGAGTAGACCATGACCACCTACCGAGAGCGGCAGAGCACAGAAACCATGCAAACACTTCAGCGCAGTGATTGTGGTGCATCGTGTTGCCGTAAAGCAAACAATTAGGGGTCTATAGAGTGGGTCTGGGTGTTTAGGTCAGGCCAGGGTCTGGGTCTGGGTATTGGGTAGAATTGAGTTATATTAGTCTGGCCCTCTAAAACCATCCCAATTTCTCATTCAGCCCCATGGCAAAATTAATTGCCCACCCCTCTCTAGAGCCTCGGGAGAGCAGAAAATGGGCCTACTGGGCCAACCAGAAGTTGAGAAATGGATCTACTTAATACTTATCAGTATTAAGAAGTATTAAAAATTAATACGTCTTAATTTTTTGTCACCCTTGAAGTTGACTTGATGGAGCCCATTTTGATATTTTGGTTTTACTTTCACCCTTGTAAGATTCTGTTAATGTAGCTTTAGGGGGGAGGGTAGCAGAAGTGACTCATCTGGTCATGTTTCCTGTTTGGTCAACCTAATAAGGTTGACATTAATCTTGCAAGTCTGCAAGTAAAAATCTCCCCCCCTTCCAGTCTCACATACAGTCTAAGAAACTAGATATGATATCTTCTGAGCTTCTTGCCATGCTCACTATCCAGGTGTAAAGTATGCTGTCTCCTATCTGACCATAACCTTGTAGCATCCCTTTTAGCTCCCAAGGTCTTTCCAACATTAGGCATTACAGATAAAAATGTATAGAAATTGACCTACCCTGTTTTTATTGTCGGAAGGGAAAATTGCACACCTTCTGCTCCCGGTTTGCTTGTGTATGTCAGTCATCGGAGAGCTGGTCGTGAAGGGACTGCGAGGCTCCACCCACTGCCCAGATACCACCATTTGGATTCTTTTACCCTCTGTGCATGCACAAAGTGTCCTGTGCATGCGCAGAGGGTAAAAGAATCCAAATGGGATCAAGGTGGGTGGGCGGAGCCTCGTACTCCCTTTGCGACCAACTCTCTGACGACTGACACGCACGAGCGAACCGGGAGCATTTCACCCCTGGGTAAGACTAAAATTGGGAATATACTGTACATTGTCCCTTGTCTTCCTAAATGAAAATCCTGACTGATCAAAGTCACGGTGATGATCATGTGGTATGGAAGAGCTCAAATACAACTGTAAATAGTAAATAGTATGAATTAACAAAGCCAAAATATGATTCTGTTGCTTTAAGACTCACATTAAAGACACAATGTTTTAATGACTTGATTTCATTAAAGTTAGAAGTAACTTCATTAAGACTTTCATGGAATTATGAGAGGAAATGTGCACTTTAGCAAAGAACAGAGAGATTCTGTGCTCATCTGCGGTCCAAAGCAGTTTCTCCAAAACATTTTTACCATTTCTAAGTAGTTCTTTAGCTGTTCAGTCACTTCTGACTTTTGGGGATACACTGGTTTATGGTTCTGTCATTCAAAAAATAAAGGGAACACTTAAAAAACAGAATATAATTTCAAGTAAATCAAACTTCTGTGAAATCAAACTGTCCACTTAGGAAGCAACACTGATTGACAGTCAATTTCACATTCTCTTGTGCAAATGGAATAGTTGTGCAAATGAAATATTCAATGAGAATATTTCATTCATTCAGATCTAGTATGTGTTACTTGAGTGTTCCCTTTATTTTTTTGAGCAGTATATTTTTGCTGCAGTGGTTTCCCTTTGCCTTTTTGGGAATGTATACTCTCAATGGTTAAAAGTTCATAACATCCCTGGGAATTGCTAGTCCCTCACAATCCAAGGTAACAACTCATGGAAGAATAATTCCACGTGCACATAACCTATATGGGCTACTATATCTGACCTCAAAATAACCACCAGAAGAGATATTTAACACAACAGATTTTTACAGATATGGTAGCCTTAAATATTCTTAATATTAAGTAGGAAACTGTCAACATTTTAGAGAATCTCTAGCATTTGTGGTCCTAATCAGATCAACTGACACATAGAGATGTGTCAGACATAGAGATAAACCAAAAGTCAAGGAAAGCATCAAACATCCCACAAAAACATCTTTTCCAGGAACCAACATCGGGATAAGAGAAAACAGGATCAAATAACAATCAAGGGAAGAAACAAGACTTTAATCAAGAAAGAACTCATATCACAACAAAGACAGACAAGGAAAGCTACAATATATATAAACAATCTGCAAACTTCACTCTCTAGTGCATTGATGATATTATTTAGACTAGTAATAAAAAGTCTGTAGGAAAACAACTAAGTTCAGACAATATCAGAAGCCCAACAAAATACAGTATTATATAGTTATGCACTGCATGAAGGGAATAGACACTTAATGAAGAAGAATTTGCTAACCGAGTATGTAACAATATTATTCATTTCAATAATTTTGGTAGAAAAGCCATGATAGCACATTTTTTAGAATTCAATACTGCAGGCTAACTCACTGCTCACTCCAGGAGTTTGATTCTGAATGGCTCAAGGTTAACCCATCCTTCCAAGGTTAGTAAAATAAGGACCCAGATTGTTAGGGGCAGTATGCTGACCTCTAAACTGTTTAGAGAGCTATTAAGCACTATGAGGTGGTATATAAGTCTACGTGCTATTGCTAATTAGGACCACAACTGTAGACAACATTTTATTTTATTTTTTAATATTTCTTTTATTTTTTTCACCAACTTCACATAAGCATCCATTCCTATGCCATAAATCATATCAATATATATATAATTATACATTTCTGTACAATATATCATAGTGAAACTAATTTGGCACCTTTTGTACTTTTATCGCCCATCTGCTTTCCTTCAATATTTCATTCTACTTCCCTCCCTCTATCTCCTTCACTTCCTTCTACCTTCTTTCTCCTTCTCTCCCTCTTATCTTCTTCTCTCCTCTCCTCTCCCCTTCCTTTCTGAGTACATCTAATCATAATCCATTTTATGGTTAACAGACAAGTAACTCAGTCTCTAACTTCATTACATCATCAGTGCTACTCTTAGATTTGTATTTTTCCCCTTTAACCATATTTTATATAAATTATACTCTTCTAGGTATATTTACTAATATTCTAATGCTGCCTCCTTGCCACCCATTTTTGTTGCCTGGGTCTACCACCTTTAATTTCCGTCTTCGGAAGGGGGGCGGCATACAAATCTAAGTAATAAATAAATAAAATAAATAAATTTTAAATTTTCATCCAAATTAATCACTGTAGCTTTTCTTCCATACATATTCATTCTCTCTTGTACCTCCTTTCTTATTTATCATTCAAATCCATCCTGTTTATATTTTAATTTTTAGGCCATACTCCTCCCTTACCTCAATTTATATCTTTATTCATTTTATTTTATTCTGTCATTTCTAAATGCCCTAAATTTCTACTCTCTTTTACTTTTTCAGAACTCCCTTTCCATCTGTTGGTTGGTAACATTACCAACTTTCCAATATATCAAAAGTGCCCTAGTTATCAAAAATTTCTAACAAGTTTCTTCTTTTTATCATTAAATTGGCCAAACACTCAACCAGCTTCAAGACTTCTTTATATCTCTCCAGCACAAACACTTAGATCTTGTCACCCAGGGAATCCACGATCTCTCTGCTCCTATCGTTCTGATCATGGTTGTCCCAGCTAATGGTAACAGACTTGTTTTTCACAGCTGCTAGTTGAGAGGCTGGTGCCGGCACCCGAGGCCGGCAAGTCCCCCTGGACCACCAACCAGTGCCTCTCTTCTTCACAATCCTCGAGGGTGGTTTTGACCTGGTTCCAGTCCGATTCTGGGTCCTCAAGTATCTAGGATTCAGGGTAGGAGATACCCATAGTGCTATGACATTGGCCACACCCTTTTCAATTGCGAATGCTAGAAGTTGAGTTATGGTCCATTCAATACAGCACTCTCTGGAAATCAGAAAACTAAATTCTTCAACATTCCTGACTAACCAGGTTTTGTTTTCCCTTACTTCAGAGACAAATGAAAAAATTCAACATTTGATGGCATTTGGTTTCTCACTGGAAAAATTGCCTGATATATTCCTGCCTTCTAGCTTACATTTAATACAGCTCAGTTCATCAAAGAATAATCTTCAAATGAAATTTTCCTAGATATACTGTAGATTTTGTTGAGAAAACAAGCTTTTCTTGGAAAAATATCTGGTATCAGAAAGAAACAGACTGTTTAGACTTCTAAATCCGTTTGTTAATATATTCAAACATCAACTTTTCATTGTAATTGCTCCTCTAGTATCAGGAAGGACGTTTTGAAAAGCAGCAAAATATAAATATACAGTAATGAAATGCGTGTTCTAAAACAGACTATGTGGTGAAAGGAAGAGGAAACTATAAATTTATTTGATCTACATTTTGTGAAAGGAGAAAAAATTAACTCCCACTACTTGTCCCAGCTTCTGCCAACCTAGAAGTTTGAAAGCATGTAAAAAATGCAAGTAGAAAAATAGGGACCACTTTGGTGGGAAGTTAACAGCATTCTGTGTACCTTCAGTGTTGAGTCATGCTGCCCACATGACCATTGAGACATCTTTGGACAGCGCTGACTCTTTGGCTTAGAAGCGGAGATGAACACCACCCCCTAGAGCCGGAAACGATTAACATGCATGTGCACGATTAGCATGCATGAACCTTATACAGTATAACATTTTGTCACTTATTTTTACTGTAGAATTCTAGAATTCTTCCAGAGTTAGATATTAATGTATCTCAAAAATCAAAATCCAAAATGTCACCTACAAGGCACAAACATCTGTACACCATCCAAAAATGGAACACCCCCCCTTTCTATTATATGTTGATCCAGGTAATTTATTTATTTATTTATTTATTAGATTTGTATGGCGCCCCTCTCTGTAGACTCGGGGCAGCTAACAACAATAATAAGACAATCTAAACAAATCTAATATTTAAGTTTAGGTTAAATTAAAAAACCCTAATCATATATACAATCATACCAAGCATAAATTTTATAAGCCTAGGGGGAAGGGAATATCTCAATTCCCCCATACTTTAATGGAAAAATATATTAAAAATTATTTGGGCATCCAATAAAATTCACAAAAGATGATAACGTAATTCCAATGAATGTAGCTTATAGACTATATAACTATTAATATTTGTGAAAATTCTTGGTGAACTCTTATGCCATATAAATTTCCTCAATAATTTATCTGAATTTTTTTTAGTTAGGATTAACACTGGAATGCCTCTTAAAACACAATGCTCATTTTAATAACAACATGAATTTGTTAGTTATTATCCGATCATCAGGCAACATGGAAAATAAATTCACACCCACTTTCTGATAACACCCCATCAAATATTGGAACACTGCTGCCATATCTCCCTTTAGTCTTCTCTTTTGGCTAAGCATATGTTCGTTGTAGAATTTAGCCTTCAAACCCTTCACCATATTTGTTGCTGTTCTCTGCAGTTTTTCAACATCCTGCTTTATGGAGGACACCAAAACTGATGTGGTCTGACCAATAAAACTATCAGCTCTCACGATCTCAAGACTACACATACTGTATTTCTTTGACACAGCGAAAGACTGTTTTGGCTCTTTTGGCAGCAACAGCACAGTGTTGATTCGTTCTTAACCTATCACCTACCAGAATGCCCATTTTTGCAGAAAAGGAAAAAAGGTCCCATAATAAATAAAAAAATAATTCCAGAACAAAAAATTAAGCTTTCAATACATGATCATGTCAATATGCAAAATAAAATATGAACGTTCTGTCAGATCTATAGCATAATGTAGAACATTATAAGTTTTTACTTGACAAGTAGAAAGGAACATTTGCCTGAGGGATTCTAGATCTGGCTTAATTTTTTAAAAACTGTTCCTACTTTAATGTTCTGTATCAATCTGTATAGTCTGGAGGACAGAAGGAAAAGGGGGGACATGATTGAAACATTTAAATATATTAAAGGGTTAAATAAGGTCCAGGAGGGAAGTGTTTTTAATAGGAAAGTGAACACAAGAACAAGGGGACACAATCTGAAGTTAGTTGGGGGAAAGATCAAAAGCAACATGAGAAAATATTATTTTACTGAAAGAGTAGTAGATCCTTGGAACAAACTTCCAGCAGACGTGGTAGATAAATCCACAGTAACCGAATTTAAACATGCTTGGGATAAACATATATCCATCCTAAGATAAAATACAGAAAATAGTATAAGGGCAGACTAGATGGACCATGAGGTCTTTTTCTGCCGTCAGACTTCTATGTTTCTATGTTCTTATATTGTCTGAGAATGGAATAAAGGAAATAGAAATGGGGTCCATCAAGATGATAGCAAAGTTCCAAGAAAACTGATTTGGATGGAGGCAGTAATAAATATTCATAGCAGATGTCTCCTCACTAGTTTAAGACCCTGGATTGGGAGAAAGCAAGAAGAGAATGAATCAAAACACCTCTCATTGTTACTTCCTAAAATTCTGAAAACCTGACATATCCCACGAATATCTCAGCACTGCTAGAGTTGACTGGAGGAATGTTTACTAACTTTCGTACAACTCTGCAGAAACTATGCTTCATTGTCTACTTCATTGTCTACGTGGATTTTTGGTATGAATCCCAGGTTAGTGCCACAGTGTTCCCACACTGTCAAAAGTATCAGATAACTAAGCTAATTTACTTCAGACTCCACATGAATTGCAAATTTTAGTTCTACAAGTTGCACCATTTCCTTATTAATTTGTGCCTTTCAGCTCCTTAGTTCTTCCACTCCCTGCAAGTGCCAATCTCCTATATTATCTCTCATGGGGCTAACAATAGCAATAGCACTTAAACTTATATACCGTTTCATGGTGCTTTTACAGCTCTCTCTAAGTGGTTTACAGAGTCAACATTTTGCCCCCAACAATCTGGGTCCTCATTTTACCAACTTTGGAAGGATGGAAGGCTGAATCAACCTGGAGCCTGGCGAGATTTGATCTGCCAAACTGCTGGCAGCCGGTGATCAGCAGAAGTAGCCTGCAGAACTGCACTCTAACCACTGAGCCACCGAGGCTCTTACAAAAAGGTGTAATAAGGAAGAAAGGATGAAGATAGATACTAGCTCATTCTTATTTTTACAATGTCACATAAGACACCTACCAGAAGCACTGATGTAATCAGAAGTTTAAGGTACCTTTGGTGAGGATAACTGCACACCATTTTAGGATGGGTTCCCATAGTTGAGAAATTATGAGAATGAATACATAGGAGTGCCATGAACTGCAGCAGTTTAATTGTCTTAAATTGGCAGGTGCAAATTGGGCGGTTCATAGCTGCAGCTACTGTACTTCTGTCTATCTTGTATCTCTGCTTGAACTGCTCTTACCAGAGAAGATGCTACACACACACACACACACACACACACACACACACTGTATGCAATTAATCAGAATATACATAATCTCAGAAATGCTAGGATCATGGTACACTGTCCTCATTTCGCTTTTGTGAAGGCAAGATGTCTCAATAAACTTATTTATCCTTAAAGAAGCATTTCAATGGTTAAATATCTGAAAAACATTGTGGCTTAAATCACATCTGTTATGAGTTATTGTATTATGAACTCTCGAGCAAGCAAAAATAAGCTCTTCTTTGCCAAAAACTCAACCACACATTTGAGAGAGAAAAATTTAACCATTAGTGACTGCCATATTGTACCTTACATTGTATGCTCTGAAGAACTGTTGTCAAGCTTATTATTTAACTGATGACTCCATTCTTCTCCTGGGAATCATTCAGTCACAGGTACTTGCCACCCAACACATGGCTATAGGTACAGTTTTTGAACCTGCAGTCCTAGCGTTGCTTTTCTTTTGTAAACTTAGTAAATTTATTAATTTTAGGTTAGAAGTCACTTTTTTCGTATAAATCACCATTTACATCAATAGTGATGTATTAACAAAATGCTATCATAACCACTGTGCCATTTTTCATTATTTTGGATGTTCTTTCATGCTGAACAAGAACTGCTGTAGGATGAGCCCAAGGAAGAGGTCAAAAGTGTTATCCATCTTGAATGCCTTCATTCCCACAAGAGATCTAAGTTTGATCCACCTTGAATTCTATTGGCTCTTATCCACCACCAATTTGCTTTGACTGTTAGTAGTTCCGATTCTTGGAGAGCAGGGCTGTCGAGCTCGCAGCCTGTGGGCTGGATGTGTCATGTGCTGGCCATGCCCACGCCTGGTTTTGTGAAGGGAGGGAAATCCCGATATATCACGTAACGATGCTGTGACAACACATTTTTGACACCCCTGTTGTGGAGTGTTTAAGCTTGCAATAAAACTTTATGTTCATTTGAACTGCCTGGATTTCCTGATTTCCTTGGCTCATGACAATCGCTGTTGGAATAAACAGTTTTTCTCAGCATGCAGCTATGGCTAGCAATGCTGTTAATAATTTCATTCAAATGCATGTAAAATTCTAGATTCAGTTGTTGCTGAAATGGAAGGGAATAGACCAGGGATTGACAGTCCATGATTTTTTTGGGCCCTCTGCCATGGCTCCCTGCCCCTTAATGGGTTAGCCTCACCCCTTGACTCTCATTTATTTTTTGGACTCCAGCCCAAAGTGGCAGGAAGTGAAGACTGCCTTATGTGCAAATGTGGACAAAGGCAGGTACAGGGCCACTTCAATCCTGCACTCTTCTCCCCCCTCCTCCTCTTGTGATCCTCTGGCTGGCTGGGACTGAGCTGGGAGTGTGCGCACACACGGGGAGATCTCCTCAAATGAGCGCCAAAGCTCGAGAAAGGTGCACGCAGGGTGGGCAGCTGCCGGCTTAAGAAGAGTCTTAACAGGATGCAACAGGATGCAGCTTCCCTCCTGTGCTAATGCGCCAGCCATCGTCTTGCCATGTCATTCCCATCCCCAGCAGCTGAGCACAGAGGGCATGAACTCCAGCCCGAAGCAGCAGAAGCCATTTTGCTCCTGCACCCTCCAGTGACCTTCCTCCTCCCCCTGCCCCTTTTGTAATGCCCTAGATGGCTGTGGCTGAGCCAGGAGCATGCACACACACGGGGAGGCCCTCCTTAAGCA
This sequence comes from Erythrolamprus reginae, assembly GCF_031021105.1. Classification (NCBI taxonomy): domain Eukaryota; kingdom Metazoa; phylum Chordata; class Lepidosauria; order Squamata; family Dipsadidae; genus Erythrolamprus; species Erythrolamprus reginae. The sequence goes on from NC_091950.1 coordinate 51,659,369, forward strand.
AGTTGCCTGCCTGCAGCTTTGGCGCTCCCTTGAGGAGGGTGTCCCCAAACATGTGCATGCTCCTTGCTCAGCCACAGGTGGCCAGGGGTTCATGAGAGGGGAGGAGAAGGGTGAGAGAAGGGAAGAGAGGGAGAGGGACACAAAGAGGTGAGAGACAGAGACAGAAAGGGGAAAGAGAGAGTGGGAGATAGGGAGAAGGGAAGAGAGACATAGAGAATGGTTTGGCGGCTGGGTAGGTATGGCTAGGGGGAATCATGTGACTGAGTGGGAGTGACATTGAGTTGGCCACGCCCACCCAGGTTTTGTGGCTCCCAGTATGGTTTTTTTCTGTGGGAAATGGGTCCAAGAGGCTCTTTGAGTGTTTAAGGTTACCAACCCCTGCAATAAACGTATGATCAATAATTTGAAAAAATAAAGAGCCGAGGTGGCACAGTGGCTAGAGTGTAGTACTGCAGACCACTAAAGCTGACTGCTAGATCTGCAGGTCAGCGGTTCAGATCTCATCACCATCTCAAGGTTGACTCAGCCTTCCATCCTTCCGAGGTGGGTAAAATGAGGACCCGGATTGTGGGGGCAATATGCTGGCTCTGTTAAAATGTGCTATTGCTAACAGGCTGTTATGCCCTTTGTTAAAAGGGCACTATAAATAAATGTTTAATAATAATAATAATAATAATAATAATAATAATAATAATAATAATGCATTTATAAAACAGAACCATCCATTCTTTAATCATATAGGAACTGGCATGTACGTATATATTTTATGCCAATAATATCTAATGAATACTTGAGATTAATTTAAATATGTAAGCATATTACATCTTGAAAAACTATTCAAGCAAATATTTTAATCACATCCACAAAACTGCATCAGGAGTTGAAAATAAACTTTCTTAAAACTCAATCAATCTTACTGAATTTAAAGACAGTACAGGATCCAGTGAATGCATTATTTTAAATCAATTGCTTTGGATTTGTAATCTGTCCTAATAATGGGTTTATATTTATCCTTTAGTACCTAGTCTCAAATAATATCATAGTCAGCTTTAAAAAAACAATGTACTTTGCTCCCAGATCCTCCTACATAATGGGTTTATATTTATTTATATTTATCCGCCCCGAGTCTTCAGAGAGGGGAGGCATACAAATCTAATAAATAATAATAATAATAATAATAATAATAATAATAATAATAATAATAATAATAATATCTTTCAGACGCTCAGAAGTATAAGACACATCTAGCTTTTGGGGAGGAAAACAATCTAACTCTGCCTCCCTGCAATTTGCCTCCTTGCAGCAAACAGCAAACGATAAACAGCGTGGTCAGTGTCAGCACAGCCTGATTTAGCACAAGGAGCTGATTGGCGGTTGGATTGGCCTCCCAGAATACCTATCAACTGTTCCCGGCTGCGGGGATCACCACCACCCATCGCTACTGCCACCTATCGTCGCCTCCATGAGCCTCATTTTTGGACTCCACACATCCCATTTTCAGCCCATTCTAGGCGGTGGGGATTGCCGCCTATCCCTGCCTCCTGGAATAAGCCAAAAATAGGACTCGCAGAGGCTGAAAATAGGATGCACGGAGGCTAAAAATGGGGCACATGGAAGCAGCGATAGGTGGGGCTTTGGCATCCTTTGCTGTATAAGACACACAGACACTTCCGCCCACTTTTTTTGGTGGGAGTATGTCTTATATTCCAAAAAATATGGTATGTTCTTAGACAGATTTACATGTTTTATTTTTCATGTGCTAGACTAGAGCATAATAAGGCTTTGCTTTTAAAGCAGAAGCAATAATGCTATATTATATTGGCAGAACTGAAACATTCGAAATTTCTGAAAAAGTTCAACACCCTTTGTTTGCGTGCAAAAATGCCATTGACTTAAACTCTATAAACTTGTACTTATCAGTACAATGACATTCATCGATCCTGAAATTTTTAAGATGCCTTTTTTGCGTACATTTTGACTTGTTTAAAATATTATATTGTTTGAACTTATAATGTCAATTATGTAAGACACAAAGAACCTCGCAAATAGTTAAAAGTTTAAGAATCCCTATAAACCATTCACTTACTGACCCAAAATCTAAAAGCAGCTGGTACACTTTTATGCCAAGTTAAGTGTGTGATAATGGATGAAGTTTCAATTGGCTTTTTTCCTTTACTTGTAACGTGTGACTTGTTATGGAACAATTGGTTGGAGGGAATCAAGCATGCAGTTGGGAACAAATAATCTTGCAGACTTTGTAACTTTTATGGTTTTATTTTTTTGCAGAATGTAAGGTTTACTTATATATATGCTAAACAGAAAAGGAACCATATAATCTATTCTTGATATACGAAGCGTTTTGTAACAAAACTCTTCAAATGCAAAACTCTTCAAATTATTTATTTATTTATTTTGTCTGATACACAATGAGGGTGTTAGTGGGTATATATATATATATACCCACACTATATATATATATATATATATATATATATATATATATATATATATATATATGTTTTCGTAAATTTTCACGGGTATATGTATGTAGATTGTTCTGAGTTCGGGTTTTGCCCTGTGTAATGTTTTGCATGTCTATGCGACGTTTCGGTAAAATCACATTTACCATCATCAGGCTGGAGTTCCAATCTCTGTGTTTTTGCAAATGAATATTAGCAACTGACATTCCTTCTTAGCATGTAGTGTGGGGGTGGAGATTTGCTTTGAATGTAGCAAATAGATTGGGTGACTATGCTTCCGTGATCTGATTGGTTGGTGTAATCATGGTTATAGAAGGAATGGTATGAAGATTATGAAGTGTTTTGTTTAAGTCTGATTTCCAAATATAAAATTCTAAAATCATAATAATTAAAGGATTGACATATTGATTATAATGAAGTTTTTATTTTGTTTAAGGCTGGTTTCCAAATCTCTGGCAGACGTGAGGTATCATCCCGTTTATTTAAACAAAAAGATCTTTTTTCAATTTCAATAGCTTCTAGAGAGATTCTTTTATATAAATTCTCTGTTTTGTGGAGTAATTTAGTTTTTTCAAAGTCAATTTCGTGCCCTGTTCTTTTAATGTGCTGGACAAGGGAGGAGGTCTTCTCCTGTTTCTTGACTGCATTCATATGTTCTGCCATGCGCTGGCTCACTCTTCGGTTAGTTTGTCCAATGTATGTGGCTGCACATGTTTTGCAAGGGATTTCATAGATACCTTGGTATTCTAATTGGATTTTATCTTTGGGGCTCCTTAGGATATTAGATATTTTTTGGTTAGTGCAAAATGAGGTTTTGATGTTATGTTTTTGTAGAATTTTACTAATTTTATCCGTGGTGCCTTTGATGTAAGGAAGGATGGTGGTGCCATTGTCCTGTTCTTGATCTTGTTTTTTGGGGGGTGTCTCTTTATTGATTAGGTTTGTTATTGTTTTCTCTTTGAATCCATTAGAAATTAGTACATCTTTGAGTTTGTTCAATTCAGTTTTTAAGTGCTCATGGTCAGCTAAGCGTTTGGTTCTGGTGATGAGAGTTTTGGCCACTGAGGTGATTTGTGCGGGGTGGTGGTGTGAGTGTGCATTTAGATAACGGTTGGTATGGGTTTTCTTTTGGTAGATAGTATGTCCTAGGCTGCCATTGGGTTTTTTATAGACCAGTACATCTAGAAAGGGAAGTTGATCATTGATTTCTGTTTCCATAGTAAACTGTATTTTGGGGTGTAGGCTGTTGAGATGAGTGAGGAAATTGTCTAGTTTTTCTTTACCATGTGGCCAAATTACAAAGGTATCATCAACATATCTCAGCCAAAGTTTGGGTTTGTATTTGGCTTGCTCTAAAGCATTATTTTCGAAATATTCCATATAGAGGTTGGCTATGACAGGTGATAGAGGTGATCCCATGGGGGCTCCCTCTATTTGTTTATATCTTTGTTCATTATAGATGAAGTATGTATTGGTCAGGCAGTGGTTGGTAAGGTCTAGGATATATTTGGGGGGTTTGTGTTTGTCTTGGATAGCTGTCAAGGCTTCTGTAATAGGTATTTGTGTGAACAGGGACACGACATCGAAACTTACAAGTAGGTCATCGGGTTGTAGGTTTTGTTTTTTAATTATTTGTATAAAGTGGGATGAATTTTGAACATATGAGGTAACTATTACCTCATATGTTCAAAATTCATCCCACTTTATACAAATAATTAAAAAACAAAACCTACAACCCGATGACCTACTTGTAAGTTTCGATGTCGTGTCCCTGTTCACACAAATACCTATTACAGAAGCCTTGACAGCTATCCAAGACAAACACAAACCCCCCAAATATATCCTAGACCTTACCAACCACTGCCTGACCAATACATACTTCATCTATAATGAACAAAGATATAAACAAATAGAGGGAGCCCCCATGGGATCACCTCTATCACCTGTCATAGCCAACCTCTATATGGAATATTTCGAAAATAATGCTTTAGAGCAAGCCAAATACAAACCCAAACTTTGGCTGAGATATGTTGATGATACCTTTGTAATTTGGCCACATGGTAAAGAAAAACTAGACAATTTCCTCACTCATCTCAACAGCCTACACCCCAAAATACAGTTTACTATGGAAACAGAAATCAATGATCAACTTCCCTTTCTAGATGTACTGGTCTATAAAAAACCCAATGGCAGCCTAGGACATACTATCTACCAAAAGAAAACCCATACCAACCGTTATCTAAATGCACACTCACACCACCACCCCGCACAAATCACCTCAGTGGCCAAAACTCTCATCACCAGAACCAAACGCTTAGCTGACCATGAGCACTTAAAAACTGAATTGAACAAACTCAAAGATGTACTAATTTCTAATGGATTCAAAGAGAAAACAATAACAAACCTAATCAATAAAGAGACACCCCCCAAAAAACAAGATCAAGAACAGGACAATGGCACCACCATCCTTCCTTACATCAAAGGCACCACGGATAAAATTAGTAAAATTCTACAAAAACATAACATCAAAACCTCATTTTGCACTAACCAAAAAATATCTAATATCCTAAGGAGCCCCAAAGATAAAATCCAATTAGAATACCAAGGTATCTATGAAATCCCTTGCAAAACATGTGCAGCCACATACATTGGACAAACTAACCGAAGAGTGAGCCAGCGCATGGCAGAACATATGAATGCAGTCAAGAAACAGGAGAAGACCTCCTCCCTTGTCCAGCACATTAAAAGAACAGGGCACGAAATTGACTTTGAAAAAACTAAATTACTCCACAAAACAGAGAATTTATATAAAAGAATCTCTCTAGAAGCTATTGAAATTGAAAAAAGATCTTTTTGTTTAAATAAACGGGATGATACCTCACGTCTGCCAGAGATTTGGAAACCAGCCTTAAACAAAATAAAAACTTCATTATAATCAATATGTCAATCCTTTAATTATTATGATTTTAGAATTTTATATTTGGAAATCAGACTTAAACAAAACACTTCATAATCTTCATACCATTCCTTCTATAACCATGATTACACCAACCAATCAGATCACGGAAGCATAGTCACCCAATCTATTTGCTACATTCAAAGCAAATCTCCACCCCCACACTACATGCTAAGAAGGAATGTCAGTTGCTAATATTCATTTGCAAAAACACAGAGATTGGAACTCCAGCCTGATGATGGTAAATGTGATTTTACCGAAACGTCGCATAGACATGCAAAACATTACACAGGGCAAAACCCGAACTCAGAACAATCTACATATATATATATATATATATATATATATACTGTATATTTGTTTTCGTAAATTCCATTTTACAACAGCACGAAGCTTGGAAACTTCAGCCTGATGATGGTGAATGTGATTTCACCGAAACGTCGCATAAACATGCAAAATATTACACAGGGCAAAACCCGAACTCAGAACAATCTACACACACACACACACACACACACACACACACACATATATATATATATATATATATATATATATATATATATATATACACACATAGTGTTCCCTCGATTTTCGCGGGTTCGAACTTCATGAAAAGTCTATACCACAGTTTTTCAAAAATATTAATTAAAAAATACTTCACGGTTTCTTTCCCCTATACCACGGTTTTTCCTGCCCGATGACGTCATAGGTCATCGCCAAACATTCGTCCACCTTTAATAAATATTTTTTAATAAACTTTAATAAACATCTAAGTGGTTGTTAAGGGTTGTGATACTGTCCATAGCCAAAAATAGTGTATTTACTTCTGCATCTCTACTTCGCGGAAATTTGACTTTCGCGGGCGGTCTCGGAACGCAACCCCTGCGAAAAGTGAGGGAACACTGTATATACACATAGTAAAATACATGATGAAGGTTATAGAGGGGATACTCATAGTAAAATATATCTAATAAAGAATAGAAAAGTAGGTATAGTAATAGAACATATCAATGAAAGAATAGAAGAAGAGATACAGAAATAGAAGAAAGGTATAGGAGATATAGGAGAGCAATAGGACAGTGGACGGAAGGCACTCTAGTGCACTTGTACTTGCCCCTTACTGACCTCTTATGAAATCTGATCATGTGACTATAGGTTTTATGAATGTGTGTGCAACATTTTATGATGGCCAAGATTGTCATAAGTCAAGGACTACTTGCATTCCGGTTAGGATGTCATTAATCCTGAATAAAACCAACAAACCCTACTAAACACAGTGCATTTAGAGTGTCACTGAAAAATTTAACAGAAGGATTCAACACTGATTATTTATTCTGTTATATATTACATTGTTCAATGTACTTCCTACATCTATCTTAGGGTGGAAGCATGAATAGATCTGTAATAGCAGGGAAGTTTAATGTCATATTCAAACATATTTAAAACTTTAACATTCATTTATATTAGAATACCTGACAACAGTTTAACACAACAGTTTACTTGCTAGGCTTGCCACCTGCTCTATTTCAATAAATAAATATTTAGTCCTATGATTTATTTGAAAATGCCAATCCTTTCTTAATTTAAATTCTAGCAAGGAGAAAACAAAGATGCTGACAGCAACAACAATAATAGTTTTTGCATGTCCTAAAAAACTGCAAGCATGTTTCCAAGGAATAGACTTATGAAAACAGTTAGCAGAAGATGATTATTTTAGAGTCTGACCCTACAGTAGTTGGATACAGTAGAACAGGAGTGCCAAACTCAAGGCACATGGACTGCTGAGTGCTTAGATCTGGCCCGTAGGCTGCCCTTGAAATAGTGAAGAACTGGCCTGCGGTGCCTCTACTAGCAAAAATGGAGCTTAGAGGCGCGTGTAGCCCTCCTGAGTTCTTTTTTCATTGGCAGAGGGTTGCAGAAGGTGTCATAGCCGAAAACGAATCTTGGGAGCCTGTTTTCGCTGGCAGGGCACTTGGGCCATCGTAGACACCCGACACGAGGGATGTCAAGCTGGCAACAGCCATCCATCTCTCGAGGTCAAACACAACCTGATGTGGCCCTCAATGAAATTGAGTTTAACTCCCTGCTCTAGAACAAAGGTTTTCAGCTGCCATGCTAAAAGATCTGCAGTTATGCTGCATTAGTGAGCCACAAGTAGATAATAGTAAATTAAATGTAAAATAATGCACTTGGGGAAAAGGAATCCTCAATCTGAGTATTGCATTGGCAGTTCTGGGTTAGCAAAAACTTCAGAAGAGAAGGATTTAGGGGTAGTGATTTCTGACAGTCTCAAAATGGGTGAGCAGTGTGGTCGGGCAGTAGGAAAAGCAAGTAGGATGCTTGGCTGCATAGCTAGAGGTATAATAATCAGGAAGACGGAGATTGTGATCTCCTTATATAGAGCGCTGGTGAGACCACATTTGGAATACTGTATTCAGTTCTGGAGACCTCACCTACAAAAAGATATTGACAAAATTGAACGGGTCCAAAGACGGGCTACAAGAATGGTGGAAGGTCTTAAGCATAAAACGTATCAGGAAAGACCTAATGAACTCAATCTGTATAGTCTGGAGGACAGAAGGAAAAGGGGGGACATGATCGAAACATTTAAATATGTTAAAGGGTTAAATAAGGTTTAGGAGGGAAGTGTTTTTAATAGGAAAGTGAACACAAGAACAAGGGGACATAATCTGAAGTTAGTTGGGGGAAAGATCAAAAGCAACATGAGAAAATATTATTTTACTGAAAGAGTAGTAGATCCTTGGAACAAACTTCCAGCAGACGTGGTTGGTAAATCCACAGTAACTGAATTTAAACATACTTTGGATAAACACATATCCATTGTAAAATAAAATACAGGAAATAGTATAAGGGCAGACTAGATGGTCTTTTTCTGCCGTCAGTCTTCTATGTTTCTATGCTTCTATAGAAAGTGCTGTGCAAGCAGAACATCGTCTTCATGACTGGGGTACACTTCCATTTCTCCTCTAGAGTCCCAGCAACCACAGGACCTCTGTTTTTTGAAACCTGAAGTCTTGCCTATGAGTTGTGTGCCATGAAAGGGGAAAGGTTGAAAACCACTGGTCTAGAATATTTAGAATGTTGTAGTACCATTGTTGGAAATTATCAAGAAAGGATTGGATTTTGTCTGTGATTATATTAAAATATCCTGCTATGGGTGGGGGGTGGAGTAGACTAGAAGACCTTCAAAGTTCCTTCCAGCCCTATGATTCTATAAAATTCATCATATTGGCAAATACTTATTTCTGAAAACTGTTACCTAATTGTCTCTGTGTTCATATGACATTTTTATCCTTTCAACAATCAATTATAGTTTCCATAGGGTCAGCTGGATTGCAAAGGGCTTTCACAATTTCTCACATTGTTAATTAAATTACTGTTACACTTTCTCTAAACGTTACATGATTTGAATCTATATTAGTTGGATGCAAACAGAGTGATTGGTTCCCCGAATGATAGGAAAGCAGAGGATAGTCTGGCTATTTTTCCCAACACTTTTTCAATTTTATGTACTTATGTTTTAAGAGTGGTAGGAAGAAACGCAACTTCTAGGGATAAGCAAAAATAGTTTTATAAAGTTTTTCATAATTCATAAATTCATAATTATTGTTGTTTTATTATTATTATCTTTTTTATTCATGAAACATGAAACTCAATCAACTGAACATTTAAAAATGTATCACAAATATCATTTGACATTCTTCTTGTGGTCGTTGTTGTTGTTGTATGGTACAGTTACTTAATTACTTCATAATTCATAAATTCATAATTATTGTTGTTTTATTATTATTATCTTTTTTATTCATGAAACATGAAACTCAATCAACTGAACATTTAAAAATGTATCACAAATATCATTTGACATTCTTCTTGTGGTCGTTGTTGTTGTTGTATGGTACAGTTACTTAGCCAGGAGACCACAAAGCTGCTATTATTATTATTATTATTATTATTATTATTATTATTATTATTATTATTATTATTTATTGAATTTGTATGCCGCTCCTCTGCGTAGTCTCGGGGCGGCTAACAACAGTGATAAAAAACAGCATGTAACAATCCAATATTAAAACAACTAAAAAAACCCTTATTATAAAACCAAATATACATACAAACATACCATGCATAAATTGTAAAGGCCTAGGGGGAAAGAGTATCTCAGTTCCCCCATGCCTGACGGCAAAGGTGGGTTTTAAGAAGATTACGAAAGGCGAGGAGGGTGGGGGCAATTCTAATCTCTGGGGGGAGTTGGTTCCAGAGGACCGGGGCCACCACAGAGAAGGCTCTTCCCCTGGGTCCCGCCAAACGACATTGTTTAGTTGACAGGACCTGGAGAAGGCTCACTCTGTGGGACCTAACTGGTTGCTGGTATTCGTGCAGCAGAAGATGGTCCCGGAGATAATCTGGTAATTCTTATATTGCAGAATAATAATTTGGCTGCCAATTTACCAACTCTGTTGTGGGACATGCACGCACATCATGGGAAGATGAATGAACATGGAACATAGGAAGGTGAGTTGGCTTTGCACCAGAAAGAAAGATGGGTCGCTCTTTCTGCAGCATCATTCAAGGCCCCCTCCCTTCTCTGGAGCCACATGACAAATGGGCATTGCAACTGGGAAAGTTCAGAGACAGCAAGAATCTGACTGCCTGCACGGAGCACCAATTCACCTACCCATTGAAGTGGTACTTATTTATCTACTCATGTAGAACACGCTTTTGAAATGTTAGGTGGGCAGAAGCTGAGAGGAGAAATGGGAACTCAGCCCACTACGCAGAGCCAGGACTTGAATCACTGGAGCAAAGATCATCTCCAGCATCAATAATCCATTGAGCCACTGTGCCTCTTGCTAAACAATAATAAAGTTACAAAGCCAGAGAAAACAAAATAAAGAACAGAAGTTTTGAAAATAAGTTAAAGAGCTTCAAGATCACATATGATACTGCATTCAGCATATTATTTATCATTGCAGTAAGTGAATGAAGGCAATAATTAAGTGGCAAAAATGAATTTACTTCTTGAAATACAAATTTCAAAAAGAAATTTGTTTCTTGTTACAGACTCAAAACTCAAAAAATTACATTACTGTGCAAAAGTTCATTTCAGTAATGCAATTTAAAATGTGAAATGTAATACTCATATATGAGAGAGATTCATTGCATGCAAGGAAAGATAGTTCAAGCCGTGATTTGTCAAAATTGTGATGATTATGGGGTACAGTTCATGAAAATCCCAAATCCACCATCTCAGAAAATTAGAATATTACATGCAATCAATAAAACAAGGATTGTACATAGAACAATATCGGACCTCTAAAAAGTATGAGAATGCACAGGTCTTCAGAACTGCAGCAATTAATGCCTTGATGCGGTGTGGCATGGAAACTATCAGCCCGTGGCAATGTGAGGTGTTATGGAAGACCAGGATGCTTCAAAAGTGGCCTTCAGCTCTTCTGCATTGCTCGGTCTCATGTCTCTCATCTTTCTCTTGGCAATGCCCCATAGATTCTCTAAGAGGTTCAGGTCAGGCAAGTTTGCTGGCCAAACAAGCACAGTAATCCCAAGGCATTGAACCAGGTTTTGGTGCTTTTGGCAGTGTGGGAAGATGACAAGTTCTGATGCAAATTTGAAGTCAGATCTCCATAAAGCTCGGCTACGGAAGGAAGCATGAAATGCTCCAAAATCTCCCGGTAGAGGGCTGCTTTGACCCTGGACCCTGGAAGCACATTGGACCAATATCAGTAGATGGCATGGTTCCCTAAATCAATACAGACTGTGGACGCTTTTGCATCACATTTGGAAACCAAGGACCCAGAGTATGGAGGAAGAATGGAGAGACGCGCACAGCAATATGCTTGAAGTCTAGTGTGAGGTTTCCACAGTCTGTGTTGATTTGGGGAGCCATGTCATTTGTTGCTTCCTTATTGTATCAAGGTTGACTCAGCCTTCCATCCTTCCAAGGTTGGGAAAATGAGGAGCTAGATTGTTGGGGACAATATTCTTCAGGCAAATCACTTAGAGAGGACTGTAAAGCACTGTGAAGTGGTATATAAGTGTAAGTGCTATTACTATTTGTAAGTGCTATTACTATTAGCTAATTGTGGCATAAAAGGATGTAAAGTGGAACAAAATTTACTTAGCAACTGTCTCAAAAGAAATTTGGAGTTCAATTGTGGTTGTAAATTGAGGACTATCTGTATTTTTAAAGATGCAATAAACGATAACTTTCATACCTCAACAAGAGTTAACATAAATTTCCTATTTTGCCATAAGGCAATTGTTAACTATGTTCATCTCAATACTGATAATATTAACTATATCCAATTTCAAGCTACACAGTCTCATGTACAACATTAACAGTACTGTAATTGCAAATTTGATAAATTAGTTCTCACTGCCTTGCCAAGTAACAGATACTTTTAAATTTCAAGAATGCAGATTTTAACTGGACATCAAAAAGATTATCCTTATAGTGCAAGCTGATTAACAACAGTACAAACTGCCCTGGGAGTTGGTGAACTCTCCTATGATGGAAATACTGAAACAGGCAGTGTGTCAGAATGTGTACTTAGAGAAGTAGTGTGTATGTGTGTGTAGGGGAGGGCTTCTTGGCAAGAGTACTGTGATTTCCCAGGGGCCATGCAGAGAAGCCCAAAATAAAAAATATTGTCCCCAATTTTTTATTTTGGGCTTTTCCGCATGCTCCCTGGGAAAAAATAAATGGGGGGGGGAGGAATTCAGGGTAGCCATACATCGGAATATTTCAGGGTACATTAATCCAGTCAAAAAGTTATAGCTTTAGTCTGGTAAGACTCTGTATATTCGGTGTAAGTAAATAAAAATTAGTCTCAATTGGATTTCAATTTGTCATTTTTTGAGTTTGAGCCTGACATCAATCTTGCCAGACTCATACCCCCTAATAAAGGGGAGGAAAATTTTCAAGCATGGCTACAGCTTGTAGCAGGAACCCAACTACTAGCAGGTGGATAGGATCATTAATTTGCAACTTGCTTTAATACAGTTGTTGCAGCAGGTTGCGGATAATGTCCAGCAGCCTGCCATCATTCCTGCAGCAGTGATGGAACCAATGCTTCTATGCTCCCATGGAAGCATATCAGAGAAATATGGAGGAACCATGTACCAAATTTTTGGCTCAGTATGAAATGTTGATTCACAGCAGATCACACCAGAGTGACTTTTTATTAAGCTTACTAAAGAGGTCAGCAGCAAAATGAATCACTCCAACGATAGAAAACAATGACTCAATAATAGACACCTACCAAAACTTCATCAAGAGATTTAGACTACCAGCAGGCACAAGACAAAGAAGGAAAGCAAGAATTATTTCTTATCGTATCAAAATAACTTTTGAAACAGGGTGCTAGGAAGCTATAGAAACTTTTATCAATTCTGGGATTACCCCCAAACTTCATAGATTTGGATATATTGCATATCTACAGTAAAGCTATCAAGACCCATGAAATGAAGGCTTATGAGTGGCCAATCTTTAAAGGCAAAAGTTTGTGCCTAATGTGTTTGTAATCTGGAGAGAGAAAGATAATTACTCCAATTGTCATATCCATTGTTGTGCAGTGTATGACTCTTTTGCAGTTTGCAATTGACCTTCACATAAGTCTTGCCCCTTTACATAACAGCCTCCTTTCAAATACCCATGGTACTCAGCACGTCCTGGCTGTGACCCCACAACCCATTGGTGGATTTGACAACTGGGGCAATTTCCTTTCTCTCTCCAGATTACAAACACATCAGGCACAAACTTTAACGTTCTATTTGGTGCCTCTAGAGCAATGGTGTCAAACTCATGGCCCAAAGGCTGAATTATTATTATTATTATTATTATTATTATTATTATTATTATTTATTAGATTTGTATTTATTTATTAGATTTTACATTTTCTCTGCAGACTTGGGGCGGCTCACAACAGTGATAAAACCATATACAATAACAAATCTAATATTAAAAGTCTAAAATAACAACGAATGCTTCATGCACTGGTCAAACCCAGCCCCAAGTTTAGCGAAGGAGGAAAAAGGTATATCATGTGATCTGTGATGCCACAACCCCTGTCCTAGACAGCATCCAGGTGGAGGTGGGGTGATTGTGAAGTATGGTGATTGTGCAGATATCCTTGGAGAGAAAGAAGCCACTACACTTCTACCTCATAGGGAGTGTGATTGCACAATTGACCTGATATGTGGAACAACAATTTCAGCCAAGAGATAATATCCTATGTCCAACAAGGAAGTAAAAATTTCAAAGGATAACTTAGAGGTAAATCTTAAAAGGGGATTTATTAGATCATTGACATTTCCAGCCTCTGTTCCTATCTTTTTCTGACCAAGGAAGCCAGAACCACAGGCATCTTCCTCCCAGAGAACAAGCAAGGGGTTCCCTTTTGCACCATCTATATAGGGATACTTCAGATATTTTGGGTCAGCGGCAAAACACCTGCATCTTTATACTAGATTAGACATGAGAAATTATTACAATTTCATTCAGGTAAAAGAGAGTAATGAGTACTTCACTAACTTCGAAGTTGCAGAAAATTTGAGTATTTTTGTGATGCCATTTGGTCTAGCCAATTGTTAGCCAGTATTTTCAAGATTCATGAAGCATGTTTTTTCTGACATGGTAAGTACGTGGTGATTTATTTGGATGACATTTTAATATAGTTTGAGGACATAACCTCTCACAATAGAAATACCAGAAATGTTTTGCAGGGGCTGAGGGACAATACTTTTTTTGCCAAGTTGGAAAATGTGCATTTGATGTGTATTATTGGAGTTCCACAGAAGAACAATATAGCAGTTTTATATGGACACACTCCATGTGAAATTTTTAAAAATACACCAATTCCTGAACTTTACTAATTTTTTTGTCAGGCATCAGAACAATTTGAAAGGCTGCAGCACAGATGATTTATTCAAGCCTACACCCAAGAATCTAGTCAACTAATGAGCAGCACTAAATTGGTGATAGATAACATTTAATCGAATTCAAAGGAGACATCTCTTCTGGAGATACAAGGACTCTAAACTGATGACAAGTTTAATTCTGCCCAGCAGCTCTGCCTACCCTTCTTTTACACTTTTATGGGACGTTCATTTCTAATTTTGCAGACAAAGTTAAGCCTCTTTCACAATTCTTAAAGAAAGGAAGAAAATTTGCTTGGATGACACATGAACAATTGCCATTCCAAGAATTAAAACAACTCTTTGCCTTCCAATTCCAAACCCAGATGCCCCCAATCCGGTGCTTTGGATGCTGCTACCAGAGCTATACTAATCCAAGCTATGAAACTAGGGGGAGGGGAGTTATTATATTCATCCTCTTTTCCCACATACCCTCGAAAACAAACAGAAACTAGGATATATTTAACAAGGAACTGCTGTCAATCAAGGCAGCTTTTCAGGAAAAGAGGTAGTGGCTTGAAAGGGCACAATTTCCTATACAGGGTTGCACAGACCACAAGAACTTGGAATGGATGAAAAATTTGGTCTCGTAATAACAAACCCCCCATCCCCGGCAAAGCAAATGAAGTCAATTTCAATCTCATTTTGATTTCCATTTAATTTATGTACCTGATTCCTGAACATGCTACGAAATGCACTCTCACATAAACCAGAATACATTGTGGTTCAGAAGCCTTCTTCCCATGCTACTCTAACTTCACAACACTGCAAGGATTACAAAATGGAGAGGTTGGGAGAAAGACAACAATATATATTTTGGTAATAGTAGATCATTTTACTAAGATGTCTCATTTATACCACGAAAGGGACTGCCAACCCACAGATTATGGCACAGCTCTTTTTAGATAACGTATTTAGCTACAAGAATGCGATGGCTCAGCAGTTAAAGACACTAAGCTTGTCAGCTGGAAAGCTGACAGCCTGTTATCTGCCCCAGCTCCTGCCAACCTAGCTGTTTGAAAGCATACAAATGCAAGTAGATAAATAGGTACCACTTTGGTGGAAGGGCAGTGTTTCATGTGCCTTGGTATGGTGTCATACTAGCCACATGATTATAGAAATGTCTTCAGACAATGCTGGCTCTCTCGGCTTAAAAGCAGAAATGAGCACTGCTGCCTAGAGTCAGACATGATTGGACCAGGGTTGGATTGCTGTTACTGGCAGCTACCAGCACACTGCAAGCACAGCTTGGATGGTCTCACGTGCATGGGTTTGCTACGTGCATTTGTGCATCTCCAGCATGAGGTGCACAAAGCAAAAATGTGCCACATTTTGTGAGGGAACGTGCTTGTATGTGAGATTTAGGCAATTTTTTTGCTTCTGTGCATGTGTACGAATAATTTGCTGAAATCTCACACAAGTGAGCATCCCCTTGCAAGAGTTTGCTTCTGCACATGTGTACGAAGCAAAAAATACAAATAATTAAAGAAAAAAAGGTGGTGACGCCCAAAGGACTGACACCGGAGTGGTTGCGCGCAAATTGTGCAATCTGGCAGCTGCTACCAGGGCACAGTCATCTACCGCACCGATAGCAACCCATCCCTAGAATGGACAGAGAAAACTTTTACCTTTACCTATTTATACATAAAGGAGCAGATATTCACATGATAACAAATAGAGGAAGTCAATTCAATTTGGGTTTTGGAGAACCCTTTTCCAGTTATTAAAAGTACAGATTCACTGGTCTTCAGCCCACCACCTTCCTACTAATGGAGCAGTGCAGAAAATTAACCAGGGAATTCAATAGTATGTAAGATGTTATAGCACTTACAGCCAAGATAACTGGCTGGCTCTTCTCCCTTTAGCAGTATTTGCATACAACAATTCTGTGCACCCTCGTCAATTGGCATGTCACCATTTCAAACAATGTATGGAATCTCCCCATGTGTTTTATCAACAACCGTTCAGTAAAGATATGTTCCTAGCACAGCACAGTTTCTCAGGGAACAGCAAGGAGCTCATGACCTATTAAAAGAACAATTGCTCAGGGCAAAAAACAGTGTAGAAGAAAATAGCTGATGCTCATCTGCAAGAGGGGCCACTAATTTCAAAGGTGGACATAATATGGTTTTCTACTACTTCAACCAGAACATCAAAAGAAGTTGAATTCTAATTTTGTGAGACCATTGACCACCATGCAACAGGTAAACCCAATATTCTCTCTATCACTTTTGATGAACGTCCAAAGAAGTCCCTTCAAGTGCTCTGTGATCCCAGGATCCCCCACTCCTATTCTTGATTGTGGATGGGAAGGAAGAATATGAGGTGGAAACAATCTTGGTTTCAAGGAAAAGAAAAAACGGGATTCGGTTTTGTTACAGTGGAAAGGCTGCTAACAGAGGGAGCACTTGTGGGAAAATGCACTCCAAAATTGGTGCACCCTTTTCATCAGTGTTTCCCCGGCAAGTCGTGGCCTCTCTAACTCCTTGATTTTTCAGACGTGTCAAAGCAATAGGAGGAGTTCGTGAGTGGAGTGGGAGATTACTCATAGCAGTCCCAAGGGAAAGGGAAAACCAAGGCCAGTGCTTCCTGGCCCTCAACTTCAGGCAATCTAATCTAATCTAATCTAATATTTCAGTTCCCAAATGAAGTGTGTGTGAGGGTCTAATCCTAAACTTGTTTTACAAAACAGGCCATTTGACTCAAAGGATATGACCTCTATCTGGATTTACAGCATGTGATTGTTATCTCAGATACACTAATTTTCAATTTCATTTGCATTTTTATAGCAGAGATGGTGAACCTATGGCACGCATGCCACAGGTGGCACATCTGAGGGCACACAAGGCATTGCCCTATGTCAGCTCCACTGTGAATGCGCACTCTGGCCAGCTGATTTTTGGCCTTCTTTTCGGCTGTTTTGGCTCTTCCCAGGCTTCAGGAGACTTTCCCAGGAGACTTTCCCGAGACTTTCCAGTGAGGCTTGTGGGCATGCGGGGGAAGGGTGTTGTGGGGGAGTTGTGTGCATGCATGAGGGGCAGTACACATGCATGGGGGCAAGGGCATTGAGTTATGGGTGTGGGCACATGCACACATGTTATTGCAGGCACATGCACTCTTTTGGCACCAAAGCCAAAAATGCTTCGCCATCACTGTTATTTTTTTCAATTTTTTTGGTGAAATTGTAGCATCGCAAAAACACAGAGGTCCGGAGGTGGGGTTTCGAGGACTTCGGTGTTTTTGCGATGCTGCGATTTCACTGATGCTCCCTTCGCTGGGAAACCCCACCTCCGGACTTCCGTTGCCAATGAAGTGCTCGTTTTTGCGATGCTGGGATTCCCCTGCAGCATTGCAAAAACACAGAAGTCCAGAGGTGGGGTTTCCCATGGAGGGGAGCCTCAGGGGAATCCCAGCAGCGCAAAAACGGGCGCTTCGGCTGGCAAAAGGGGCGAATTTTGGGCTTGCACGCATTAATAGCTTTTCCATTGATTCCTATGGGAAACATTGTTTCATCTTACAAACTTTTCACTTTAAGAACCTCGTCCCGGAACCAATTAAGTTTGTAAAACAAGGTATCACTGTAGTGTGTTCAGTTCTAGAGACCTCACCTACAAAAAGATCTTGATAAAACTGAACGGGTCCAAAGACGGGCTACAAAAAATGGTGGAAGGTCTTAAGCATAAAATTTATCAGGAAAGACTGTCTAGTCTGGAGGACAGAAGGGAAAGGGGGGACATGATCGAAATATTGAAATATGTTAAAGGGTTAGATAAGGTTCAGGAGAGAAGTGTTTTTAATAGGAAAGTGAACACAAGAACAAGGGGTCACAATCTGAGGTTAGTTGGGGGAAAGATTAGAAGTAACGTGATAAAATATTATTTTACTGAAAGAGTAGTAGATGCTTGGAACAAACTTCCAGCAGACGTGGTTGGTAAACGCAAAGTAACTGAATTTAAATATGCCTGGGATAGACATATATCCATCCTAAGATAAAATACAAGAAATAGTATAAGGGCAGATTAGATGGACCAGGAGGTCTTTTTTCTGCCGTCAATCTTCTATGTTTCTATGTTTTCATTTTAATTCGATTTATATGCCGCCCTTCTCCGAAGGCTGAATTGGATTTAGAAAAGGCCACTGAATGATAAAAATCAACAATTTCAATGTGATAGAGACAATGTCATGTAAAAGGAGAAGCAGAAATAATTCATTAGCCACCATAAATTTAATATCTGCACAATAGCCATAGGTATGAACTGATGTTATCTGCTTTAAAATAAATATGGTGTACTAATTATTTGATTAATTAAACAATCTGCTTTCAATGTTGCGTATTTCATAAAATTCACATCATCAAATACTAGATTTTCACAACAAAATCAGAGAAATCCATTAACTTATTAAGATGGGAAACCGAAGAGTGTACATCAAGCTGCAGAGCAGACAGATATAATGACCTCATTTGGAAGCTAGCCAAATGCTTTGGATAAACTTTACATTGTGAATATCCAAAGAATCAGGAAACTCTGCAACACTTAGCTAACACTATAATCAACCTATTAAGTAGCATTGTAATACCTTAAGCCAGTAATGGCGCACCATTTTTTGCTCCGGCACCAAAAGGACTCACGTGTACGCAATAGTGCACACTGTGTGCCCACACCCATAACGCAACCCCCATGGATGCACGGACAACCCACTGTGCTGCCCCCCTGCGCATGCACGCAGGCCTCACTAAAGTTCTGGAGCCTGTGGATGGTGAAAAACGGGCCCACATAGGCCCATTGGGCCCATTTTTCACCATCTACAGGTTCCAGAGACTTTCCTAAAGCCAGTCGCTGATGAAAAATGGGCCATTGGCCCTACATGAAGTTCATTTCCAAAATTCCTGTAGGCCTGCTGGCTCCGTTTTTTCACCATCGACAGGCTCCGGAGGCTTTCCTGAAACCTGGAAAGGGTGGAAACAGCCTCCCCCACCCTCCGGATGACCAAAAATCAGCTGGCCAGCATGTATACAGTATGTGCACAGGAGCTGACATAGGGCAATGTCTCGCATGCCTTCAGATATGGCCATAGGTTTGCCATCACGGCCTTAAAGATATAATGGCACTGATTCCTTTAACCTATAAAAGCATTCCCACTTTAGTGATTTTAATCCAATACTTTCATTTCTATCTACCACAAGTCATTCCTGAATACAGGGCTCATTTCAAAAAAACAGATTTGGTATCTAGAAGACAGTCGCAAAGACATCAAGCACAGTTTACACACTAAATCTTCAGAAATAATACACACCTCCTATTAAATGTTGGTTTTAGGTGACTTCAATCTTGCACCTTAAGAGCTACTTTCTATCCCAGCAATTAGTTTTCTAGTTAAAGGCAACACAACTGAAGGCCAATCAACAAGAGAACTAGTGAAAGAGGGAAAGATGGGTGTTTCTTAGACTAATTTCTAACTCTTCTTTCCCTGAATATTTAACTCGATGAATTCAACTAGAGGATGACTGCATAACCAAAGAGGATGGTAGTGTTTTGATATCCATAGATTTATTTGTCAAAGGATCCACCCACTTAAAAACATTAAAAATATTATACTATAATTAGGCTTTTCATTTTATTTGATATAATTCTCATCTGAATTCCACATTTTTTCATCTCTTGAAGGTAGAGTTATGGAAGGTGTATTCCAACACATTTGAAATGTAACGAATTGAAAAAGGCTATCCCCACGCAAGGACAGAAAGATCCCGCTCTTAAACTTGCAATGAGAAGGAAAATGTAAAAATAAAACGGTAAAGGAATAATATACATTTATTTCAATTACATCTTCATGAATATTTGGTAAAATTTGTTTTCAATAACATCAATCCTATTTAAAATGCTGCTTATGCAGTAGCAAATAACGTTTTCATTCTTAATTATGTTCAATTTGAATCAGTAATTGTACATGTTGGCTGATGAAGAATTATTTGTAGTTTAGAAACGTTCACATTCTTATGGAAGTGTAAATATATAATCATGACATCAAATGAATGAAAAAATACTAAGCTGGTGACTATAGTGACATCAATGCTAGTTCCTTGTAGTTCCTTCTAAAGACACCCAACTCCGTTTTATTATTAATTCAAAATAATGGGACAGGTTTTTATAACACCTCAACAATGACCAGGTGATGATATTATTATTATTATTATTATATTATTATTATTATTATTATTATTATTATTATTATTATTATTATTATTATTATTTATTGGATTTGTATGCCGCCCCCCTCTGCAGACTCAGGGCGGCTAACAATGGTGGTAAACAACATGAACAATCCAATTAATAAAAACAACTAAAAAAAACCCCTTATTATAAAAAAACCCAAACATACACACAAACATACCATGCATAACTTGTAGTAGCCTAGCGGGAAAGGATAACTTAACTCCCCCATGCCTGGCGACAAAGGTGGGTCTTAAGTAATTTGCGAAAGACAAGGAGGGTGGGGGCCGTTCTAATCTCTGGGGGGAGTTGGTTCCAGAGGGCCGGGGCCGCCACAGAGAAGGCTCTTCCCCTGGGGCCCGCCAAACGACATTGTTCGGTCGACGGGACCCGGAGAAGGCCAACTCTGTGGGACCTTATCGGCCGCTGGGATTCGTGCGGTAGAAGGCGGTTCCGGATGTATTCTGGCCCAATGCCATGAAGGGCTTTAAAGGTCATTACCAACACTTTGAATTGTGACCGGAAACCGATCGGCAGCCAGTGCAGGCCTCGGAGTGTTGCAGAAACGTGGGCGAATCTAGGAAGCCCCACGATGGCTCTCATATGGATGATTCTGGGTGACATTACTAGTAGTTACTAAAGAAATGAGATACTGTTTACCCAAAATAAACCTCTGTAATTTTTAAAAAATTGCTCCAAGACAACTAGGTAAACGCTAATCTTGTTTGAGGCGATCAGCAGATAATAATGTTTTGTCTTCTATATATTTTATCTAAGAGACTAATCTGAGTATCATGATGAAAACCACTTTTGTATCACTGGGTCTTCATCTGTGCATGATGACAACACAAAAATACACTAGGTTTGGTGCTTCTTCTCTATTTGCAGTGTAACTTAGTGACAGTAATTGGCCCTCTGCAAGGTTTGCTAGCACTCTCATAACAATGCAGTTACAATACAGCACTGCACCGATTTCTAGTAAAATCCTTCTGTTATCAAGATGGTGATTTTCCTGTTTTTATTAAATAGCACATGTTTCTTCTTGTTTTTTATCCTAAACTCCACAAACACTGATGCCACACTTTCAGGAATTAAGAATTAGGTATGATCAATATTTTGTTAAAGATGTGAGACCAGAGCAAAGATATCACCAATATTATATCTGACATCAAATTATGTTAATCATGCTATCCTTATAAGTAAAGTCCATACTTCCCTCTTAGACCGGTGTTCAGTTAAACAATCTGCATCTCTTATGCAAAAAAGACATCAAGTTAGCTTTTTACATAATGTCACAATAAAATGACATTATGACAAAACCAAATAAAATATAACACAGAAGGAAATGTTCATTATTGTTACCAATAAGTTTCAATAATTTCAAGAAATTAATAGATGCATCTAAAACAGTAAGTTTTTAAAAACTAAATATTTTAGTGTAATACATCCCTACATCATTTAGTTGTAGGCTAAGAATAACACTGAGATTTGATAATTAAATAGACATTTTAAAGGCTGAATAGTTATCCAAAGGTCACAAAAATAAAATACTTCTTATATTTTTTTCTACTTATCCATTATCCATTAAATATAGAGTAGTTTATATTTTTACACAAAATCCCTGCAGTGGTATCTAAAGCATTTTATTTTTTTACTAAGTGGTATCAATGAAATCCTGCAGCAATGAAGCCACAAGAAGCAGACATGTATGTGGTGCAGAAGCTGCCCAGTTTATTCCTATATGTGATCCAAGCATATTTTGCTCCTTAACTCTCATAATCTGCATTCTTTACTAAGCAGAAGCATTTCTCATACACCAAAGATAGCAAAGATGCTTTTTTATTTTTCCTGACAGAACACCATCTTTTTATAACTCTAGATTACACTTGCAGCTTCAGGCAACAGCAGTGACAAAAATTACAGTAAGGCTTAAGAAGCTTATTACTCATCTATGTACTTCATCATGCAGTTAGCTATTGTTTACCTGCATCTCATCTTTGACACACCCACCTCCCAAACAGTACGGAAGAGCTGCAATTTTAAGATGAAGGCAAAAATCCCTCTTGCATTTCGGAAGCCTTTTGCAACCGTAAAAGCAGCCTGACATTACCCAGCGGAAATATCCCAGGAACAAAAAAAGCCAAGCATGCTGATGTATGAAGCACAGCCTACCTGAATTCTTCAAATGCATACATGGCCTAGGAAATAGGACAGAGGCCTTGAAGTCTGCGAGATAACCTTGATAAATCTCAGGAGAAACATTTAGTTGGCCAAGCCACAGGCATCACCAAGAGCAGCAGGCTGTAAAGATTCTGGAAGAAAAGGGGCTGCAGATATTGGCCTGCAGCCTGCAGCTCAACCAGCTGCTGACAAGCAGCAGCTCGCAGGGAAAGGCGATAGAATACCATGTGATCATTCCAGCAAGTCTGATTAATGCAGCATACTCTAATAATACAGGCTGATATCTTTATTATTCAAGCCAATCCATGCCATACTTACTAAACAGCATCTCTCGTTTTGTGGTGGGAAGTGGGGAGGGGGCAGGATTGCATTTTTTGAAAAAATAAAAAAATGCATTTATTCACAGAAGAGAAAGAAATGTGGAATCAAATAAGGTTCCTCTTCAATTCAACAGGATTTACTGGAGTTACACAAACCAACATTGTGGGACAGGATTTTAATTGTATTTTTTTAATCATAGATATTTTATGTAGAAAAATGGCAGTAAATATTACCTAATGTACTATGTTAAATGCTTTAAATCTGCATACACCTGCATGAAAAGGCAACTCCAGGTAGAGCTGGAAAAACTAGTCTGAGCCCCTAAAGCGTTGCAGTCTCACAGCAAACTAACAGTTTATTTTGTTGCGAAACAATATTAGAAAATTCAATTTCATTCATCTCTGAAACAGAGAGTGATGTTTAGGGAGAATAGGAACTACAATCCAATAGTTATGGGGTCAAGTTTGAGAACCAGTGCATCCATCAGGATTAAGTAACCAGATGCCTTTTATTATTATTTTATTTTTATTATTATTATTATTATTATTAGTAGTAGTAGTAGTAGTATTATGTCAGTACAACACAGCAAACGAGATCACTATGCTGGATTTCGTATTTCATCACCAGTCGGTGCTCCCCAAGCACCTAGGACTGCGTGATGTAGCGGCGAATTATGTTTGCCGATCCCAGTAAAGCGGCCTTTTGCAATTGACAGATGGAGATTTTGTCAATTCCGATGGTTTTCAAATGTCCGCTGAGATCCTTTGGTACTGCGCCCAGCGTGCCAAGTACCACTGGGACCACTTTCACTGGCTCATGCTATTATTATTATTATTATGATTATTATTATTATGATTATTATTATTATTATTATTATTTAGATTTGTATGCCGCCCCTCTCTGCAGATTGGTCTAACTAAATTGGTCTAGAATTTTCATAATTATTTAGCATTTAACATTGACTCTGAGAAGCCAGAGGTCTCAGTTGATAACAGGCAGATCCAATATTCCCAGGAAGCCAAATTAGCAAGGGTTTAGCTGGAAGACACAAATCAGCACTCTGGAGTAAACTATCTGATGGCTATTGATGGCTAATATGGACATCCCTACATTTGTACCTCATCAGCTAATATTCAAGGATGTGGTTCTAAATCTGGAAGTAACAGAGTTATCATATTTAAACTCTCCCATCTCTTGCAAAAAAATCTATTGCATATAAATCCAATAAATAAAGAGAGGGGGGGGATAAGGATACATAAGTGCACTGGAGTGCCTTTCGTCCCCTGTCCAATTGTCTTTCCTTTCTTTTACCTATCTTATATATTCTCTTCCTTTCATATATCCTCTCCTCTAAGCCCACTTTCACCCTCTTTTATATTATCACATGTCTATTTTTCTTCCTATGTATTTGTGTATTGGACAAATGAATGAATAGATAAATAAGGGGGTAATTTGATTTGTCTACAGCAGCTTCCATCTGAGTTGGAAGGTAGTACAAAGTTCTGGTTCCCATGGAAGCACAAGCATGCATGTATATAATATCCAAAGGCCACCCCACCCTCCAGGAGACAGTTGTACTGTAAGTATAAAAACAGACACTTCTATTTCAAGCATATTTAACCAAAACATGGCTGCTCTTGATTACTCTCATGCTGGATTGAAACTGGGGAGGTAACACCTGAATAGGGTACAGATCAAACCTAGACAGAAGACCGCTATACCCCTCTTCAGCAAAGGCAAAATCTGATTTATTTTCTGCAAATCTGGCACACTATAGTATTAGCCAAACAAACAGCTTTCACACGCAAAACTCAAGGCAATGTATCTGAGGGGAATAGTTGAGAAATAATTCAACATAGCCCAGGTGTGACTCTTGCCATACGAACCCTGGGGGCCATGAGGTGTATTGTGCATCAATCACTAGCAGCCACTCCTGTTCTCAACATATTGTTGCATCAAAAACATTCCAGATCAGAGGAAGCAAAATCAAATTATCACTACAGTATTGTTCTTCCCCTCACGACTAAGCGAACCTGCTCTTTCTAAAACTCGCCAAGCCCTTTTAAAAAAGGGGGATGCTAGATATTTTGCTATTTTTAGTTTTCCAGAGAGTTCAATGTCTAAAACAAAGATTTGTCCAGGAAATCCCAGATGTGTGGTAACCCCACAGACATCATGCATTATCTTCCATTAATTTGTTCAAGCTGCACGAGTAGATTAAAATGGCTGGAGCTATAGAGAGACCTTCTTCGTCCTTCTGCTCCTGCTTTCCCCAGTGCAATTTTTTTTAGACTCTGGCTATCAAAAATCACAAAAATGTGATCAATTGGCAAGATTCACATAACATGCTATTTTACTGTCATATAAAATAGGGTCTGTGGTTCAAGACATTGTCTTACCATGTTATGTGAGCCAGTTCATCGTATTATGACACAGAAACTGTGAATGTTTAACATATGTTTACTATTCAGCAAATGAAATGTTTTAAATTGTGATAGAATCAGAACAGACCAACTGGTGTGACTTGAAAAGGACCAAACCAGCAGAGTCACATTTTGAAAAAAGCAGCACTGACTGAGGAAGTCGAAAGCGTTAGGAATTGAAATATGCGACAGGGAAAAGCTTGTCTGCCTAGCAACAATACAAGGAGCAATGTGGAACATTCTAGTTTAGCAGACAACATACAGCCAGAGGAACAAACTTTCAAACATGAGCAGCATTCATTATTAAAAGCATGGCTTTTTAAAAAAGAGGCAGGCGGTCTGCAAAAAGAAATCTTATTTATTTGCAAGGTATTAGAAATGTCAAGGTATTGCAATGTGCAGAAAGAGAAAAAAGGAAGGCTATCTAGGAAATCATTTTGGGAATATTTCCAAAATACCAACTGTACCCAAAAAGCTTTGAAAGATGCTGGTATTCATATTAAAAAAGAAGGATCTCCATCAATCCTAAATTCAGTTCCTTTGAAGTCAACTGCCGACAAAATTTGACCAATTGAAAGGTTTAAGGTTGCAACCTTGTCACGCTTTTTGACAATGTTCATTGAACTTCATCTAAGAAAAAAAATCTATACTACAGTTTTGAATTTGATTTACAGTATATTTTTCTAATTGTCACGTATTACGGCCAAGGGATCTTGTAAGGTCTCTCACACACAAATAGAACAACATCATCTAATCACTATAATAATTCAAATATGAAATTTCTTACAAAAACACCTTTAGAAAGATTGTTGGCTTTCCCACAGAGTCAGGCTTCCACAGGTTCCATCAACTAGACAATGTCACTTGTCTAGGAGAAGGGCCTAGACTATAGGGGCCCCGGCCCTCTGGAATCAGCTCCCCCTGGAGATTCGTATTGCCCCTACCCTCCTCGCCTTTCAAAAGAGTCTAAAGACTCACCTATGCCATCAAGCTTGGGGTTATTAGACTCTGCCCCCTGGCCATGAATGTATAATGAGTTTGTATGAATGGATATGTGTGTATTTTTAATAGGGTTTTTTTAGTTTTTAAATATAACTTTTTAAAATGTAACTTTTAATTCAAACTAACTGTATCTCGATGTATACTATTTTTTAATATGTTGTAAGCTGCCCCGAGTCCTCGGAGCGGGGCAGCGTATGATGATAATAATAATAATAATAATAATAATAATAATAATAATAATAATAATAATAATAATAATAATAATAATTCACTTCACTATGCTTAAAATCACTACCCTTCTGAATCATCTATTCATTTTTATTTCTTTTATTTCTTTTTTTTTTTTTGGTCATTCACCAATTTCTTCTCCTTTTTTTTCTTTTGTTTTGCTTCCCAATGTTCCCAGACATCATACCAGGCTCATCACCCAATCAGTTTTCTAAATCCTCAACTAATGGCACCTGCAGTGATGGTTATAGGCTCCAAAATGGCAGGGAATATTTTTTACATGTATGTAATGCACGTGATGCACATTTGAAAGCTTCCATTATCTGATTACACCTTTCCTTTTAATGCCAGTAACAATCAATGTGATTTCCTCTGTATTTTAGCACTTTTAGACACTTTCAGACACAACATAGCCAAATTAGAATGTTTAATGTAAACCAGAACGATGGTTTAATACAACTGTCAGCTGCAGAGCAAAGAATTCAAAGCTTTTATACAGATATGTCTCAGCTTGATCTTTTAATTTCTCTCTCTAACTTCTCAAAATTAACAGATTCTCGAGGTTCATTTAATGGTTTTGGCATGTAAGATCATATTCCTCTGCAGATTTAAAAAAAACCAAACCATTGGTTCCCACCCTGGATTTTCAGCTATTACATATTCAGCACTTTATATTACAGATCTGACTCAACTTGTATCAGGCTACATTTGCAGTTTAATTATTATTTTACTTCAAAAATAATATATACAGAACTAGGGTTTTATCGCTAGGCAATAAAGTCATTTGTGATGGAACTACAAATCTCCAATTTGTAGGATTTATAAATATTTTCCAATTGATATTTTCTGATACAATAAATTAATGATATTCTTAGCAACTAATAAATACTCTTATAAATAAATAGCATTATGACATTTTGCAATCTGAAATGGAATAACACAACTGTAGCTCCACATCAAAGAAAACAATAGGTACTCCAAGATGACCAAGATTTTTTTTTCCACCAAGAGGCAATTAATAACATATCCCACACAATTTGCTATTTTCTACCAAATTGTTGCTACAGGCCAGCTAGCATGTCAGATTGTTACATTCTATTTTCTACAAAAAAAGACGTAGCAAATTTCAACTCCCTGTGAACACAACTCCTCCTTCCTCACTCCTCCATCATCATCATCATTATTCATCATTATCACCATCACCATCACTATCCTGTCTTCTTGCCCATAAAGGACAAATAGATAAAATGTAATTAAAAGTGGACTTTAAATATATGTATTGATTGTCCCCAGGTTAATTTGACAGGTCAAAGTAATTTCAGTTTTAGTTATGGGAAAAATGGATAAAAGCAAGTTAGAAGAAATGTGATCTTATCAAATAATTCAAGCAGCCTGTTGTAGAGCTCAAATGCATGAACATACTGTATATTTACATTTTAATTTCAATCCCACATTTTCGCAGCGGGATCAAGAGCAATCCTGGACTCAGGATTAATATGGCATTGCAAGTACATAGATTCCAAGCTATGTAGGGTTAAATTAAACTGAGCATAGATGCCTACTGATCATCAATGAAATTTCTTCAACACAGGAGCCATTCTATTGAATTTATTTCTGATGTATCTGATGATGCACCGCTCCTCTACCTGTCTCCAGGTGGGTCTACCCACATGCAAATACACTACTGGAAAAAAAAATCTGTACCATGGGAACTTCTGAGCATGCACAGAAGCTGAATTTCCGGCACTGCACATGTGTCACCATCTTGTTTTTGGGGGGGGGGAGGGGGGATTGCAGTTTTTTTAATTGGCATGCCCACATGGTGCAGCCATACAGCCCAGGAAGAAGCGAACCTGCAGTGAGTTAAGTTAGAACCCATCCCTGAGTTTCCTAATATTTTATGATTGAGGGTCACCATAACGTAAGGAACTATATGAAAGGGTTGCAGCATTAGAAAGGTTGATGCAGGAGATAAACCACTGACTAGAAAGGCTGATGCAGGAGATAAACCACTGACTAAGAAAACAAAAGGATTAGATATCCTGTTTGCAACCACAGTGGAGATTTTTAAGAGACACTAATTTCACAAATCTCACCTGTCATTCAGAAAAACAAGTTTGAAAATGCTGGATAAGTCTGCTTTCAATCCTGAGTAAAAGAAAATTTGTGTCGTAAACTTAAAAATTTAAAGAATGTGAAATAAATAGCAAAAAGCTAAGGATTTTGGTCTCATAAAGTTATAAATGGACTAAGGGTCCTAATAAAACTGGAATATTGTAAAAATTTTCAACATATTAGGCTTAATTACGTAAGTACAAACAGCTCCTCATGGGAAACACATTCTATCTGGTTTTTACAACTCAAAACTAAGGTAAGCAATTGAATGGACCCTAGAGAGGACTAAAAAAATTAGGTAAAGGTTTACAAGTTGCAAAATACCAATAATACTATATAACAGTGAAAATAGTGAAGGAATGTTTGAAGAATGAAATTAGAAAATACTTCTAAGGATTTGTTTATAGATAAGATATGAGATATGGGATGAAGAGATATTTTGAACTTTAAAGAAGGTGACGAGTTATTAAATTTGTTTATACTTTTGATAAATGGTACTCTATCCCTATTCCTTCTATGGGCTGAGAAATCTCTTGTCTGTCTGCTTTCCAGGTAGTAGCTTTTCCTAGTCTTCTAAAATTATTCTTATAGCTCTTTCACCATTTCTATGATGTCGCCATGATATAAACCATGTCCAGAGGCAAAAGGAAATGCATTTCTCCCACCAAAAATATGAGGTTGTACATTTTTTTAAAAAAGCCCAGTGATACCAATGTGCTTTATGCATTGCTACTATGTACATACAGTATATCATGTATGTGTAAACTGAGAGAGCCAATTTGATCTAATAGTAGTGAAGGTACCAGGCTAGAAACTGGGAGATTATGAATTCTATGGAAGCCAGCTAAGTAACTTTGAGTAAGTCATGCTCTCTCATGATGTCAGGCTCAAGTAACAAGCCACTCAGTCAATTCCTGTCACAAGCAATACATTGATATTTGGTTGATCAAAAAGGAAAAAAAAAAAGGATGGGCCCTGTGCTTGTAAAAAAATATGTAGTGGACCTGCCCAGTAATAAAAAAATTCTGGAAAAAATACATAGATGGCTTGAAGTAATAACAGAACAGAAAATTAAACCAAAAGTATTTTTATTAGGAATATTTGATCAAAAAATTGAAAGGAAATACCAGTATATCATTTTGTACATACTAACAGCGGTAATATCTCTGGCACAATATTGGAAACATGGTGATGTACCAACTGACATGATTTATTTATCTAACTTATTTATTTATCTAATTTATATGCCACCCAATTCCCAAAGGTCTGTGGTATTATTAGGAAAATCTTAAAATGTGCAGAATTAGACAAATTAACAATAGTGTAAAATCAGAAAAAGAATACTTTGAAGTCTGGAATTTGTTTTACGATTGGTTGGAAAGAAAGAATGGAAAGAAGAAAGAGGATATATAAATGTATATACTAATGTGTAGTGAAAAATGAATGTAGGATTTTATAAGTATGATTGTTAAGGATATGTATATTTACTAATAGATAAATGTATAAGTAATGAAACGTTAGGATTTATAATAGCGTATTAAAGATATGCATATTTACTGATAGATAAATAGAAGGAGTTTGTGGCAAGAAGAAGGAGTTAACCTATTCTTCAAAGCAAAGAACAGAAGAAGAAGTTAACCTATTGTCCAAAGCAGCTGAGGATAGAACAAGAAGCAATGGATGGAAACTAAACAAGGAGAGAAGTAACTTAGAACTAAGGAGAAATTTCCTGACAATTAGAACAGTGGATCAGCTTGCCTCCAGAAGTTGTGAGTGCTCCAACACTGGAAGTTTTTAAGAAGATGTTGGATAACCATCTGTCTGAAATAGTGTAGGGTTTCCTACACTATTAGTTGGACTAGAAGACCTCCAAGGTCCCTTCCAACTCTGTTATTGTTGTTGCTACTGCTGCTGCTGCTGCTGTTGTTTTTTTTTTTTCCTCTTCTTCTTCTTCTTCTTCTTCTTCTTCTTATTATTATTATTATTATTATTATTATTATTATTATTATTATATACACATTTGTTTTCTGTTCTTTTTTGTTTTATTATTTACATATATTTACATATAATAATTGGTATTTACACATTCTATCCTCCTGTTTAAATCACTTTCTTACTTTAGTTCCTCCATGAATTTGGAATATAGTATAGATAGTCCTTGACTTACAACCACAATTGAGCCCAAATATTTGGTTTTTAAGAATTTATAATTTAGAAGAATTTATAGTTTATAAATATAAAAGAGCATATAGTAACCATGGAGATAAAAAAAGATAAATGTCTGTAATATATGTGTATGAATTTTGATGAACCGATCTTCAACTGTAACTGTGAAAGGAACTAAGATTCCCAACATTAGATGTTTGTATGTTATGTTATGTTTTGTGTATAATAAAAAAAGAAAGTGATTTAAACCAGGGGCTTCCAACCTTGGCAACTTTAAGACTTGTGGATTTCAACTTCCAGAATTTTTCAGCCAGCAATTCTGGGAGTTGAAGTCCACAAGTCTTGAAGTTGACAAGGTTGGAGACCCCTGATTTAAACCACTGTACGATCTGTGTAAAATATAATCTTTTCTGTTTCAGCAAATATCACATTTTCTCATTCATCTTATTTGTGTGATGAGAAATACAATTATCTGTAGTAAATCTCTAACTTTGCCTTCCACAATATCAAAAATATGTTTTTTAAAATGAATTCCCAAATAGTAAGACATTATTCAAATATATTTTAAGAAATATTATTATATTATGGATCATGACTGAAAAAACTTATTACCATTTCTCATTGTTTTGAATGTACCACTCCAACATATAAAAATGTGCATGAGAAGTAGTGTACAAAAAATTAATTAAAATTAAAAATAGCTGTCCTCATTCTTCAATTAACATGACTTTTCTCAAAAAGACTTTGAAATACAGTGGTACCTCTACCTGAGAACGCCTCTACTTATGAACTTTTCTAGATAAGAACCAGGTGTTCAAGATTTTTTTGCCTCTTCTCAAGAACTATTTTCCACTACAAACCCTAGTCTCCGAAACTGTAACCAAAAAAGACAGGGAGAAGCCTCCATGGGGCCTCTCTAGGAATCTCCTGGGAGGCAATAGGGCCAGAAAAGGTGGGGAGAAGCCTCTGGGGGCCTCTCTAGGAATCTTCTGGGAGGAAACAGGGACAGAAAAGGTGGGGAGAAGCCTCCGTGGGGCCTCTCTAGGAATCTCCTGGGAGGAAATAGGACCTCCACCCTCCCTGTGGTTTTCTCAATTGCACACATTATTTGCTTTTACATTGATTCCTATGGAGAAAATTGCTTCTTCTTACAAACTTTTCTACTTAAAAACCTGGTCATGGAATGAATTAAGTTCGTAAGTAGAGGTACCAATGTAATCCTATCAGTCCGAAGCCATTTTACTTGGAGTCTTTGGCCTGCCACACTTTATTCTATTTTAAAATGTATTCTTTGCTATGAGAATTTGGGAGGGGTCATTGCATGAGGGATGTCAGCATTTAGCCATAACAAATTCCTTCTAGGGTGTCAAGGTCATCTTTTGTCTCTGCACTCGTGCACCTGCAAGGAAAGAGATGGGAGCTGCTGCCAAGTTGGCAGATGAATATTGGTCAATGTAATGGATTTGGGGGCATGGGGACAATGGCTTGAACTTTCAACTGAGTGAAGAAACTCCTGAGGCTTCAGACTCGGGTTTCTTCCACATGTGCCAACATGACTCTGTTAATAAAGTGGAAA
Source organism: Erythrolamprus reginae (assembly GCF_031021105.1). NCBI lineage: Eukaryota > Metazoa > Chordata > Lepidosauria > Squamata > Dipsadidae > Erythrolamprus > Erythrolamprus reginae. The sequence goes on from NC_091950.1 coordinate 51,691,987, forward strand.
TTTGAGGAATACTTTGCTTCAGACTCTTATTTAATTTCCGATGCCATTTGGAACCCTGACAAATACCTGATAATTTACCATCATTTAATGTTACTGCTGAAATGTGGCATTAGCTTTTCAAGCAATTGATTTTAATACCAGGGAGAACAATAATTATAATAATCTATTCTGGCACAGACATTGTTTCATAACAAAAGTCAGGTTGAAAATATTTCAGAGGTGTCTCAAAAGTTCCAATTCTACTAATCACAAAAGCTTAAAAATAACCAACTGTCTGACTTCATCAAATGAACCATGTTATGTTTAGCCACAATAAGTCCATTGAAATACAATGCTGATGATGATTAATCAACTAATAGTAAAACCAAGTGACAGGGCCTTTAATACATTCTGAGCCCCAGAATTGTGTATTTTTAAAACTTTGTGAAAGGCCAATAGAGTTGGGGCCTCTCTGACTTCTAGGGGGCATCTCAACTCCAAATCCTGGCTTGAATTCTGCCTGAAAGGATTTAGATCAGCAGCCCTTAACCTTTTGCACTTAAGAAACCAGTTACGAGAAGAGAGGTTTTTCTGCAGACTGGAGAGGCGTGGTTTTTCATGCTGCCTGCATCCCGTAGATCGGGCTATGCTTGTTTGCGTGGCCTGGTTTACAGCACGCTGCAGCCCAATGCCAGTCCATGGACTGGGGTTGGGGATCCCTGATCTAGTTTATCCACTTCATCCAAAATCCTCTGCAGCTGCCATGCAAACAGTCTCCACAATCTTCCCTTTAAGAAGAGAATATTGGAAACTAGACAAAAACTGTTTAGCTTCATTGGGTTGAACAACAGTCCTTTCAGAAGAGGGCACATCACAGCCTCTTTAAGAATCAAATACAATAAGATAAAAATAAATAAAATAAGTTGGTTATTTTACCCATCAATGCCAAAAAATTAGACAATAAAACAAAAACCCCTCCAATTTTCAACAATAGGAAGAGTTCTCTACTGATACAAGTTGGAATTAAATGCAATGTAACAGAAATATTTTCTTGGTTTTTAAAAATCCTTGTACTTGAATGCCAAACCAATGTTTTAATCTTTAGAACTAATATTCTCATTTCTTTCACAATTACTTTACCATGGGATTTCGAATATATTCTTTAAAAGGCCTGTTGCTGCCTCTCAATGGCAACTTTTGTAATAGTTTATTAGCAAGCATACCCACAGACAAATGCCACCTTCTTTTGTGCCACATTCAGGTATGAAAACCTAAAAAGCATTCAAGTTTTCAAAGTTCAGTTCTAGGATACATGTATATCTATGTATCAATCACCTATCATAGGGAATAATTAAACAACAAACCATCTCAATTCTTTATTTTAATAATATTTATATTATCTGAAATTATTACCTTAGTATAGACCAGTGATGGCAAACCTATGGCAGGGGTGCCACAGGTAGCACGCAGAACCATATCTGCCGGCATGCGAGCTGTTGCCCCAGTTTAGCTCCAATGCACATGTGCACACCGGCCAGCTGATTTTCAGTGCATGTGGAAGTTCTGGGACTTTCAGCTTCTAGAGGGCCTCGGGGGTGTTCTGCCAGGCTCTATGGTATGAGTCTCCCAAAAATTCAAGGGTACAAATTTCAGATACACACACCCTTGAAAGTTCAAAAACAATGTTCTTTATCACAAAAATTCAAAAGAAACAAAGCACCCTTTTTGTATTGCAAAGAGCACTCGTCCCAAAACAACCTGGTAGTCGGTACAATCCCCTTAATCAGTCCTTAAGTACTTAGCTAGCAGCTGTGAAGGAACGTCACAGCCCTCCTTCTTCCACGAAGTGAGACCCCCACACTTTGCTCTGCTTTGGATTCAAAGTCGTGAAAAATCAACAAACAAAGTCTGGAAACAGCAAGGCAGGGTCCTGAAGAAACAACGATCAGATAATCTTCCACAATGGCCAAGCCAGCATGCTGCTATTTATATCAGCAGCTCTAATTACTGGAGCCCCACCCAAACACAGGGGGCCTCTCTTATCTCCTGTAATATTTCTTCAATTGGTCTCTTCGATGCATAATTCTGCGCATGCGTGGGTCTAACACTTCCTCATCCGAATCGACTGAAGATAGTGGAGATTGGCTTCCTGGGCTGTGTGCCAAGCCCTGCTCTTCCAAGTCACCCCCTCCTTCTTCTTTGTCCGAGGAAACTGCACTACCTGACTCTGTCGGCAATAAAACAGGCCTATGACATGTTGATGTTTCCCCTGCATCCACCTCCACATTAATTGGGGCAGGAGCTGGGCCAGAGCCAACCACAACAGGGGGGGGCATTTTCGCCCTTCCCAGGCTCCAGGGAAGCCTACTGAGCCCACTGGAAGTCCAGAAATGGGCCATTTCTGGCCTCCAGAGGGTGTCCAGGGGGCAGGGGAGGCTGTTTTTTCCCTCTCCGGACATTGAATAATGGGTGTGGGCACTTGTGCGTGTGCGATAGAATGCACACGCACTCTTTGGGCACCCGAGGGAAAAAAGGTTTGCCATCACTGGTATAGACTTTCCCCAACTACTTCAGAATTCCTGGTCCATATTCAACCATCAGAGGTAGAAAATCTTTCTAAGTAAATTTTTCAGTAGTTAATTTTATTGAAGAAAATAAGCTTACACCACAATCAGAAATACTAGTTAGCATTTAGTTATTTACATGGATATCTATAAATCATCCTATTTCAACATACTCATGACACTTTTCCATATACAGTAACTGCAAGCAGTTAGGAAAATCACAAAATCAACTACCAAAGACAATGTAAAATGTCAGTCCATCAGAACAGTTTTTACTGCATAAGAAAGTTGAGCAAAGTGAGACCACCATGACCCAATGGCCAAGGTGTTTCACAGCATGGGGAAAGCTACCAAAAGACCATGGGAGCAGTAGGAAGGCTTTCTGGACTCCTAAGTAAATATGCAAGATGACCAGACTGGGTAAGAAAAAAGTTCCTAAAACCAGTACACTGAAATGGGCCTGCAAGCTTATCAACCATCAATGCAGCTGCAGAGGTCTGGTGTAATGCTATGAAATCTACTGCTCCAACTTGAGCCTTGCATTTGTGGTCACACAGCTTCCAAGTCACCTTTAGGGACACTGTCATGGGAGATGCCATGTTTTTCAGAGTATAAGTTGCACCAGAGTATGAGATGCACCTTAGTTTTGGGGGAGGAAAATAGGGAAAATAATCTGTCTAACAGGTATTCATCTGGCTAGTGTCCTTAAACTGGTCAGCTTCAGCACATTATTTTATCCCCTGGCTAGGGCTTAAAAAAACCTTATTAGGTGCAAGTAGCAATGAAAAAAAGCCTGCAAAGACTTAGGGGCTGGGGAAAAAACCTTATTCGGAGAAAGCAGCAATGAAAAAGCCTGCAAGCCAGTAAGAGCTGGGAAAACCATTAGCGCCTCACTGGGGAAAAAAAGCTTTGAAAAAGCTACATTCAGAGTATAAGACGCACCCAAACTTCAGCCTCTTTTAGAGAGGAAAAAGGTGCATCTTATATGGCTAAAAATACAGTATGTTGCACTATTCTAAACAGAAGGTGAGGTTGCAAAAGCTACATGAGTTTCCTCTCTGGTTATTGTCTCCACTTGCTCTCAAGAAGGAGCAATAAAACTAGGAAGACTTCAGAGATGCAGATCTGTTCCTTCAAAGGGACTGAGACTCCACTGAGAATTAACCTCACCATAATCAAGCCACTTTCACCACACAACAGCAGAAACTTGGATTTCATTAAAGCTTGCTTTGACATATAAGTAGTCCTCAACTTATGACCACAACTGATCCCAAAATGTCTGTTGCTAAGTGAGTTTTGCCCCATTTTACGATCTTTCTTGCCACAATTCTTAAACGAATCGCTGCAGTTAAGTTAAAGGTTAAGTAAACCTGGCTTCCCCATTGACTTTGCTTGTCAGAAGGTCACAAAAGGTGATAGTGTGATCCGTTGGACACTGCAGCCTTCAACAGTATGAATCAGTTGTCAAGCATCTTAATTTTGATCATGTGATCATGGGGATGCTAAAAGACGTAAGTTTGAAAAAAGTCATAAATCGCTTTTTCCAGTGCTGTTGCTAACTTGAAATGGTCACTAAACAAATTGTTATAAATTGAGAACTACCTGTATCTTATTTATCCTTATTCATCAAATCAGGACCTTTATAGCATCTTTCGCCCTACATAAGGTGACAGTGTATTGTGAGAATCATCGACAAAAAATTAAGAAATGGAAAAAGTATGGAATGGATCAAAAACAAATAGAAAAGATAAAATATAAAGTGTGAATGTATATAAAAGTAACGAATATACAGTAATATGATAATTAAATTATTTTTTCTCTATCTTTCTGATATAAACAAATACATACTAGTGATATAATATATTATATTGAAAATATGGTAAAAAGACACAGGTGATGGTTTTATGGCAAAGTACATGTTCTTTTTAATATTTTTCTGTTTTTGAAAATTAATACATAAACTTGGGGGGGGAAGAGAATCATTGACATATTGATAATAACCTTATCTCAAAGATGTCCCAAAGGAGTCATGTAGGTGTTGGGACCCACCCAGAGTCTGATATAAGACAGGCAACTGTATACAGTGGTACCTCGAGATACGAGTTTAATTCGTTCCGGACCTGGGCTCTTAAGTCGAGCAGCTCTTATCTCGAACGACTTTTCCCCATAGGAATTAATGTAAATAATTTTAATTGGTTCCAGCCCTCAAAAAACTCACAAAGTTAGTCTAAATTATGCAGAAAGACATGTTTTTAATGAAGAAATGTACATGTACATATAAATGAATAATGAAGTTTCTTTCACTTAACTTGTAAACTTTCTTAAACTTTAAAATTTACATATGTTCAACTTCTCTGCCACCCAATCCTGTAGGACAGAGGTCCCCAACCCTTTTTGCACCAGGGACCGGCTTTAAGCGATCAAGAGAGGAATGGGTGAATGAATGGACGGAGGGTGGGAAGGAAGGAAGGAAAGAGGGAAGGGACAGGAACAGAGGAAGGAAGCAAGGAAACTTATGAAAGGGGAGAGTAAGAGAGGAATGAGTGAAGGGAGGGAGGGAGGGAAGAAGGTGGGAAGGAGAAAGAAAAGAAGAAATAGAGGAAGGGAAGGTAAAAGAGAGAAAGAAAAAGAGCAAGAAAGAGCACCCCCCCGAGCCCCCCAGGCCGGCTGCAACCTTTTAAAACACGCGCACCGCTTCGCAGCTGTCTCCTGAAGCCGAACGCGGAAGTTAGCGTTTGGCTTCAGGAGACAGCTCCTTGGCGCTTGTATCTCGAATTTGGGCTTGTAAGTAGAACAAAAATATCTCTCCCCTCCCAGCTCTTATCTCGAGTTGCTCTTAAGTAGAGCTGCTCTTATGTCGGGGTTCCACTGTATATGTTTCAAATAAGTACATGTTAAGCACAATGAGGGATAGAATTAGTCCTTATGGCACCGTACATGGAGCTCGGCCATTCCTCTCCTTCATACTCTGTATTCTGCTTAGGAAGTAGCAGAAGTAATGCAGAATAGTGCTTCTTAAACCCAAACATCACTAGAGTTCCTGCAAGAACTCTATATTGTATATTTTATTGTATATTGTTCATGATTGTTGTTAGCCGCCCCGAGTTTTCGGAGAGGGGCGGCATATAAATCCAATAAAACTTGAAACTTGAAACTTGAAGACATGATGGGGGATGGTACAGAATGCTACCAAAAGGTCTAATAGACTAAGAAGACATGCAATCCAGGTTTTCAGGGACCAACGCAGGTGATGTCTCTTCTGCTATACATAGACTTCCACTTCATTTATACAATCCACTTCATTTCTATAATCTTAAGAAAATCACGACGACGGTATCAGAATCATCTCACAATATATGAAAGAAATCAGATGATTTTCCAGTACAAACTAGAAATGTTCTAATTGCAATTAAATTAACAGCAAAAATGCGTGCAAAATGCTCTCTATTCAATTTTCTGAAAAACTATGGTCTCTGTCCAACTTGGCATCCCAGAAATCTTTATGCAAACATAGTTGGAAAGCACCAAGTCAGTATAGAGTGTTCTAAAGCCAAAGAAAAGGGATCCACCCTCCAGTCAGATGATAATTTTTAACCACAAATTTGGAACTTCTGTGCCTTCAGATGCATATACAGTATTGGCAAAACCAGAGGTTGCATAAGTTATGTGAATTCAATTAACAAGCATATTATGAGCATTTTAAAAAACTCCTCTCCAACATAATCACGGAGAATGAAATTTAGTCAGTTTTGCTTGCCATAGCCTTCTATTTTAAAATAAACAAATAAATATTAACATCACAAAGATGATCACGATCCGTTTCTACCATCTAAAGCAGGAGTGTCAAACTCAAGGCCCGAGGGCCAGATCTGGTCCACGGCTGCTTAGATTTGGCTCACAGGGATCAATGTTTCCTCTCATTTGTTTTTGGTGTAGGCGGAAAAGTGTAATGTCTGAGCGACACATTTTCATGTCTGGGCGTGGTTCGGTTAGAAAACCGGTCGTTAAGCAAATCTGGCTTCTCCGCGCCCCCCCCCCCAATTGTCTTTACTTGTGAGATGGTTGCAAAAGGGGGTCACGTGACCTCAAGACACAGCAACGGTCATAAATATGAAATGGCAGCCAAATTTTGATCACGCGATTGTGGGGCTGCTGTGAAGGTCGCAAGTATTAAAAAGGGGCATAAGTCACTTTTTTCAGGGCTGTTGCGACTTTGAACGGTCAGTAAATGAATTGTTGTAAGTCGAGGACAACCTGCCTTCTCCCCTAGATGTTTTCTGTGGAGCTTCAAAATGGACTCCTGATCTGCTTCTAAAAGAGTGCACTGGTCAGACAGATAATCCTCAACTTCTGTTCTCACCCCAGTGGAGGCCAACTTTTCTATCTCCTGAGTAAGACGGTTATTAAGTGAGTTCTGCCTCACTTTACCACCTTTCTTGCCACAGTCGTTAAGTGAATCCCTGCAGTTGTTTGTCAGAAGATCGCAAAAGATGTTCACATAACCCTGGGACATGGCCACCATCATAACTACATTGTCAAGTGTCCAAAGTTTGATCCAATAACCCCTTTATTTTTCTAACAAAGTCCTTCCATCCTAGAAGGAAGAATAAAAAGAATAAAATGGAAACGGGGATTAAAAGGGGATACAAAAAAAATAAAAAAGAAAAGGCTTCGGTTCACCCTGGCCCTCCAAGATCAAACACAACCCTGATGTGGCCCCTGATGAAATAGATTACCCTGATCTAAAGCATAATATCCACAGTGGTGCAGTGGTTAGAGTACAATATTGCTTTAGAATAGAACAGAATGGAATGGAATTGGATTGGAATGGAATAGCAGAGTTTGAAGGGACCTTGGAGCAAGGGTGGGTTCTGGATCGTTTTGATGTCGGTTCACTCAGGATTGTGCTGGGACTGTGTGCATGCTTTGCATGTGCACACACACCCTGTAGCTATCAAAAAATAGCTTCTGCACAAGTTGGCAGTGCTCACGGACCGACACTGATAGAACCGGCTCTGTGACATCATCGGTGGTTTATTAATGCTTCTAAAGAACCAGTTAGAACCAGCATGAACCCATCCCTGCCTTGGAGGTCTTCTAGCCCAACCCACTGCTTAGGCAGGAAACCCTACACTACTTCAGACAGATAGTTATCCAACATCTTAAAAACTTCCAGTGTTGGAGCATTCACAACTTCTGGAGGCAAGTTGTTCCACTGACTAATTGTTCTAACTATCAGGAAATTTCTCCTTAGATCTAAGTTACTTCTCTCCTTGTTTAGTTTCCACCCATTGCTTCTTGTTCTACCCTCAGGTGCTTTGGAGAGGAGGTTGACTCCCTCTTCTTTGTGGCAGTCCCTGAGATATTGGAACACTGCTATCATGTCTCCCCTAGTTCTTCTTTTCATTAAACTAGACATACCCAGTTCCTTCAACCATTCTTCATATGTTTTAGCCCCTAGTCCCCTGCTGACAGCTGGCTGCCTGCAATTTGGCAGTTCGAATCTCACCAGGCTCAAGGTTGACTCAGTTAAGTTTAAACAAAGGCTAGGCAGACATGTTTTAGTTTTAGAGGGGACTTGACCTGTCCTAATTAGCTTCTTTTTTCTATTGCACTTCAAGCAAACCAGTCCTGAAAATCTTGCCCAGAAAACTGCAGGGACTTGTCTAGGCAGTCTCTGAGAATCAGACATAATAGAACAGAGGGCGGAGGGGAATGAAGCTACCTTGTAATACAAATAACAGATTAAAAAAGATAATTAGGCCTGGGAATGGGAGATAAAGAATGAAACCTCCCTCTCTGTTTTCACATTCTTAGAGCTGCTCATGTCTCCTGTTATTTAAATAACAAAATGTACTCAAATAGGTAGGGTCATTGCTTTTCATTATAACCAACATACTTTCAATTCAGGGGACTGACTCTTCAAGATAAGCCTGGCCTTATAGCCAAACACAAGTACCAACTAGAACTGGAGGCAGAATTAAAGCCTGAAGTTGCAAGGAACTTATTCAGAATGATTGAGATTCTGCTTTAATCCAATCGCAATTAAATTCTGGTCCCAATCTCTTACATACTATATTTCAAGGACTGTGTGTCTCAAGAGCTACAACAAAGGGGGGGGGGATCATACCAGCCATCATTTGTCAAAAAATAAAATAGCAAGTCAGTGCTGGATTTACTGAGTTTGTTGAACCAGAAGTCACTTGTGATTAGATCAGTGTTTCCCAACCTTGGCCACTTGAAGATATTTGGACTTCAACTCCCAGAATTCCCCAGCCAGCAGATGCTGGCTGGGGAATTCTGGGAGTTGAAGTCCAAATATCTTCAAGTGGCCAAGGTTGGGAAACACTGGATTAGATCATATCAATGATATTTAAAGTGTGGTCTGAGAACCAAGATTTCAGGGAGTCTGCAAAGTGAAATAAATATTTTTAAATTAATATTTAAAAATATTTACTGCATCAGAATTTTAATATTTATGACACAGTAAATATTGATAGTTAAAACCCAGACAAAACAAAGCTCTCTGGGGTTCTCAATAATTTTTAAGAACGCGAAGGGCCAGAAGACCAAAATGTTTGAGAAGCACTAGTTCACATCAATACCTTTGGAAATGAGCAGCTTTTGAGGTTTGATTAATATCCTTGGTTATTATTATTTTATTACTATAATTAGATTCCTATGCAACCTTTTTAAATTGTATGTTTTGATCAACTCCAGGCAGCAAACATACTGTATTTTTGGACTATAAGATGCACCTTAGTTTTTGAGGAGGAAAATAAGAAAAAAGCTGACTGGTGGGTGAATCGGCCTCCCGGAATATCCCCAAACATCTGTTCCCAGAGGTGAACTTTAGCAACAGGTTTGTTGATCGTGAGCTCTGCGACTTGCTTTTCTAGACTCTGAAATCTCTGTTCGAGAGGCTGGTTGGGGCTACATTTGTTGTATAAGATACACCCAAATATTCACCCTCTTTTTTGGTAAAAAAGATGTATCTTGTACTCCAAAAAAATACGGTATTTAATACTCCATCTTAATTTCTCTACAACAACCCTGTGAGGTAGATTGGGCTGAGAGAGAATGATTGATCCAAGCTACCCAGCCAGTTTTCATGCATAAGGCAGACCACAGTTTTCTGGCTTCTAGGTCAAAACTTTAGCTTTTGCCCTACACTGTGATTGTCCAGCCTCTCATTTTGAAAACGTATTTTATAAGCTGTTTTTTAAAACCCGACAACTAATTTAAATTATGGAAAAGATCATTGTTTCATCTCTTACACTTTCATCTTAACTCTTGACATTTAACTCCACTCTACTGTACTCAGAAAAGCGTAATATTACTTCTTTTAAAATCCATCTGAATTTTTGCAATGGCTATTCCCAATACCAAAGCAAAACTTAATCACATTCTGTTTCTTCACACATATAAAAATTGTACAGTTGCAAGAGCTTGGTTCCTTTAAATCCAACAGTTTTAAAGGAACAGAGCACAAAATCAATTTATATAAAAACTGGAACTCTTTCTCCCCTAGGAATGGTCTGGTTTTCCAGAATATTTCATTCTAATACTGCAAAAATGTTTCAAACATTTATGTTTATTCCACATGAATAAACATACTATGGAAAAACTTCATTATGAATTCAGCTTTTATGTAAAAATCAGCTACCTTTGACATGATCCAACTTTGGCCAAATAGCTTTAGAGTTCTTGATTTAACTCCAATACTGATTTGGTGGGCTCTACACAAGTTGGTAAAAGGTAGGAGAAAAAACAAGAACATATTTATTTTAATTAAAGACAAATACCAGAAAATAACGTGCAATTAAGAATCAATATGCGGTACCTTTTCTTCATTGCAGTTTGCCACAGTTTGAGTCTACTGAGTATTAATTCATATACTGTAGTCACACTGCTTTTGTTATCTGAATATATACTCAGAAACATGTTGCCAAATCTTAAGTGAACTGTCTGTTTACACAGCAGGGAGTTAAATCCATGCCAAGATGTTTCTTCCCAGAGCTTTTTGGCACCTCCGTTACCTCAAGTATTTTGCTTGTTTGCCACTGTTGTCAATGATCTTTGCTCTTCTTTATATACGTTATTCTTTTTGTACTATGCATTGTTTGCATTTTCTTCTGTTTTTTTAAAGTTACTATATAATATTTATTATTCATGGGATTTTTTTTCCAAGGTTTTACTTATGTTTAATCTTTTTACGCCCCTCAAACCATTAAGGGAGTGGATGACAAACCAATGCTTTAAATAGCATATTGAAGCAATCCGTCTCCCCGTTCACTACAAAATGCTTAGCATTCACAAACAAAATGCAAAAACACCCCAGGTTGTCTAATACCATTTTTAATAGTCAACTCAAGATTTATAAAGGTGGTGGACAAGCTTTTGAATTCCAACAATTCTCCCTAGAGTAGGATCTTGAAAATTAAAAAACACATTCATTATTCTGGAAATTTATTGGCCTAATAATGATATTTCATTAAGATTTCCCCCTTGTGGTCCATCAGGCTGCATTTTTGGTTATTTGTTTGAATGTAGTTTTTAATTATAATACTTGGACAGCAAGTAGACAGACAAAGCATTTTGTTCATTAATCAGAAGGATAAGAGTTGAGCACCAAGTACCCAGGTTTACAAATATTTATATCCTGAAATTATAATAATCTACGATTGATTTCTAGTGCAATTTACAGTAAGTCAATTCAGAGATCATGCTGAATCATACCTTGTTGGAATATAAAGGAAACCCTTCTTGCCAGCAAACTGCCTATAGCAGTGATGGCAAACCTTTTTTTCCTCAGGTGCAAAAAGCATGTATGTGTGTGCTATTATGCATCTGTGAGTGCCCACACCCATAATTCAATGCCTGGGGGACAGCGAAAATGGCTTCTCCCACCCCTCCAGAGGCCCTCTGGAGGCCTGAAACAGCCCATTTCCCATGGGCCTGATAGACCCATTTTTTGCCCTCTCCAGGCTCCAGAAGCAAAAATGCCCTCTCTCAACCTTCTGGAGACTCTCAGGAAGCCAAAAATGCCCTCCCAGAGCCTCTGGCAAGTCGAAAATCAGTGGGCCGGCACACACGTGCCCAATGGAACTGAGCTAGGCTAACAGCTCACGTGCCAGCAGATATGGCTCCGCGTGCCACCTGTAGCACCCGTGCCATAGGTTTGCCATCACTGGCCTATAGAATATTACCTGCCAATAGACCATAGAGCTCTTTCATTGGACCACTTTAATGCTTACCCTCTACTGCAGTGTTTCCCAACCTTGCCCACATGAAGATATTTGGACTTCAACTCCCAGAATTCCCCAGCCAGCAAATACCTTCAAGTGGCCAAGGTTGAGAAACACTGCTCTACTGTACTGAAGGGAATATTCCCTTTGTAATGTTATTCTGCTTTATTTTATCTTCCTCTCCAAACATATCTCAAACTCTACTATTCTACCCGCATCTAGTAACTCTCTTTAGAGGCTAAAATATCAGTTGCATACTAATTTGGTAGTACGTTGTAAACAGATACAATATGATACAAAATCCAAGAAGAAATCTATGCCTTTGGTGCTTTGCAATAGGATTTCCCAATCAAAATGTGAAGATCTGGTGCACACAGTGTCCTAAATTATAATGTGTTGTATTTGGGTTTTGGCACTGTGTATGTGCAATCCTAGCCACTGTAGTTTGTTCAATAAACCAAAGTCTAATACATTTAGTTCAATCACGAGAAAAGTAAATTTCTACATTTAGGCAAGAAAAAACAAATGCACAGGTATAGAATCGGTGGTACCTGGCTCAATAGGAATAACTGTGAGAGGATCTTGGACTCCTAGTGGACAATCACTTAAATATGAGCCAGCAGTGTGCTGCAGCTGCCCAAAAAGCCAACACAGTCTTAGAATGCATTAACAGAAGACTAGAATCAAGATCAAGTGAAGCATTAGTAATGCTTTATAAAGCTTTGGTAAAATCACACTTACAATACTGCAGCTAGTTTTAGGTGCCATGATATTAAAAAGATGTTGAGACTCTATGAAGAGTGCAGATAAGGGCAACAAAGATTGGGGGACTGAGGGCTAAGAATCGTTGCAGAAACTGCTTATGTCTAGTTTACTAAAAAGATGGACTAGTGGTGTTAGCACTGTTCCAATATCTAAGAGGCTGCCACAAAGAAGAGAGGGTCAACCTATTCTTCAAAGCACATGAAGGCAACACAAAAAGCAATGGATGGAAAATAATCAAGGAGAGAAAAATCCTGATAGTTAGAATAATTAATCAGTAGAAAGACCTGCGTCCAAAAATTGTAGGTTCTCCAACATTGGATGCTTTTAAGAAAAGATTGGACAACTCTTTGTATGAAATGGTATAGGATTTCCTGCTTGAGAAAGGGGTTAGACCTGAAGACTTCCAAAGTGCCTTCCAACTCTGTTATTCTGTTAATATAGCATGGCTTATATTATAAGGCTCATATTCCTACAGTGCCATAGGAACTCAGCCCAGATCCATCCTCTTTTACTGTATACTAAAGAAAAACAGTTTGCTTTTTGCCTTCACACAGTGTATCACTCTCAGTAAGGATGAAGTTAAAACACTGCCTTCTCTGTATATGCTAGGAGATCTAGGAGAGGAAAACAGTTGGTGGCAACTATAGACAATGCCTGGCTATCAAGGCTTGCCAAGATTGTGAACCCTCTGTCAACATGACAGAGCCAGATTTAGAGTCTATAAAAAGAAGAGAAAGCCTTCACATGCACAAATATAAGAGGTCAGCTATTTTGTGATCAGAAAAAACAAGGCTTGTCTCCTATGCACTAAGTAAGCCAGTCTTCAGTGGATGGTCATGAAAATAATAAATATTTTTCTTTCTCTACCAAATGACTTTTTCAGCATTCTGCTGACCACGACCCCTAGAAGACATGGGCAAAATGAGACCTTTGAGAGGCAGTCTACAGGAATTAGCTCATGTACTGTCAGAGGTAGCAAAAGACAAGACTAGACTAAAACATATGAAGAGAGGTTGCAAGAACTGGCTAGCCTAGCAAAGAGAAGGACCAGGGGAGATATGATAGCAGTGTTCCAATATCTGATGGGCTGCCACAGAGAGGAGGGCTGTTTTCCAAAGCACCAAAAGGCCAGGAATAACAGATGGAAGCTGACCAAAGAGAGATTCAATCTGGAAATAAGGAGGAACTTTCTGACGGTGAGAGCAATCAACCTGCGGAGGTTGTGAGTGCTCCAAGCCTTGAGACTTTCAAGGGGAGATTGAACTGCCATTTATTTGAAATGGTATAGGAACTCCTGCCTGAGCAGGGGATTGGACCAGATGACCTACATGGTCCCTTCCAACTCTAATAAAATAAAATAAAATAAAAAACTTACACATTGCACAGTCATATGTAGTCTGTGGAGTTCTATAGCAGTACACTATTTTCTGGGGTTGACTGCAGCTTTTAATAAACCCTGGCATACTCTGTCATACCAATGTAAGTAATGATGGGCAATCATGCCAAAACATACCATCCACTCACATATCTATTCATCCTATTGAAGTTACTGAGAGGCACAATGATACATCAGTGTCCTTTATTCCTGGAATGTTCTGTTCCTGCCTAATAAATAACCTGTGCCTAGCAAGCAGCTGCAGAGCATTCTGACATTTCAGAATGTGCTCCCATCATAGTCATAATTATGCCCTGGGAATCAACTAAAGGGGTCCCTCAATAGGAAAAAATGCAACAGAAGTTAAAACCTTATCCTGCCATTTAATTTTTATCTTGCCCCAAGAGGCCTCCATATAAGTTATGAAATGCCACAAACAGTGGCAATTACATCAGTTGCACGGAGTTTGCATTTTAAACCCAAAGCTTCAAAAAGAACTCCATTCCAGAAATTTTCCTAAAGGCACATGCTTAGATAATGCATAGGGGGGGGGGGGTTAAATCACCCATTTGAATAAGACTCTCAAAACAACAATAATAACAATGTATTTTTCTGCCATTTATTCTCTATCCTAAGGGGGGGAAATGCAGAAACTGTTGTGCCATTGTCAAGAAAAATAACAATAAGATAACTCCAGAATCAAGCACATCTATAAGCAAATAAAGACCACCATCGTTATATATAAGATCTTAATTACAGACCTCATTTACAGACCCTGGACCAGAAATCCACAGTGGCACATCTTTTCTTAATAGTCCCATCTCTTCCTATGCGGTATCATTGTTTCCAATAGTAGAGAACATACTGTAGGTAGCTCAGTATATCACTGCTGCCTGTTGACTTGTGGGGGGTTTTTCCACTGCACCCAATCTGCCCCATAGTTCAAGAAGATATTCAGTACATCAGTAGGTTGTATAAGATTGCTCTAGTCGCTGTTTATATTTCCAGAAAGCAGCAGTGGAAAAATAATGAGAAGACCAGAAGATTAGCAGCATTTGAGGGATCATCGTTTAGTTCAATGGTAGCAACCTATATCTTTTCCTTTGGTACCTTACAATGTCATCTACCTAAACTGGTCCTGCAAGACATACATAATATATAAAGCTTAAACTACATATCTACTTCACATCATAAAATGAGAAAAAAACGCAATGAAGAAATCTCTTCTCCCTAGCTCAAAACCACACATACTCTCAAATACAAAGGAAAACACAGGACATACACTACAGTATGCAGAGAAACAGATCCACGACTTCAGTGAATTACCTTCCAAGAGATAAAGGAAGGAGTCTTAGCACTGTCAGTTAATGCATGGCAACAGTGTTGAAGGGAAGGCACACCCACGTTCATGGCAACAGAAGGAAGCAGTACATTTTCCCTGCCTCTGTTGCCATGCATATATTCTGTTTTCTCCACACGAACCATTCCACAATCATTATTTGGAGTATAAAAGCCTATTTTCATTGTTCCCTTCTCTCCCGCTCCCCACTTAACAGCCAATTGATAAAACAATTTACGTATGCTGAGCAATACCAAAATCACATGCATACAGAACTGAGAGATCTCTTTATTAATTACATACACAAAGAGTCTTTCCCACAACTCAGTTTAATGCTTTGCTCCCATCTGTGAATCATCAGAAACCTAAACTTTAAAGCCTTTCCCGCTGTCAGTTCTAACTGCCTCTGTTCTGGCTTATAGTCAGAAGACAATACTGTATTCTCATTTCCCATGTAGAGAAGGCTGCTTTCACCTTCCCGCTTCTTAATGATCAGGTGGAGGGAAACCATCTATCAATCACAACATTGATCCACCTAATGATAGGTATGACACATAGCTAAATCCATAAGTTTAGCCATCTCTCAGAACCTGCCCTCCACTTTCACCTGCAATCTCTTCAAGTATGGAGAGGATGGGATGGGAACACCTTCTTATAGCCAGATTTACTGTAGACCAATTAGTGCAATTAGTTCAAAACAACAGCTTGGTGAGGAATACAAAAGCCTACTCTTTTCTGCTCTTTGTGATGCAACTCCCCCAAACCCGGAAGAACGGGGAATTTATTATTTGAAAGCAATCAAAACAATAGGTGGAAGAAGTGGAAGATATATGTGCTAAGAAGTTCAAATAAGAGCTAATCTATTGTAACCCTCATGCAGTTCCATCCTCACCAGTGCTAGTCAACTATTATTTGGGCTGTTCCAAACTGGGGTTGGTAAAGGAACCCATTGTCTACCTGCCTCCCCAAGGACCACCTGATAGTACCATCAATAAAATTGTTGTCTCTGTGTAAAACTGCCACAGCTAGTTAGCTGTTCAAGAAAAAACAACATCAGACAGTCATTACTGACTTGTTTACATGCTATGTGGTTGACATATGCTATGTGGTTGACGTATGATCTTCCTGATTGCAACATGGCATGCAAACAAGTAATTATAGTTTGTTCAACAAATTATATTTTAAAAAAATACTAAATTATTGTTAGTATAAACTCAGGCAATCTGCCGTACTAGTTTAAGACATGATAGCCTATGCTAAACCACGCACAAGCACTGCATCCATCCCTTCATTTGGTGAAAGACTGAAGGACCCAATAATTTTTCTTTCCCCGAAGGGAAGAAACTCCACAAAATGACAGGCTTTACATTTCTAGGACAGGCTCCAAGCCTGACGCCCACTTGGAAGTCATTCCTCTTAATGCCAGCTGCCATGATTCCATTGCTATTCTTTGAGGGCAATGTATTTTCCCCTATGTGCACTGAATTATCTGAAGGGGAAAATAACACTGTTTCCCCAACTGTGAACAATGCCCATCTTCCAAAGGATTGGGTAACATGGTAAGCGCACGAAAGATCTTAGCTTTGAGAACGTGAAAGCATATGTCACTGATGGCAAACCTATAGCATGGGTGCCACACAGAGCTATATCTCCTGGCACATGAGCCGTTGCCCTAGCTCAGCTCCAACGTGCATGTGTGCTGGCCAGCTGATTTTGGGCTCACACAGAGGCTCTGGGAGGGCATTTTTGGCTTCCAGAGAGCCTCCAGGAGGATGGGGAGGATGTTTTTACCCTCCCCTGGCTCCAGGGAAGGCTTTGGAGCCTGGAGAAAGCAAAACACCACCAGAAGTTGGGAAATAGGCCGTTTCTGGCCTCCAGAAGGCCTCTGGAGGGGCAGGGGAAGCTGTTTTTGCCCTCCTCTGGCACTGAATTATGGGTGTGTGCACTCCTACATGCGCGATAGCACGCGCCCATGTTCTTTCGGCACCCGAGGGAAAAAAGGTTCGCCATCACTGGTATATGTTGTCAGATGCAACTCACAACAGATGTAAGTTTTCAGGGTGGCCACAGGGTGGACGAACCCCAACACTCTTTCAGCAGCTCTGCAGAAATCACCAAGAAATCTAAGTAAAGGTTTGCACCATACCACAGCGAAAGCTCAGCCATCCACAAACAGTTTGACAAATCCTGGAGAGGGGTGTGAACCTGTCACAGCCTCAGAAGACATCACTTTGGCAGGGCCTTCAGATTTACCCTACTGAGACTTCAATGAACTAGCTCAGTGTTTACCAACCTTGGCAACTTGAAGATATTTGGAGTTCAACTCCCAGAATTCCCCAGCCAGCAAATGCTGGCTGGGGAATTCTGGGAGTTGAAGTCCAAATATCTTCAATTTGCCAAGGTTGGGAAACACTGAGCTAGATAAGACAACTGGCAAGATGCAGGTCTCTCTCTCTCTCTCTCACACACACACACACACACACACAAACACCATATCCTGCCGGCCACGGGGATGCCACAAAGGATTCTTTTTGTCTCTCACAGCTGCGGATCCCCGGCCGCTATTAAAGCGCACAGGAGCAACGGCTAATTAAAAAGACCCTGGGGGGGGGGGGAGAGAGTTGGCAGTTTTATTCACGTTCTCCACAGAAGCGGACACAGAAGGATCAATTCCGCCCTAGACCCGAAAGCGCTGTGAAAATTCTAGGCCGGAGGCGAAGCGGATTTGAGACCGCAGTGCCCACGTGTCCTTCGCTTGAGGCAGACCCAAGCATCCCGCTTCTCCCGCCGCGCCGCGCACACTCCCCTCGGAAGGGCAGAACCGGCGTTTTACTCGCACCTGCCCGCCGCCAGGTGAAAGCGCCAGCCCTCCTCCCTCTTTCCCCGAGGAGCAGGAGGAGGAGAAGAAAGGGAGAGCGCGAGCACCCGCGCCTCAGCCTCGGCCGACTCACCTCATTTTCCCCGCCGCCGAGCTTCGCGCCGCCGTATCCAGCCAGCCGCCTTTTCCACCCCCCCTCACCGAGGCGCAGCGGGAAGTTTCCCCGCCCCGGCCCGGGATTCGGCGACGCTCCTGCAGGAAAAAATGGGGGAAGGAAAAAAAAAAAGCGACGGCAGCAGCTGCTACCCTGGCTGTCAGATGCTCAATGGAGGAGCGCCCGAGAGGAGGAAGAAAAGCCCGCCGAGCGCTGACCGCTCGGCTCTCGCATCTGCTCCTTCAATTCGGCCGCCTGGCTCGGCTCCTCCGGCTCGCCGGCAGTGGCATCTTCTTACTTTCCCTCCCACCCCGCGCGGGCCAAGGGCGCTAGCTGGGGAGCCGCTCCTCGGCGCCTGGCAGCTGGTCCAGGGCCCCGGCCATCTCCCCCCACCCCACACCCCTCCCGCCGTTTTCCCGGGATGTGGCGAGGCAAGAGTGGGCGTGGGACAAATCGCTGGGGAGGGAGGAGGGAGAGGGAGGGAGGAGGCTGACAAAGCCCGCGGGGCTCTGCTGCCCACTGCTGCCGAGGCGACGCTTCCGCCAGCCTGTCTGCCGCCGCTGCTGCTGCAAGCTCTCACGAGCACCGCGGAGCAGGCGCGCGCAAAGGAGGGGAACGCGGGTCAACACCGGCAAGCGCGCGCGCGCCTGTCGGTAAGAGTGAGGGGCGGGAGCCCTTCCGTTTCGCCTTGCTGGCCTAGGATCAAAGGGCGTCGCGCCTGGTATTTTCAACGCGAGTGATTGCAGACTCTTAAAAGGGTAGCTTATTCCCTGTATTTTGCGTGCGCGCGCTTTCGTGGGCTCTTCGCCATTATTACTGTTGTTATCATTATTATCGTTATCGTTATTATTATTTTGTTATACAAATATACTATTGTAGTATGTTTAACATAAGTATAAAGTAGAGATAGAAAAGATAAAGACATTAGGACAGGAACGGTAGGCACGAAGGTGCACTTATGCACGCCCCTTAAATCCAACACCATCCTTCCGAGGTGGGTAAAATGAGGGTTGTGGGGAAAATATGCTGGCTCTGTTAAAAAGTGCTGTTGCTAACATGTTGTAAGCCGCCCCGAGTCAGTGTTTTTCAACCAGTGTGCCCTGAGGAAATTAAACAGGCGTCCCCAAACCACCATTCCTGCCAGGATATCCCTTTTGGGTTCATCGAAACAGGCCCAGGTTTCACACTAAGTGAGCATAAATACATTTAGAAACTATATTATTAACTATATGTATAATATGTACTGTGTTAGAGTGTCATTTGGTGTCATTTTGTTTGGTGATGTGCCACAGGATTTTGTAAATGTAAAAAATGTGTGGCAGCTCAAAAAAGGTTGAAAATCACTGCCCTAAGTCTAAAAAGGGCAGCATTAAAAAATGCAAATAAATAAATAAATAAAAATTAAATAAATAAATATGTAGTGCCATGTATATATGGTGTGCAGCTTTCTCCGTTCTGCCCGCCTTGGATCTTTACAAGTCGGTATATTATTTACCTCAAAACCAAACACACTATGGCTGGGAATTCGTCGCTTCAAAATCAGCAGTTCCAGTTGGTGAAGGTTCTTTCTTTGCCCGAGCAGTGAACAAAATAGAAGCCAAACTTGTAATGGCAGTAGCAGAACCTATTATCATCTCTACTATCCTACTTTAAGCATTTAAAATGCAGCAATTTGTACTTTAGTGGGTGTTGTCCGATTGTTAAAATATCCAGAATTGGTGTGTGTACATATGTATGTATGGTACATATAATGTATACAATCCACTGATGCTTTTGACAGAAAAGGGTTTATTCTTGTATACATCAGGGTAAATGACTCTTTTAAGATATGGTAGCAGTTGGTGTGAGTGGAGAAAGTTTCCATTTGCTGAATGGAAGTCTCTTATGAGTAGCTGCTACATAGTAACAAAGAAGAAATGTTGTAGGCTGGAATCAAGTGTCTTCCAGGTGACATCTGGGCCAAGCTTTTAAAGTGCCACACACAATCTATAACATAATTCCCAAAATCGCAAAAGATGACAGTTTGTAGCTCAGAAGATTTCAAAAGTATTTTACATAATTCAAAAAAATCAAAAAAACAACATATGAAATGCCAAATTCAGATGTGTGCAGGAATGCCTGGAGGAAGGGGTGTCAGAAAGATTTGTGAAATATGCCATTCTTGTAGTATCAAACACAATGTAGTTTAGAGTAATATGTGAATTTATATCTCTCAACATATTAACCCATGAGTTTGCCCCAGTCATTCTGGTGCCAAAGTAGCTCAGTATAAATGTAGCAGTTTTAAAGGCACTATATATTTTAAAGGTACAATATTTAATAAACAGACCACTCTCCCTGATATTTTTGCAGAATGCCTAAAATCAACAGCTGGTCCTGAAAAAGGCTCTTGGAGCAATCTTTAACACTGATTCCATCCTCCTTACTTCGTTCCATTTTCTGGATTGGTTTGGTTGGAAAATGAAAGGCAACTCTGAGGGGCTTCATAAGATCTCTGGAAACTAAGTGATGCACATTGAGGCAAACTCTACCCTTTGTGTAATTACTAGTTAGGTCTCAACTTCTGAGGTCATAGTCTTGAGGACAGAGATGCAAGAAGGAACTGCCAT
This sequence comes from Erythrolamprus reginae, assembly GCF_031021105.1. NCBI lineage: Eukaryota > Metazoa > Chordata > Lepidosauria > Squamata > Dipsadidae > Erythrolamprus > Erythrolamprus reginae. The sequence goes on from NC_091950.1 coordinate 51,712,838, forward strand.
ATTGTATTCTCGTACCAATCTATGATACAACTACATCTGATCACTATATTTCAAAAGAATAGTTTTTAAAAGGGCAAAAAGAAAAAGTAACTATGATATGTGCAATTATTTCCCATGGCATGGTGAAAGTACACAGCTTTTTTTCTCCTCCCCTAAAAGGCCATCCAATAAAGCTTTTTAGAAGAAAAAAAAGAAAGTACTTCACACAACATATAATTAAGGTGTCAAATTCATTACATCACATAGCATGGTGATGGCCACTCACTTGGTTGATTTTGATATATCCATGGAGGAAAAATCTATTAAATATTAGCAGTCTCTTCTACTAATTCTACAAAATTCTACAAAAATACCAGTTGCAAAGGAACAGAGTTAGAAGGCAGCTGTTCTTGCTTGAGAGCACCCAGAGGTAAACGAGTGGCCACTGTGAGAAACAGTATGGTAGATCATGTTGATTCTATGGATTGATCCAGGAGAACTAATGTTACACTGATATAATTTTAAAAAATCATGAGCTTGATCTTTAACAACCGTAAGTGAAAAACATCTTGACAAGGCTTTTGTTTTTATAGTATTAGATTAAAACAAAATAGATACGCTAGTCATTTATAATGTACACATATAAAGAATAAGACCCTCCTGCAAGCCTGGATCAATTTGATGGAGCCAGATAAGGGAGCTTTTACGGGTAGAATAGAAATTACTCAGAGGTAATAACCATGGTTCACATCCTACTAATCTGGATAAATGCATTGTTAAAATTTTAATATCCATTGAAAAATGTTTATTAAGACTTTTGGAAAGAGTAGTATATGAAAAAATGTTTTAAGTTATTTTAACTTTGTATTTTCAGTATATTTTCCCAATTTTAGAATTGTTCTGATTTTTTCTCCAGTTTTGATTTCTAAAGTATTGTTAATTTATCTAGCACTGATTTGTTAAACGTTGTACTGAGTTTAGATGTTTTGATATACTGTATTTTGATATTATTTTGATTTTGATATTCACTGAAATTTATTTCAAGTGCTTAGACCAGTGTTTCTCAATTATTTTCTGTTACGCCCCCTACCCCAGGAAGAAGGAAACATTTCATGCCCCTGGGATGATTATTTGCAATATTTAGCATGTTTTCACTGAAAAAAATCAAGTGGCTAATCAGCGTGATTGGGGTATAATGTGTTTAAGTGATACATTAATTTATTTGGCTTCATGCTGTCTCCTGCCAACATTTTTAGATACAGTAAACATAGCGGTCTTTCCTTGTCTCCCACCGTAGTCCCAGTGAAGCCAAGCGCTACATATGCTTCGGCATATTTCCTCGTCTTAGTTTTTGGGAGATTTATGTTTGTCTTATGACCTCTGTCTCTCTCCTCCTTTCTTTTCATCCCTGTTAAATATTTTTCTATGGTATCTCTTAAGGGTTTGTTATCTGCACTTCATATCTCCTGCTCAGTGCCATGTGCTATTTTTCAGTGCAAAAAATCCCTACTCCTTGTGGCAGAAAAAGCATGTTCCCTGGGATCCCGCACCCCCTTGGCATTGCTCCACATCCCCCCGGGGGGGCCCGCCTCATTATTTGAGAAACACTTAGATACATGACACGACAAATAAATTCTATCAATGAATTTTGTATATAGGAATCCAGCACCAATAGTCCGGTTTTATCTTCTCTGAATAAAAGCTAATAATTACAAATACAACAGCAAAATTCATGCATATTCAAATTGTTTTGGAAAGTTATATTCTTGTATAGTACATTAAAAAGTTTAAATGTCAAATTCAACTCATATTGAAACATACAATTTTAATCAGAACAATACATTGATGTTTATTGGTGTCCTGCAATTTCAATGTACCATGATGGAAATGTAATTTCAAAGGCTATCAATTTATTAAAACTTCAGCCTCTAAAAACTGGAGCTTAATGTTCCCTTTCCATTTGAGGAAAAAAGCCATTTATTATTTAGCTTTCCAGAGCCTGCTTATAATTTTGTTCATTTCAAATATTTACATAGATTCCCAAGTATGAACAGTACTTTTCAGTTGGTTAAACCAGGGGTGTCAAACTGGGCAGTGGGCCAGATATGTTGTGTGCTGGCCACGTCCACCATTTTAGTGAGGGGGGGACGTGATGACAACATGGTGATGTGAGTTTGACACCCCTGGATTAAACAAAACATGTTATGGGCATATGAGCTATTTTATGCTATTTCTAGTTTTACTTAATTGCAAAATGCAGTATCTTCTTGTACCATATATAACAATCAATGGCAAAGTTAACAGCAAAAAAAGGTAAAATTGTTCAATATTATGTGGGGCATTCCCAAACTTTATTTCATCAAGTGATTTGACATCAGGCGTCCTCTGGAATGGGACACAGACCTCTTGAACTGAACACTGCTTCACTGACACCTCTAAAAACATAGCAAACACATTTGCCCCAGGGATCAGAATTTTTTTCTTAATGGTTCACATGTTTATTTTTCCATTTCCTTTGCTGGTTCATAGTAAGCTTAAAAAGATCTCTTTATACATGATCTACTGAGTCTTAAAATACAAATATACAATATCCATAAGCAAAAGACAAGTAAAGCTTTGAATAACTCACTATTTCTTATGAATTTCTAACATTTTTATACACGTATAAACATTCATGCTGATCAACATACAGAATGATTTCCTCTTATTAACCAAACATCTGAGAAGGGATCAGACAGGTCATTATTTGTAAGAAATTTTCATTAATTTTTAATCTTTCAATTTAAATTGGAGCTATAATTACTGCTCCTATATTCAAGTTAAAACTGTGGTAGTCCATATTGAGGGTTACCACCTCTGTGCTGTAAGTAAGAACTTTTTTCCCCTTCCATTCAGCTAGATGGCAGAAAAAAATATTTCATCTCCTTGCTGCCATCTGGTGTTCATCTGGATTTCTGCAGCATAGGTACAGTAGTATAATGTAATATTATGTATAATTTCAGACACCATGAAATCAAAGCGCAATCCAACAGTGTTAATCTTACTCAAATCAATTCTTTAGTTGCAAATCAATGAACATTCTAATCTTCACATTTACTCTTTTAAAGGATTTATAACTCTAGTAGTAAATTGGCCAAAATGTTTGAACCTTTTATTTCATTTCATAGGCAAACCTATGAAGGTTCCACTGAAATGAACAACACAGAACAGCAGTGTTTAATGGTTATTTACTTATCTCATCTTGGTCTAAAATTTCTGTCTGCTTTCTTCACTGTTTATTAAAAATAGACGTACCATCATTTATGCAATCATTGATATTCTGACAATGTAGTTAGACAGTACAAAGCTGATACACAATAAAACAGCAAAGCAGCCATGTGTAATATTAGAATAAGCTTTTTGGTGACTATTTCATAGATTTTTTTCATTTATATTGCATAAATATTCAAGCAATTACTTCATTTTAAACTTGAATTTCTTCATATAATGTACAATAAAGAGATGATAATTGTTTTTTGAAGTGATGCTTAATGAATAATCAAAATAATTATGGTAAGTAGCCAAGGACTTAACTTTCCTGAGGTTTGTAAGAATTTCAAATTTTCAAAATCACAGTGACTAGGCTAGACAGTAACCATACTGTTAAATTTTCAATATACATTTTGTACAGAACTTTGATGCAAGGCCAGTTCTTGTTCGCACATACAACTTCATGCAAGTATTTGCCTAAATAACTCGCCATTGCATAATACTAGTATCTTTTCCACCTGTGGAGATGAGATGAGTATCTTCATACAGAAAATCTACATTGGTTACATGACTGCTATGTCCACCATACACATGACTTGGAGCCTGAAAGACATTAATAAAAAGGCACATTCAGTAATACAGTCAGAATTAATAAAGAACAACAAAACCTGTCAGTTATAGCTAATAATTACAGGCCAACCCAGAGAGAAATAATGTCATGTTATTCAGCAGGTGATCACCTGTCTGACCTTGACTCAGCTTGGAAGATAAACAAGACCAGACCAGACCGGCAACTACCAGAGAATATCAGTGATGAAAGTTAGACTGGGAAATAAACACACAAGAAAATGCTTTTTGGCATTATTTCTGTTTCCATCAGCCATGCAGGAAGGTACATCACTATGCTTATGGTTAAAACCTATACTTCCTTGATAAATGTACATTGGAGATTTGCTTTGGTTGCTGCCGCCACAATTTGGGGGGGGGGATGGAGGGGAGATGTCTTCAAGTCACTGTTGACTTCTGGCAACTGCTTAGAGAGCCCTGCAATTCTCTTGGCAAGATTTCAAAAGTGGTTTGCTGCTGCCTTCTTGCTAGGGCTCAGAAAAAGTGACTGGCCCAAGGTCACCCAACTGCCTTTGTGCCTGGCAGGGGACTCAGACTCACTCTCTTTCTAGGCTTTTATTATCACTGGACCATACTGACTCTCTTCTACCAGGATATTAATCTAGCATAAAAGGAACATATGGTATACAGACAAAGAGATTTTCCCAAAGGTACTTTTTCAAGAGACAAGGGGACCTTCTGGTTTTTCTTTGAAGATGTTTCGCTTCTCATCCAAGAGGATTTTTCAGCTCTGACATTCCCCACCATCTAGTCAGAGCTGAAGAAGCTTCTTGGATGAGAAGTGAAACATCTTAAAAGAAAAAAGCAGGAAGTCTAGTTGCCTCTTGAAAAAGCACCTTTGGGACAACCATGATCTGGATGACTGGGAATCTCCACAGACAGACAAATAGATTTTCAAATGCATTTGCTTCTCACTGCTTCTAATGTGGGAATTCCTAGACATCTAACTCCTCATTTGATTGGCAACCAGATTACGCAGCATAATTTGCATTGGTTCCAGAACAATTTGCTTAAAAAAAAATATTACTGCAGGCCAGGGCATTAAATATTTAAACCTACATTTAAACAAGCTTCCCACTGGAGCAGAGATAATGATTATGTCTCTAATGTTTCAAAATGGCATTCTTACCTGTGGCCACTAATTCACTGATAAGACTAAGAATCAGTAGGCCAATTCACATAGTTGAAAAGCCACAGGGGTTACATTTATCTTTTTTAATAGAGCAATATATTTCCTAGAAGTGAATACCACATCAAAAATAATGACACTAATTTTTCAAGAAAAGGCACATGATAATCTGTAACATATCAGATTCCTTAAGGGATTTTAGGATATATACTGCTCAAAAAAATAAATGGAACACTTACACAACACAATATAACTACAAGTAAATCAAACTTCTGTGAAATCAAACTGTCCACTTAGGAAGCAACACTGATTGACAATCAATTTCACATGCTGTTGTGCACATTCAACTTTGTACAGAACAAAGCATTCAATGAGAATATTTCATTCATTCAGATCTAGGATGTGTTACTTGAGTATTCCCTTTATTTTTTTGAGCAGTATATTTTGAAAGCTATAAAAAAGGAAAGCAAGCCAATTTAAAATAGTAAGAATGGATATAACATTGATGCCCATAGTGGTAACAGTGATTATAATTCAATATTGCAGGCTAACTCTGTTCCCTGCAAGAGTTCGATTCCTTCAATCCTGATTAGCTCAAGTTTGACTCAGGCTTGCATTTTACCGAGCTCAGTAAAATGAGGACCCAGATAGTTGGGAGCAATATGCAGACTCTAAAACTACTTACAGAGTGCTGTAAAGCACTATGAAGCAGTATTTAAGTCTAAGTGCTATTGGTATTTGGTGTACGTGCATTTCCTAGCTTGTTTGATAAGACAGATACCAAATTATTAAGTTCTTCCAGGCATGCAACTCCTTTAATGTTTTCTGTTTTGTAATATATTAAATGAATTATTCTATAATTCTTTGGTGATGAGCTTTATCTAAATTAATTAATATCATGCAATACAATTTTATAATGCTAATGAGGAAACCTATATAGACCAATATATGTATTTACTGAATATGGTATAAAATGTTACACTGATATAGTATTATCTAAATCTGCACGAAATTCAATGAAAGAAACAAATCTAATTCTAAACATAATTTAATTTATAATTATTAAAAAAATAACTGAAACAATGTTACTAAAGTTGAGAGAATACAAATAAGAGATACCTTCAAATTAAATAGTATGAATGTTTTAATCAGAACAACTTATGCAAATAGTTTCTAATACAGCTGACGTCTTACCCTAAACTGTGAACATGGGTAAGAAAAGAGATGTACTTTGCCAAAGTCATCACCAGTTGATAATAAATTTGTTTCATGTGAGCGACAAAGGGCATTTATATCTGTGCCATCTGAACCTTCTGGCCACACACCTAAAACAAGAAATAATCATTTATATATGAAATTTTTGAAGACCCCACTTCTTGCCAAAACTATTCATCTATCTGCATTATATTTCTGAACTGCTTAAAATATGGCATCAAACAATCCAGATCTCATTTCTTGCCATGTACCAGAATCTGGATCTCCCAGATAAAAACAGAGACTGAAACATGTGCTTTGATATAGTATTGGCTTAAATGAAAAAAACGTTTTGTTAGACTGATATATGTACAAGTTTACAAAATGTAGACTGTGTAAATATATCATGACTAAACCATGGATTGTCCAATATATGACAATAGCTGATCTAAACTATATAATATAAACCAAGGTTTATAAATAAAGGCAGCTAGATTAATAAGATGGTCCAATATAAAGTCTACGGAGAGGGGCGGCATACAAATCTAATAAATAAATAAAGTCATATAATGCTCATTATGGCTTAGCACAAAGTATGATACCAGACCAAATATGCTGTTGTGAAAAAAGAAAAATTGAATTTATTAATTACACTGTAGTAATAACAGTAGTAGTGCTATTAAATTTATCATTTATCCGTAACAATAAAAAATGCAAGCATGAAATGGAAACAGATATTAATACAGATATTAAAATTGAACAATCAGATTTTAAAAATTATACTATAAAACAAGGAGATCCAAAATTAAAAGATACTTAACATGTTACAAGAGATGTCATATACTTACCAAAAACATGAAATCCTAGAGTACATGTGTAAGTAGCCCATTCTATATCTCTAGTGGTTTCAACACTTACTACTTGCTTACAAGATGAAGGAACCCCTATTAAGAACAAAGAATGGGGAATGAAAATAGATGTAACATTAATGATAAAGCTTTAGGACAATAATAACTGAAAACTAAAATATCAAAGATAATCTTCTCTGTACTAAAGAACTAAATCTGCATTCAAGGCAATATACTATTTGTTACTTACAGTATAGGATTTCATAGTCCCCTGAATTAGACACAAGATACTGAGAGTTAGCAGACCAATCCAAATGAGTAATGAAACTGGAATGACCCTATGAAGAGATGCATTGTATTAATTGCAGTAGCATAACATTATACATAGTTGCAACAAACCAGAAGTTGTGGAATGTTTCCAGTAGAGTGACTAAAAAACTAACAACCCCATTTTCACTTTGAAAAATCAAAAGAACCAAGAAGTACTCAACCTCACGGGGCAAACTAAATAGGAAACATGGCCAGATGAGTTAATACTACTTGTAAAGCTGCATTGACAGAATCTTGCAAGTCTGAAAATACATTTCTCTCTTCCCCAAACCATTTTTTACAGTCCAAAACAAATACAAAAAAGGGGGTAGAGGATATCTTCTGAGATTTTTGTCCCACTCGCCATCAACTATGGATTAAGCTGTTTCTTAGCTGACCATTTTCTTGGCAGCAACTTTGTCCAGTATCCCAACATCTTTCTCATAAACCATTATACTTTGACTTTAAAAACTTGTATTTGCCTTGAGTATTTATTTCATGGTAACTCTGACTGTATAATTAGAATGGGAAATCAGCTGCTCATTCTCCAGTTTCAAAATGATTTTAATTATCGGTTCATAAATGCAACAAATTCTTGATTATTTACTCTTTTGTTTTTGAACCCCAAATTATAGTTACAGTCTACCTGGAAGCAATGCAAAAAAAATATGTCTATAAACTCACTCTATTCAACTTCTCAATCAGTGCAGGACATCATTAACATTCTAATCCTGAAGAACCATGCTTTTAGACCTTTTAAAAGACCAACAAAGTTGGGGCCATGTACACTTTAGGGGAAGAATACTATCCCAGGGTAGACACAATTACAAAGAATATTTAATAGAAACATAGAAGTCTGACGGCAGAAAAAGACCTCATGGTCCATCTATAGTCTGCCCTTATACTATTTTCTGTATTTTATCTTAGGATGGATGTAATCATTTAAATATACATTAATCTTTCAATTGAATTAAATATTTCCAAATATTTATATTCAAATAATTATTTACTTTCAATATATTAAATAAATCAAAATAAGGGAATATTAAATAAATACAAAAATAAGCTTGTATGCCTAAGAATATAACAAGATTATGACTTACTGAACATTTGCCAATTCTACTGTATTTTCTTCCATTGTCGCTAACATTGTATATATAAATGCAATTGTCATGAGAGCCTATTGCCAAGAAGTTGCCATCTGCAAAACAGAAACAATAAAACGCTGATGAAGCAGAAATATAACTTGAGCTAGCACTTTTAAAAGATATTTGGAAATAAGATAACATACAATAAGGCACTGGCAAGATATCCCTTTCGCCTACATGAATTTTTCCATGTTTCAGCTTAAATCTTAGGCTTTATTTCAGAGAATGAAGACATCTAAGTTTATCAATTGATATAAATAATTTCAATGAGATTTTTAAACTTGTGGGGTATGGTGTTGAGCTGTGATGACTTATTTTTAAACCATATTCTTAGCTGATTTTTTATCATAGGATTTGTTTAATTTTATTATTCATATTTTGTTTTGTACAAAAAAATTGTACTGTAGGTGCCCCCCTTGAGTGACCACCATCATACAATTAGAGGTTTTAATAATTACTGTACTAGGATTATAATATACTATATATTTCACCAAGACCTTTTATTCAAGCATAAACACCACAAGATATTAGAAAACATAAGACCTATTTAGCTGCTCGAGGGCAATCTGTATTTTTGCTTTTATTATATTTATTAATAAGATTTTTATATTGTATATTTCTTTTTTTTGTTTATTTATTGTTCTTATTGATTTTGGTTTGCTGCCCATAGTCACTGCCCATGGTGAGCTGGACAGCTATATAAAATTAATTTCTTATATTTCATTCAGTTCAATGCATGAAAAGAGCAACACTTGATAGTTTGGATCATAAAGGATGAATGCACAAGTCCGTTGCGCTGAGTCAATATAAAAAGTAAGCATTTAGCATGGTTCACTGGTGACAAATGGGCAAAAGACATAGTCTTAACAGCAATTGGATACTGAGGTATCTGGTTTCCAAAAGTGATTAGGATATGCCCTGGCCAAGCTTCTCACTACTACAGGGAAATTGCACCTATGCAGTTAAATTCTACTATATTCGCTTATTTATTTATTTATTCATCTTAGATTAGGACAAACCTGATGCATATAGATTTTTGACAAAACACTTCATTATTCTACTATTTTCAAAGGGATTCTAGTAACATGGGGCAAAAGCTTAATCCAGACACCACACCTAAATAAAAAGAACTGACTGAAATGTCAAGTCATGAAATGAAATGATACAAATTTGCAACTGGTGGGTGGGGGGAGAAATTCCCATTTCAGTTGAAATGGTATTCTGATTAAACAAATCAAAATGTAAGAAAAATATATTAACTATTTGCTTTTTTTATATTTCCAGAGATTCTGAGCAGCTGAAGCAAGAATTGCAAAACTGTTATTTATGGAGATTAATAACTATGTTATGAAAATTCTTTTTTGATTAAACAACTGATTAAATGATGCCAAACTAAACAATTCCAAACCTGGTGAGTAACGCATTGTGGACAGCTGTTCATTTCCGTCTGTATGTACAGTGACCAAATCCTTAGTTTCAGTATCAAACACAAACCACCTGTTAAAAAACAGTAAGAGGGAAAAGTTGTCTCATATGAAAATTGCTGAATCAGATCAAAGATAGCAGTTCAGCTTCTACAACATTGTATCCTCCACATAAAAAGTATGTGTTGGTACCCCTTAACAGTTCCTGTTGGTTCACAAGGGATGTAAGTATTACTGTAAACATTAAAAGGATGAGAGTTATAATTTTTAGCACTGAAACTAAAATATTAAGTAAAAGTTGTAAATAAATAAATAAATTGAAAAGGGAAAGAACTTTGTTTTAACCCCAGAAGTTATTTATTTTGTGATATGGATCCCATTAGAGAAAGTCAAATTAGTTTTTAATGCCAAAGTAGCCATGGCTTAAACCACACAAAAATATAGCCTAATAATGTAGGGTAGACTAGACACAACATGGGCCTAAACCACACATTGTAGTATATATTTTTACATCGTTATGAACATCCTGAGTTGAACACAGAACGCATCCAACAACCAAAGAGTCTGTTTCAAACAGGGTAACTTGGATCCCTTCAGGAAGCATCACTCACTGTCCATGTAGTGGAATCCTGGAATATCTATATTTCTAAAGCATGTCCCACAGCTACCTAATAAAAAGCCAATTAAAATAATCCAGGCTTCATGTTATCTACAATTGAGTTACTGATCCCAAGTCTTTCTTCCAGACAAAGACTCAACTAGTTTTCAGCTGTAATAAAATATATTTCTTGGAAAACACACAGTATTAAATGGCATTCATCACTGAACTGGATCCAGGACGACCCCAAGTGGAAATCTGCATTTAGACGGGAACCACGATCTTTTCCAGAACAAAGGTATCTCTAAAATTCTGAAACCAGGCTCCCCAAGCTTGCCTTCTCTTATTTCACACACACAAAGTAATACTTGTTACAGGATACAACACGTAAAAACTCCTGCGCCTGCAGGGCTACTGCTCTTTCCAACTTCTTGATTTAATATACAGTGATGAGCATTGTGTAGCAGTTAAAATTGCACGTGTCCAACATAGCTTTTAAGCACTAATCTTTTTTTTAAGATGATGGGGAATTTTACCTGCAAAAGAGCAGCAGAATCAGTGTGTTTAATAAAATTTGTTTGTTTGTTTGTTTATTAGATTTCTATGCTGCTCTTCTCCTGAGACTCAGGGCGGCTTACAACAAAGCTATCATGATTAGAAAGGCTCAATCATGGGACTGGCACAAACAATTCAAAAAACTTATCCCTAGCCGTCAAATAACAAAACCAAGACAGATCCTAGTACAGGTAATCCTCAACTTACAACAGTTCATTTAGTGATCATTCAAACTTACGTTGATACAAAAAAAAATGATTTACGGCCATTTTTTACTTATCACCATTGCAGCATCCCCCTGGTCACGTGATTTACATCCAGATGCTTGGCAACTGACTCACAGTTGCAGTATCCCAGGGTCATGTGCTCACCTTTGGCAGCCTTCTGCCAAGCAGAGTCAACAGAGAAATCAAATTCACTTAATAACCATGTTACTAATTTAACAACTGCAAAGATTCACTTAACAAATGTGGTCATAGTTCAGAGGTCCCCAACTCCTGGGTCATGGACTGGCATTGGTCCATGGCTTGTTAAGGAGTGGGCTGCATATCTGAAGGTGAGTGACAGACAAGTGAGCAAAACTGAAACCATCCCTTACTCAGATCTGTGGAAAAAACATTCTTTCATGAAACCGGTCCTGATGCCAAAAAGACTGTTTGCCTTTGATGATATTGAGCCTAACATAAGACCAGGGGCTTCCTAATGAAAACCTGCCCAAACTAGGCATAATCAACCTCATATGATATTAATATACTGGTAGCATTTGATGTACCAAACAGCCCTAAAAAGTTTCTTTGAGCCAGGTTTAGCTGTGTCTATTTTTGCCCTTTTTTGTTCTACTATACCACTATATTGCTTTTTATGTTTTATTTGTGAACCACCCAGACTAGTTGGGAGTTGTACTGGTGCACAAATATCCTATATTCCTAGGCTTTGAACATGAGATCAAATGTTATTTCAGAATGTTGAATACTTAAAATCTGAGATATCAACAATTCAGCATGGGGATGTGCAAGTAATGATTACTAGTAGAATCATTACTATTATTCCTTTATGAAATGCTATCTTAACTCATATACAATGGTCAATCTTTATATGAGTTTGGATGAAATTACTTAGAATGACATATGACATTCAGGATATAATTTCTCTTTTATTCCGTGTGAATACAAATAGTCCTTAATTTATAACAATTGGGAGCAACATTTTCATGGCAGGTGGTTATTAAGTGAGTTGTGCTTGATTTTACAACCTTTTTTGGCCATGGACGTTAGTAAATTACTGCAGTGAATTATATGCACATTAAGTGAATCCAGGTTCCCATAGTGACTTTGTCAGAAGCTAGCTGGGAACATTGCAAATGACAATCATGTGACCCCAGGACACTGTAACTGTTACAAATACATCATACTCAGTTTTAGATCATGTGACTGTGGGGATACTGGGACAGTCAGAAGTAAAAAAACAGCTGTAAGTCACTATTTTTAGTGCTGTTGGGATTTTGAACAGTCACTAAGCAAATGACTGTAGATTGAAGACTACCTGCATTCAGTGCCTAGGAAATCCCATTACCTTAGCAACATATTTAAGACTTACCTTCCAGTGAGCGTTCCTACTGCAACAACAGACCCTGAAGGATGAAAACCAGAAGACTGTGCTGCGTCCTACAAGGTTCCAAAATAATTATATTTGTTCAATTATAGCCATTCAAACATTTACATATAAAGCAAATCATTAGAAAACACAGTCTATGCGCTCTTATTCTTGTTTTAAGTGTTAACAACTCAGTTAACTTGGCAAGGTAAACCTGGAAAAGATAAAGGAATACTACCTGAGCCAGAAAGAAAATGGATTATTCCACATATTCCGGAAAGAAGTGCCTCAAAGCCATAAAAATTAATTTTGTGATCTGAAGTTTGAAGGATAATTTAAATATTTATATTGAACTGTGGCATTGAAAGTATGATTATCCCGATACAGCATATACTCAGAGAAAGATATATAAGAAATTTAGCTATCACCAATAATATGAATAAAGTTCTTAAGATATTAAGTCATTAATACATAAGGATGAAGAACCTACTAATAATGTGAAACCATTTTTGTTGAATGTGAGACTTCTGAAAGGAATTTATCTAACAGAATTATGCTTTTTTTTAAAAAAAAATGATGTTAAGGTCAATACTGTATACTGAAATGAAGTTAAATGATACTAGGATTCCAGAACTGAATATTTGTATCGAGAACTTTCCAAAATCAAATAAATCCTTGAGCCCACTTGGGAAAGAAAATTGGACCCATACAGGATGCTGCTCCTGTTAAAGGGGCTGGAAGAGGAAATATAGGTTTCAACTAAATCCTGGCAAGACTGAATTCTTTGGGTCTTAGGGCTTTCTGGATCAGGGACTTTACCATCTTTTGTGCAGCATCAAACAGATTGTGAAATTTGGGTGTCCTCCTGGACTCAATTTCTGTTTAAAGAGTAGGAGCAGTAAGAGCTTGGAGGGCCTTTGCACAGCTTCATATTGTGTGCCAGTTGTGCCCATTCCTGAATCAAGAGGCTCAAAGTTACTCATGCCCTGGTCATCTCCTGTCACCTATGAGATCAAAATGACATTCAAGCCAGAATCCCCTACACTTTACCCTATAACATGAAAACCATTCATTGGATGAACTAGAAAGTATAAGGATTGCTTGGATCTTCTTGGAAAAAATAAGTTTAATCCATTTTAATTTATTTTGCCCAAATTTATGCCCACTGTTATAATGAGAGGTTTGCCAAATAAAGTCACACAATGAAACTATACAAGAAAGAATGAACAAATAACTCTAGATTGCATTACATAAATAAAATAATAAGCAAAACAAAACATAACAAATAAATAAAATTAAATAAAAATTAATAAATAAAAAATTTACCTGGGGTCCCAGTTAGAATTACACAGATTTATAACTGAAAGATCAAATTTATATGGTTTTGCTCTGTATTGACATTAATGGGGGATATGGGGGAGACTGCTTTTTATTTTTTTTATATTGGGTTTTCATATTTGTGAATTGGGATGCCTTATAATATATACGGTAATATATTATATATTATATAAATATAAATAAATCGGAAATATATTCTATTTTATGCAAATAAACTAACAGTCATTTTTATGTTTCCAAAACATACTCATGACATTCTCTCTATTTTGAGTGCTTACGTTGCCATGACAGTACCATTCACACAAAAGAGAGCTATTAGCAGATGCAGGAAAATCCACAATATAGCTAAGTAGGAAAATTATTTATGCATGCTCAAAAGCTGAGCATGCATAAATAATCCAGAAAGACTATACAATGGTACCTCGTGATACGAACCCCTCGTGATACGAATTTTCCGAAATACGAACCCGGGGTTCGGAAATTTTTTGCCTCTTCTTACGAACTTTTTTCGACTTACAAACCTGCCGCCGATCGCAAAAACAGTGCTCCGCTGGGCGGTGCTGCCCAGCTGTAACCTTCTGAAACAGCCGGGCGCTTCTCGACGGCCTCCAGAACCCGAACCCGAACCCAAACGTTTACTGAACTTCCGGGTTCGGCGTACGGGAGAAGCATCGCCGCCCGTCTGTCACCTTCTGAAACAGCCGGGCGCTTCTGGGCATTCTCCCAAACGCCGAACCTGGAAGTTTGGCAAAAGTTCGGGTTCGGGTTCCGGAGGCCGCTGAGAAGCGCCAGGCTGTTTCAGAAGGTTACAGCTGGGCGGCTTCACCGGGTGGAGCGCTGTTTTTGCGATCGGCGGTGGCGTTTTCAGCCGATCTGGAGGCTCAAACGGAGGTGGGGAATCCCAATAGAGAATTCCATGGGCGGAGCTTTGACGTCACAAAGACGTCCTTCCTGGAGGCCACGTTTCAGCCGATACAAATAAATTAATCTGGCAAGGATCACAGTTACCTATTAGTCAAGTACTAAACTATGATTACTCAACCGTTTTTTTCAGCATTCAAAATAAACTCAACTGAGATTTGTTAAATCAATATTTTTACTGAGTGATTACTCAGGAAGTATGAAGCTTGGGTGAATGCCTGTACAGTATTCCTGTGGATGATATTTCAAATGTTGAGTCTTTTAAGTTGAAGCATACCATTCTTAAACTAAAAACTTGTCATGTCATGAAATCCTCAGCATATTACATGATATCGGTAATTGTCCATATGGTGTTGGCTCATGCACTACAAGGGCATCTAACGGACTATCCAAATTGATTGAGAAGTCATTATTATATGAAAAAAAATGAATGAACAATTTCTATCAAATCATTCTAACTGTGAACAGTCTCTTTGAGAGTGCACCATTATGCAAGATTTATCATTCTCCTTGCTAAAGTCTCTAGTAAAGGGAAACGGGGGATTCTTCTCTCATTCAAACAGTGGATACCTGGAAATCTTACATGATGAAAAAGGGCTTAAATTCTCACAAGCAGGATGAAAAGAATTGTATGAATTGGAAGCTTTGATATTATAAAAGTGAATCAAGTGGGAATTTACTGGATGTATATTATGTATGTGAGAAAATTATTTGGTGGTAAATGCATGAGTTGGTGAACATATGAATGAATATTGAGATGACTCAACATTGTATTGGGATGAATGTCATGTATATATCCAAGCAAAGACACAGTAAAAATACATAACAGCAATGATTCTGTTCTTGCCTACTTTGAGTGGCGATTTGCCTGTCCAAAGTGGATACAGCTCACAGTTCTAAAAATATTCATAATTTCTCACTTAATAATTTGTTATAAAGGCAAATATATATTTTAACTGCCCTTTTAAGAAAAAAATACCTCTATGATTTTGTTCCAGATTGGACGATGACTGTTCGCATCCCAGAGCATAATGTGTTTGTCTTGCCCACATGTAAAAAACTGAGGTTTGGTGGGATGGGCTGCTAGTCCCCAAAGCTCATCAGTATGGCCCTGGATGAACAC
The DNA here is from genome assembly GCF_031021105.1 of Erythrolamprus reginae. NCBI lineage: Eukaryota > Metazoa > Chordata > Lepidosauria > Squamata > Dipsadidae > Erythrolamprus > Erythrolamprus reginae. Next base: position 51,728,873 of record NC_091950.1, read on the forward strand.
GGAAACAATTTCTTTGGTAGATGAACAATAGTTTGCATAGCATCATTAAGCTAGAAATCCTATCAAAATACTACATGATTAAGGTATTTGATGATGCACATTACATTTAGTTTCATTTGATTTCACACACATATGGAAGCTACTACACAACCCAGGCACAATCTATTTAGATTATATCTGGGCCAAAGGTTATATTTGAACTCAACATTTAAATATAATGCTAATTTAGCCATATATAATTAGTCTACTTGTTTTGGTAAAAAGAAATAATCCTGGCTTGTCTGTATGCGGTAATCTATAATGTCAAGGTTCAAATATCATGCTAATTTATTTATACATAATTAATTTACTGGTTTGTAAAAAGGAAGGCTTAGGCATACTGTGTTTAGTAATCCAGGATTATTGTCTTTAAATGAAGTGCAGATAATTCCACATCTGGTCCTTTTATTAGTAATACAGCTTTAAAAATTATATTCCCTGTCTGTAAAAAGGTTACATGGACTTTCTATAAAATTACCACTTATTTAGCAAGTTCTCAACTAATCTGCAAGAATAGTTTGTTTCAGGTTTATTATGCATTTTCCTAAAAAGTAATATATTTAATCTTTTTAAAACATGGGTATTAGGGAAAGATTGTATTAAGAAATAATAACTACCTGGGTAATGGGAGAAAAGTCTCCTGATAAAGAACCTTGGAGCACAAAATTTCGAGTGGTTCCTATCAAAACAATTTCACCCTTCCCTTCTGCTATTGTTCTTATAGGACCAAACTGCTCCAGAATCTGTTTTAGAAAAAAATTGAAATAGTTAAATTGACCGTGTATATAATTATTTTTCAAGTATGCTATTTTATAGTGCTTATATAAAGATATGAATGAAATGGGAAGCAAGACAGAAGCAACTTTTGTTAATTAAAAGAAGCAGAAAACAATGAAGTTGAGAGCATTTTCTTTTGCTCGAAATAAACCATTTTTAAGGGTTCCCTGAGCACTGCTGAGAACTTTACTATTCTTTCCTAAGAAACAAAATTTACACAGAGGAAAAGCTGAGAGATTAGTAGCCACTCTCAATTACAAATCCAAAATAACCCATAAGCAAGTGTAATAAATGCATAATTTTTATATTTCACAAGAAAAACCATGTGTTTGTCCAGACAGCATTTTATTCACCAGCTTTCAAGATCTATCGGGAGAGTTGATGAGTGGTCCATGGGTCTATGGAACTATGAGGAGTATTCCCCCACAAATGAAGAAGATAATCATTTAGAAAGTATGCATTCTATAGTCTCTTAATTCAATAATTTAAAGGTGCAACGGTAAAATAGGTACTTGAATCTTTGCATACAAAGTGCCATTAAAAATACAGCATATTTTAAAGGACAGGAATATGAAGGGCAAAATTTGTAGAATAAGCATCAAAAGATATAAACTCTTCAAAAAAGGTGAATTATTGGTCACGAAAATCACACTAATATTTTTAGAAGAAATAAGGAAAAATGTCTCAAGTGATAAAACAATGAATGTACTATAAAATAAAAATATTATCAGGGAAATTTTAAACCCTGAAGTCATCACCTCAGTTTTATGAATTTTCTGATAATTCCCATTCCAAGATATCAATTTTCTGTCCTTTCCACCTCCAGACACAAGGGTGCCATCTCGTAACATGCAAAGGGCAAATATACCCCCTTCATGAGCTCCTTGAATTGCAGTGCTTATTCTGTTGGTACCTGGAAAGAAGATAGAAGCTCACTAAAAATAATGTTTTATTGGTTTATTCATTAAGCTTTTCTTTTGTTAAAGGAAATACAGTGTGGTGGCCATTATAATTTTTCTCTGGTCAGGAACTTTAAAGAAATGTTAAAATTTTTGGAAGAAAAAACAATAATTCAGCAGGGTTGGGTTTCTAACATTCTAGATCTCCTCTTAGAGATTTCTTTAAAAATCAGTTTTTTATATCTTACATGAAACAAAACATGGTTGTGGCAATTCTAATTTCAAATAATAGGCTTTTCCCAAAAAAATGGACAGCAATAGAAAAGGCTCTGTTTGTGCCTTGCACTTAAGAATCCCTAAAGGAGTGGACTTTGAATGGCTATCCTGTTTAATAGCAACAGCACTTAGATTTACATACCACTCCATAATGATTTACGGCATTCACTGAGTAGCTTGCAAATGCCAACATATTCCCCACAACAATCTGGGTCCTCATTTTATCGACCTTGGAAGGCTGCATCGAGCTTGAGCCTTTCAGGATTGAACTCCTGGCTGTGGGCAGTGTTCGCCTGTAATAATGCAGTCTAACCACTGGACCAGCTCAATCTCATTGGATGGACCATTTGAGTAAATGTACAGCTCATCTATAAACTTCACAGCATCCATCATCCATATGATCGCCACTGCAGACATTATGTGTTTGCCTTGTTCCAGACGTGTGGGGTTCTCCCTCCCACCCCCCACTACCTAGATGAAAGATTGGAGAAATGGATTGCAAAAAAGTAAGCTATTTGCTCTAATGCATATTGACAACAATGAAATTGTGCTGGCTACAAACACACTATAAAAACAACTTATAGTATTCTTTTCAAATCTGTTTCCAATTTCTTTGTTTGGCAAAAGGTGGGAGAGAAAAAGCAAGCAACCTTTATAGGCCACTTATGGCAAACCTTTTTGATGTTGCGTGCCGAAAATCCAAGCAAGAGAGCATTGTGGCGCTAATGCATGCTGGCACCCCCATGCCCCGCACTGCCCATATACACTGCACTGCACATGCAACCCTGCATTGTGCATGTGCCCCCCTCCCCCAAATCTCCAAGAGGGCCGGTGCTCCTCTTACCGTTCTTACAGGCCCAGTCCATATCGAAACAAAGGAGGAGCTATGCCCAAACAAAGGCATTTGGAGCTTCTCCAGCTGGCACATGGTGCTACTGGGATGGAGGGCAGAGAGCCTGCTACTGCTGGGGAACGGCGGCTCCCAGCGGGGAAAAGTCCCGGCAAGGCCGCACATTCAGATCTTCCCTGGTGCAAGTTTGCTCACTCCACCAGCTGTGCAGGTCCCCTGGGCGTCGCTGCATTTCTCATGATAACAGGAAGATCATCCCCCTGGAGCACACATGCACATTGGGCAGCTGCTCTTTTGGTTTCTGACACACCTGTGCGCATGCAAACCAGCTGGCCAATGCACTGGAATCCGGAAGAGCAAGGGGAAATGGCTCTGTGTGACACTTCCGGTATGCATGCCATAGGTTTGCTATCACAGGTATAGACAAATTCATCTGCCTGACCTATCCCTCTGGTGCAATTGCACTGCTTTTGACATGTAAAAAGCAAAAAATTTCACCTCAGGAAATATCTTTATCTTCAATTTTTCTGCTGGGAGTGGTGTCAAGTAAAGGAAAGATGTCCTACCACAATCAACATTTGATTAGAGAGAAAGAGATTTCAAGAGTTGTTTGTGCTTTTACACATTAAGCTATTGTGGTATCCTGCTAGCAACCCAGGACTAGAAATTGTAGATGCATTATGAAAATAGCTGAAAATACTCTACTGAACTCTTTTCTTTTCTTTTTTCACAGAAAATTGGGGGGGGGGGGGGGTTATATTTTAAAAAAGCAATTTAAGTGCTAATTTATAGTAATTAGTAAGTAGTTGTAGCAGTAATAGTACTATTATACTAATATACTATACTATAATATAAGCCTAATAAGCCTAATATAATCCTAGCTAATATTTTGAAAAATAACATTTTACATAAAATATAGGATTAAAATATGTCTCAAATATCCACCCCCAAGTCTTGCCTTCTATTTTGTGTGTATGTCTAAAGAGATTTCTTCTTTTATATACAGTAAAAAAGTTATTTATTATTATGCAAGTTTATTCTTTTCTTACCCTTTCCCCATACTAAGATATTTCCACTTGAATCTCCTGTGATTGTATCACCATTTTCGGAAAATGTCACACACAAGACAAACTTTGGCTTTTCTTGTTTCTATATGATAAAATAGAGTATTAATGAGCAATATACTTTTATTATATATTTTATATATTCCATTCAGTTATTTAAGTATTAATGATTTAACCTGCTTTTCTCCCAAACAAAGAAAAATAAATAAATACAGTAATGTTTCAAACAACAATGCTCTGTGTTCATAGTTTAAAAGTGAGAAAGCTATATTACAATCTTAATGTAGCAGAACAACTTATAAGCATAGGTATACATGATATGAATAGTCTATATTGTATACATACTTTCTCTCCCATGGTCTTGACATTGCTTTTAAAAAGCAACATAGTGTCAGCTAAGATGCTTGAAAGATAATTGGCGATATAAATTTGACAAAAAAGTGTACAAACAAGTTGATAAAACAAAAACATCTCTTTAGTAGATGATGTCAAATATTAGCTCAGGAAAATGGCAAGGAAATAGAAAAAGAGAGAGAAACCTCTACTTTAAGATTTATCAAGCAAAAGAGAAAAAATAAAAGTTATAGCACAACAATGTGCATAATGGGATTCTATTAAGTACAAGAAGATTACTAAAATAAGAAAGTGATCAATAGTAGCAAAAGCAACATCTTAAAAGTGCAATCATCGAATAGCCATTGTTTTAATAATAAAGTAAATTTTTGATTCACTCTTTAAAATTATTCTTAGCTGGGAAGGTAACTCTAGTTTAGATTTTTAATTATTCCTAGCTATGTAAATACTAAAATAAAGCAGGTACCCTTGGCAGTACCTGCTTCTCCATTAGGGTCTCACCTCCACACATTCACCTCTAGCTTTTCTCCCACCCCCACCTTTTCACCTTGGCTAATAAGTCACGGCCCCTCCATCCCACAAGCTTCAGTGCGGCCAGTCGCTGAAACATAGTTCGTCCCAGGCTTTTGGCCACCTGGGACAGTTATCCACCAGCCAATCTACTAGCTGCTAATACTGGCAGCCAGTAGCCATCTATCACAGGGTTGGGGGAACTGGAGGAGGTGCTGCAGCCAAATGGTGGAGGAAGGGTGCGCCAGCCAAGGAGAAAAGCTAGAGGTGAATGCACGGAGGCAGGACCATGGCAAAGAAGCAGGCACGGCCAAGGGCAGGAGCCTAAAAGTCCTAGACCCAAAATAGACTTCACTTAATCATAATTAAGTGGATAGTTAACACTTAATAATTTAAAATAATTAAATTGTTGATTTCATGATTTCTAACGAGAAATATTATTTTGCTGGGATTTAAAAATAAAAAAAAATAAAAATATACAGTAAGGTGAAGGTTGCTGGGGAATAGTTTAGGATACAAAAGAAATAAAGAAATCAATTTGTCTGTTTATGACTTCATGTTTTTAAAGAAACAGCATGACATCAGAGAAAAACTGGGAGATAGAACATTCCCCTAATGATCCTCTACAAGGGAAAAAAATAAACAAGAACATAATGTACCTCAAATAATCCCTGCTTTTTGATAAGAGAATTCCCTTCAATCGTCCAAAAATAAAGATGTGATTTCCCACATGTAACTATTATGTTAGTGTCTGTAGGATGAAAATCAGCGGCAAATACTGCTTCGTTAGAACACTAGAAAAAGAAAAAAATATTTTAAATTTGCAAACAAAAGCAATAATTTTAATATTAGTGTACTGTGATTTTGTATTTAAATTAAAACAAGTAAACATAAAATACTTCATGTAAAGGTTTGGAAAATGTGTCATGTCTTAAAAGAACATAACTTTTACATACGCAGTCTACTTACATGTACAAATGAATAAGGATTGTTTAAAGATTTATAATATTTTTTCCTACATGAATCTCAAGTTACTGGGTTGTTGCAAGTATGGGTTTTACACCAAAACAAGTAATGTTTTCTTCATTTCCATTTTATCCATACAAAACAAGTTTCTTATGACTTCTTCCACTAATAAGTAAACCTTATTACAGATGTACAGAAGAGGCAGGATATTTGCTCCCATAGCATTCATTCCTGCTGGTCTCCAGTACAACACACAAATGCAAAATACCTTGACTTCTGCAATCTTTTCTTCCCTCTGCCAATCCCATACTGAAAGCACATGGTCATTGGAGTCATCCACTGAGCACAAGTTACTGCCTCCATTCTGAAATAAAACATGAAGTACTCAATCATCCCTCAGTTGTTTGCTATTTCAAAACCAACCACTCATCTTTCAGTTACAGTTTTGTACTTAGCATATTATAAATACTTCGTGTGAAAAAATGGTGTATTTTGACAATACTGAGATCAAATAGCTTAAACAACTATGCATTTGAATATGAAATACAACTATGTGAATTCTAAAACAAATGAAATAATCTGATTCTCTTTCTGCATTCAACTAATTCCACAGATTGTCTTCCAGTTGAACAGGGTTCTAGTGGAAAAAACACAATGGAATAAGGGACAGAGAGGCCTATTTCCTTCATCTAAATCCTTCTCATATCAAAAGTAAAAGTAAAAAAATGTGAATAATATACAGATAGCTGTTTAGTGATATTATGCAATAACATTTATACCTATAAATATGTTTGAGAACAATGTTCTTATACTTATAACTTCTTTAATAAAGATTTCAAAGTAAAGTTTATAATTGTTTATATTATAAATTTATAATTTTATAAATGAATTTATATTGTCTAATTTATATTGTTCAGATATTATATACCATCCATTGTAAAAGCTAAACAACCAGTACTTACAAAAGTCAAGTTACCCAAGAATGCATTTTGTTACAAAGGAAGAATTTCCAGCAGTCTTAAAGGAAAAAAATAGTTCAGTTGCCTTTTGAAAAAGCAACTTTGAGACAACAGTGATCTGATGACTAAAAATCTCCTTAAACATCTAGCAGTCTTAATTCTAAAAAAACCCTTACAATTGGCCCTAAAAAGCTTACAAAGCACATTAAATATACATTAAATATCACTCACTGATTTAGAAAATGCAATGCATGTAACAGCTCGATCAAAGAATCCCATCCCAATTACATGTAGTGTATTCAAAGTAACAGAATCCCAAATGCGGACATGAGGCAGTAATTGCTGTGAAAATGAGAAAACAAAAATAGATGCTTTAAGGGCAGAGTTCAGAACATAAACAATTCTCAATGTCCTAGATGGAATGCACAATATTTTCAGTTTGCAGAAATACAAGTAAGAAAATTAGAAATTCTATTTTCTATGATGAAATTATTACAGCAATTTATTACTTGAATATTATAACAACACCCATTATTCTGTCTGAAGTTATCAGCTCAGATCAAGGCAAATGATAGGTACTTTGTTGTGAGCCGCTCCGAGTCCTCGGAGAGGGGCAGCCTACAAATCTAATAAATTATTATTATTATTATTATTATTATTATTATTATTATTATTATTATTATTATTATGTCAGTACAACACAGCAAACGAGATGACTATGCTGGATTTCGTATTTCATCACCAGTCGGGTGCTTCCCAAGCACCTAGGACTGCGTGATGTAGCAGCGAATTATGTTTGCTGATCCCAGTAAAGCGGCCTTTTGCAATTGACAGATGGAGATTTTGTCAATTCCGATGGTTTTCAAATGTACGCTGAGATCCTTTGGTACTGCACCCAGTGTGCCAAGTACCACTGGGACCACTTTCACTGGCTTATGCCAGAGTCGTTGCATTATTATTATTATTATTATTATTATTATTATTATTATTATTATTATTTAAACAACAGTCCACTCTATGCTAAAATTTGAAGGTACAATAATTAACTATTGACATATTGCTGCTAAAAGTTTTAGGATACCTGCCCATGTAGAACTGCATTGATCTGGCACTGGCATATAAGCTGTGCCACGTGGCAAAATGTATACTGTATGATTTGCTTTGCACAGTTTGTAAACAGTCTATGTTAAGGAAAAGTGATCAGAGTTTCCCCTGAGTTATCAGGGACATGAGTTAAGGGATGTGGGATTGCAGTAAACATCCAGTAAATGATGAGTAATGATCCAGTCACAAACAGATTTGTTAAAGTGTATAAAATAGTTTACTTTTAGATAAATAACACAGTCCAATTAAACAGTCAAGGTCATTCACATTTAGTCAGTCAATATCAAGAAGTACTATAATCTTCTTACCAGCCTGTCTTTGTCTTAAAAATCAAACAAAGATTTACAGCTAATTAACACTTCAATATTTTCAGAGAGTAACAGAGTTTCACACAGAGCTCCTTATCAGACATACAATCACAAATGAATCAGCATTCCAGAGCACATCAGCCTCCAACTACGATCTCTGGCTCCCCCTTATGGCAAACTTAAACACCAGAGCCAATCATCATATAGCAGTACATTTAAAGTTAAATTACTCAAATATATACAAACATAGATTGATGGCTTGCTTATATATTAACAACCCAACTATTTGGACTTAGTCCTAACAGTCTATTTTTCCCTATGGTAGAAACTCAAGAGTCCATTAATACCTTATAATATTCCCGTGTTTTCAGTGATCATGTCATTCAATTCAACATTTAATTTTTTTATTCAAATTCTTTGGAAAGTGGAAAATGATGATAGCACTATAAATTAAATGACAGAACCCTCAATTAGTGCTTTGGATTTGTTAGAGTTCTTAATTGAAATAACTCTTTTAAACTTAGGGTCCCATTTGAAGTGCAGAAATTAGAGTCATAGAGTGTTTGAGGTTAAAGGCAAAAAGATGCTTTAGAATGCATGAAGAGTAGCACCTATTTGCAACTCTTTAATCAAGCACATTTCCCCTCAGAATTGCAAAATGGTGCTACACTCCCATATGCATCAATCCAAAGTCCTAATGGGAACAAAGCAAATGGATTATCAAATAAATGAAGCCAAAGTTCTCATGCAAAGCACAAATGACCTGGGCCAAAATCGCCCTACTTAGAATACATCATGTAAAAAGTTAGTTCTTTGGAGAAGACTTTAATGCTAGGGAAGGTGGAAGAGAACAGGATGACAAAGCAGCAAGATGGATAGAATCAATTACAATGGTGATAAATGCATCATTGGAAGTCCTGAAGGACCAAGTTATGGGCAATTGGCATGAGAAAACAATCCTATGTAGTTGCTAACAGTTAACTATAACTTGCTAACACATAATAAATCCAAAAATCCCAAAAATCTTTGGAAAATATACATGAAGAATTATCAATATTCTAAAATTCTTGTGTTTGAATTATTGGGAAGAGAGAAGAATTCCTGGTATTTTTGGAGGGCAGTGGGTAGGTGATATGAATTGTCTAAAATAAATAGGAGTCTATTTCAGTTTATGAATATATTAAGTTTTTATTGTGTCCCCTTTTATAATATAAAAATTCTAAAATTTATATGCTTTCTCTATTTCCTTGCTACAGTAAAACTAATTTCATATAGATAGATATAGATAGGTAGATAGATTGTTATAGTTATAGTTGTTAGTTATAATTATAGTTATAGTGTGGGAAAGCAGCTTCAAGTCAGTGTTGACTCTTGACAACCACCTAGACGATGCAAATTTCTTGGCAAACCTTCAGAAGTGGCTTGCCATTCTTATCTATATAAATTATATAAAATCTTCAAAATGATAAAATATATTTTAAAAAATTGAATAACCTTATAGATTAAAACTTAGTGATAAACAAATGTACTTACAAATTATAATCCAATCTGCAATACCCTTGTACGATTCTAATGTGACATATAAATATATTTTCATATAATATATATACATGCAATGCATTTACAGGACCACTAGAGAGCAATATTCGTAAATGTAAGCCTCAACTATAACTTGCACAGGAGACAGACAATATGTATATACTGATGACTGAAATTGCACTGGGCTAATTAATCAAAGTATTAGTTTATTTGACTGATAACCTGCCTTTCATTTAAGAGCTCAAGTTACATATAGAGAACATCTTTCTCTTATTTTATCTTACAACACAAATCTGTAAAGTTAGCTGGGCTGAGAGACATTGTCCATTATGTTGAAGTTTATGTATCTCAGAAGGAGATCTAGCATAGGTTTTAATTTAGGTCTCTAAATTAACGACATAAAAACTATGGTATTTTTCAGAGTGTAAAACACACCTTTTTCCTCACTAAAAGAGTCTGAAAATTTGGGTGCGTCTTATACTCTGAATGTAGGGTTGTTGTTGTTGTTGTTGTTGTTGTTGTTGTTGTTGTTTTGTAACTTTTTTTCCCAGCCCTAACTAGGTGCTAATGATCTTCCCAGCTCTTACCTTGCAGGCTCTTTCATTGTTATGCTCTGTGAAGAATGTTTTCCAAGCCCTACGCGTCTTTGCAGATTTTTTTTCATTGCGCTACTTGTTCCAAATCCCTTGTTCCCAGCGTGGGGCCCACGCCCCATAGGGGGGCAATTGCATTTTTAATGGGAGCAATTGGAACCTTGTTTAAACCTATTTAATGGTCTTTTAGGCTTCCTCCTATGAGTAGTTTATTTTTTGAATAATAGGGAACCACTGCCTTCAGGATTGGGTGGCTTAGAAGTCGAATAAATAAATATGTTTGGGCAATGAAACATCTGCAAGCAAACAACCAAGTTCAGAGATCTCCAAGGACCCCTCATTTCAATCCGGAACTACAAATATTATCCTTTAATGGCATCTGAAAGCTTCATTTTGATACAAATTATTCCCATACCAAATGCTTCTATGCATTGGAACTATCATATATAGTATCATTTATATCAGGGGTGGTCAAACTTGTGGCCTGCAGGCGAGATGCATCATGTGCTGGCCCCATCCAAGCCCAGTTTAGCAAAAGTGGGGGGGGGAGCTCCAATACATCATGTGATGTCTCTGTTACGTGAGTTTGACACCCCTGATATAACTGAATAGGCTGGATAATGAATTCAAAATAATTTACAACCATGTTTAGAAAATTTATGAAGCTTTACAAAATGTCCAAATCAAAGTTGTAACAAAGCATAGACATTTAAGCAAAGGCAACACTGATAGAGTTTTAGAAAATATACTTGGGGTATGAAGCCTCAGACTAGGAGCAATTTCAACTTCTTTCATATACAGTATTTAATTAACCAATATGGGAACCCCCCCGTTAAGTCAGCAAACCTGCTTCGATGTTCTGGGGAGGCGAAGTATCCCCGTTTCCTGAAATCCTAGATTCGGCGGTGTTTGTGGCGGTGGCGAGTTGTTTGGCCACAAACACGCCTGGAGTCGGGTTGGCGGAGACACGGAGGAATGGCGGCTACCATTTACAACTGAGCCGCGCTGCCGGGAGTGAGTCGGGTGAGTCGGAGAAGGGAAGAGTAGAGGACCGTGACGGCCAGGGAGAGGGAGAGGGAGCCAACGAAGAAACAACTGGCTTGGACGACCCAGACTCCGGGGGAAGCCTTTTTTGGAGGAGGTCTCCTGAAGCTGATGGTCCCCTGGAGGGGTCTCGAGTGTACAAGGAAGGACAGCTGACGGGAGGAGAGAGCGTGCACCGAGAGGAAAGGAGAGAGGGGAGAAAGAGGGGCGACATCTGAAATTGCCCTCCCCCACTGCATAGACCCGAGACGCCAAGGAGCTGTAAGGTGGGAGCACCCGGCACCGGAGGGACTATGGAGGAATGAACTAGTGGGAGGAAGGAGAGGAAAGAAAGAGGAACTGAGACTGAGACAGTGCCTGAAGCTCGCCCTGCTGAGACCACATGGAGTTTCTATTAAGACCTTATAAGACTGCAGAGGGTCTGGAGACCTGGAAGCATTGTAAGAGCAGAGGAGTGGAAGTGACTGAGAACCCAGAGAAAGACCTGAGAGTGCCAGCCAGTGGCAGTGGCTGGCACCAAAAACTTAGGGGTGGGGGGGAAACCTGAAGAACAACAATATGCCAGGACTTCTCCCTCAACAACATCTTTCCCCTGATCAATTCTTTTCTCCCCAGAACTCACCATTAAGAACTGGTGTCAGTATTGCTGACTTGATGGATAGTTGATTTTTAATTATTTCCTATATTTTTTAGCACTTTAGAACTTTGCACTTTACCAACTTCAATTAATAACTAAGCGCTGATTTTATATTATTAACTATTAATCTATGAACTTTTTTATTCTCTATTTTATATTGTGATATATATTATTAGTATTTTAATTATTATTAATTTAATTCATTTTTAATATTACTAGGGGGTCTCGTAATTAATGGATGATTGGGGTAGATATGGGATGAATGATTGGTATGAGTGCAATGGTTGGGGCGGGTGGGATTATGGTATGAATGAGATAAATGGAAACAGTATGAATGATAGATTTGGCCCACCTGACGCCGGAGAGGCGGGAGGGGAAGGGGCACTAATCTCTGGGGTGACAGAGGGTCAGAATATTCCGGTGTTGCTGGGGAGAGGCAGATATGGCGGGGGCCACAGAGTTAGCCGTTCCAGGGGAACGAGGGACCGTTGCTTAATAACGATCCCTTGTTCTGGCTCTGTGAGCTCAATCTTGGGTACTGGTGATGAGTGTAATTCTGGCCCTGGGCTCAGGTTGCTGCTGCTTAATGCCAGGTCGGTGGTAAATAAAGCTCTCCTCATCCAGGATTTAATCCTGGATGAGGAGGCCGACCTGGCATGTATTACTGAAACCTGGCTGGGCCCAGAGGGAGGAGTCCCTCTCTCTGAAATTTGCCCAGCTGGGTTTCAGACATGGCATCAACCTCGACCCCAGGGAAGGGGGGAGGAGTGGCTATTATAGCAAGGGAGAGCCTTTGCCTACGTGGACTCATTGCTCCAGAGATTGCGGGTTGTGAGTCTCTCTTAATGAAGTTGGACTTAGGGGTTCAGGTGGGCTTGTTTCTCACGTACCTGCCTCCCAGCTGCGTGTCAAAAGCCCTGCCTGTGCTGCTCGAGGAGGTAGCCGGGTTGGCGGTGGAATTCCCCAGACTTATTGTCTTGGGGGACTTCAATCTGCCGTCACTCGGCGAAGCCTCTGGACTGGCACAGGAGTTCATGGCCACCATGACAGCCATGGACCTGACTCAAGTAATACAGGGTCCGACTCATGAGGGGGGGCACGCACCCGACATGGTATTCCTCTCTGAGCAATTGAGCAATGGTCTGAGACTAAGGGGCTTAGAAGTATTGCCTTTGTCATGGTCAGACAATTTTATACTACGGCTTGACTTCCTGGCTCCAATCCTTCCCCGCAGGGAGGCGGAACCAATTAAGATGTTCCGCCCCAGACGCCTGATGGACCCAGAGGGCTTTCAGACGGCGCTTGGGGTTATTCCAGATGCACTCGTCCACAGTTCGGCGGAGTCTCTTGCGGAAGCCTGGAACAAGGCTGCAGCGGAGGCTCTTGATTGGATTGCGCCTTTGCGACCTCTCCGTGGCGCTAGACCCCGTAGAGCTCCATGGTTCAACGAGGAGCTCCGGGAGTTGAAACGCCAGAAGAGACGTCTAGAGAAGCGATGGAGGAGGAGTAAATCTGAATCTGATCGAACACTTGTAAGAGCTTTTATTAAGACTTACAAAGTGGCGCTCAAGGCGGCAAGATGCGTGTATCATGCCGCCTTGATTGCACCAGCGGAATCCCGCCGGCCGCTCTGTTTAGGGTGACCCGCTCCCTTCTTAATCAGAAGGGAGTTGGGGAGCCCTTACAGAGTAGTGCCGAGGATTTTAACACGTTTTTCGCTGATAAAATCGCTCAGATCCGGGCGGACCTCGACTCCAATTGGAAAACAGAGTGGGCTGACAACGAGTCAGTTGAGGTGACTGGGGCACGTACTTGTCCATCTGTCTGGGAAGAGTTTGATCTGGTGACACCTGAGGAAGTGGACAAGGCCATTGGAGCTGTGAGTTCCGCCACCTGTCTACTGGATCCGTGTCCCTCCTGGCTGGTTTCGGCCAGCAGGGAGGTGACACGGAGCTGGGTCCAGGAGATTATCAACGCTTCCTTGGGGAGGGGATCCTTCCCATCATCCTATAAAGAGGCGCTCGTACACCCCCTCCTCAAGAAGCCTTCCCTGGACCCAGCCGTACTTAATAACTACCGGCCAGTCTCCAACCTTCCCTTTATGGGGAAGGTTGTCGAGAAGGTGGTGGCACTCCAGCTCCAGCGATCCTTGGAAGAAGCAGATTATCTAGGTCCCCAACAGTCGGGTTTCAGGCCCGGTTACAGCACGGAAACTGCTTTGGTCGCGTTGATGGATGATCTCTGGCGGGCCCGGGACAGGGGTTTATCCTCTGTCCTGGTGCTTCTTGACCTCTCAGCGGCTTTTGATACCATCGACCATGGTATCCTTCTGCACCGGCTGGAGGGGTTGGGGGTGGGAGGCACTGTTCTCCAGTGGTTCTCCTCCTACCTCTCCGGTCGGTCGCAGTCGGTGTTAGTGGGGGGTCAGAGGTCGACCCCGAGGTCTCTCCCTTGTGGGGTGCCTCAGGGGTCAGTCCTCTCCCCCCTGCTATTTAATATCTACATGAAACCGCTGGGTGAGATCATCCAAGGGCATGGGGTGAGGTATCATCAATACGCTGATGATACCCAGCTTTACATCTCCACCCCATGTCCAGTCAATGAAGCAGTGGAAGTGATGTGCCGGTGTCTGGAGGCTGTTGGGGCCTGGATGGGTGTCAACAGACTCAAACTCAACCTGAATAAGACGGAGTGGCTATGGGTTTTGCCTCCCAAGGACAATTCCATCTGTCCTTCCATTACCCTGGGGGGGAATTATTGACCCCCCTCGGAGAGGGTCCGCAACTTGGGCGTCCTCCTCGATCCACAGCTCACATTAGAGAACCATCTTTCAGCTGTGGCGAGCAGGGCGTTTGCCCAGGTTCGCCTGGTGCACCAGTTGCGACCCTATCTGGACCGGGACTCACTGCTCACAGTCACTCATGCCCTCATCACCTCGAGGTTCGACTACTGTAATGCTCTCTACATGGGGCTACCTTTGAAAAGTGTTCGGAAACTTCAGATCATGCAGAATGCAGCTGCGAGAGCAGTCATGGGCCTACCTAGGTATGCCCATGTTTCACCAACACTCCGCAGTCTGTATTGGTTGCCGATCAATTTCCGGTCACAATTCAAAGTGTTGGTTGTGACCTTTAAAGCCCTTCATGGCACTGGACCAGAATATCTCCGAGACCGCCTGCTGCCGCACGAATCCCAGCGACCTATTAGGTCCCACAGAGTGGGCCTTCTCCGGGTCCCGTCAACGAAACAATGTCGGTTGGCGGGCCCCAGGGGAAGAGCCTTCTCTGTGGCGGCCTCGACTCTCTGGAACCAACTCCCCCCGGAGATTAGAACTGCACCTACTCTCCTTGCCTTTCGTAAGCTCCTTAAGACCCACCTGTGTCGTCAGGCATGGGGGAACTGAGACATCTCCCCCGGGCATATACAATTTATGAATGGTATGTGTCTATGTATGTGTGTTTAGAAAATGGGGTTTTAAAATGTTTTTAGTAGAAATTTAGATTTGTTGTAAATTGTTTTTTCACTTTGTTGTGAGCCGCCCCGAGTCTGCGGAGAGGGGCGGCATACAAATCTAAATAAATAAATAAATAAATAAATAAATCTTACTCACATAAATATTAGGAATTTATTTCAATTGTTGCTCTATATTAATATTAAAACAATCCCAACACAGGGCAAGAATAATTTCATTTCAAGGAAATAAAATATCTTACTTTTCCATCCTTAGAGGTCCCTGCAACTTGACCAGTTGCTATGGTAATCCTGTCAGGATGTACTGCTAGGCTGCCAAAAGAAAAAAAAAGTGTGGGGAGAGAGGAAACACATCTTTATTAAATAAAAAAATAAAAGTATTTTTATAAATAAAAACAACAAAACACTTTTTTACTTGAGATTTCCTAAAACTTTATTGAAGCGCACAAGAAAATATTCTTATTTATCATGTATCTTATCTAATATTAAATGCTACTGCATATATAATACCCTACAATGCTATTCAGTTTCTTTTATTTCAATTTCTATTCAGATTTATTTATTTTTCATTACAAAATGTTCAGATTAGATTTATCTATCTACATCTTCTTGTATGAAGATGGCTAGAAGTGCAGTTGCACCAATTTCTTTGTTCCTTTTTGTCTAATTATGCATATTTGGAGATTGTAGTTTTTATTATATCGAGTAAACTTATTCCATTCAAGTATTATTTCCTATTACTTTAGATACCCGTAACCTGAACCTGGATTGCTACAGACAAACCAGTAGTTAGCTTCAATCTCTAAATTGCATGCCTGTTGTAGTTTTTGACATGTCTTGTTTTAGGAAAAATGAAATATTGAACCAAACAAGACTCTATATTACAGTATTGTAATCATTACCAGTGAATCCAGGACCACCACCATTTCATTCAGACATTTGGTGCTAAGCCTGCCATTATATTTTCTTTATCAGACATAAACTAAAATATATGTTTTTTCAAACTTCCTTTTTCCATGGCTTACCACTTCACATCATCATTGTGACCAATGTAATGTCTCTGTAGTTGTTCTTCAACATTATACAATACAACCACAGATGCAATGAAGTAAACAGTTTCTCCGGTTGGTAGGAGGTACAGATTATTGCGACAATCCCGACCTCTATAACCGTATCTGGCATCTTAATTAAGAAGTAACAACTGAACATTAGAAGTGAAAATAATGTGGGATTATAGAACCATAAGTATATACAGCAAGTCTCTCTGCTTGAAATGTGTAAAAATAAAATAAAAACACAAATTTTAAAAAATAAAATGATGAAAAGATTACCAACTTTCTATTACAAAGATTAAGAATGCTTTTATGAGTTGGAAGATTTGAAACAATTGAAAATTTGCTCACACGCCAGCATGTGAAAGGGCAGAATTTTACATACTATATAACATTCTCCTTCTCCTACTTAAAATCAAATATCCCCCAGTGAAGAGATTCTTCCCAAAGGAAAACGTGCAGCTCTTTTAATCAGCATACAGGATATTAAGCCAAAACATCTAAAGCAATATATACAACATAGTAGCCAATAGGCCATATAAAAAAAAGAATATAACATTAATAAGATCATTTGTAAAAATAAAATAAAAACACAAATTTTAAAAAATAAAATGATGAAAAGCACATTAAATAGCTAAGTTTAAAATATTAAATATTAAATCAATTAAAATTAGACTAAAAACCAAACTACATGAACTCAAGAATGGTTTTCAACAGTATTTTAACTAAAATGGAAATCCAAATTAAACTTGTACAAAAAAGAAACTGACTTCTGCTTGTAACTTGAAATATTAACAGTTAAGAATAATAAAAGAAGGGATCCAACATAGTTAATGTTTTTGATTAGTATATGATCTTCGTGCTTGAGAGTCTGGATAGTTTTTCTAATAATTGGATTTTTAATTAAAAATAGTATGGATAGTATATTATAATTAGTAATTACAGCACCTTACTTTTTATTATGCATCTAATTAACTAACCTGATAGATTTAAACATACACCTTCAGGATGCATTACGCTAAAAATGTGAGAGATGATTGATGATACAGTATATAGATGAGAAGCTTCATAACATCAATATTTATTGTTTCTTTCTGTGAAAATAGACTAGTTCCTTGAATTCAGATTCCTACTATGCTTGATCACATTTAAAGATGTACTTTAAAAACAGAGTATCAGAAATAAGCATCATTTAGTTTAATGTATCAATAAAGAAGGATACACCCATTCCAGTTTAAGCTTTTTGGATGATAGTTCTGCCTTTGCTTCCAAATTGTAAGATTCCACTTCATCTTTTGGCATGTACATGGTAACAGGACGTCCACGCAGAAACATTTTAACATATCCTTCCTCTATTGAAAAAAATAAATCAAATACATAACAAACAGCATTCATATACAGTATTCTGCTATTTTACCATTTCATGTCTCTAACAAATTACGTGAGATAAACTTATTTTTAAAAACAACAACCAAAGCCTTTAAATTAGTTATGCAGGGGTGAAATCCAGCAAGTTCTGACAGGTTTTGGAGAACCTGTAGCTGAAATTTTGAGTAGTTTGGAGAATTGTAGCTGAAATATTTGGAGAAACGGCAAATACCATCTCTGGCTGGCTCCAGGGTGGGATAGGACTGGAGATTTTGAAGTATCCTTCCCCTGCCATGCCCACCAAACCATGTCTACCAAGCCAAGCCCACAGTTTTAAAAAAAGGATTTCACCACTATAGTTATGCACACCACTTAATTTTTTTTTAATACACTGAGACTCCATAATGAATAAATATATAATGGGGAGACAACCTGACTTTCAGAAAAGAAGTGACTTTTTAAAAAAATTTCAATCAGAGGTGGGTTCCTGCAAGTTTGAAATGGTTTTATAGAACCAGTAGCGGGAATTTCCCCCAGCTTGCCAAACCGGCAATGGCTGGCTGGAGACACCCTGAATCAGTCCCCCAGCAGGAAATCCATCCACCAGAGCCAAATATATGTGAAAATAATGCTCTGCGCATGTGCAGACTAGTTTAACACAGGAGCAATGGGGGCTGGTATGTGAGTACAGCACGTGCATGTAGATAAAACATGCACTTTCAGCACAACCCCAAACCAGTAAGGAAGGTAAGTAGGACTCATCCTGATTTCTATCCAACAGAGGAATTTACCTAATTATTACAATTAATACAGAAAAGTCACTAAAGTAAATTTTATTTTGAATTAAATTTTCACATATCTGCATATCAGTATCTATAATGTGAATCGTAATGACTTTAAATATAAACTTGATAGTGATCCCTCGATTTTCGCGATCTCGATCTTCGCGAAACGCTATATCGCGATTTTTCCCACCCGATGACATCACTCTCTTCCTTTCTCATCTTTCTTTCTCTCTCTCTTTCTCTATCTTGCTTCTTCCTCTCTCACACTCTCTTCCTCCCTCTCTCATCTCTTTCTTTCCTTCTCTCTCTTTCTCTATCTCTCCCCCTCTTGCTCTCGAGCGGCGGGCGGCGGGCGGGCGAGTGGCGGGCGGGCAGCAGCGAGGAGCCGAAGATCAGGGTTTCTCCTTTGCGTGGGCGGCGGGGAAGACCCAGGGAAGGTTTCTTTGGCCGCCCAGCAGCTGATCTGCTCGGCAGCGCCGCAGCAGCGAGGAGCCGAAGATCGGGGTTTCCCCTTTGCGTGGGCGGCAGGGAAACCCCGATCTTCGGCTCCTCGCTGCTGCGGCGCTGCCGAGCAGATCAGCTGCTAGGCGGCGGAAGAAACCTTCCCTGGGTCTTCCCCGCCGCCCACACAAAGGGGAAACCCCGATCTTCGGCTCCTCGCTGCTGCGGCGCTGCCGAGCAGATCAGCTGCTGGGCGGCCGAAGAAACCTTCCCTGGGTCTTCCTCGCCACCCACGCAAACTCCACCATCTGCGCATGTGCGGCCATGGAAAAAGGGCGCACATGCGCAGATGTTTTTACTTCCGCACCACTATATCGCGAAAAATCGAGTATCGCGAGGGGTCTTGGAACGTAACCCTCGCGATACTCGAGGGATCACTGTATTTGATTTGCAATGATACATGTACTGAAGATAAAACACTAAAGAACTATATCCAGAATATACACTGCTCAAAAAAAATAAAGGGAACACTCAAATAACACATCCTATATCTGAATGGAATATTCTCATTTAATGCTTTGTTCTGTACAAAGTGCACAACAGCATGTGAAATTGATTGTCAACCAGTGTTGCTTCTTAAGTGGACAGTTTGATTTCATAGAGGTTTGATTTTGTGTTGTTTAAGTGTTCCCTTTATTTTTTTGAGCAGTGTATATGTTCTATATCCAGAACATAGCTGGACTTTGAAAATATAGATAGCCCCTTGTTTAACAACTATTGGCAATTACAATGGTGATGAAAAAGTAACCTTTTCACCAATCCTCACGCTTAAAATCTTCATAGATTTCTAAAGCAAAGGAAAGCTGAAATAAGATAATAAGTGAGCCTGGCTCCTGGAAATCTTTGGATGTAGCTAAACATCAGCAAGGCTGGCTATATGCAGTTGTTTTCATAAAAGAAAGAAAAATATGGCTTGACAACAGTGCCAATATCCACTTTTTAATATTGATACCAGGGGGGAAATGCTAATATTGATACCAGGGGGGAAATGCTTTTTAATATTGATACCAGGGGGGAAATATTGATACCAGGGGGGAAATGAAATTATACTACATTCATTGTTCTGGTATATTGTTCAATATCAGGTTGATTTATGTAAAAACAATTCTACAAAACCCATTATTAACTTAAGCCAACCATGTTACTGATTATATTCTAGGGATGGATTAAGAATTTGTTATGCTTGCTTTCCAGTTCACCCGCTGACAATAGGCTAGTGGCATGCCCCATATCAGATAGAAAGAATAACATATGGTAAGCATCTTAGACTATAATAAGACATATAGATTTACAGAGATTAAGCCATTGAATACAAAGTT
This sequence comes from Erythrolamprus reginae, assembly GCF_031021105.1. Lineage (NCBI taxonomy): Eukaryota > Metazoa > Chordata > Lepidosauria > Squamata > Dipsadidae > Erythrolamprus > Erythrolamprus reginae. Next base: position 51,749,288 of record NC_091950.1, read on the forward strand.
AAAAAGACAACTGCGGAATGAAGCTTGGTTAACTATGTACAATAGTTCAGGCATATTGGTAGCAGCCCAGTTCAGGCATATTGGTAGCAGCAACCACTAGTGGTTCAGAGAACCAGTAGCGGCGGCAGCATGAGGTTCTGCCCACCCACCCAGATGTCATCATTTTCTTGTTTTTAACCCTCAGCACATAGGCAAAGCCTTCTGCACATGCGCAGAGGGTGAAAAAGCATGAACAACTGTGGCGTGCGTGAAGCGTGTGCATGCAAAGCATGTGCTTTCGAACCGGTAAGGAAGGTAAGTAGATTTCACCACTGATTGATACATGTTGTTAGAGAAACTCTGAAAGCATGAATTTATCAGTAGGTTTTTGTTTGTTTTGAAAACATCTACAAATGAATATTAATAATAATAATAATTTATTAGATTTGTATGCCGCCCCTCTCCGAAGACTCAGGGCGGCATACAATATTATAACCTTTGCTATAATAAAACCTCCTATGTTAGCAAAGACTAGGATAGGATACATTTCTAGACCTATATCAAGAAATAAATTGTATTGTACTTCTGCACTTAACACTAAAATATACAGTATATTGAAATTTGTATTGATTTATTTCTTAAACCTGCCCCATTGTGAATGAAGCTTTTTTCTGCTACTTTTTGTAGTCTTTAACAAAAATTCAGTGCCAATTTATTTTAATTCAAATCATAATTAATGTTCAGGGTTTCATCTTTAAAAAATCAATTAATAAAGAATCTGATAGATAAAAACCACAGAATTTTAAGTTTTAATTAAAGCTAATAAGAGAAATTGTTAAATTGATACATGAAAAAGAAAAAGAAAAGGTACAGAATAAATATACATTTTTTTCTCCATTGTTAGAGACATTTTCAGAAACCATTTCATTTAAGATTGAACTTTAATTTTTCCTACAGTGTTACTGTTTCATGCTTTATATCTGCTTAAGTTAATTTTTTTCTAATAATATCTAAGTCCTGAAAAAATGTAAAAAATTGCATGCTAATGCAAATATAATGAAAAGATAGTAAAAACTATAAATTAATACACAAAGCAATTACAACATATGAAATTATACTACATTCATTGTTCTGGTATATTGTTCAATATCAGGTTGATTTATGTAAAAACAATTCTACAAAACCCATTATTAACTTAAGCCAACCATGTTACTGATTATATTCTAGGGATGGATTAAGAATTTGTTATGCTTGCTTTCCAGTTCACCCGCTGACAATAGGCTAGTGGCATGCCCCATATCAGATAGAAAGAATAACATATGGTAAGCATCTTAGACTATAATAAGACATATAGATTTACAGAGATTAAGCCATTGAATACAAAGTTAAAAAGACAACTGCGGAATGAAGCTTGGTTAACTATGTACAATAGTTGTAAAGAGCTCTGAAGAGATAATACTAACTGCTTGTGGTAATCTTAAAATAGCACCTTAATTTACCCCTAAAAGGCTAAAAAATTAAAGCAATACATGCGGAATGCCATAAAAAATAATAATTAAGGTATAGTTTTACAAAGTTAAGAATAAATTTATAAATGGGGCATTAGGAATAAACCATTTATATAACTTCAGTACAAATTTGTTTAGTCTTCACAATGGAAATGCATAATATGTATACATTACTACATGGTTATATTTATTTATTTATTTATTTATTTATTTATTTATTTATTTATTTATTGGATTTGTATGCCGCCCCTCTCCAGAGACTCGGGGCGGCTAACAGCGACAATAAAACATAAAATATGTTAATTATTACTAAGCATTTCCGTTACATAAACACTATTTAAATATTTAGATAATATATAAAATACAGAAATATATGTTATTCACTTCAACTAGCTTACTGATGTCGTAAGTTAAATCTATTACTCAAATAAGGTAATTTAGATAGTAAATAAGCACTGCACTTCAATCTAAAGCAAAAGGTTAGGATGCTATTTAAGCATACTAGAACAGGCACTATCACTGTTTTTCAGCCAAACTGCAAAGCAACTATTATTACAGACGATTATGGGATGCTATATAGCTCTCTTTAACATTTGGGCCTTTTTCTTGGCCATTAATTTAATCAAGAAATCTATATAAACATCCATTAACATTCAATGCTACAAGGTTTACAAGCCAGTAGGTGCTCTGCAAGAAGCTGGCTAAGAAAAAAGGAAAATTGTTTAATAATATTATAGTCACACAAGGAATACAACTGCCTTTGCAGGCTCAAACTGCTTAGCCCTGTTAATAGACTTGTTTAGAGAGCTATGAGATTTTAGAAGCAAGGTCTACCTACCTGTACAATGTGTCACCCGACGCTTCCCTTGTGGTTACAGAGACAGAGATAGAAGTGCTAGATAAAGATGTATTCAAGAACAGTCAGGCTTATCTACACCCCTGCTCTGTGGAGTACCCAGCTGTATTATTCTATGATCAATGCAGATATTATATATCCCTAAGTTGCACTTGTATGGATACTAATAGAAAAATCTAAGTACATGTATTATATAATTTTGTGTAGTTTCTGCAGCTTCCATTTCACAATCCAAATATACTATCTCAAAAAACAGACTGCAGACGGAAAAATAATGTCCAAAATTTTGTATTACTGCTGTTTAGTTGAGTAGTATTGGTTCAGGTGGTACAAATTAAGGTTTGGCATTCTGTCCAAGTCATTGTATAATCAACTATAAAAGAGACCTACATGATAGAAAGTAAAATAAATAAATTTGGATTGCCTTGTAAAAATAATAGTTCAGGAATTTGATATCCTTTTTAAAAATCTACTATTTTAAATAGCCCAGGACACTTCAAATGAACTGAAAGCATTCTGTGAAAGTTTTTATTCGAAAGCCAGACTGAGATTTGTATTGCCAAATACATGTTCTTGGCCCATATTACCAGAGTTATCAGAAATTGGGAAAGATATTTATAGCAGGAAGAAAGATAAGATTAGAGAAAACCACATTCTTCCCTGCCAATTCTGTCCTCAGAGAACTCTTCCATACTGGTATCTCCACTAAGCTAATTTCTTCTTCTGAGGTCAATTCTATGTTGTTTGTTTGTTTATTAAAAACAAGTACAAGATAGTAGGTACTGATATAAACATAAACATAGGCAAAGTAGTTACAGGTAAATTTGGACAATATGACAGTAAGACAGGGACGGTAGGCACAATGGTGCGCTTCTGCACGCCCCTTACAGATCTTTTAGGTATGGAGTGAGGTCGATTAAAGACAGTCTAAGGTTAAAGCTTTTGGGGTTTGGGGAAGAAAAAATTCTGAATGGGATTGGATTTAAAAATTGAAAAAAGGCATTTAACAGGGAAATTCATGAGGCACACACTAGCACCTCTACTCCTTCCATCGATTCCATTCTGCATATATTGACTCTGTTTTAGATGCTGATATATGAGGATTTGTATTATGCAAGGAACATTTTACACATCCAATTTAAGCACTGTCTTCAAAATCATAATCTTGATCCACATTATTACTGATAATTCAGTTCTCTACTGGTTGTATGGATTATATTGATAGGTACTACAGTGTGTATAAATTATCCACATTTTTGTGTGTGAACTGTTTGCCCAGGCTTGTGCAGAATTAGCCATAGAATACCCTGCTTGATCAGTTCCTATATTGCTACTATATAGTGGAAATCCATAGTGGACAAAGTCATTGAGATGAGACATATAGTTTTGGTATGTTGCATGAACATAGCAATTGTGCTCCATTAACCCAGATTTATTATATTTGGAACTGCAGCATTCTATTAAGGAAATGTTGGCCACATCAAGACATATCATTCTGAGAGAAAGATTGACAAACATTACTGAATAAAATGTAAACTTCTTTTAAGATGGTTGCAATATTAATAGAAAATAAAAAGTATAGATGTATAAACTTAATATGGCAAAGTGGTTTGTTAAAATGTGAACTTTACTGTAATTCAGTAGTCACTAAAATGAAATCTAGGCTATGATTTATGAACCAAAATATAATTCTTCTGCTAATCAAACATTTAGAGAAACCGTTTCAAATATTCATATTCTTTATTAGAACAAAAGTTATATATTTTTATGAAACAATAAAGAAAAGTAAACAATTACCTGCACTGAACATTGGTTCCTTGGGTTTGCTGTAAAAACAATTAAGAAAGAATATTTTAAATAACATTGACTCCATACATCATTCCTTCCAAACATCTTCTCCTTGAATGCATCTTGTATTTTGATTGATTTTTCTCCTTTGATATCATCATCTCTATTTAACTAATATACCCAATTTGTACTCTGCTGCAATCAAATGACTTTCAAAGGCTGACAAAGGGTATAAAAAGTTACAATATCCACAGTCTAATTAAAATCTGAAACAAAAGTAACAGTGAAGAATATTTTTTCCCCTTTCTTCCACAAAATGTATTATCTAAGAAAATGATTTCCAACGTTTTCCCCAAAACCTTAAACTGGTACCTGTCATGAAGCTGTTCCAAAGCATCCCCACTCTACTACAGAAGACAGAACCAACTGGCTTCAGAGCCCTAAAATTCTTGAAAACATGAGACTTTAATAAATAACTTTTTCCCTAGATATTTCAATAGGTTATATCACTGATGGCGAACCTTTTTTCCCATGGGTGCTGAAAGCATGTGTATGTAAATAGCCTCCCCCATCCTCCAGAGACTCTCTGGAAGCTGAAAATACCCTCCCAGAGCCTCCAGGCAAGTAAAAAATCAGCTGACTGGCATGCACATGAACATTGGAGCTAAGCTAGGGTAACAGCTCATGTGCCAGCAGATATGGTTGCGTGTGCCCCCTGTGGCACCCGTGCCATAGGTTCGCCAACACGGGGTTATATCAATGCTAGTTGAAGTACACAGTCTTATAGTTATCCAGGAGCCAAGACACAGGCAGCTTTATAGATCAAAACTAGCACTTTTTAAATTGTATCAACAAATTAATCAGCAAACAGTGCAGGGTCTACAGAATTGGTATTATGTACGTCTACTCTTGATTGCTAATAAATTTATTTATTTATTTATTATTTATTTATTATTTAGATTTGTATGCCGCCCCTCTCCGAGGACTCGGGGCGGCTCACAGCAGAGAAAAACGAATCATAAATAATCTGAATACATTTAAAACATTTAAGATTTAAAAAGAAACCCCATATAGTACATACACACTCACAAGCATACCATACACAATTTAAACATGCCCAGGGGGAGATGTCTTAGTTCCCCCATGCCTGACGGCAAAGGTGGGTTTTAAGGAGTTTACGGAAGGCAGGTAGAGTAGGGGCAGTTCTAATCTCCGGGGGGGGTTGGTTCCAGAGAGCCGGTGCCGCCACAGAGAAGGCTCTTCCCCTGGGGCCCGCCAACCGACACTGTTTAGTTGACGGGACCCGGAGAAGGCCCACTCTGTGGGACCTAATCGGTCGCTGGGATTCGTGCGGCAGGAGGCGGTCTCGGAGGTATTCTGGTCCGATGCCATGAAGGGCTTTAAAGGTCATAACCAACACTTTGAATTGTGACCGGAAATTGATCGGCAGCCAATGCAGACTGCGGAGTGATGGTGAAACATGGGCATACCTAGGTAAGCCCATGACTGCTCTCGCAGCTGCATTCTGCACGATCTGAAGTTTACGAACACTGTGCAGACTACCACCATTATAGTTCCAAGTAGTCTTTAAATGAATCCTCAAAGACTACTGGGAATTATATAATGATAGATGACCTGGCTATAATATCTATGGCAGTGATGGCGAACCTTATTTTCCTCAGGTGCACTATCACAAGTGTGTGTGTGCTCACACCCATAACTCAATGTCCCCGTGTTCCACTCCCCCGTGCATGTGTGCATGACCCCTCCTCATGCTGCCCTGCCCTCTGGAGCTTGGGGAGGGTGAAAATACCTTCCCCCCCAAAAAAAACCCCCTCCCACACTTTGCCAAAGGATAATAACAGCTATTCATTATAGACTGGGGTGGCGATGTATAATTGGATACCCTCAGCAAATTGATAGGTACTATACTCCAAACTCTCTATAATTTAAACCAATAACTTTATAATATGTTATACATTGCTACCTCAGTTTGTAAGTGATATCTGTTATCGTCCTTTGGCAGGGGGGAAAGGATTGATCTTTGAAGCACCCATATTGAGAGCCACTGAACCAACATCTCTTCCCTGAATACACAGATTGAAATGCTTCGGCGAGAAAGGGAGCAAAATAATTGTGAAACAATATATCCTATTCCTAAAACCTGCAGGTGGTCTAAAAAGGTAGAACTGTCAATGATATCAAAGGTTGCTGAAACACCCAGCAAGACTAGAATATTGATACAGTACCTCTTTCCAGATCTTGGCACAGGTCATCCAAGAGATTGACTAATGATGTATTTGGTCAATATCCAGGCTGAACCCAGATTAAGAAGGTTTTATGCTACTTATGACTGTAACTCTGATTCTTCTTCAACATTCTAAAACCTACTTATATTTTTAGATTTTCTTACCCTGACTATTTTAAACTTTCAACCAGTAATTTCTTCCACTCAAGCAATGCTATCAAAATAATTAATATCCACTTTTATATCCTATAAAAGTGCTTCATTTTAGATCCAACATTGGCTCCATATCCATTTTACATTTATTTTTAATCTGATAAATGAAATACTCATTATATGAGCATTTCATTTTTTAAAATTCCTCCACATAACCGTATCTTAAAACTCTGAAAGTTTGGTAGGACAAGAAAAAGACAAAGGATCTTTATCACAGAAAACCCATCATGGACTGAAGAGAACAGAAGAATTATTTTCTTCGAAAGATTACCTGCTAAATAAAGGCCAGTTACCATTACATCTAACTGAACCAGAGAAAAGGGGAATCTTGCCATTAAGTGATTTACAGTCATCCCCCAACTCTAGAATTTGGAAGATTCTAGATTATGTTAATCTTGAAAATGTTAATCTAAGATCATAATATATATATCCAACAGAAAAAACATATAGCCCCTCCCTGGTACAAAGCTGAAGGGATCAGATCTGGTGGCCTAGAGGTTAATTCTCTGCCTTACAAGGCAGAGGCCCCAGGATTAAATCCCAGTAAGGGTATGGCTAGCTGATGAGGCCAGAATAAGGCCGAAATAGCGTTATCCTAGTCTCCCTTACTTTTAAAAATTCAACAAAAACACGTGATACATACAGAACATAGGTTTTGGCTATGAACAAATTAACTGCCTTGAAATGGCCCTGGGTTGGGCCTATGGGCAAAAAGGAATTGTGACGTTCCTTCAATATACCAGGGTGATCCAACAGAAAAAACATATAGCCCCTCCCTGGTACAAAGCTGAAGGGATCAGATCACATATTTTTGCTGAATATTTAAAATTAAGGGACACTAGGATAGCACTATTTCGGCCTTGTTCTGGCCTCATCAGCTAGCCATACCCTTACTGGGATTTGATCCTGGGGCCTCTGCCTTGTAAGGCAGAGAATTAACCTCTAGGCCACCAGATCTGATCCCTTCAGCTTTGTACCAGGGAGGGACTATATGTGTGTGTGTGTGTCTATATGTATGTATGTATGTATGTATGTATGTATGTATGTATGTATGTATGTATATGTATATATATATATATATATATATATATGTGTGTGTGTGTGTGTGTGTGTGTGTGTGTGTGTGTGTGTGTGTCACATGTTTAAGCTGAATTTGAAAATTAAGGGAGACTAGGATAGATCTATTTCGGCCTTATTTTGGCCTCATCAGCTAGCCATACCCACTGGGACTTGAACCTGCAACCTTTGCCTTGTAAGGCAGAGAATTATCCAAAGGTTAAAGCACATACCAAAGATTAAAGCACATACTTTAACAACCTGTTTGATGAAAATGTGAGAAAGCATGCATGCCCGCAACACATAAAACAAGGATTGCAAGGTCAGCAACAGTTAGTAGAATGGGAGAGGCGTGGGGCAACAAGCTGAAAAATGAGATATCTAGGACCGGATAAGGCTGGGGCCGGTGGGCAGGGGGGGCAGCCAGCGGGTGGAACTACCAGCCTGAATTGGCAGCATCCTACCATTGGTTAAAACCAAGCTGAAGGAATTCCATGAATGTCATGCAGTGCAGAAGGGTTTCCACCAAACAATATTGAAATTCTAGGAGGCTCTCCACAATGACTAAATTACAAAGACCACAATGAAGAAATATCTTCTCTTAACCTCCTGAGTCCCAAATAAATGTAATGTCATACCAGTCACTGTTCTTTTTACCACTGGATGAACTACTTGTGGATCCAGCTCGATTGCGATTGCCTTTGGAATCTCCATAGCTTTCCCTCCGACCACCAGGAGAAACACCTTCAGTGGAGTTGGTTCTTTTCATAGTGCTAATAGAAAACAATAATACTGATTAAAGATACAATCATTAGCCTGAACTACATGTTGAATTATTTCAAAAGATAGCTCCCAAGCAATTAACCTGATAATTCAACAGCACTCCCCAGACCTAGCTTTTTACCGAGCTGCTGGGGTAGAATGAGGATATCTGAAGCTGTCTCTGGGTCATCCAAGGGATGATTGAGGCAGCAGGTTTCTGTTTCTTGGCCTTGTGGTTTATGGTTTCCTGGTTTATGTTTTATTATTGCGAGCCACCCAGAGTTGTATTTAAGATGGCATCCATACAAATATTTTAAGTAAATAAATATATTTTAAATGAAATTGCTAATCTGTAATTTCAAATTGAGGGGGAGCAGGATAGATTAAGAATTTCAACATAAATTAAGTTCCAGAAAAATAAAACAATACAGAAAGAAAACTGATTTGCAAAGTTATCCCTGTACAGTACTGAATGCATTCCAGTAGTCTGAACATTATAGTATGGGAACAAAAAGTGTTTAGTTGACATTTCAATGAAGCTAATAATGGTCAGCCTTTGACACTAGTCACTTGGGCCTCCAGTGACAATAATAGGAGCAATTCCAAATTTTATTCCATGCAATTAGGCCAAATGGGACAAGGATAGCAAAGCATATACAATATTTCATTAAAAACAGATTTTAGTTGGTTTAATTTTGTGTTCTGCTCAAAAACTCATCCTAAAGTTGTTTCCGGGTCTATTTGACCCAGACCGCAAATTGTTCATTTTAGGTACTTGTATTTGGTCTTTTTGCAAGCTTTTTTCACACAATGAAATGAAAATTGAAATGAAAAAATTAATGCTTATTGGTTTATTTTGCTGATAAAATGCACACACACCCGTTTTTGTGAAATTTCTTTCAATTTATAGAGTTTTTCCTGCAAAATGTGTTATATTTTACTAAAGTTGGTGTGGGATTGGTAGCTTGAACATTTATGAATATAATATGAAAATTGAACTGAAAAAAATGATGCTTATTTGTTTATTTTGCACATAAAAGTCCCCCCCCCACTGTGTCCAATTATTTCAATTTATATAAAAATTATGCTGTTGATTTAAAAATCACAAACTTGTTTTTAGTAAAATGGATTTCTTTCATAAAATTAGTTGTCTGGCTATCATGTGCTTGCTTTTCAAAAGGATATTCCAAATATTTCTAGCCAAATCTATATAAAAAGTGAAAATAATGGCACACAGCAAGACCGAGGGGGTGGCCCATTTGTGAGCAAAATAAACAAATAAGCATCCTTTTTTTCAGTTCATTTATATTTTTCTTATGATCAGGAATGTTCAATTTAGTATATCAACACTTTTGGGGGGAAATTCCTTAGAGATTTGTAGTCTAATAAAATATAAACTGACACAAAATGCTGAAAAAATGGGGGGGGGGCTTTTTGATCAATTTTCATATCATTACGTTCATAAATATTCAAACTAGTTTCCCAGTGAAAAAAGCTTTCAAAAAGACCAAAGTTACGTACCTAAAAGATTTTTTTGGTTTCGGGTCAAATAGACCTGGGAACAGTACAATTTTAGGTAACCTTTTGCACAGAAAAAAGTTAGCCCCTCCCCCCCAAAAATATTTTTTATGATGATCAGCAATGTTAAATTGAGTAAATCAATGCCTAAGATATTAAAAATATTTCAGATTTGGAGCCTAAAACAAATTTAAAGTGAAAATGGTTGCAAGCAGCAGGGGGGGAGGCCTTATTTCTGATTTTAAAAAACCAATAAGCATCATTTTTTTCAGTTCATTTATATTTTTCTTATGTTCAGAAATGTTCAAACTACCAATCCCACACCAACTTTAGTAAAATTGAACGCATTTTGCAGGCTAAACTAGCTATAAATTGAAAAACAGGGGGGCTGCCTTTTATGATCAAAATAAACCAATAAGCATTATTTTTTCCAGTTCAATTTTCATATCATTGTGTGCAGAAATGTTCAGACTACTTTCCAAGTGAAAAAGTTTTCAAATTGAACAAACATAAGCACCTCAAATGAAGAATTTTCTGACCAAGTCAGGGTGACCCGGAACAGAACTTTAGGCCTATTTTTTTTAACAAGAAAGAAGCCCCCCCTCCCCCCCAAAAAATATCATAGAGAGAACCCCTGAAATGATGCAAAGTCATGAAATTTCAAGTTTCAGATATGCAGGGGAAACTTTTTACAGGGTCTCAAACTTTGGACCCGAACAGAACAGGAGGGTTAAATATAAGGTAAGTAATTTTATTTCAGATTTACAAAATTTGTCAAGCAAATCTTTGAAGTCTCTAATATATTTTCCAATGTAAATGTAAATATTTTCCAATGTAAATGGTCAAACAGTCTTATCAGCCTAAAGATTCTGCTTGTTGACTTCTTGAGGATGCTAGGGAACTACATAATGCTATTCAGCACTGGTATAGAAACAAAATTGTACGAGCTATCTACTACAACAAGCTCCTTATCATAGCTTCTTGCCAATTGTTAAGTCTATCGTCTCTTCTCATATTTCAGCCTTTACTTCCTATTATCCTATATTGTTGCTTCCAGACCTTGGCAATATATTGTATGTTAACTTTAATTAGTGTAATCTTAATGATGAAATTCATACAGACTGGCAAAAATCTATCCTCAAAAGTTGGAGAAATATTTCATACATCATGTAAAACATATCCCACTTTGAGTTAACGTTGATTACTATGCAGTCACAGGTCTGATTTAGCTTTTTATATTTTTATATAATAAGCCACAGAACTTAACTAACTAGAAGAATTTAAAAATACAGTATTTATTTATTTATTTATTTATTTATTGGATTTATATGCCACCCCTCTCCAAAGGACTCAGGGCGGCTTACAACATATCAAAAACAATATACAATATACATATCTAAAAATGAAAACATATGAAAAACATATCCCACTTTGAGTTAACGTTGATTACTATGCAGTCACAGGTCTGATTTAGCTTTTTATATTTTTATATAATAAGCCACAGAATTTAACTAACTAGTAGAATTTAAAATTATTTATTTATTTATTTATTTATTTATTTATTTGATTTATTTATTGATTTGATTTATATGCCGCCCCTCTCCAAAGGACTCAGGGCGGCTTACAACATATCAAAAACAATATACAATATACATATCTAAAAATCCAATTAATTTAGCTAAAATTTCAATTAAAACCCTAATAACATTTAAACATAGAAACATAGAAGTCTGACGGCAGAAAAAGACCTCCTGGTCCATCTAGTCTGCCCTTATACTATTTTCTGTATTTTATCTTAGGATGGATATATGTTTATCCCAGGCATGTTTAAATTCAGTTACTGTGGATTTATCTACCACGTCTGCTGGAAGTTTGTTCCAAGGATCTACTACTCTTTCAGTAAAATCACTCATTCCCATTCGAACAGCAAAACATACCTACTTTGGTCGGCCGGGGGGAGAATCTAATGGCCCCAAGCCTGGTGGCACAGATGAGTCTTTAGACTCATGCTACAACTCATGCTACAACTCCCACTCATAGACAGCCTGGTGGCAGCTTCCTCTTCCTCCTCCCCCTACATGGCAGGTGATGCTTGTGAGTGGTTGAACATATAATCATGTTTAGATACTAGCTGTTTTATTATTTTTGTAACTGTAATAAGATTGATACTGATATATTCATACAACAGTCTTTATTGAAAGTAAACTATGAATATAAATGATTCTTTCCATAAAAAGTCAAATTATTTAGTTGACTTTTAGTTTAGTAGCTAAACCAGTGGTGAAATTCAATTTTTTTACTACTAGTTCTATGAATGTGGTGATACTACAGGCAAACACGCTATTTTCTTTATTATGATAGTGAGAGAGTACGGATGCAGTAATTTAAACATTTCTTCTTCCCTCTTTCTTTCTCTCTGTCCCATTCACACACAGAATAGCACAGAAGCTGCATTCTTAATTTTATACTACTGTATATGAGTGTGCACATGTATAAAAGAATTAAGTTGCACAAATTTGTTTAATGCAATACTGGACAACATTATGTAGAAATTATTGCTATACTGTATTAAGTTATAGCATACCAAGGAAGTCTGAAATGTATCTGTAATTACTGTCAATTTTCTAAGTTTCAATTGTACAACTACATATTCATGCACTGTCATTAAAATTCATCATCTTGATTATTGTGACAGTAAACAAATTTGTTGGGAATATCTAGTGAGATATTAAAAGCTCCTAGACAGGGTGAAAAAATTAAAAACTGATTTGTGGAATTAGTATTAGTCGCATAAACTTTTTTAAAAAACAACTTTGATATGGGACACTGGTATAGAATGCATGTAGCTATGTGATAGCAGTCTAAAATGCAGTCTTTGCTACAGAATGACACATTCAAAAAGGTTAGCTATATCTATCTAGCAAAACTGAAAGCAAATCTTATTATGATATGTTATCTGAAGTAAAACCGGGACAGGACTTCATGAAACAAATGTGTTTCTTTTTATATAGCACATTCTACCATCCATAGATCAGTTGCAAACCTGCTGGGTACCAGGCAGCGTATGCTGCCAGTTAAATGAGATAAGCTCTCTTGCTCACTTATTCCTCTGTACAGCAACCTGCTCAGATTGCTTTAAAAGAATTTAAAAGGACACACAGTCAAAGCATATCTAGCAAACAAAAGTTATCACGGGAAGAAGGCATGGTGAGCTGGAAAACTGCTCAGAATCCCAGGGAAGGGAGCATGTTTACACACCCCAAAGTGGCCAATAGGTGTCAGGCTCTCCTCATATCCTGGAAGTCACCTGAGCACACTCCTAAATTATTCAACCTGCAATTTTATCTGAATATATTCACCCTGTCACTATTAGGAATTAATGAGCAACACATCATTCTGAGGAACACATCACTCTTTTACAGTTTAGTTGCAGTTCCAACACTTTTTCCTCCCAAAAAAATGGATGTATACCTAATCCAAATTCTGTGTGATAATGTTATTCTAAAAAAAGAGTTTGAAAATGGCTTGTAATTTTACCTTCCAAAATCTGATAAAACTACATTATAAATGTTTTCTGTAAAACTCTTTGAAATAAAAAAATTAGGTACAAAATGTCTCAAACAAACAAAAAACATTGAGAGGAAAAATAATTAAAGCACTGTAATTAGAAAGAAATGAAATTTCCAATCCTTTTGTTACTACAAAACCAAAAAAGAAAAATTCAGACCAAAGAATTCAAAGTAGGCAAGTTTATTGTCATGAGAAAGTTATGGATACCCTGGCCCACACTGTCCTTTTTACTGGTCAAAGTATTTACAGCCTTTTTCCATATTAACATCATTAATTTTATAATGGCTTTTATTATAAAATATATTATCTATGGCACTCGATAGTGAAAGAATTAAACACAAATAAAACCTCTGAAAATAGCCTAATACATCACCTCATTAATATAATGATCCTTATTAATTATTTTACCATGTTTATTATATTACTTTTTAGAAGACAATCAGAAAATGTGTTAAGATTGGTACTAAGTCATTGACTGAAAATATTCCTGAGTGAGAGGGAAACACTCAGAATAGTAATTTTAAAACTAAAGATAAGCAGTATATTAAGCAGTACAACTAGATAATACCTTTTTGCTGCAGGTGATACAATTTCTTTCCTAGTTCCTGAAGGAGAAGGTAGAGAACCACTAGATTTCTTTGGTAAGACAGTTCCATTATTGACAATAGTCTTTAAAGGCAGTGTTTGAACTAGTGGTCTTGCTGTGAAATGAAAACAAACAAACAAATAAATGCTGAAATTTACAAGTTCAGAAGTGCAAACAATACATGAAATAAGACCAAATTATTTCAAAATAAAGTGGAAAGATGACTATCCATTATTTGGAAAGTTCTCTTGTTGCAACTGGATATATATATATTCAATTTGTAATTTATTACTACTGGAAGATCCTATTCCACAAGGACTGGATCTGCCATTCCTATATTTGTGCCTTTCTTTCTCTTTTTCTAAATAAAACACTGCATTTTTAAGAAGTTGTTTTGCTATTTTTAGACCATTTCTTTGATTTATTGAGACCATTTCATTTTTTAATCTTCTAAACTCTTAATGAGTAAATCTGATAACTATGTTATTAATAAGAAATGGTAAAGTATATAATCCAAGACTGAATACTTTGTATTTCCACTCAATACTCATTTTTATATGAAATCACTGTGCAGAATCTTTGAGAATAATTTGCAAGCTAAGTGTCCAGTTAACTATCTCGCCTTCAATTTAAAACTGATTAAAGTTTCTTGAAAGTCTTGTTAAATGCATAGCTGGTATCAATATATATGCATTTCCATAATATGTTAATAAATCAATCCAATATATAAAGATTAGATTGATATGTTCTTCAAGATTCCATACTAAATTTATTATTAGCTCTAAAATTTCCTATTAATGTTAGACACATTGACCTTGTAAAAGGCGAAAGATTTATACGATCTGAAGAGAAACCAGAGTATTGATGTTCCCTGGTGTCTGCTGTTCCTGTTCTAGAAGGTAGAAACAATATTTACTTGCATCTTATTCATACGGAAATTCCCTCATTTGTCACATTTTCAGAAAAACCCATTAGAGCCTTTATCATATTCCTTCCGGCCCTGAAAATTGGAATTTCACAACTGATGCTTTATCATTTGCTATAAACTTCAGCTATACAACTGGGACAAAACTATTTAAATAGTCAAATTGCCTATCCTTGATATAGAAGTACAGTATAAAGATTTTGAGAAACAAATTTTTTTTCTAATCCTATAAAATAAAATGTAGGACAGCACCAGATACATAAAATATGTCATTTCATAAACAGTAACATGTTTAGATGTTTTACTAAGTATACAAGATAATGAAAAGGCCCAGGGGTTGTTTCCTGTGCCATGATATACAAATATTTAGACCTCAAATATTTCTGAAAAAAAATTGGTATACTTTAACTTAAACATTCTTTGCATTCTTTAACACAACCAAAAATATTCAAAATATTTAGCTAATATTCATTAAAAAAAACAGAAATATGAATTAGTGTCAAATTTAACAAAAAGTAAGCTGAAACCTGATTAGAAATTTGAAAAATACTTATCTGGGTACACTTCTGAGAAGACTTTTTAAAAATATATACTTTAGATTCAATATTTAGATTAAACCGTACAACTGATAACTATCCAACTCAGAAAAATATTATGCAAGAAATATTCTCAGATAATTCTGTTCTTAACTGGTTAAAAAAATTCATTGTAACATATACAGGTGAACTTGAATGGGAGGTTAATACCTTTGGTAGGTCCTTTCCTGTTCTGCATGGCCTGTTGCTCCTCAGTAATATTTAAACGCCTAACGACATCTGCCAGAGCGGACTTGAGCAACTGAATGTCATCTTCCTGCATCTGAACACGTTGTTCAAGTGAAGCTATGCGGTCCGTCACCTCCATACTGCTGGCAGCAGAAGCACTGTCATCTAAAAATACACACACACACATATATATATTATATTTTACACATATAAAACATTTATATTGCTGCCTATCTTCTAACCAACTTTAGACTTCTCTCAATTAAACGTTAAAACCCCAACCCTTCCTTACTGTTACATTATGCTTGCTTCAAGGTAACTATTGATAGATATGTAGTCTAAACATAATTGTAAAAACTATCTGAGGAAAGCCATTCCCCCAAAACAGAGAAAGATACATGCTGCTTTTATTAGAAAACAATCACTCTTGTCAAAATGGAATTCAGTTAATTTTACTTTAATTTGAAACATTCTGCCAGTAATTCATAGAGAATATAATTTCCCCTTCAAAAAGGTGCAGAATGGTGAATTTCTCCCATTAATTATACAGTAAATATCTTCATATAAATTGTGTGATCCAGATAAACCTAGACAAAAGAAAGATACTATAGAGACTATTTCCTGGCATATTTGTTATAGACTAAAAAGCAGGATCTTTATATTAATTCTTGCCAAGAAAACTGCAGGGAGCCAAGAATTGGAAACAATAAAATGGAAGGGAAAAAAATATTTAGTTCATCACAGATGCCCATATGCTTGCACAAAATGTTCAGTGTAAATGGAAATACTCACCACACCATTCCTCTCCACAGTGTTTAGTTAAGCACTATGAACAATTAAATAGGAAGGTAAGAGATCTGAAGAAATACAATCTACAGATAGTCCTTATTTAATGACAACTGGAAGGCTCTCATCTCCATCCCGGTCCCTGTCATAAGTGGCGTTCCCCAGGGAAGCGTACTAGGTCCTACTCTCTTCATTCTCTACATCAATGACCTCTGTGACCATATCGAAAGCAACTGTGTTCTTTTTGCCGACGATGTGAAACTTTTCAACACCACTGACAACACACTCACTCTTCAAAAAGACCTGGACTTTGTTTCAGACTGGTCTAACACCTGGCAACTTCAAATATCAACCAACAAATGCTCTACCCTCCACATCGGCAAAAAGAATCCAAACCGTACATACGAACTGAATAAACAATCTCTCACTGTCAACCCACACTCAGTAAAAGACCTTGGAATACTAATATCGAATGACCTAAGTGCTAAAGCCCACTGCAACAATATCGCCAAAAAAGCTTCTAGAGTTGTTAACCTGATCCTACGCAGCTTCTGCTCAGGCAATCTCACACTACTCACAAGAGCCTACAAAACTTTTGCCAGACCCATCCTAGACTACTGCTCATCTGTCTGGAACCCATACCACATCTCAGACATCAACATGTCCAAAGATATTTCACCAGAAGAGAGCCCTTCACTCCTCCACTCAAAACAGAATATCCTACGAAAATAGACCAACAATCCTGGGCCTAGAAAGCCTAGAACTACAGCGCCTAAAACACGATTGCCCACAAGATCATCTGCTGCAACGTCCTACCGGTCAATGACTACTTCAGCTTCAATCGCAAAAACACAAGAGCACGCAACAGATTCAAACTTAATATGAACCGCTCCAAACTTGACTGTAAAAAATATGATTTCAGCAATCGAGTTATCGAAGCATGGAACTCATTGCCGGACTCAATTGTGTCAACCTCTAACCCCCAACATTTCTCCCTTAGACTCTCCACGATTGACCTCTCCAGGTTCCTAAGAGGCCAGTAAGGGGCATACATAAGTGCACTGGTGTGCCTTTTGTCCCCTGTCCAATTGTCTTTCCTTTCTCTCACTTATCATATATATTTTCTTTCTTTCATATATCCTCTCCTCTAAGTTCACTTTACCCTTATATATATTACTACATGTCTATTTTTCTTCCTATGTATTTGTGTATTGGACAAATGAATAAATAAAATAAATAAATAATAAATAAATAAATTTCCACTGCTAAACAACATAAAGTATAACATTAAATGACCGCCTTGATTACCAGTGAAAATTCAATCACTTCCAGTTGTCATCATTAAGCAAATCACTGTAGACCATTAAGCAAGGATGCCTTATGGTTTCCATAAAAATATTATATTATTTATAATAACATATAAATATTATTATATCTTTACATACCCCCAATATGTACTTGACAAAACAAATAAATAAAAAATAAATAAAATAAAATAAATAAAAATTTTGCTTCTGGGAAGCTGGCAAAAGAAGATTGTAACTGTAGATCACTGTCAAAGTTGCTGAGCTTCCATATCATGATCACTTGAATGCAATGGCTGCAAATATGAGGGCTGTCAAAACTAAGCCCAAAGATAATCCAGCATGATCCAAGGAAAATAACTTCAAATTTATCATTGATCATCAGAGTTACATAATACACCATAAAATATAGTTCTCAAAATCAAATATTCAATTACAGTACAATTAAATATGAATTAAAATACAGTGGAACCTCAAGATACGAACCTAATTGGTTCCAGGGGGAGGTTCGTAAGACGAAAGGTTCGTAAGACGAAACATTGTTTCCTATAGGAAACAATGTAAAGTCAATTAATCCGTGCAACCCAAAAAAAACCCCGCAAAAAAACCGCTGCCGCCCAGCTGTGACCTTTTAAAACAGCCGCGCGGCTTTCCAGCAGCCTCTGAACACGAAACGCGGAAGTTTGGGTTTGGCGTTCGGCTTCGGGAGACGGCTGGGAAGCCGCGCGGCTGTTTTAAAATGTCACAGCCGGGCTGGGGGGCTTCCCAGCAACCCCCCCAGCCCGGCTGTGACCTTTTAAAACAGCCGTGCGGCTTCCCAGCCATCTCCCGAAGCCAAACGCCAAACCCAAACTTCCGCGTTTGGCGTTCAGAGGCTGCTGCAAAGCCGCGCGGCTGTTTTAAAAGGTGACAGCCTGGCTGGGGGGCTTTCCAGCAGCCTCCAAATGCCAAATGCGGAAGTTTGGGTTTGGCGTTTGGCTTCGGGAGATGGCTGGGAAGCTGCGTGGCTGTTTTAAAAGGGCACCGCTGGGCTGGGGGGCTTCCCAGCAACCCCCCCAGCCCGGCTGTGACCTTTTAAAACGGCCGCGCGGCTTCCCAGCCGTCTCCTGAAGCCAAACACCAAACCCAAACTT
This sequence comes from Erythrolamprus reginae, assembly GCF_031021105.1. Classification (NCBI taxonomy): domain Eukaryota; kingdom Metazoa; phylum Chordata; class Lepidosauria; order Squamata; family Dipsadidae; genus Erythrolamprus; species Erythrolamprus reginae. Next base: position 51,768,284 of record NC_091950.1, read on the forward strand.
CCGCGTTTGGCGTTCGGAGGCTGCTGGAAAGCCCTGCCGCCCGGCTGTCACCTTTTAAAACAGCCGCGCGGCTTCCCAGCAGCCTCCGAACGGTTCAGAAAAAAATTGCCTCTTCTTACGAACTTTTTTCATGATACGAACGGCAAACCCGAACTTCCGGGTTTGGCGTTCGGAGGCTGCTGGAAAGCCGCGCGGCTGTTTTAAAAGGTGACAGCTGGGCTGGGGGGCTTCCCAGCAGCCTCCGAACGCCAAATCCGGAAGTTCGGGTTTGCCGTTCGTATCACGAAAAAAGTTCGTAAGAAGAGGCAAATTTTTTCTGAACCCCGGGTTCATATCTTGAGTTGTTCGTAAGACGAGGCGTTCGTATCTTGAGGTACCACTGTACTGCTGTCAGGATTTGACTGAAATTAGGAATGAAGATGACCTAAGCCAGAGTACCCCGACCTTTCTGTCTTCGCAACCTGGATGGGAAAAACGAGCAGGTGCCTTTACACATGCATATGTATATACAAACGAGGCCGTGAGTGTGCATGTGATGCAAATGGAGCAATATGAGCACATTCAACACAAATGGGGCTGGAAACATATGCACAACGCTCACCATGACACTGGCACAAGTGAGGTGTGTGTGCACACAAGTGAGCGCACTGGCCCGGTAGTGGGCTGTGACCCACAAGTTGGGGACATCTGGCCTAAGCCTACATGAGATGAGAAATATGAATACCCAAAACACATGTACAAGCACACACACACACTTATATATACATGGAATCGGGTTACTTATGGGACCGCCTTCGCCGCGCAAATCCCAGCGGCCGATTAGGTCCCACAGAGTTGGCCTTCCCCAGGTCCCATCAACCAGACAATGTCGTCTGGCGGGGCCTAGGGGAAGAGCCTTCTCTGTGGGGGCCCCGGCCCTCTGGAATCAGCTCCCTCCAGAAATTCGTGCTGCCCCCACCCTCCTCGCCTTTCGCAAGAGCCTTAAGACCCATCTATGTTGCCAGGCATGGGGCAGTTAGATCATGCCCCCCCTCTTTCTGATCATTAAATGTTATGTGTGGATGTGATTGAGTTAATTGACTGCTTTTTAATGTAATGGGATTTTAGCTTAGAGTTTTTAACTACAGTATTAGATTTGTACACATATTGTTATTGTATTGTATTCTGTGAGCCGCCCTGAGTCCTCAGAGAAGGGCGGTATACAAGTCTAATAAATCATCATTATCATCTTCTTCTTGATATGCATTCATTGTACTTTGGAAACCATGAAGCAATGTAAACAGAATTGCACATCTTATCTTTTATTTGTATGATAGTTCAAGGTAAACTGTGTACTTGTCCACTCTGTTCTTGTAAATCCAAGGCCCCTGCTCTGAGATTATTGAGTTTAAAAGCAGTAGAAAAATGGAAGCAGCAAAGCTCGAAACAAAAGAAAATTTCCAGCTCCTAGTTTTCAAACCAAGTTAGGTCATCTCAGACTTTTTATATTTCCTTCTAATTACAGATGCTGATGTTATACATTCTCTCCTTTTATGTGTGGGGAAAGGCCTGTGAAGCCTAACCACAATTATCTCATAAACTAAGTCAGCCTCTAACTAAGCAATTTCTGCTGTAAGCTCCAGAGTCTCTATAATGAAAGGTGGAACAGTTTGTTTTTCTAGCAATGCTAACCAGAAGCAAAAAATATAGCCTGGTTTTAGAACATGTGATTATGAATAGTGAGACATCAAACAGTTGCACAACACACACTGTATACATTTGGAAGCTATAGCTGTGCAGTTTTCTGTATTTTTGAGAGCCATTCAATTACTCAATTGGTAAAGCTTTATGTTTTTCCAATAACTTTGCTTTTTCACCATAAAACATGTTTGCAGTGACTAAATTATATATTTTAAATAACTATATGGAATTTCAGTGGTCAGAAATCTCTTTTGAGAAAATAGATAACTGAAGAAACAGGATTTTGAAAAGAATTAGTAATATGAGATTAAAAATGTTTGATTTGGAAAAACTTTATTCCAGGTTTGTTTTTTAATTACCGTATTTTCCGGCGTATAAGACGACTTTTTAACCCCTGAAAATCTTTTCCAAAGTGGGGGGTCGTCTTGTACGCCGGATATAGGACAGTGGCGCCGATATTTGCGATCGCTGGGAGGGGCGAGAACACCGCCTCCCAGCTGGGCGAGCCTGCGCTGCGCTCAGGCTCGCCCACACGCTGCCTTTGGCAGCACAAGCGTGCCTGTCCGGCCGGGGAAGAATCGCCCCTGCCGGACGTCAGTTTCAGCTGGGGGGGGGCGAGAACACCGCCTCCCAGCTGGGCGAGCCTGCGCTCTGCTCAGACTTGCCCACACGCTGCCTTCGGCAGCACAAGCGTGCCTGTCCGGCCGGGGAAGAATCGCCCCGGCCGGACGTCAGTTTCAGCTGGGGGGGGGCCAGAACACCGCCTCCCAGCTGGGCGAGCCTGCGCTCCGCTCAGACTCGCCCACACGCTGCCTTCGGCAGCACAAGCGTGCCTGTCCGGCCGGGGAAGAATCGCCCCGGCCGGACGTCAGTTTCAGCTGGGGGGGGGCCAGAACACCGCCTCCCAGCTGGGCGAGCCTGCGCTCCGCTCAGACTCGCCCACACGCTGCCTTCGGCAGCACAAGCGTGCCTGTCCGGCCGGGGAAGAATCGCCCCGGCCGGACGTCAGTTTCAGCTGGGGGGGGGCCAGAACACCCCCTCCCAGCTGGGCGAGCCTGCGCTCCGCTCAGACTCGCCCACACGCTGCCTTCGGCAGCACAAGCGTGCCTGTCCGGCCGGGGAAGAATCGCCCCGGCCGGACGTCAGTTTCAGCTGGGGGGGGGGGCGCGAACACCGCTTCCCAGCTGGGCGAGCCTGAACGGAGCGCAGGCTCGCTCAAACGCTGCCTGTCCGGCCGGGGAAGAATCGCTCCGGCCGGACGTCAGTTTCAGCTGAGGGGGCGCGAACACCACCTCCCAGCTGGGCGAGCCTGCGCAAAGCGCAGGCTCGCCCACACGCCGCCGTCCGTGCCTCAGTTCCGTGAGAGAGGGGGGGAGAGAAAGAGATAGCAAGAGAGGGAGAGAGAGGGGGGGTTAGCAACAGAGGGGGGGAGAGAAAGAGAGAGGGGGGATAGCAACAGAGGGAGAAAGAGAAGGAGAAAGAGAGAGGGAGAGGGGGCAGAAAGAGAAAGAAAGAGATAGCAAGAGAGGGAGAGAGAGGGGGGGTTAGCAACAGAGGGACAGAGAGAAAGAGAGAGGGGGGATAGCAACAGAGGGAGAAAGAGAAGGAGAAAGAGAGAGGGAGAGGGGGCAGAAAGAGAAAGAAAGAGATAGCAAGAGAGGGAGAGAGAGGGGGGGTTAGCAACAGAGGGACAGAGAGAAAGAGAGAGGGGGGATAGCAACAGAGGGAGAAAGAGAAGGAGAAAGAGAGAGGGAGAGGGGGCAGAAAGAGAAAGAAAGAGATAGCAAGAGAGGGAGAGAGAGGGGGGGTTAGCAACAGAGGGACAGAGAGAAAGAGAGAGGGGGGATAGCAACAGAGGGAGAAAGAGAAGGAGAAAGAGAGAGGGAGAGGGGGCAGAAAGAGAAAGAAAGAGATAGCAAGAGAGGGAGAGGGAGAAAGATAGAGGGGGGAAAGCAACAGAGGGAGAGAGAGAAAGAGAGAGGGAGAGAGGGGGGAAAGAAAGAGAGAAAGAGATAGCAAGAGAGGGGGAGAGAGAAAGAGAGAGGGAGAGAAAGAGATTGCAAGAGAGGGAGAGAAAGATAGAGGGGAGATAGCAACAGAGGGAGAGAGAAAGAGAGAGGGAGAGAGGGGGGAAAGAAAGAGAGAAAGAGAGAGCAAAAGAGGGGGAGAGAGAAAGAGAGAGGGAGAGAAAGAGATGGCAAGAGAGGGAGAGAGAGAGGGAGAGAGGGGAGACAGAAAGAGAGAGAAAGAGATAGTAAGAGAAGGAGAGAGGGGGGGAGAGAAAGAGAGAAAGCAAAAAAAAAAGAGAGAAAGAGAGATAGCAAGAAAGAAAGAGAGGGAGAGAGAGTGGGAGAGAGAAAGACTTTGATCTTTTCCCCAGGTATTTTTGTACCTACTTGACCAACATTATTAGTGGTTGCAAAATTGAATGTATGAACTTGTTCATTTCAATAAAAAGAGCCAGGGAAATGATTGAATGTTAAACTGGATGCATTTATTTCTGCCTGTTTGTATTTGTTCTTATGTTTAACCATTGAAAATGTACTTTTCCTCCAAAAAGAATCATCTTTTCATATTTCTTAGGCAACATTTTAAAATAACTTTAAAAGCTGAGGTCATATTATTCACCCTGCTCTGTATCATAGCACACTGCACAGTACTGAAAATTGGCAGGGTCACTAATGGTAAACCCGACAAGTTAAAATCTGTTTAAGTGACATTGCAAGAGGATAAAGACAAGTGCGGAAAGAGGAAAAAATGGATGGGCTGTTTGGATTGCGATATCATGATATCACATACAGATTCTCATTCCATAATAGATTCTCACATAGGTGTCAGCATGCTGCATGTTAGACTGAAAGATACCTGCAGAATAGATGGTAGGAGAAAGGAAAATAGCCAGGTTCACCTTTTTGTGTTGACAAATTATGATGAGTTATAATAATAAACTTAATTGTGGTGAGGAGAAATATGAGAGGCAGACAAGACAGATAGACAGAGACATATGGAGAGATAGACAGAAGAGTGCTCCCACTTGGCTCTCTCTCTCTAAATAATTCATTCATAATTTTAACAATAAGATCTTCATCATTAGTAATTAAAATATTGTGTTATCATGTTCAGAAATGATTTTTTTCTCAATGCAAGTACATCATAGACCTAGACTCAGTCAGGTCTATGATGTACAGAAGAGGGGTAGCCTTATACGGCGAGTATATCTCAAATTCTATATTTTAACTGGAAAAGTTAGGGGGTCGTCTTATACGCCCAGTCGTCTTATACGCCGGAAAATACGGTATTTCATTTTTGAGAAAGGTAAACTGCCATTCTAATGTCATCCTTAGTCATATTATTTGTATTAGCACATTTGTGAGTGTGGATATATTTTGATTTATTTTTTGCACTTAGTTTAAATACTGAAAGCTGCTTACAAACATTAAAATGCAGCACAAAAATACAAATTAAGTATCAGAAACTTAAAATCAAGGCAAACTATTCAAAACTAATTTTTGTATCACTATTAGTCCCAACAAGTGAGTGAACTTGGCAACCTTTGTATTCAGAAATAAATTAGGAATGGATCTGGACAGTATTTGAAATGAGAAATCACTACACTACTAGAACTAATGGCTAAATTTTAGGAGTGCATAGTCCTTGGGATTTAATTCTGGAAAAACATTTGACAGTTTGCCTTTTCTCAGAAAAAATATTTGAAGATTTACAAATAGTAGATTCTACCTTCTGAAGAACTCTTGGATATTCTTGAGTCTGCGGAGAAGGTGGCATAGAAATCTAAGTAATAAATAAGTAATAAATAAATCCTTACTAAATACTTCTTAATAGAGTGGCAGTTCTGTACTTTTTCCCTAAGTCCCACCAAATGACATTGTCTAGTTGACGGGACCTGGAGAAGGCCGACTCGGTGGGAACTAATCAGTCGCTGGGACTCATACGGCAGAAGGCGGCCCCGCAAGTAAACCGGCCCGATGCCATGTAGGGCTTTATAGGTCATTACCAACACTTTTAATTGTGTCTGGAAACTAATCAGCATCCAATGCAGTCCGCAAACTGTTGGAGAAACATGGGCATACCTAGGGAGGCCCATGAATGCTCACGCGGCTGCATTTTGCACAATTTGTAGTTTCCTAATATTCTTCAAAGGTAGCCCCATGTAGAGAGCATCGAGGTGATAATGGCATGAGTAGAGACTCCCTGTCCAAATAGGGCCAAACCTGAGCAAACGTCCCCCTCGCCACAGCCGAAAGATGATGGTCCAAAGTCAGCTGTGCATTGAGGACGCCTAAGTTGCGGACCCTGTCTGAGGGGGTCAAAAGCCCACTCCCAGGGTAATAGAAGCACAGATGGACATGTCCTTGGGAAGCATAACCCACAGCCACTCCGTCTTGTAAGGGTTGAGTCTGAGCTTGTTAATACCCATCCAGACCCTAACAGCCTCCAGACACTGGCACATTACTTCCACTGCTCCACTGAAATGTCTTAGAATGGAATGTACAGGTGTGGACAAAAAAATGGAAACACTTGACTTTTTGGCATAATGTTTGAATATGTTCAAATCAATCAAAATTTGACATATTTTAATGTTTTTTAAATTCTGTTATTTGATATGTTTTTTTAAACTACCTTTTTTTTTTTTACAGAAATTTGAGGAAATTGGTTATAACCTTCTAGAAATGGCAGATCTGTCAGACTTTCAAAGAGGCCAAATTGTTGGTGCTCGAATGGTAGGCGCTAGTGTAACAGAAAGTGCCCGAATATTTGGCATTTCAAGAGGTAATGTCTTAAAAGTAATGACTGCTTTTGAAAGAGAAGGGAAAACGTCCTCAGCCAAGCACAGGTCTGGTCGAAAGTCAAAGCTGTCTGAGAGAGACTGTCAGACTTTAAAGCGAATTGTTAGAGCAGATCGCAAGACCACAGCTCCTAAAATCACTGCAGAGCTCAATCGACACGTACAGAACCCATTTTCCTCAAAAACTGTTCAAAGGGAGCTTCACAAATCTGGATTCCATGGAAGAGCTGCAATTAGAAAACCTCTGCTCTCAAAGACAAATGTTTCAAAGCATTTAGAGTGGTGTAGAAACCACCAGAAATGGTCCCTCAAGCACTGGCAAAATGTGATTTTCTCTGACGAATCATCATTTGCCATTTTTCTGACTTCTGGCTGTGTTTACATTTGGAGACAGCCAAAAGAATCATTTCATCCAGACTGCCTTCTCCCAACCATCAAACATGGCGGAGGTTTAGTGATGATCTCGGGTGCTATTTCTTGGAAATCCGCCGGGCCAATGATTTCCCTTCATGGAAGAATTAACAGCCATCCCTATTTAGGAATTTTGGCTGACCAAATTCATCTTAGGGTTCAAGAACTGTTTCCAGAGGGGGGTGCCATCTTTCAAAATGATAATGCACCAATTTGTAGATCAAGAATTGTTAAAGAATGGCACGAGGAACATTCTAATGAAGTTCAGCATCTCATCTGTGCACCACAATCACGAAACCTCAACATTATTGAGCATTTATAGTCGATTTCCACCACCATCGTCTCTAAAAGAACTAGAAGGTGCTTTAACTGAATAATGGGCTAAAATTCCTTTGGAAACAATTAACAATTTGTATGAATCAATGACCTCGGGGAATTGAGGCTGTATTTGCCGCAAAAGGTGGCATATTAAAATATATTTTGATGATTTTTCAAGGTGTTTCCATTTTTTTGTCCACCCCCTGTAGTTGAAAAGAATTTCAGTTATGAATAAAATAACATTCAGAATCCTAAATTAAATCCTCACTAAAAATCACGTTTTCCTGATATTCAAGGAACTATTTAAATATTGATAGCACTATATTATGTGTTATTTTACTTTCTTCTTTCTTTTACATATACATTAAGTTGATAGTACCCTATCATTATACTGTACTGTATTTAAACTTTGTAGACTGAATTATATTTTAATGTACATTTCATATTCCTTTATAGTTTTAGGTTTGACTAATAATGATCCATGAGAATATTTATGTGGTTAATGACTGTTAATTTTTAAAAAATCTAACTTCTGTAGTGTATGATAGCACTCTTTTAAGAGATGGGGCTTAAACATTTTCCACAATAACTGATCTAGGTTATGTAGTTGGATCAGAAAGCTACAAGGCACTGGAAGGAATTAAAATCTGGACAAAAGGAAAGAATTGGCAATACCTGATGAACTTGATTTCTGAGGTGTGAGTTGAAGCAAGATGAAAAATCTGGAAAACTTGAACATCTAAGCTTTAGGTAATCTTATTTTGAATGCGCTTCAATTTTCATTTAGAAAAACAAGCAACATGAACACATTTATGATGTCAGTTAAATTCATCTGTATGCTACTCTATGTATCTTTCTTTCAATTGAACAGGAAGAGATTTGCAATTTTAGCAAACCTGAATCCCCAGTCTTCTATAATGACAATTTATATCTGAGGGTTCCATAACATTACAACAGCTCAATTAGTGACAACAGGAAACAATGTGACAGTATTTTTCAAAAAATGGCACTAAAACCAACTTATTTTTCTATCACTGATCCCTTAAATCTCATTCTAACAAAATGGAAAAAGCACTGTTTTTATTTAACATGCATAGTTTGCATTTTTATTATTTTGGTTTTAGAAATTACCGTAATGATATTGCTATGGATCAGTGATAAGAATTTTATGTACCATGGAATCAGATGGTCATCTAATTTATCAATCTATAATTTATGTTATTCAAATGGTTGTATAAATTATTGTTTTGTTTTTCTCAAATGTTCTGGAATAAAAACATATTCTATTTATATTTATGGAATAATTTAGCTCTAACTGACAGATAGTCCTCGATTAACAACCGTTCATTCAGTGACCATTCAAAGTTACAGTGAACAAATGGTACTTACACCTAGTCCTGAGTTATAGCTGCCAGTCACATAATCCAAACTCAGGCAACTAGCAACCTACTATACTTACAACAGCAAAGGTACTTTAACTCCTTCCACCTGCCTATCAACCACCATTTTGGTTGCTCTACACCAACAATATCAAGATCAAAGTAATTGATAGTACTGCTCTATACCACATTGGTAAGGCCATTTGGAATATAATCTCCAGCTCTGGTCACAATACAAAAAGGATGCTAAGGTGCAAGAAAGAAAGAAGAACAAAGATGATTAGGGGTCTGGAGACTAAATCCTAAGAAGAACAACTAAAGGAACTAGGTACATTTAACTTAAAGAAAACTAAAGAAGATAGCAGATAATAGCAAAACTCTAATACTTAAAGGGCTGCACAGTGTAAAGGGTGCCAATATATTCTCCATATCACCAGAGGGAGGACAAGGAGAAATAAATAGGTGCTCATCAGAGATCCAACCTGAAAATGAAGAGGATTATACTGGTGATGTGTGTACCTTGGATGTAGATAGTCTGCTATGTTTGTAGGCTACAATTATTACAGTACTATTTAATTGTGGATTTTCTATGTATCTTTTCTGTGACAATCATAAAGGCAATTGTACATAAACAAGAATACCTGCATTGATGATTTTGAACAGTAATGCTCTAAAAATTTATAATAATATTTCATAGGCACCAAGGATGCTGACGCAAGGCAAAAACACTGAGCACTACATATACGCACAGGCTGGGAAGGACATCAGAAATATGTGGTGGCCTCACAGTTCATTTTAACCTGACTCAACAAGTTTCCCAGCATCATTAGGGCCTGAGCTGTGGAATCAGACCTCAAAGGCCACTTACAATGAGCAGCACCACCCGCTGAGAAGCACTTTCTGCTATTGCCCTGTTTGGCAACAGAATGGAACTTTTCGTCTCCAACTCTACATTCTCTTTCTGGTGATTATTCCCACTTATCTCCTCAGGTGACACACCTCTCAATAGCATCTGCCCACACCCTTCGATAAGACTATTTCACAGAAAGAGGGTCCATCCTGGGTGTTTCGCCCCCCAGAAACTTAGCCCCCAACCAATCATCAGGAAGGGCCTATTCTGCCCTCCACCAATATAAATCCAGCGAAAGGAGAGAGGACGTGATATTGTAGCAAACGTTTTGCTGAACTGGTGACCATGCTATGGGGGGGGGGCACTTGGTTTACTTGGAAATTCAAGTAAATTTCAAGTAATTCAAGGAACTGAATTCCATGTTAGGATTGAAATAATTACCTAGTATTTCAAATGGAACATTTGCTTTACTTGGAGGTAAGAATTCCTTAGAGGACAATTAATATAAATCCAGCAAAAAGAGAGAAGTATGAAATAATTTGCCAAAATGCCTTCCTCTCTCTCTTCCCTCTCCCCAAGTCTTCTCCCCCCCCACACACACAAACACCAATACAGAAAGGAAGAGTTGGTTTACACAGAATAAGTCTCACCAGGCTAATCACACATCTCTGCACCCTGACTTGCTTTTCTTTTACACACACACACACACACACACACACACACACACACACACACACCCTTCTGAATTTCTGAGCTGGGATTCTCCTCAAAGTGGAGAAAAGGTGTGATATCCTAGTGATCTCAATTCACACACACACACTGAATGGCACATTTTCTTCAGCTTGAGGAGAGAATCCAGACGTGGAATGGAAAGATGCAGAAGATTGTGTGTCTATTTAAAAGAAAAGCAAGGCAGGATGCAGAGATGTGTGATTAGCCTGGTGAGACTTACATTGGCAAGCATTGTTTCTGAGATGGTGCTGAGCTCTCCAGCAAGAGTAGCAGGGACTTATGGCTTGATCAAGCTTTGCCAAGAAAGACAGGCAGGAGGCAGAAGGGAGTATATGTGAAGGAAAAAACAAGGTGGTCAAAAAGGAGAGCCAAGTCTGACCATTCAGCCGTGAAGACCTAAGAGAGAGAGCAAGAAAGATAGGAAATATGCGTAATGAGTTTCTCAGATTGTGAGGAAGTAGCTGATGATGTATTGAGTAATATAGAACATCAGCACATTTCCCCTGAATCAGAAAAGCACTAACAACACCCCCCCCCCCATTGCTTCAAGACATAGACAAGAGAGCAAAATATTCTCCCTCTTATGACATACTCACTGAGAAGAGGTACTAAAGTACACACCGTATTTTTGGGAGTATAAGACCCACCTTTCCCCCAAAAAAAACAGGGTGAAAATTTGGATGGGTCTTACACACCAAACAGCCATCCCTACTCTGGTTTCTGCCTGCTAGCAATTTACCTCCTTGCAGCAAACAGCAGCAGAGCATGATTAGCACAAGTCACTGATTATTTGCCTCCCAACATTCACCTGATTGATTGAAGTTGCTGGCAAGCCCAGGTGCTAAAATGAAAGTGAAACTAAAGCTGCAGGGAGGCAAATTGCTGCAGGAAGAGACAAAGGCTGAAACTGGCTGTTTGTTTTTTGCTGCAAGGAGGCAAGTCAATAACTATAAATGTCTGTAGAATATTCAAATTATTAGACTTATTTTTTAAAGACTGCTTTATTATTGTTCTAGACAATGTAACAAAATGAAAAAGCTTTCTAAAATAAATGCTTGATCTGAAGAGTCCCAGTGCTATTGTATCCTCTTTTAAATAACAAAGAATACTTCCAGAAATCCACATCAATTTTAAAGATCTATAAAAGTATAATAAGGGGCATGCATAAGTGCACCAAAGTGGCTTCCGTCCCCTGTCCTAAAATTTCTCTTTTACTAGTTACAGTAGTCTCGGTTATCTGTCCTTCAATAATCTGACATTCCGGATTATCCAACGTCGTGACTGCTTGGGGGCGTGGCTGTAGGCATTTCAGTGTCTGCCAGACATGCCCCCAAACATGGTAGCCATGACGGGGAAGCAAGCTGGGAGGAGGGAAGCGGGTGAGCAAGCGAGCGAGCCAAGGAGGGAAGTGGGCGAGTGAGCAAGAGAGCCAAGGAGCAAAGTGGGCAAGCAAGTGAGAGAACTGAGGAGCGAAGCAGTTGAGTGAGCGAGAGAACTGAGGAGCGAAGCAGTTGAGTGAGCGAGAGAGCCAAGGAGGGAAGCGGGTGAGCGAATAAGAGAGCCAAGGAGGGAAGCGGGTGAGCGAATACGAGAGCCAAGGAGGGAAGCGGGTGAGCGAATGAGAGAGCCAAGGAGGGAAGCGGGTGAGCGAATGAGAGAGCCAAGGAGGGAAGCGGGTGAGCGAATGAGAGAGCCAAGGAGGGAAGCGGGCAAGCGAGCAAGAACCGAGGAGCGAAGTGGGTGGGCGAGCCACAGTAGAGTCTGGATTATCTGACACTTTCAGCTATCCGACTCTCAGCCCACCCATTTATGTCGGATAACCGAGACTCTACTGCATCATGTATATAAATATTATTATATCTTTGTATACCACCAATACGTACTTGACGAAACAAACAAATAAAATAAATAAATCTGAAATGTCCTGTTTTAGTATTAAGTATTAGTATTAAGATAAGGTAGCTGAGTTAAACCCTGACTTAGTCATGTCTGGAGTAGATCTATTTAAATAATTGGGAGGAGTTAGTGTGATTACATTTAAGAAAACTTTCTGGTATTAATATACTGCCATAATGTACATTTCTCCAATTCTTTGCTATTTTTATGGGTCAGGCACACATGCACAAAAATACACAGCAAACAGTGAGCTGTTTGCAGTTTGCTATTTGGCAAATTGCTGGGAGGCAGAGGCCTTTTTCCCTTGTTTTCTTCCCCCAAAACTAAGGTGTGCCTTGTACTCCTGTGCGTCTTATACTCCAAAAAATACGGTATATCTAGTCTCTAAGATTATGAAACTTATCCCGTTTTAATTTTCAACAAATCTGATTAATAAGACCCTATGAGAATGTATCTTTAAGCATTGTGAGTGGCATTCTAGGCAAAGGAAGGAAGGAGAAATGAGAAATAAAGAGAAGAAATTAGCAAAAAAAAGACTGAAGGAAAGAAGGTTTATTTTACTCAACCAGGAGAGAAAAAGAAAAGGTGGATTGGGCAACACTTAATGGATGTAAAAATATTAAATATTAATAGATTAATATAATAAAACTTTGCTGTTCTGGTTAATTAAAAAACACATCACTGGCTAATTGATGAAAAGGAAATGTTTTTGTTTGCAGCTATACAGCTGTATTTCAGCAATAGCTATTTCAGAGTTACTATGGTCCACTGCACAGACAGTCAGGTGTTCAGATTGGATTTGGCACTTCAATCCATCTATCAAGTCTTTCCCAAGAATCTTGTTATTATTTTATTTTATGAATTGGTTATGAATGTCATATTGAAATATTCTTCACTTTCCCTCATTAGAGAGTTCATGTATATGTCTGAAAGATCTTCAAAGACGTTGAAGTCCTTCAACTAATTAACTAGTCCTTATAAGGCATTTGTGATAGTTGAAGTCTGAGACCCTTGTTCAGTGGCTGTGCAAAATAACTGGAAAGCCACATGAAAGTTTGTGGCCTGAGGTTAGCCAAATTTGGCCCAGGCGTTTCTTTAAAAATATTTCCCTGTAGAGTATGTGTAGAATTTTAAAACTAAGGCAAAACCAGATGCAACAAGAACAATATTTGTATCCACTTTCATTTCTTCTGTGTTCTAGATTCTTAAGTTAACAAGAAGCATCACTAAGGATACTAACTCTGACTCCTGATTTTTGTCTTTTCTCTAAACAAACAGAAAATGAGAAAACTGTTACAAAACCTTAAAATGCATTTAAAGCTATTTAAGACTTGCATTGTCTTTTACAGTTGTCATAATACAGTGCCTGGCTTCATTTTCACTTCACAATTTTTTACTTTTTACAGTGGCATCTAGATCAAAATTTAATTAACTAGATGCAAGTTTTTTATATACTTTTCAATTAGAAGGTACAGGTTAAATAGCAGTGTAAACATGTAGCAGATTCACAGAGAGCGCCTAGTTTTGTTTAGAATTTGGCAAAAACTTAAATATTGGCTTAGAAATTGATGAGATTGTGTATAAGAGACAGAAATCCCATGAAAAATTTAAAAAATTGAGCTAACCCGTAGCAGGTTTAACAGCATAAGAACGTATTGTTGACTCTTAACCAATTTTAGAACTGAATTATATTATAGAAAGATTGGTCAAGAAGTTGCTTCTGTATTTGTTCTGTTATACCTTGTTTCTGAACTGAAATAGTTAACATTTCTGGGGAAAATGATACAAAACTACGATATAGCAAAAACCTATCCTCCTAATCTAATGTGTATGATTAGTCAGCCACAACTAATTTATTGTAGATTATACAGTATGTCATAGTCTAGTGATGGCTAACTTTTTCCTCGCGTGACAAAAGCATGTGCACACATGCCCACACACATAATGCAATGCCTCCCACTGCTCCACATATGCGCCCACGACACACACGCCCCATGCCTCATTTTAGGTCTAGCAGGACTCTCTGAATCGTCTGGTAGGCCAGTTTTTCACCCTCTCCAGGCTTTCCTGGAGCCTGGGGAGGGTGAAAACGCCTGGCCCTCCAGAGGCCTCCAGTGGCCAGAAACAGCTCATTTTTTGATTTCCAGTAGGTTTGGTAGGTCTGTTTTTTGCCCTCTCCAGCTTCCAGAGGCTTTTCTGGAGCCTCCAGGAGGGCAAAAAAGGCCTCTCCCCCCAGCCCTCTGAAGGTCCTCCGAAGGCCAGAAATACCCTCCCAGAGCTGCTGCACAAGCTCTGTACTTATCTGGCATCCAAAATGGGCCGCGTGGAGACTCTTGAGAGGGGAGGGATGGTGTGGGTGAGGTCAGCTGAAAATCAGCTGGCAGCCCATACAAATGTGCAGTGGGGGTGACCTAGGGCAATAGCTCACATGCCCGTAGAGATGGCTCCATGTGCTACTGTGGCACACATGCCATAGGTTCGCCATTGCGGTCATTGTCAATTCAGCTATAAAGGATGGCTGGTGTTTACTGATAAACTATCTCCAGTACAAGGACTTTAATTTTTTTTAAAGATATGATATATAATACAGACAGTTATAAATCAGCTATGCCACAATTTTAAAAGCATATAAAACAGCTTCCTATTTGACAAATATAGCAGTGGTTCTTTGTCAAAAAGAGAGAGAGAAAAGGCCAATTCACTTGGATGAATGCTCAATCTTGAACCTTCTTGACATGGATGGAAAAAGATAAAAAGACCAAAAAGTCACTCAGAATCCAAAACATTAGTGCTTTCATCAAATCACTCAACAGATTTTCACCAATTATCATATAAAAATGAAGACTGAAAAGGATACAACCCCCATCTTTTTGCATTACACTTCCATCTTTGAAAAATTTACCAGCTGTCATGATGAGCTAAACATTGAATTTTAAATATTCTGGCAAATTCTCTGCTCTCATGGCATTGTATTTCCATGAAATCAACTAGGAGTTTAGTTTTTTTAGGATTGGCATTATAAAAAAAAATCTTCAGACAGAGAGTGAATAAAAGCAAGATAATCTTGTGGTAAGAACAACTGCTATGGAGATTCTCACTTATCCAGGTCAAAGTTGCCCCAATGTTGCTTTTTCAAGAGGCAACATGGAATTTTCTTATTTTTCTTTGAAGACTTTTCGCTTCTCATCCAAGAAGCTTCTTCAGCTCTGACTGGATAGTGGGAATGGAAGGATTTACTTAATGAAGACATAACAAACTCAATCTGTATAGTCTGGAGGACAGAAGGGAAAGGGAGGACATGATCAAAACATTTAAATATGTTAAAGGGTTAAACAAGGTTCAGGAGGGAAGTGTTTTTAATAGGAAAGTTAACACAAGAAAAAGGGGGCACAATCTGAAGTTAGTTGGGGGAAAGATTAGAAGCAACAGGAGAAAATATTATTTTACTGAAAGAGTAGTAGATGCTTGGAACAAACTTCCAGCAGACGTGGTTGTAAATCCACAGTAACTGAATTTAAACATGCCTGGTATAAACATATATGCATCCTAAGATAAAATACAGGAAATAGTATAAGGGCAGACTAGATGGATCATGAGGTCTTTTTCTGCCGTTTCTATAATTTATACTCCTTGCAAAGAGAGAGAATAGCTACTTCACACAGATATTGGATACTATGAAAGCAGCCAGTCTGTTATTTAATTTTGTTACTGCTACCTGTTTTTGTGCCTAGTCTGTCAAAATATGGGATTTCTCTTTTGCATGTCAAAATAACTTGTGACTGGTCTAGGTAAGTGATGGCATATATTGCTTCATCTAAAGCGGCAAAATATCACTATATTTAAGGTGGGTTAAAATGTGGTGGGAGATTTCATTCAATGATAACAGAGGGTAAGCAAAATAACTAGGCACCAGAAGAAACAGGCAACAGGAAATAAATGGTTAAGAATTGCTAAAAGCCATCATCTAGTGGACCTGTCATCTAGAAATTTATTTTATGTCAAGCTGGCCAGCTAGAAGAGCATGGCTCCAAGATACTAGTGGTGAAAACACACTAACCAGCACTATTTATTAGCAAAAGCTTGAGCAATATAATTAGTAACAAACAGTGCAGATTGTATCTTCAAACTCCCATCTATATCAAGGCCCCTCCAGTGTTATGCTATAAGGGATAACTAATTGTTATTTAATACAATTTCCTTAGGCCATTCCTCTCTGTTTCCATTAATGCTATTCCAAGACATATTTTGATTCCTTTAACTTGATGTTAACTGACAGTAATTGTTGATAAAATGAAATTATGTGCTGTCAGCAAGAAATGTTGCTACTAAATCCATATTAGGCTCAGGGCAAGACATTTCTAGTCTTAACTTCTTCCTCAAGCTTCTAATTAGACCTCTCCTCAAATGCTAAGATAGTTGTAGTGAGATACTAGTGGGATACTAGTGTAATGTATGTATTGTAAAGATAGTATACAGTAGTAGTGTAAATAAGTAAATATATTTTTCCAAGGTTTCCTACTGCTGCTGTGTTTCATTGAAGACTTCAACTCTATATCTACTGGTCTGTGGCTGGCTGGTTGGGTTGGTTAGCTGGTTAGACTGGTTTGCTGCTTGGGCTAGCTAGCTTCCGAAAGTGCAGCTCTGATCCTCCTCAAATGCTTTTAATTCTTCACTGTCCCAATTTAGTACTAGAAAATTATTAATATTATTAGAAACATTAAGATTGAATACTCAATGACACCTTAAATCTGTATAAGCTGATCTAGTTTAAGTTGTTTGTAATGTAAATTGTTTAGAATCACAAAATCCTTTTCTTTTCAGTGCTTCATCAATGCTTCTTAATTTTCATGAGTTTCTTCTTTGATCGTGTCCTTTCCCAAGCTCCCATTCCTGTCTATATTCCCTATACAGTGGTACCTCGAGATACGAGTTTAATTCGTTCCGGACCTGGGCTCTTAAGTCGAGCAGCTCTTATCTCGAACGACTTTTCCCCATAGGAATTAATGTAAATAATTTTAATTGGTTCCAGCCCTCAAAAAACTCACAAAGTTAGTCTAAATTATGCAGAAAGATATGTTTTTAATGAAGAAATGTACATGTACATATAAATGAATAATGAAGTTTCTTTCACTTAACTTGTAAACTTTCTTAAACTTTTAAATTTACATATGTTCAACTTCTCTGCCACCCAATCCTGTAGGACAGAGGTCCCCAACCCTTTTTGCACCAGGGACCGGCTTTAAGCGATCAAGAGAGGAATGGGTGAATGAATGGACGGAGGGTGGGAAGGAAGGAAGGAAAGAGGGAAGGGACAGGAACAGAGGAAGGAAGGAAACTTATGAAAGGGGAGAGTAAGAGAGGAATGAGTGAAGGGAGGGAGGGAGGGAAGAAGGTGGGAAGGAGAAAGAAAAGAAGAAATAGAGGAAGGGAAGGTAAAAGAGAGAAAGAAAAAGAGCAAGAAAGAAAGCTGCAAGCACCCCCCCGAGCCCCCCAGGCCGGCTGCAACCTTTTAAAACACGCGCGCCGCTTCGCAGCTGTCTCCTGAAGCCGAACGCGGAAGTTAGCGTTTGGCTTCAGGAGACAGCTCCTTGGCGCTTGTATCTCGAATTTGGGCTTGTAAGTAGAACAAAAATATCTCTCCCCTCCCAGCTCTTATCTCGAGTTGCTCTTAAGTAGAGCAGCTCTTATGTCGGGGTTCCACTGTATTAGAAATAGAAGAGAAGAGAAGAGAATAGACAGAGTTGGAAGGGATCTTGGAAGTCTTCTAGTCCAACCCCCTGCTTAGGCAGGAAACCCACTTCAGATAAATGGCTATCCAACATCTTCTTAAAAATTTCCAGTGTTGGAGCATTCACAACTTCTGGAGGCAAGCTGTTTCACAGATTAATTGTTCTGTCAGGAAATTTCTCCTTAGTTGTAATGATGATGTTTTAAAGAATTTCTTATAAATAAGAGATGGGATAGAATAAGAGATCATTTGTAATATTTTAAGAGAAAATAATAAGTTACTAAAATTGTTTTTGATAGGGGAAATCATTCCTTTTATATATTTAAATCTTACATTTCTTTTATGTAGTTCTCTTGTTCTGTACCATTTTTCTTTCATTTTCTGTTTTATTTCAATGAGTTTCTATTGCCGCAATTGTAATTTTTAATAAAATTACTATTAAAGTATGTTCTGATATTTGATGTGTTGTGATTCAGCCTGAGGCTCCTCAGGGACCAGCTGGAGCTCTGCCGGATCCATGCCCAGAGGAGGAGGACAGTGACCAGGAGGGGGAGGACCAGGCAGACGGGGGAGAGGAACGTCAGGAAGAGGAGGAGGGAGAGCAGCCTGAGACCCCCCGGGGGGGGCTCTCCCCAGCTAGTAGCCTGGATTCATTGGATGAAGACGCACAGGCTATAATAGACATGAGGCAAAGACGTGCAGCTCAAAGAAGGGGCCAATTAGAAAGATATTTCCATCCCTGAATTGGCAACAGCTGGGTTTGGGTGTGGTTCTCCTCAGCAGGGTTGAAAAGGCAGGCCCGCCCTTACAGTCTTGTGGAGGGTTATCAACTGGGAGTCCTGTGACATTGCTTCGATTCTTGGCGTCTCTGATCTTGGCTTGTGGCCTAGAAGGCTGAAAGACTTGGGGGAGGCGTGGGTTTTATTATCTCCAGTGTTGTTTTTGCCAGCAAGAATCCTGTTTTATTGCCTGGCCTTCGTGAAACCTCTGTGAAGCTTCATCGTGTTCCTGTCTGTAAGAACAGTTTTTGTTACCTGTGTTTGCTTTCCAGTATATAAACTGCCTTTGCTTTTTACCAGTGTGTCTGGATACTCTTTTTGGTTGGTGTTGGCGTCTGGGGGGACCCAGACAGAACATGATGTTATGAATAAAGATACATTTTATTGATAAGCAGATGCACATGCTGAGGTTTCGATAGATGGATCCTGAAAATCAGCTCACAACAGTGTCTGTGAAAGCTCAATGTAACCAGAGAAACATCCAAACTGATCCTTGAGCACCTTAAAGTTCTCCAAAGTGAGACGGTGAAGGCCCTTAAAGTCATCCAAGATCAAACAGCTTAAGAAAAGATTGTGCCACAGCAAGCAACTGATACGCCAGAAAGACCCCAAATTTGTTTTTCTAACTTAAAGATATTTATACAGCTTATACTCAACTTACAATCACAATTGTGCCCACAATTTCTGTTGCTAAGCATTTGTGAATTTTGCCCCATTTTATAACCTTTCTTGCCACAGTTAAGTCAATCACTGCAGTTGTGAATTTAGTAACACGGTTGGTTAAGTGATTTTGCTTTACAGAAAGTTGCAAATGATCCCAGGACTGCAACTGTCATAAATATGAGTCAGTTGCCAAATGACTGGATTTTGATCACATGAGCATGGGGATGCTGCAACATTTGTTTAGTGTGAAAAATGGTCATAACTCACTTTTTTTAGTGACAGTTGTAATTTCAAATGGTAACTAATTGAAATGATATTAAGTCGAGGATTTGTGGCCTCCTAATTTCTAGCCTGATACTTTAAGCATTACAACAAACTGGTTCCGTATATTAGTTATTCCCTCCAATTTTATTCAGTTGTAAATTGAAGAAGCTTTTTCTCACTCGTTTATCCAAGTCATTAAAAAATATGAAAAGTAGGTCCTGGGGCTGATTCTTGTAGAAGTCTACTTGATGCTCTGTCCAATTTGATAAGAAACCATTGATTAGCAGCAGTGGTGAAATCCAATTCTTTTTACCACTACTTCTAGGGAGGGTCGCTTGGTGGGCACAGTGTGGTGGCTGTGGTTTGGTGAGCGTGGCAGGGGAAGGATACTGCAAAATACCCATTTCCTCCCCATTCCTGGGGGAAGGATATTGCAAATTCTCCATTCCCTCCCCACTCTGGGACCAGCTAGAGGTGGTATTTGCCGCTACCGGTTCTCCAGAACCTGTCAGAACCTGCTGGATTTCACCCAATTAGCATTCTTTGAGTATTTGTGGGTCTACAAAGCACCCACGGATATATATATGTTTGTTATGGCATCCAGAAAATATTTAACTACCTTGCTAATCAGCATGACATGGAATACTTCGTCAAATGTTTTCCAAGGTGATTACTTCCTAATCCTGGTCTTGTGAATAAGCCATAGCAACCTGGTTCACAATGTCTATGTCATGACACAGATAGTCTAATTTGGCTTAACAAACTACGGTATATGAATCCAAGCACTGTGGTTTATGACTTAAAGCAACAAGTTAACCCATCCAATTGTAGCTAAAACAACAAAATGTTTTTAGAGGTATGTGGTTTTTCATGTCTGACTTGCATAGATTTTTATCCTATCTGGCTGGAAGTTTCCAGATGGCGAGGCTCGGGCCAATACTGTTTATTTTTGTGGCCTCTGTGATGTGGGATTTGTATACTTGTTAATATCAAGATTAAGTTTTGTGCTTGGGTTGTACTCTTTATAAAAGGATCAGGTTAACAGCTTGCAGATATTTTGCAAATCTACATTACTTCTGAAGATTTTATTCTAAATGTTCTACCTTCAAAATTATTTTCACTTCAAAATAAAATCTAACAAACCTTAAGATTTTATGGCCAGAACATCTGAAAAAAATCCACTTCTCATTAGCCACTATGCAATTTATGAATCTTCATTAGATGACACCATCAAGAGTAGGTAGAGCAAGGCATGATCTTTATTTTAGCAGAATCTTGATTGTGGAATTAATCCCCTAAAGAGAACAGAATGGAAACATTCCATTTACTTGCTCAATATCTAGAGGCATTTGTGCTCTCTGATATTATTGAACTATTCTAACCAACATGGTCAATAGTGAAAGACGGTAGAAGTTGTACTTCTACACTATCTGAAGAGTCCAGGTTTTCCCTAATTGTTCTGAAAAAAGGTTTCCTTGTTTAAATTATAAAATATTCATATGCACTCTATTTCTCTTACATCATTTCTATAACTAGAACACTCATTTTAAGTGGAGTATTAATATAAATTAGAAGCAATCTTCCTTTTAAACAAGTTCTACAGAACTTTAGCTCTACTTGCCCCATTCTAAGGCAGAAGCTATATTACCAGCTGATTATCAAGATAGCAAGCTGAGAGACCGGTTCTACATCTCTCAAAGTAAATACTAGTAAAGTTAAATTCACATGGGAAAAGGGCACAGATTGAAAGCAATAGGTATATAATTTTATCTATCCAAAACTATAATTTATCTATCTTAACTTTACTGATTTTAAATATATCTATAGATATAAAAAGAATTGAAAACAATGAAAGAGATGGAAACCCAATATTTAATTTCCACAAACAGTAGAAAAATTGCTTTAATCCCAACTTTTAGATGATTTAAGAGAAATAGAGTGCATATGAATATTTTATCATTGCCAAAAACAGAGTCGAACAAAGTCCAACATAAATAAGCTATTTTATATAGTTCTTACTTTTACAACCACAAAAATAAATAATATGTGAACTACACTGTAATCTGCATGTGTAGTTCTGTATTTATATGCCACTCATTCCATTTGGGGTATGAGCAGCATATAAATACAATAAATAAACAAACAAACAAACAAACAAATAAATAAATAAATAAATAAATAAATAAACAAATGTCTTCAGGCAAAGAAACCTGTACCTTAAATCACAAAGATTCTCTAAGGGAACAGCAAAAACTTTACATTCTTTATGTATTCACATGTAACTCTAGTCAAAACTGAGTTAGGATGTTTACAAATTCTTTAAATTCCATTTTTAAAAGACTCTATTAAGTCCAATTGACAAACCCTATATTAATATGTTATCCGATTAGTCCAATACAGGAAGGGTATTAGGTCTTAAATTTATTGCAAACGTTTCCTGTAAATCAAGCTGCGTTTTGTTACACCACCATTCCAAACACCATTTGGTTTAATATATCTTCCAAAGAAAAAAGAAAAATCCAGTTCAGAAACTACACAGCTTAGAAACCAACATATTTTCCATCTCAGGACTTTTGTTTACTTAAAAAATAACTGTACAAGAAACCATCAATCCTTCATGCAGTGCAGCGTGCCAACGAACAAAACTCACCCTCCGAATTTGCATTTTTAAAAAGCCCCTTCCAAGACCATCTTTTACACGATTCACCAAACACACACACATTTACAACTGTGAATGTTTTCCTTGCTTATTTAGAACCTAAAGACCGTGAAACAAGGGGAACACGTCAATCACAAACCAGCATTCAATCGCGGGGCGGTTCCTAAGAAGTTAAAACTCAAGAAATAGAAAACTGCTTTCCTCCCTCCGTACACACATACACGCAAGGTGAGGTTGTTGGTTTGTGGGGGGTTTTCTTTACTTTCTATTCCATAAATCTTCACGATTCTCTATCAGACACCCGTCAATGCAAACCCTGTAGTGGGAAGAGCCTCGCAGGCAGGCAGAGCTCTCGCTCTCTTTCCCTCTCCTCCTCATGAAGCTAATAGCTAAACCACCCAGCGTTTCTTTCAGCCAGGCAGAAATAAGGTCGCGCTGCTGGTAAAGCCAATGCTCGTTTCTCCCTTTCAGCTAAAACTAAAGATCAACACAGCCC
Organism: Erythrolamprus reginae; assembly: GCF_031021105.1. Taxonomy (NCBI): domain Eukaryota; kingdom Metazoa; phylum Chordata; class Lepidosauria; order Squamata; family Dipsadidae; genus Erythrolamprus; species Erythrolamprus reginae. Next base: position 51,790,946 of record NC_091950.1, read on the forward strand.
CGAAAAAGGCCCCATCCTTTCTCCAAGTAGGAAAGCTGGGAGCTGGGCGGGCGGAGTAGGGGGAGCAATTCTCCTTGCCAGCTTCTCCGGCACATTCATCCCATTTGCCAAGTCAGCCCCATCTTTCGCCGGGTATAAATCTGAAGCCCCCCCACCCCACCCCGGCCGCTCGACTTCAGGGCGATGCCCACCCACCACCAACCACCCCAGCGGCCCTCGATCTCTCAGGTTCTCAGTCCGGGCGCGCGCACGCCTTGGACTTTCCTCCCCTTACCATTACAGAACTGCAGGAGCGAGGAAGTGTCATAGAGGCTGCTGTAGCTGGAGAACCCGTCCTCCATCATCCCGAAGGCGGTTTCGCGCCCCTCTCCGGGCCCGCTTGGGATCCTCGGGGTGGCCTCCCCGCCAGCCTTAACTCCAAACGGCTCCTTCCAGCCTCCCTCCTTTTTTCCTCACCCGCCCCCCCAGTCCAACTCGGGCTGCTCTTCGGCTCTTTTCGGGCTGCTCAGTCCTCTCACCCACACACAGTGCAAAAGCTGAGGCGGCTGGGGCTGGGGCCGGCCTGCCCGCCTGCCTCTGCCAGTTGCCATGACAACGCATTCACTCCGCCGTGGCTTGGGCCGCCGCCGCTTTTCTCCTCTGCTGGAAGGGGAGGTGGGGGGAGAAAATGGGGCTGCCTCTCCGGGTCTTGTGGTAGTGGTGGTGGGGGAGCTAGGCATAATAAAAGTCGCCTGTTGTCTAAAAACAGCGAAGTTGAGAAGGGCGACGCTACTTGCAAGAAATAGGGGGCCCGTTTCCCCTACTCTTGCCGTTGAATGGGAGGCGAGCGGGCTTCAAATTTAGGTCCCCGTCTAGTAGCCAAGCTCGCGGGAGCTTGAATTGCACCCTTGTAAGGGGGGTTGCAATAAAGAGTATCTGGGGTTTCCTAGGCAGATTAAAAGAGGTAAACCTCGCCGGCACCAAGCCTTGAACCACGCTTCTTCCATTATTGACACCAAAGCACGGCTAAGAGGATTGGTACTCTTCGATCCACAAATAGGGGCGCGCTTTTAAGGAGGAACACCCCCCCCCCCCTTCTGTAAGGGCAAGGAGTCAAAAGAGCCGACGCGAAGTTTTTTTTTAAAAGAAAAGAGGGAAGCTGTGGGAGATTCTTTGCAATGGGCTCTTCCCCTCCACCAAGGGAAATGGGGGAGAAAGGGGGGGGGGCAATTCCCGGGATCCGAAGTACAGCAGGCTGCCCGCAGGACTGCTATGCAATGCATGTGCTGCAAGTACAGAAGTGCTGTCAAACAGATTCCGTCTAAATAGCAAAGCGTAATTAGAAAAAAAGAAAAGAAAAACGGGGCTCCCAAAGCATGGGCAGAGTGCCTTTACACCGCTCCCTAGCCACTTCTCGGGAATGACTGCCTCCCTGTTGAGAGGAGCCATAAATTCCAACAGCCTTCAACCCTGACACATCATTTCGCACATTGATCTTCCCGATAAGGAGCAGAAGCAACCTTTCCGGGTTGGGGCGACGGCGAACGACGCCCTTTCTCGGCCTTGCAAGCTCCCTGCCCCGCCCAGTGGCGGGAAGGGAGTTCCTTCCAGCCCCTCTCCCGCCCTAAAAACGAGGACTCGGGAGCAAGGAGCCTGAAACCAACGGGGGAAAATTGGCGATTATTTGGCGATTAAACTGGGGGAGGCCCAAAGGAGAGAAAGTGAAAGGAGAAAGAAGAGGGGGAGGGGGGAATATTCTGACGAAGAAAAAAAAATCGGAGGGAAACGCGAGATTACCGAGGGCGGAACAGTGCAATTAATCAATAAACGTTGTTGGAGGAAAAGCAAATTATTTATCTGATACTAATCAGAATACGTCGCCTGCTGCTGTCTGAAAAGCTGGGAGGTTCATAAGTGCACCAGAGTGCCTACCGTCCCCTGTCCTATAGTCTCTCCTATATCTTCTCTGCTATCCATTATATCTCTTGTATCTCTTTTATCGCTTATATTTTCTGCTATTCTCTCTAGTTATATTCTACTCCTATATTTCTCTTCTATGATACATTCTACTCGTAGATCTCTTCTATTATTATTGTGTTTTATTGTGTATTGCAGTGTTTCCCAACCTTGGCAACTTGTAGATATTTGGACTTCAACTCCCAGAATTCCCCAGCCAGCGAATGCTGGCTGGGTAATTCTGGAAGCTGAAGTCCAATTTTTTTCAAGTTGCCAAGGTTGGGAAACACTGGTGTATTGGACAAAACAAACAAATAAATAAATAAAATAAAATAAGTGCTGGGCAATTCCCCCCCTTACGATCTTCTGAAACTGGCCCCTTAAGAGGCTGTTCTAGTTTTCGCCTCCATCCCGAGAAAGTCCGAAATAATTAAAAGGGCCTTGCGGTTAAAGAAGGGGGATTCGACTTGCAAATCGTGCCGTGCAAAACTTCAGGCTTTCACTTTGCAGCCTAACCTGCCTTATTGCAGCTTTCATGGATGCTAAAAAGGAAATCTGTAATTAGAGACGTGAAGAGCTAGAGGAAATCCAAAATTATTTTTAAAACGACTTTTTAGCGATAAAAGTTCTCTATAGAGTATTCAATATACGAGTGATCGTCCGTAGGAAGTACTTGATCCCCCCCCCAGTGTTTGAAACATCCTGATGCATCAATTTCATGTTTTCAATATGTTATTGACCCCATAGGAGCACCAATAATTTAGTATTTTAAATATTACTCATATTTCACCAAAGTTATATCTCGGTTTTCTGTAACCACCAATAAAACCATTTATTAATAGAAAATCTGCCCCAAAGTTATGTCTCTAAATCCCCTGAATTTGTCATCCTTAAAGCTATCAATTGCAATATGTTTTGCTTGCTATTAATCATAATGATACATACATGAAATTGATGCTTAAATATATCTTCAGAGAAAGCGACAAAAAAACATTAAGATAGAATAGTATTGTTTAAAGATAAAAATATGAATGTGGAAGAACCCCAATAATAGAAGGGTAGTTGGTATCTGTTGGGAAAACAGTACTATATATTTGTTTGTTTGTTTATTAGAGTTAATAATGTAACATTTTTTTAAAAAAAGCAGTCCATTTCCAGACTGAGATGTATATAGGCAGAGTTTTTGTGGGTTAGTCCTGTAATGTATTTGTCTTGTCCATATTTGAGGCCATGCCAACCAACATAGATCATGGTGTTGAACAGCAATGCAGTGTAGCCCTACTTTGCATCAATACATACAGGGAAGTCTTGGAACATTTCCCATTAACATGGACAGAATTATGTGGTTCTTCTTATAGCTGTTGCAGGAGGCATCCTATTTTAGTGGAATAGCTTCTGCAGTAATAGTGACTGTCCATAGTTTTTCTGAGTTCAGCCAAGATACCACATGCTCTAATATATCTTTATATTTTTTATTATTTTGTTGTGGAGTCTGTTGAGTTCTGAATTTAGTTAGATTTAAAAAAGCAAATAAAAAATAATTTATTTGTAAATGATTGTCATAACAAAATATGTAGTTGACTAGTCAAATTCTCTCTTAGAGAGAGAGAAAGAGAGAGAGAGAAGCAGAAAGACAAGGAGAGAAAAAAGGAAAGATTAATTCATAGTTCTGCATATTTGTTCAGCCTACAATGAAATATTTAGGATGCTGGCCACAGGATAATAGCTAATGGATGGTGAAATGACAAATATTTTCAGGGTCTTTAGGCAAGAACATTTATTACTTTTAATTGTTTTAATGTAAAACCAAGCTGCAAATTTTGGCCTCCTAAGTGAGCTATAAGCTATCTCCCATGATTTTTTAAAAGGTCAAGGAAAGTTTTGTATCCATAAATTCTTTGAGTCAGTCCCTGGCATCTCTGTAACAGAACTTAACAAAAATCGATAATACCTTTGTCTAAGTGATATTGAAGGAAAGGGATGGGGGCAAGACCCAACAAAGTAAATATGGCAGCTGTGGTTGTTTAAGCATGGCCTTTTTGTAATACATGCCACATTGATGCGTGCATAAAATAGGTGAGGCATCATTTGTGCCTCTATAGCCTATGGCACGGGTGCCACAGATGGCACACGGAGCCATAACCACTGGCACCTTAGCTGTTGCCCTAGCTCAGCTCCAATATGCATGTGTGTGCCAGCCAGCTGATTTTTGGCTCACACGGAAGCTCTGGGAGGGCGTTTTTGGCTTCCAGAGAGCATCTGGGGGGATGGAGGAGGGTGTTTTTATCCTCCCCCAGCTCCAGCGAACCCCTTGGAGCCTGGGGAGGGTGAAACAGGTGCCTACTAGACCCACCAGAAGTTGGGAAACAGGCCATTAGTGTCCTCCAGAGGGCCTCCGCGTGATGGGGGAAGGTGTTTTTGCCCTTCCCAGGCCATTGAATTATGGGTGTGGGCACTCACGCATGCACAATAGCATGTGCCCACGCTCTTTCTGCACCCAAGCAAAAAAAGGTTCGCCATCATTGCTCTATAATATTGATAGCGAACCTATGACACAGGTGGCACGCGGAGCCATATCTGCTGGCATGCAAGCCGTTGCCCTAGCTCAGCTCCAACATGCATGTGTGTGCCAGTCAGCTGATTTTGGCTTGAACAGAGGCTTTGGGAGGACATTTTTGGCTTCCAGAGATCCTTCAGATGGATGGGGAGGGTGTTTTTACCCTCCCCCAGCTCCAGGAAAGCCTGGGGAGGGCAAAGCACAAGCCTACTGGGCCCACCAGAAGTTGGGAAACAGGCCGTTTCCAACCTCCAGAGAGCCTCGGGGGGGGGAGGTGTTTTTGCCCTCCCCGGGCATTGAATTATGGGTGTGGGCATTCGCGCATTTGCAATAGCATCCATGCATGCTCTTTCGGCACCCGAGGAAAAAAGGTTTGCATCACTGCTCTATAACTGCCAACTCCACTATTTTGACATACATTCCTTTGTGGACACTGGCAGTCTGAGATCTTAGTCTGAGTCTTTGGAGAGGGGCGGCATACAAATCATCCAAGGGCATGGGGTGAGGTATCATCAATACGCCGATGATACCCAGTTGTATATCTCCACCCCATGTCCAGTCAACGAAGCAGTGGAAGTGATGTGCCGGTGCCTGGAGGCTGTTGGGGCCTGGATGGGTGTCAACAAACTCAAACTCAACCCAGACAAGACGGAGTGGCTGTGGGTTTTGCCTCCCAAGGACAATTCTATCTGTCCGTCCATTACCCTGGGGGGGGAATTATTGACCCCCTCAGAGAGGGTCCGCAACTTGGGCGTCCTCCTCGATCCACAGCTCACATTAGAGAAACATCTTTCAGCTGTGGCGAGGGGGGTGTTTGCCCAGGTTCACCTGGTGCGCCAGTTGCGGCCCTATCTGGACCGGGACTCACTGCTCACAGTCACTCATGCCCTCATCACCTCGAGGTTCGACTACTGTAATGCTCTCTACATGGGGCTACCTTTGAAAAGTGTTTGGAAATTTCAGATCGTGCAGAATGCAGCTGCGAGAGCAATCATGGGCTTTCCAAGATATGCCCATGTCACACCAACACTCCACAGTCTGCATTGGTTGCCGATCAATTTCCGGGCACAATTCAAAGTGTTGGTTATGACCTATAAAGCCCTTCATGGCATCGGACCAGAATACCTCCGGGACCGCCTTCTGCTGCACGAATCCCAGCGACCGGTTAGGTCCCACAGAGTTGGCCTTCTCCGGGTCCCATCGACTAAACAATGTCGTTTGGCGGGACCCAGGAGAAGAGCCTTCTCTGTGGCAGCCCCGACCCTCTGGAACCAGCTCCCCCCGGAGATTAGAACTGCCCCCACCCTCCTTGCCTTTCGTAAAGTTCTTAAGACCCATCTCTGCCGTCAGGCATGGGGGAACTGACACATCTCCCCCGGGCCTATACAGTTTATACATGGAATGTTTGTGTGTGTGTTTGCTTTTAATAATGGGTTTTTTAGTGTTTTTTAAATTATTAGATTTGTTTTTACATTGTTCTTGTTATTGTTGTGAGCCGCCCCGAGTCTGCGGAGAGGGGTGGCATACAAATCTAATAAATAAATAAATAAATAAATAAATAAATAAATAAATAAATCTTACATTTTAATACAAACATTTGCTTTTCATGTATGCTAGGACATCATCTTAAGGTTGGAGATAAGGGCTTAATTATAAAAACATCTGGGCATAGTGGATCACTCAAGGTAATATAATGCACAACAGATGCACTGAAAGTATTGTATATTGCCGGTGCTAATCAAGCCTTGATTTAGTCATTGTCTGAATAGCTGATTAGGTAGATATCCTATGTATGTAACATTAAATTCTCAGGAAGTAAGATGAGAAGTACACATAAAGTTTATGTTAGGCTTATAATAACAACATGTACTGCTGCATAAAAAATTCAGGAATAAAATATATATTTACCTAAAGTATATAGAAAGTAACAAGAAGTTTTCTCTGTTCATAATCTGAGAACCATTAAATCTGGTTTATAGGCTACCAACTGCCCTTTGCTTTCAAAAATCAAATATTAATATGATAGATATACTAGTGAATAAAAAAGGCATCTAAACAAATCTAATCCATTTTTCAAATCATGTGCCGGAAACTTATGTAATGTGTCGTGCACATTTTAGTGCTTTATTTTGGAGGTAGAATGGCTTTTATGTTTTAGTCTTTGAATGTCAGTACAGTGGAACCCCGACATAAGAGCTGCTCTACTTAAGAGCAACTCGAGATAAGAGCTGGGAGGGGAGAGATATTTTTGTTCTACATACAAGCCCAAATTCGAGATACAAGCGCCAAGGAGCTGTCTCCTGAAGCCAAACGCTAACTTCCGCGTTCGGCTTCAGGAGACAGCTGCGAAGCGGCGCGCGTGTTTTAAAAGGTTGCAGCCGGCCTGGGGGGCTCGGGGGGGTGCTTGCAGCTTTCTTTCTTGCTCTTTTTCTTTCTCTCTTTTACCTTCCCTTCCTCTATTTCTTCTTTTCTTTCTCCTTCCCACCTTCTTCCCTCCCTCCCTTCACTCATTCCTCTCTTACTCTCCCCTTTCATAAGTTTCCTTGCTTCCTTCCTCTGTTCCTGTCCCTTCCCCCTTTCTTTCTTTCTTTCTTTCTTGCTCTTTTTCTTTCTCTCTTTTACCTTCCCTTCCTCTATTTCTTCTTTTCTTTCTCCTTCCCACCTTCTTCCCTCCCTCCCTCCCTTCACTCATTCCTCTCTTACTCTCCCCTTTCATAAGTTTCCTTCCTTCCTTCCTCTGTTCCTGTCCCTTCCCTCTTTCCTTCCTTCCTTCCTTCCCACCCTCCGTCCATTCATTCACCCATTCCTCTCTTGATCGCTTAAAGCCGGTCCCTGGTGCAAAAAGGGTTGGGGACCTCTGTCCTACAGGATTGGGTGGCAGAGAAGTTGAACATATGTAAATTTAAAAGTTTAAGAAAGTTTACAAGTTAAGTGAAAGAAACTTCATTATTCATTTATATGTACATGTACATTTCTTCATTAAAAACATGTCTTTCTGCATAATTTAGACTAACTTTGTGAGTTTTTTGAGGGCTGGAACCAATTAAAATTATTTACATTAATTCCTATGGGGAAAAGTCGTTCGAGATAAGAGCTGCTCGACTTAAGAGCCCAGGTCCGGAACGAATTAAACTCGTATCTCGAGGTACCACTGTACTATCAAATTTTGGAACCAAGAAACGCAAAAGGAGAAATAAGAAATAGTAGTTTCATTGCTTGGATTGCTTGAAGCTTTGTAATCTTGTTAGACTACTAAAGTGCAAAATGAAATAGAGAAATAATATGCTTAAAAGTATGCACAGCATTGTAATAGATTTGGAAGCATTTTAATGGACCTCTAAGAACTAGGTAATAACCACTAAAATATCTTAACATTAAGCATTATTCAGTCAGCTGTGGTGTTGATGGATTTCTACAAATCCAAATTAGTTTATATGGAAAAATATATTAGAAGCCATCTGACTGAAAACACATCACTTTGAATGACATAAAATGGGAGATTATTATCTTTGAGCCATAAAAGAAAATGGGAGAGTCTACTTTTTGTTCTTGTAACTTTCAACTACTGTACACTGAAACATTTATTCCATTCTTTTTTCCTATAACCAGTAATTTAAGTAAAGTCTACATTCACATTTAAATAAACATTTTGAAGTGCATTACCTCTTAAAAACATGGCATTTGTAAGACACATAAGCAACATATCAATATAAAATGTTAACATTTTCAAAAATATAATAAAGATCATAAACTACAGATGAAGGGTTTTTAAAAAATAATCTAATCTGGATATTTACATGTTTGTAATCTTAATATATATATTATTTTCAATTTCCATATTAATTTTTTTCCAAAATAACATTTACATGGATGAAGTTAATTTACTATAAGCTGTTTTATTAATAATCTAAAACACAGAATCCAAAATATGTAAAACTATCCTTCAAGAATTCTTAAAAAAATTTGATTACTCGCTGTGGTACTAATTTTTATACCAATGCTATTTTCTATGTTTTTTAAAAAATAATGCTTATGCAAAGCAAAACATTAATAATAGTAAATCTGGCAAACATAAATAAACATGAAATAAATAAATGCTGTATCATTTTTTATATATTTGGTTGAAATGAATAATAAAACCACATTAGAGCAGATTGCCCAAGTAGTTGTGAAATAGTTGTGAAATTTCTTCAAAAAGTTTAAATCATAATTAGCCATTATCAAAAGACATGATGATATTTATTAATTTGATTTAAATAACAGTAATGCAACATTTTAGCTTAGAATTGTGATTTATCTATGACAAACCTGTTATTCATAGATAGCTGTACTCTCATATGCCTTTTAGGCTGGGGAATCTGTCCACAACCTAGTGTCCTCCAGACAAGTGTTAGAATTCACCTCCCTAAATTCCCATCTAGTATGCTCAAACTTTTAGAATTCAAGGAGTTGAAGTGCAATACATCTAGTCTAGTGCATATAGACAACCATGGACAACCATTTAAATATGAGCTAGCATTGTGCAGCAGCTGCCAAAAAAGCCAACACAGTTCTAGGCTGCATTAACAGAGGGATAGAATCAAGATCACGTGAAGTGTTAATACCACTTTATAAGGCTTGGGTAAGACCATACTAGGAATACTGCATTCAGTTTTGGTCGCCACAATGTAAAAAGGATGTTGAGACTAGAAAAAGTGAAGAGAAAAGCGACAAAGATGATTAGGGGACTAGAGGCTAAAACATATGAAGAATGGTTGCAGGAACTGGGCATGGCTAGTATGACGAAGAAAAGGGCCAGGGAAGACATGATAGCAGTGTTCCAATATCTCGGGGGTTGTCACAAAGAATAATAATAATAATAATAATAATAATAATAATAATAATAATAATTTATTAGATTTGTATGCCGCCCCTCTCCGAAGACTCCGAAGAAGAGGGAGTCAACCTATTCTCCAAAGCACCTGAGAGGAGAACAAGAAGCAATGCGTGGAAGCTGAATAAGGAGAGAAGCAACTTAGAACTAAGGGGATATTTCCTGACAGTTAGAACAATTAATCAGTAGAGCTGCTTGCTTGGAAGTTTTAAAGAGGATGTTGGATAACCAGCTGTTTGAAGAGGTGTAGGGTTTCCTGCCTAAGCAGGGGGTTAGACTAGAAGACCTCCAAGGTTCCTTCCAACTTTGTTATTTTTATTATATCAAATTCTAGAATAATTGAATCAAAAGCCACCACTCATTACCATAGCTTCCAAATTAAAATACAGTATATTCAATGCAAGATATTAACCCACAAATAATTTTGTCAACCCCAAGAGATTCCACAAAGTCTGTTGTGGAATGATTAAAAATCATTTCCATGGCTTAGAATGAGTGCATAATTGATTCTGATTTGTAAGGCAAAATGGATTTTGTTCCTACCATCTTCTTCAGAACTCATATGCTCTGAGCATCTGAATACTAAATGTGCTTCTTGCTATTTTCCCTCATTATTCTCAACCATGTTGCAAGAGGACTGATTATCAAAACTGCTATGTACTGCATATCAAAAGATATTCTTCTGCATTTTGACATCAAAAGCATAGTAATTCATTCTGTAGAAACCTGCCCATAGGCACTGCATAATGTGCCTCATATGTAATGTAATATGTAATATTAATACTTTAAAATGGTTGAATACTTGAAGCTAAACACAGTAAACATCCTCATCATATCACTTATGCTATCAAAATCTGATTATAAATTAAGAAATGAGTTAATTCCTGTATTTGCATGTAAATTTACCATTTTTGTAGCTCACATCAGCACTTTTGCGAGGTATTTCAAGGATGACACTATGATAAACGTGTTTTAGTATTTTTAGAGCAGATTTCCTCCACATGATGCCTTTGGATAAATGGGGAATATATTTCTTAAAATTCTGAGCAAGAATGGAAGCAAGGTGACCTAGAGTTATGCTGCAAATAGAATTACCAGACTCTGATCATACTAGTTGAGCATTCATCCAATTTCCAAGTGCAATCTAAGATGCTAGACACTACCTTTAAAAACCCAAATGGCTAAGAGACCTTTCCCTAATCAGATATACCCATTTGATCTGGGTAGTCAGAACTGTTTACAGTTTCCATCTAGCAGGAAGTGATGTAAGGCATGGGTAGACAAAGTTGGCTCTTCTAGGACTTGTGGGCTTCAACTCCCAGAATTCCTGAGCCAAACATGCTAGCACAGGAATTCTGGGAATTGAAGTACACATGTCATAGAAGAGACAACTTTGCCTACATTGACATAAGCGATACAAAGGCAGATATTCCTGTAATGGTTCTCCTCTTACATAGAAGCTTATTTTCTGAGAGGAACATAGCCCCCTCTATTTTGGGCCTTTGGGATTCTGTCAAGACTTGCTTTTTTTCAGGATTACAGCCCTCAATATATGTTTCGTTATAGTTATAGAGTCTTCGGAGAGGGGCGACATACAAATCTAAATAATAATAATAATAATAATAATAATAATAATAATAATAATAATAATAATAATAATAATATAGTTATATATAATAGAATCCAGTTGGACTGAGGTGGTATATACATTTTATAACTAAATTCTGAGAATAACAGTCCCAACAAATACAAAGTGTATGGGTTTTTTTAAAGCTCTGATTGTAAATGCTACAAAGGTATACTGTATATAATGAGTAGAAAGAGAGGTGCCTGTACCATCTCCTTTTAAGAATCTATTAAGTCCAAAATCACATATGGGTAAAGTGACCAGATTTTAAGATTGGGAAAGGAGGACACCATTCAGGGGGGGAGGGCTAAAAAAAAGCTTAGCCAAAAAAATTTAGCAAAATAAATTTCTCTCCCTCCCTCCCTCCCTTTCTCTCTATTTCTCTCTCCCTCCCTCTTTCTTTCTCTCTTCTTTCCTTCCTCTCTTTTTGCTTTCTTTCTCTCTCTCTTCCTCCCTCCCTCTATCTGTCTTTCTCTCTCCCTCCTTCCCTCTCTCCCCCTCCCTTTCTGTTTCTCTCTTCCTCTCTCTTTTCTTGCTCTCTCTCTTCCTCCCTCCCTTTCTCTCTATTTCTCTCTTTCTCTCCCTCCCTCCCTCTTTCTTTCTCTCTCTCTTTCTTTCTCTCTTTCTCTTTCTTTCTCTCCCTCTCTCTCTTTTTTCTCTCTTTCTCCCCCTCTCTAGTATTTCATGTATGTATTTATTTTATTTATTTATTTATTAGATTTGTATGCCGCCCCTCTCCATAGACTCGGGGCAGCATACAAATCTATATGTATGTATCCTATAATCACCTTTGATATAATTCTAAGATCATTATATTTGGCTACATTCTTACAACACGTTTAATTAGATAAAGTAATAAGAGAGAATGAATTGTGAAACAAACTTATGAAGGAAGAAGGAATGGGAAGAGCAGGACTAGTCAAAACTAAGTAAGTCATGGTTGCATGAAGTTTATAAGAGTCTGAAAAGAAATTTAAAGAATAAATAATAATGTATGAAATTATACAGATAAGGTATAAACAGGGATAAAACAGTATGCAGAAGTATGATGAAAGATATTGGTGTAAATTAGATTTACTACAATATTATTTCCTTTTTATCTCACGCTTTTAATTTCTTTGGTGTTTTCTGTTTCTTATTCCTTTTTGTGCATTTTGCTTAACATTACATCCCCAAAAGGAATACTGAGATAGTATAATTGCATATTTCTTTAAGTTTAAAGCTTAATTTACATTTTCTGCTATTATGAAAACACAGAAAATTGGTTTACTCTGTAACCAGGTTATGTGTGTTTTGTGAATCTAACGACTATATGGCTATAATTACAATTTATTAAAAATCCTTATGCAAATCAATCCCAAGTAAGCAACACTTTCTAAAACCAGCATGAAACGATATATGATCAGTCATTAAATTGACACGCAACCTCCACAAACTCAGTGATAAGGATTATACTGGTTGATAAAAAGTATTTTCCATTTTCTTACATTATTGTAAATTACATTTTCTCATCAAGACACAATGCAATTATGGTAAATAGGGACATCTCAAGGGAACAGCTGCACATTTGGTTAAATTAGCAATCTGCACCATAAATTATACAACACGAACACATTTATATGCTGTAAATCCACCACTGTGAGAACACATTATCCATTTGTATTGGGCAATCCATTTGAAAATGTTGTTATTTAGAATCCGCAGGTTCTGAAAGCAAACACATTATCTCATATAATGTAGTATTTTATGTTGAATTGCCTTTATTTAAAAGAATAAATAGTAATAATCAACAACAATCAGTTAGGAAATTGAAAGTGCATTGTCCTTTATTTGTTGTTATAAAAGTGTTGCTATGCCATCCCAATAAATTGTCTAATCTATTTACATACCCCAGCTGCCATTTTTTTATTATGAATGTAAACATAGTAGGATACATTTCAAGTCAATACACTGGATTGCAAAGCCAGGAGTGGCTGCTATTGGGTGGAAGAGATATGTAGCGGCCTATGAAACATTGTGCTGTTGGGTCAAGGATGGCTATTGCCTGGTATGGGGGGCTGCAAACAACTTACCAAAGCATCTTGTGATCTTCCTTGATGGCTTTCCCATTGACTTTACTTGTGGGAAGCTGGCTGGGAAGTTTGTGAATAGTGATTATGTGACCATGAGACATTGTAGTATGAGCCAGTTACTCAGCTCTCACTAAGCTCACAATCATGTCACTGGGAGTGCTGGAATAGCCAAAACTTAAGTACCATTCATTCACTCAGTCTGTCGCCGCCCTCCTCTTCCTCCTCCTCCTCTCACCTCCCTTTGCCTTGCCTTTCCTGGTACTGCCCCATCTTGCTAGCCTCTAACCCTGCACCCATCTGCCTGTCTGAAAGCTCCCAGCCAGGACCTGCTATCCCTCTGATCCCAGATTGATTGCCACCCTGGAGTGCTGCCACCACCGCCCCTCTCAGCCCCATAGCAGCAGCGGGAGGCCCTTGGTGGATGCAGCTTCTGCTATGGGGCTGAGATGGGCAATAGCAGTGTTCCAGGATGGCAGGCAGATGTCCCAGAGCTGCTGCACATGCACATCTGGAGTGTTCCCACCCATCTCAGTCCCAGAGCAGCAGCTGCTGCGTCTCCATCAAGGGCCGCCCACCCATCCATTGGTCGAGCAGGGCTGAACTTCAACCTCAGAAGGCAAGTGGGCATGGGGGACCTTCAGGAAGGCTACTAGTTCCCTTCCTCGTGGCTGGCCAGACCCAACATGCTTGCCTGCCTTTGCAAGTTGGCCATGGGGACACTGATAAGACCGCATGGAAGGCAGGTAACCATATCAGCTCTGTGAGCCACGGGGAATGGAGTAGGAAAAGCAGGCTGGTACAGGTGGGCAGGGGCAGCTAGGTAGGCTGCGACTTTGCAGGCTTACTGGGCAGGCAATTCAGGGGCACAGGGCTTCAGGCAGGTAAGCTACAGAAAAGTGACTGGGCTGGACAGTGCAAGCGATGGCGACCAGGGAATCAATTTGGGAGCATGACCGGCCAGCCATCACTACCAGTTCAGTTAACCAAGCCAAATGTCCTGTAATGGTTTTCCTGAACCAGTACAAACCAGTAGCATTTAACCCCTGATTGGCCCCATTTAAAAAGTTTGAGGACTGTCTCATCAATGACCACAGGGAAATTGATAGTAGAGAAACAAGATTACTGTAATAGATCCTAAGCATTCCTCCTTTTAATCTCATGGTTCCTCTTAGGGTATACATTTTGGGTTTTTTGTCATCAAAATCATGGTAGTAGCCTTCAACCTGGGAGTCATGGTGCACCAATAGTGTTATTATGAAGTACATGTAAAAGATAATTAAGATACAAGTTTTTGAATAGGCTCTGCTGTATTGCCTTATAGATGTGTTGGGGCTCTGAGGGCCAAGATTACCAACCACCCTGAGAAAGACACAATTCCAGGAGTTCTCATTAGAAAACTCTGGAGGGCATTAAGCCACTTTCTGAGAACTTTTTCCAAAATGTTTTAGATACTGAGCTTCTCTTATATATTTCTATTCCAGGACTACCTGAATGTATGCATGTTTGTAGGTTTCAAACACTAAATCTAATTAGCATTTTGGACTATGGTGTCATGGGAAAAAGGAAATACTATATCACTAGTTTTACAAACTGAGCAGACACTTTTCCTCTTATTGGCCTCAAATTCTCAAAAAAAAGTGGTATTTGTACCTGGTTGTATAGTTGAAATCATATTCCTCCTCTGCTTGAATGTCATCTTTCATGGTGTGTTGGTACAGCTGTTCAAAATAGTCTCCCTTAAGGATTTATGTATTCATGATTAACAATTTCACAAAGCATAGCATCTTTTTCTATTCTCCTACCTTTGCAATTATAAACATGGATTACCATCAGTGCTCCACAAATTAAGGTGCATTTGCAAGATGAATTAATGTGGATTAGTTAATTCTGTCATGTACTCCAGTCTCTCTTTTGTTCACGCAGTCAAACTGGTTAACATGCAGTAATGGCTGGACTATCCTTTCAATCTGGCCAAGATCCAAAGAAATAATAAGCACACAAAGCGAGAACTTTGTTTGATGTTGGTCCCAGGGCTGTTCATGCAGCCACTTGTGAATTACATAGCAGCTTGCTTCAGCAGTAGAGACTGCTGTATCAACACCAACACAGAAAGCTTCAGTTGTGTGTAGTTTTCTGATCCAACACTTTTTTAAAAATCTGAATATTCCTTCAAATCTATCTGAAAACCTTGGATTAATGATACATCAATTCTGGCAATACCAATGAAATATATAAGGAGCCTTAGTAATGGAAGTGTCTCCTATCTTAACTTGCCACCTAATTTTGGGACTCTTGAGTTACACATTATCCTATTGAGTAAGAATTGGAACATATTTTTGATCAGCCTTCCATGTTTGATTCCTAATTTGGATCAGTAATGTATTCCTTACATTTTCTCAGAAATAGACAGACTACTAACCCCAATACAGAAATAATTTGGACCAGAAAGAAGCAAAAAAGGGGAGTCCCTCAGAGTGCCCGCAACATGGGTGTCCTCCTCGATCCACAGCTGAGCTTAGAAGACCATCTCTTATCTGTGGTGAGGGGGGCATTCACATGGATATGCTTGGTGCGCCAGTTGTGGCCCTGTCTGGACAGGGAGTCACTTCTCACAGTCACTCACGCCCTTATCACCTCAAGGTTCAATTACATGGGGCTGCCTTTGAAGTGTGTTTGGAGACGATAAATTGTGCAAAATGCAGCCGCGCGAGCTATAGTGGAGCTACCAAGATCTGCCCATATTTCAACATCACTTCGCAAGCTGCACTGGTTGCCCATTGGTTTCTGGGCGCAATTCAAAGTGGTGGTGATGACCTATAAAGCCCTACATGGCTTAGGATCAGATTATCTTTGGGACCGTCTTCTGCCTCATGTATCCCAGCAGTCGGTTAGGTCCCACAGAGTCAGCCTTCTTCAGGTCCCATTGGCCAGACAATGTCGGCTGGCGGCCCCGGCCTTCTGGAACAAAGTCCTTCCAGAGATACATACTGCCCCCTGCCTCCTGGTCTTTCATAAAGCTCTTAAGACCCAACTCTGCCGACGGCGTTGGAGGCCATGAGTGATGAGATTGCCTCCAGCCGATACTATGTATGATTGAATTGGATGAATGAGTATGACTGTATATGGGGATTCTTTAATACTTTACAGTAGTTTGTATAATTCTTTTATAGTAATTTAGATTTCTTTACATATTGTTGCATTTATTTATTTATTTATCTATCTATCTATCTATCTATCTATCTATTTATTTATTTATTTATTTGGTTTGTATGCCGCCCCTTTCCATGGACTCGGGGCGGCTCACAACACAATAAAACAATTCATAACAAATCTAATAATATACAATTTAAAATTTAAAATAGTTAAAAAAACCCATTTTTAAGCAGACATACCTACAAACATACCATACATAAATTATATAGGCCCGGGGGAGATATCTCAATTCCCCCATGCCTGACAACAAAGGTGGGTTTTGAGGAGTTTACGAAAGGCAAGGAGGGTAGGGGCAGTTCTAATCTCTGGGGGGAGCTGGTTCCAGAGAGTCGGGGCCGCCACAGAGAAGGCTCTTCCCCTGGGGCCCGCCAACCGACATTGTTTAGTTATAATGTTTATAATGTTGTACGCCGCCCTGAGTCACCTCGAGAAGGGTGGCATAGGAAAGAAAGAAAGAAAGAAAGAAAGAAAGAAAGAAAGAAAATCTCTGCTTGAGCCCTAAATGCCTCTCACCCAACTCTCTACTCTACAGCATTAGATTAGACTAGACCAGACCAGACCAGACCAGACCACTACACTACACTACACTACACTACACTACACTACACTACACTACACTACACTACACTACACTACACTACACTATTTTTTATCCAGCCTTTATTATTTTTACTATTAAATAAATAAATACTATTATTTAACACAAAACACATGCATAATAGTGTTTCCTCCCCCCCCCCCCCCCCACCATCAACCTTCTACTTCTATTTAGGTCATAGGTGGAAATCTGGATACAGGTAGTCATTGACTCACAACAGTTTGTTTACTGATTGTTTGAAGTCACAATAGTATTGATAAGTGTCTTATGATCATTTTTTTACAACATCCATTGCAACATTACCATGGATACATGATCAAAATTCAGATGCTTGGCAACTGACTCATATTTATTATGGTTACAGTGTTCTGGAGTCATGTAGTCACCTTTTGCGACTTTCTGACAAGCAAAGTCATTGGGGAAGTTAGATTCACATCTTCCAGGTTGTTCCCTTGGTGATAGCCTTCTAGAAAGTGTGAATACAGTATTGTCCTTTTTCAAAGAACCAGTGTGGATCAACTGAGCATATTTTGGGAGCGAAGTTTATTTGCTCATGTGTTAATTAATTAATGATATTTATCTGAAAGTGCCAGTGAACTTTGTAAGCACAGCACAGTGATGCACAATGAAAACGATTAGATACATAACCTTTAATCTTAGACTATCTACAATTGACCTCTCTCTCTTTCTAAGAGGTCTGTAAGGGGCATGCATAAGAACACCATTGTGCCTACTGTCCCTATCCTATTGTCTTCTATCATTACTTTTTATCATTACTTATCTAATGTTTTATTTGTACAAATTACCATCCTATAATTGACAAATAAATAAATAAAATGAATAAAATAGTTCTTCTATGTAGACCTGTATTGGGGATTTGGAGAGGTGGAAAATTCTGTATTTCTTTCTGTTATTTCTGTTACAGGCTTCATAGAAATTACTCTATGTTCTGTCTGGGTCACTCCGGAAGCTATAACCAACCCAAAAAGATAAGCCAGACACACTGTAAAATTCAAATACAGTTTTATAATGTTCAAGGGAAACGAAGCTAACAGAAAATGTCCTTACAAAGCAGGAAAACACTGGAACTCCAAATATATACACGAAGGTAATTGTCCATGCACCAATATAGGATTCTTGCTGCCAAGACAAGGCTGTAGACAACAGACATACACCTCCCACGGTTCTTCAAGACTGCTGGGCCACAAGCCAGGAACAGAGACGCCAAGAAACAATGCAGGTTACAGGAACTCCAAACTGATAACACTCCACATGGCTTCAATAGCTTGCCTGCCTTATAAACCCTTCCCTGCTAATGAGGACCACACCCAAGCCCTGATGTTCCTTATTCAATGCTGATAATATCTCCTCAATTGATCCTTCCTTTGATCTAAACGTCTCTGTCGCATGACAGCTTGTGCCTCGTCACCTAATGACTCCAAGCTACTGGCAGGGGAGGGCCCCTCACCGGGGCTCCCATGCTGTTCTTCCTCGTCACATTCCTGACTGGACCCTCCCCCGTCCGACTGCTCAGCCCCCTCCTCTTCGCTGTCAGCCTCCTCCGGGCATGGAGCCAGCAGAGATGCAGCTGGCCTTTGATCTGCCTCAGGCTGAACCACAACACTCTATACATGTGATTATTATCATTCTATACACGTGATTATTAAAGTTACTGTTATTCGACAATTTACTTTATAATTCTGGAAAATAATTAAAAATTAACTAAATAATAGAATCCAGTGTCCCCACACATCTCTTCTTTTTAAAATGAGATGGCAATTGATTATATGTATTTATCCATTGTGCTGTTATGTTGTTTGATCATGTGAATAATTTGCTTACGTTAGGGCACTATGTGCATAAACGTGTTTTATTAGATTTGATTGATTGAAAATAGCCTCCTCACACTCCCATTACCACTAATAATTTAGTATAAATGAAATGGTGATTGTGATCGCAAGCTCAGGCACTCTGTCCAGATCACAAGTGGATTCCTCCCAGTTCGGACCAGTTCATGTGAACCAGTAACGACCTGCTAGTGACATCACAATGACATCACCAACCCATATCGGTCGGTGCCAGTCCGTGGGCACTGTCATTTTTTTAAAAAAAATTATTATGCGCATGTGCAGAAGTCAAGTTTCTGGCACTGTGTTGGTTATGACCTATAAAGCCCTTCATGGCACCGGACCAGAATATCTTCGGGACCGCCTCCTGCCGCACAAATCCCAGTGACCGGTTAGGTCCCACAGAGTCGGCCTTCTCCGGGTCCCGTCAACCATACAATGCCGTCTGGCGGGACCCAGGGGAAGAGCCTTCTCTGTGGGGGCCCCGATCCTCTGGAACCAGCTCCCCCCTGAGATTAGGATTGCCCCCACCCTCCCTGCCTTTCGTAAACTCCTTAAGACCCACCTCTGCCGTCAGGCATGGGGGAACTAAACATCTCCCCCTTGCCCATGTTGTTTTGTCATTGATTGATTGACTGTGTGTCTGTTTTTATATACATTGGGATTGTTTTATGAATTTATTAATTTTAAACTGTAATTAGATTGGTGGGCATTGGATTTGTTATTATGTACTGTTTTTTATTATTGTTGTGAGCCGCCCCGAGTTTGCGGAGAGGGGCGGCATATAAATCCAATAAATCTAATCTAATCACTGTGCATGTGTCGCCATTTTGTTTTTGGCTTATTTTTTAAAATAATTTTTCGGGGTGGAGAGTTGCACTGTGCACCCACATGCCATGGGAGGAAGCAGACTGGCAGCAAGATAAGTTACTCCCCCCCCCCCGGTCCAGATCCCTCTGCAGTGCATCTAGTTCCCTTGCTATTGTAGGGTGTTTCTTGCTTCTTTTAGCTTTAATAATGTATTTAGCAAAACAATGAAAAAACAAATACAAAACCCCGACATGCTTAAAAGATTATAAATATAAATTAACAGCTTAATAAGTGTCAACTTTCTTTCAGGCAAACAGAGGAGATAAACATTAAAACTTTCTAGCTCTGGTCACCAAAAAGGTCATTTATTTTTTGAAAATTGTGAATGGCCTTTATTTTTCCCCAGAGTTCTGTTATTTTAAATTTTATTTGGCTTCCAATCAAAAATGACAAATCAAGCAAAGTGTTAGGATTAAACAGAACTCATACTGTATGAAGCATCATTTGCAATTTGCATACTGTAGAATGTGTACTTACAGAAAATAATATAATTAGGTGGAACTGAGAAGCTGAAGCAGGTCTATCTTATGCTCCTCCCTGCTTACTGTAAACAAATTAGGATGTTTGCTTAAAAAAATCGTGTTCATTAATATTATAGTAATGTCATAAGCATTTGCAAACAGGAGTTCAAAAGGGCCATGCAATAATCTCCTAAAATGGATTTTGGAAAGTTATGAACAGAAGAATTACAAATATGTGTCGGCAAACAGCCAGCTACATAAGGATAACGTGCATTATTGCCTACAGAAAAAATGATTTAACTGCCAAGAATAGAGGAAAAAACACACAGCAGCTGTGAGATCAAAGGGCTAAGGAGGAATTCTGGCTTCTTATAAAATCAGCAGATATGAGCATTTCTCCCCCTCGAAATGAGCTTTGAACAATTGAAGTCAAACATGAGAAGCAGCTTCTCTATAGCTCTTGGACTGAGAAAAAAAATATGATTCCATAATGATACTGTGAACACCTGCAAAGAGATGCTCAATGAACATTCTGGCTTGAACCGCTGTGAGCAAGATCAAGGAGATTTGATTGACTTTGCAAGCGTGTGCTTGCCTTGATCTTGCAATGCATCATTTCTGCCTCCTTTTCCCCCCACTCCCAAAGGCTTCCTTCTTGGCAGAAATTATGCGCATTGTATCTGGTTCTTGGTGAGAATTCTGAGCTTTGTGGCCATAGACCTCAGCTGGCAATAATAGTTTTGGGAGAGCCAAGATTTCTTTGTAACCTCTTTCTCTTTCCCAAAGGTATGGGCTTCATGACAAGGAAGGGAGCAGGTGGTAAAATACACTCTGTTTTATTTCTATTATTATTACTGGTATCAATTTAATTTCTGAAGCCACCCAGTTCAGCAAGTGACTTTGGACAATGTACATTAATTAGATCAATGCCCCGAGTCAATTTTTCTCTAATAATAAGTTGAAAACAAACAATATTTTATTACTTTTTATTCTACAACTATATTAATGGAATGACTCTCATAAAAATTGACTCCAATCATCTGATAAAATGATTTGATCCATGTAGTATGATGATATAATAAAATTGATTATTCTTAAAAGTATCATACATTTCTTAGGTTCCCCCCCCCCCTGCTTCCCCCTCACTTAGATAACTTGGAAAACATTCAGGCCAGTCTGAAAAAACATCATTACAAGAACTAATATAGCAATGTCTCTAACACAGTGGTTCTCAACCAGGGGGTCAGGACTCCTTTGGGGGTCGAACAACCATTTCACAGGGGTTGTTTAAGACTGTGGGAAAAGATATTAGGAACTAAAGCTTCTATACTGGCACCTTGGAACATATTTTTTCAATGCGACCGATCAGGCGTTTACAGTGGGGGTGTCCTTCTGACCTTCCTGCCAATCAGCTTAAAGTTCTGTTGGGAAAATTGGTGCTAGACTTATGGTTGGGGGTCACCACAACATGAGGAACTGTATTAAGGAGTCGTGGGATTAGTAAGGTTGAGAACCGCTGCTCTAAGAGGATATTAGGCTTGCCACTTGTTCCGTATTCTGTATTTCATGAAATGGTCCTATGCAGAATTCCTTCTCAAGTTAGTAATAACTGCTTATTTTTGGCTTTGAGAGACAGATAATTGGTGAAAAATAATTATTGTTTTGTTTAACATTATATTTCTGGATTCTTATGCTTCTTTTTATGGAATACCATCCAATTAAGTTACTAATTAAAAGCACCATCAAAATTATAACGTAACTAGTCATCATGATTAATGTAAGACACATTAACTTCAACACAACTTAATTATGATTAGCAATAGCTCTTAGAATTGTACACTGCTCCATAGTGTTTTACAGCACTCTCTAAGAAGTTTACAGAGAGTAAGCGTATTGCCCCGAACAATCTGGGTCCTCATTTTACCCACCTTGGAAGGATGGAAGGCTGAGTCAACCTTGATCCAGTCATGATCGACCTTTTAGCAGTCGGCAGAATTTAGCCTGCAGTACTGCACTTAACAGCACCACCATGGCTCTTAACCAAATAACCAAAACTATATGGCTCTCAATATTACAAGCAATTTGTTTATACAAGTAGTATGTAAGTACTGTATACAAATCAAATCCATTTAATATATTATAGCAATGTAATAAATGTTCATTCAAAGTTTAATACCATTTAAGTGATTTTATTAAAATGTATTTATTTATATGCCATCCATCTCTGAAGCATGACACCGTGCAATATATAAAAATGTAAAATAAATAACACTCTCCAATTAAAAACCTATTTTTTAAAGAAACCAGAAGGGCTTGAGAGAGCATTTAGATGTTACACATGATGTAGCCACCTCATTAAATCCCAATTCCCAAAACCCAAGCTGGTTTTAAGGGATTTCTGGAAGGACATCAAGTCTTACAAATCTTATAAAGTCCATATCTAGAACTCTTCAGCCTTTTCTAATTTTGTGCTCATTTTTAATTTTATCTCTATTTTGGACATCATATTTCAAGCCTCTTTTTCTTCTAATTGTCACTGGCCCAAATGTCTATTTCCTTCTTACAGGACTACATTTATCTGTCCCAGCTCAGGTCTAGTAATTCCATCTCAGGGACCGCCTTCTGCTGCACGAACCCCAGCAACCAGTTAGGTCCCAAAGAGTGGGCCTTCTCCGGGTCCCATCAACTAAACAATGTCATTTGGTGGGACCCAGGGGAAGAGCTTTCTCTGTGGCGGCCCCGGCCCTTTGGAACCAACTCCCCCCAGAGATTAGAATTGCCCCCACCATCCTTGCCTTTTGTAAGCTTCTTAAAACCCACCTCTGCCATCAGGCATGGTGGAACTGAGATATTCTTTCCCCCTAGGCCTTACAATTTACGCATGGTATATTTGTATGTATTTTTGGTTTTATAATAAGGTTTTTTTTAGTTGTTTAGTATTGGATTGTTATATGCTGTTTTTTGTCACTGTTGTTAGCTGCCCCAAGTCTGCGGAGAGGGGCGGCATACAAATCCAATAAATAAATGAATGAATGAATGAATGAATGAATGAATGAATGAATGAATAAATAAATAAATAAATAAATAAATAAATAAATAAATTTCCCCTGACAAGCATTTTCCTCAGACCTTGTCCCTTTAGGCACAATTTAGGCATTAGATCAAAATGAATATTCTTTGTAACATTTTCAGAATGATAATTTCTTAGAAATAAAGACAGAAAGAAACATACATGGGTGATGCAATATGAACAGTTGGTTTAAAGTTGCCATTGAAACTATCAATATTTTCTCATGTTAGTATAGTGTAGTTTAGATTCACTCTAATGTGTAACACACTGGGAGGAAGATGTTATTTTTTTAATGGAAGTAAAAGGAGAATGCTTGTGGTCAGTAAAGGGCTGCAAAAATTTTTACTACCACACTGTGGGTGTGGCTTATTTGGGGATGTGGCTTGCCGGGCATGTGATTAGGTGAGAGTGGCTTGATGATCATGTGACCGGGGGATAGCTTAAAGATCATGTGACTGATTTAAAGATGGCCAACTTGACGTCACGTACGTCAAGGGTTTCGGTTAGGGTTAGGGTGCCTGGACTCTCCTCACCTCAAAGAGATACAATTTCCCTATCTATTTACTATAACTGAACATCCAAAATATACTATTTAATTATACATGTATGTGTGTGTGTGTGTGTATATATATATATATATATATATATATATATATATATATATATATATATATATGTAGATTGTTCTGAGTTCGGGTTTTGCCCTGTGTAATGTTTTGCATGTCTATGCGACGTTTCGGTAAAATCACATTTACCATCATCAGGCTGGAGTTCCAATCTCTGTGTTTTTGCAAATGAATATTAGCAACTGACATTCCTTCTTAGCATGTAGTGTGGGGGTGGAGATTTGCTTTGAATGTAGCAAATAGATTGGGTGACTATGCTTCCGTGATCTGATTGGTTGGTGTAATCATGGTTATAGAAGGAATGGTATGAAGATTATGAAGTGTTTTGTTTAAGTCTGATTTCCAAATATAAAATTCTAAAATCATAATAATTAAAGGATTGACATATTGATTATAATGAAGTTTTTATTTTGTTTAAGGCTGGTTTCCAAATCTCTGGCAGACGTGAGGTATCATCCCGTTTATTTAAACAAAAAGATCTTTTTTCAATTTCAATAGCTTCTAGAGAGATTCTTTTATATAAATTCTCTGTTTTGTGGAGTAATTTAGTTTTTTCAAAGTCAATTTCGTGCCCTGTTCTTTTAATGTGCTGGACAAGGGAGGAGGTCTTCTCCTGTTTCTTGACTGCATTCATATGTTCTGCCATGCGCTGGCTCACTCTTCGGTTAGTTTGTCCAATGTATGTGGCTGCACATGTTTTGCAAGGGATTTCATAGATACCTTGGTATTCTAATTGGATTTTATCTTTGGGGCTCCTTAGGATATTAGATATTTTTTGGTTAGTGCAAAATGAATTGAATTGAACAAACTCAAAGATGTACTAATTTCTAATGGATTCAAAGAGAAAACAATAACAAACCTAATCAATAAAGAGACACCCCCCAAATATAAAATTCTAAAATCATAATAATTAGAAGGATTAATTATTATGATTTTAAAATTTTAGAATTTTATATTTGGAAATCAGCCTTAAACAAAAAACTTCATAAAATCTTCATGTCATTCCTTCTAACAACTATGATTACACCAACCAATCAGATCACTGAAGCATAGTCACCCAATCTATTTGCTACATTCAAAGCAAATCTCCACCCCCACACTACATACTAGAAAGAAATGTCAGTTTGCTAATATTCCATTTACAACAACACAAAGATTGGAACTCCAGCCTGAAGATGGTGAATGTGATTTCACCGAAACGTCGCATAGACATGCAAAACATTACACAGGGCAAAACCCGAACTCAGAACAATCTACATATATATATATATATATATATATATATATATATATATATATATATATATATATTTGTTTTCGTAGATTTTCACGGGTATATGTATATAGATTGTTCTGAGTTCGGGTTTTGCCCCGTGTAATATTTTGCATGTCTATGCGACGTTTCGGTGAAATCATCAGGCCTGATGATGGTGAATGTGATTTCATCGAAACGTCGCATAGACATGCAAAATATTACACGGGGCAAAACCCGAACTCAGAACAATCTACATATATATGTGTATGTGTGTGTATGTGTATGTACATGTACATGTACAAATATGTATGTATGATCCAACAGAAAAAACATATAGCTCTTCCCTGATACAAAGCTGAAGGGATCAGATCTGGTGGCCTAGAGGTTAATTTTCTGCCTTACAAGGCATTGGCCCCAGGATCAAATCCCAGTAAGGGTATGGCTAGCTGATGAGGCCAGAAAAAGGCTGAAATAGCGCTATCCTAGTCTCCCTTAATTTTAAAAATTCAGCAAAAACATGTGATATATATATATGGCACATGTGTACATACGTATTACACACAAAAATATACTATATACTACTATATAAATATTACTATACAAAAATATACTACTATACAAAAATATACTACTATACAAAAATATACTATATCTACTATATAAACTGTATGTATATGTACACACAGGGATGCAAGCACAGCTCTTCTACACATTCAATCTCATTTACTGCAATAGGAAAAACATACCCAAAGCCCAGAAGGGAAAAAAAGGGGAAAAAATCAAAAATTTTCTACCAGTTCTGCGTACCTGACCAAAAATATTCTACCAGTTCTGCGTACCTGACCATACCTGTAGCAGCCCATCACTTCTTGTGGTATAAAGCAATATTAACTATTGCCTTTAAACAACTTAATTTCTTAGTTTAGAATAGATAATATTTTTTTAAAAATTGGAGAGCTTACAAAACTAGTTCTGGCAAACATACTGCAATTTTTTGTTCCAAAAATTAGCAAGTTTCCATTGAAATGCATGTAGTCTGCTCAAATTAATTCAAATTAAACTCATACTCTTAACTAAATTGCATCATTGTGGAAGTTGATGGGAGAGATAATGTATCAAAAGACTGAGAAATGTACTTCAATGTAAACAGGAATTGTAATGGGCCAAAATCCAGCCTTTGGGAGTGAGCAATCTGGGCTCACTGAAATTTTGGTTTAACTTCTTTTTTACCAGTCACTATAGCAATAGGAAAATATTATGATATATAAAAATTATGGGGTTATGACTCAGAACAAGCAGAAAAAGAATTCATAGTTTCCACTGGGCAAATTGTTTAGCCCTAAAACATGTACAGTTGTTCCATCTCCTTCAATACTCAAAAACTCTTCGTGGCCTTAGAAAGAAAGTATTTTATACATTTTAGGGGTTAAGATGTCACCAAACCCTTCATTGTTTTTTGCTGTAAGTAAATAAAGGCATAGTAAATAAAAACAGTTTAAAATATACATAAGGATAGGAGAAATCAGGATACAACCTAGCTTTGACATGGGCAGGATTTCAAACAATACCCTTTCTCATGAACAAACCCTTCTTTAGAATCAGCTCTGACACCTACAGCTGCAGAAAAACAGGATCTTAAGTACGATGCCATTCAATATGAATGATGCACAGTTTCTATTTTTTTGTACTGTATATTCTAATCTACACACCGGGAGGAATATGTTATTTTTTTAATGGAAATAGGAAGTAGGAAGTAGGAGGAATAGTATATTCTAATCCTGCAAATCTAAAATGGGATGTCTGAGTTTCCTCCTCCCCCCCCCAAATTAACATGGATTCCACTTCAAATATTTTTCATTGATCCATTCACTCTCCAGCTTTCAGCCACAATGTCTTGTGGTTCTCTATAACATATTTCAAATCCTTGCTTCCATGCCAGTGTTTTTTTTTTGCCACTCCTTTCTTTCTACAAACTGGTTATTCTGGAACCACCACTGTGAAAAGGCACATATACTCTGTTTAAAGTTCTGTCTAGAATTATGTCATTAAAGAAATATGTGTTGATTAATCACAACTTATCACCACCATCATAAGGAAGGAAGAGAAATGATGCCATGCTGGTGAATTGGGAATAGATTGTTTAGATGCACCGCTAAATTGAAGAGTTCTTAAGCTTCTTCCATCTGATATCTAGCCCAGCATCCTCATCTCAGTGGTTGTCAGCTCTTTGAAATGGCCATTTCAAGAAACTGATGCCACAAATTTGGCTGGTCCTACCTGATTGCATTTTTTCCCCTTCCCTTCTGTCATTATATACAGTGAGTTGGGTGGAGCTAGTCTGAATTTACTCCTTAAAATGTATTTATATTCTGAACTTGAAGCACATATGTAGCAAATATAAATAGTTTATCATATATGCCAAAATTATTTCTTGTGCAATTTACAGTTTCACCAAAGTCCTATCTGTGGATTGGTAGCAATATTGAAGAAATTTGCCATTTTCACTTTTTAGGGAAAAAAAGTCAATACAGTGTTCCCTCGATTTACGCGGTTCAAACTTCGCGGAAAGTCTATACCACGGTTTTTCAAAAATATTAATTAAAAAATATTTTGGGGTTTTTTCCCCTATACCATGGTTTTTCCCATCCGATGATGTCATATATCATCGCCAAACTTTGGTCTGCCTTTAATAAATATTATTTTTAATAAACTTTAAAAATAAACATGGTAATAATCTGAATGGTTGCTAAGGGAATGGAAAATTGCAATTGTTAAGGGAAGGCTTGTGATACTGTTCATAGCCAAAAATAGTGTATTTACTTCCGCATCTCTACTTCACGGAAATTCGACTTTCGCGGGCGGTCTCGGAACGCATCCCCCGCGAAAAGCGAGGGAACACTGTATTCTCTCATGATGATCTCCAATCCAAAAACTAACTAGATCCAATTCTGCTTAGCTTTTTTGAGGTCACCTAAAGTCCATACAATACTGCCATCTGCCATGATAGGAAGAAGTATAATATAGTCAGTGAAGGGCTAGCAAAATTTTTACTACCACACTGTGGGCGCGGCTTATGTAGGATGCCCTGCATTTTCTTTCAACATCTTTCCGTGCAAATTGGGTGCTCTAGGGTGGAGCTCCATTTTTGCTACCCTACTGTGTTCCCTCTCCCCGTAAGGGCAGCAGCCCACCCTTGAATATAGTAGAGTAATGAAGATGTTCAATTTGAACACATGTTCAAGTCTGTCTTTTGCCCAAAATTCACTGGGTGAGTTTGTGCATTGGGTGGGTTTGAACTATTTTCCCACTTTTTCTTAACCCATTTCACAGGTTTTATTTTATTTTATTGATGATTGATTAATTGATTGACTTAGGCCATCCAATTCCATCACAACACTAATAATATACGATAATAAGATCATTGCTACAAATATTTTAGTGAGCATAAAATATATGAAAATATAGTATACATTTGCTCTCAAGAGAAGAGAGAATATTAGTGCATTAATTTAAAAAAATCATGCCTAATAAGCATTGAAAGCCTTTATCTACCAGAAACATTGTTTGCCTCCCTTCAGTTCTCTTCTTTGGTCAAAACTTTGGAAAGATTCCAGAACTCTGCAAGATTCATAGCCTGTGGCAAAACTCTTTGTTCTCTAGCTTATTTGTTCATCGGCCTTCCAAATTTCTTTTGTGCTGCACACAAAATCTTTTCTCCAAAAGTCACTGAGGCCTACAGACATGGGGCCTGATGGCAGAAAATTATAAAAGCATCTTTTTACCTCCAACTGTCAGGCCTGTTGCCCAGCAACATGAAATTCTAGTACAAAAAGTACAGCTTCATTAATCTTTTACAATATTTTTCCTCACTAATTAGTAAATAATTAATGCTGATTTGGGGACTTAGATGCAACATGTCCATTGGAATTTTGACAGGAAGCAAAGTATTTACAACAAACTCACCCGTTCACCCCTTTTGTTGTATTTTGAGTCAAAGTGGCCCAGATTATGCATTATAAAGGCTTAGAATATAAATTAATATTAAAAACCAAAGAGATATTTTGAGCTTATTTTAGGAAAATAAAGTACAATCTTAAAGATTCATTTGGTTTTGTGGAAACATGTATGCTATAATATTATTTTGCTGTTAACAAATTCAGCATCCCAAAATAAATGAAGGCAATTCTGTCATCTATTTCTCTCTATCCCCCCAAATGCATCTATTGTTGTTGAAGTTATTTTTATACATTCTTGACAGTTTCTAGTGCTTCCCCCTTCATCAGAGCAAGAATAAACAATTACAATTTTAACAATTTATCATCTTCTCTTAAAATGCAGTATAATCATCCCATATCTCATCTCTTATCTATAAACAGATCCTTAAACCCCATCATTCTGTCATGATCAGAAGTCCATTAAAAATATTAGAAATAGTAACATCTGTTTTAACCTTGATCAAGTAGCTCACTTTTTATTCCTTCTCTTCAATAATCTTAATGTTCAATTCCTCCAATAATGTCCTAGATTTTGAAAAACCTCATTCAGTCCTGCAAAATTCCATTAATTGTTACTAGAAATAACAACAAATATTTTATTTATGATCAAATAAACCCACTGTATATTCCTTCCTTTTATTTTTAAACAATTTTAATCCTTCAAATAATGTCCTAGAACTTGCTTTCATTTTTTTTCTTTGTTGCTTCTTACAAAACCCATCAGAAATTTAATTTAATTTAATACTTTGTAAACTGAATATCAGAAAATTGTTGAAGTCATTAATTTAGTTTGCCATTTGTATATGGGTTTTTAAATTATTAAAACATTAACCAGTTTCATTTATATAACCAGTTACATTTTTTGTTACAGACTGTTATTTTTAAATCTACTTTTAGCTCAGACTCAGTCTTACTATATAAAACTTCTTCTTCTTTAGTATCAGAATACATTTTTAATTTTTTTAATGTTTTGTTCTTTCATTACTATATTATTTTTTTCAATTTTTCTTTTTTTCTCTGCACTATTTTTTTCATGTTTGTAATTTGTATTAGTACTGATCTGTATTACTGTACGACTTAATAATTTTTTTACATTAAAAATGTTCTAATGCAAAAGATAAGCAATTTTTCTTATACAAAATCTTCCCAAATATGAATTGCTAATGTTAATTTTCACAAGAAACCTGGTATTATTACAGTACTTTCAGCTGGGTGACCTAGGGTAGTCACTTTCTCTTAGTTCTAAGAAGTAACCAGTGGAAAAGTACTTCTGAAAAACCTGTGAAGAAAACTCCATAGACTTCTCTAGGCAGTCTCTGAGAATCAGACATGATTGAATTAGGTGGGGAATTAGCTTAATTTCTATGTTCTCTATAGTCTGTTTAAGTATATAAAAATCAACAGGTCTAGTCAGTTCTGCTTAAATTAAACTACAGATCCTCACTGCATTTAAAGGGAGTACAATTTAATCAGAATTACCATCCCAAAACAGGTTTCAATCACAAAACATCTTCGATCAAGGATTTGTATACAGTATTTTACAGATTACACATAGTTTTCACTGGTTTGAAAACAACCAATGTGCCTGAACCATAAAAAGATATAATTTGATTTACATGGTTAAAATTATCATCCCTGTTAATTTACTAATTTCCCAATTAAATTGTCTATGATAAACAGCAATGAACATTTGAAATTTCAAAGTGATTTTCATGAAAATGAGCAACTGTTTTGAAAGTGACAGTTAAACAAGAAACCTTCAACCATGTAGATGGAATAAAAATTAATGACAAGTTCAGTAATACAGGAGAAATGTTTTAGATATTTGTTTGAGAATACTGTCAGACAAGAGTTGAAACAAATGCTGCAAAGTGTCCATATCCAGAAAAAATGGCAAAAAGAATAATACATTCTGTGAGAATGTAAAAAGTTGTAAAACAGCAGCTGTAAATGTTTTGTTTGGAGAAATATTAAAATATGGTTATGATTTGCTTATGGAGCTGCTATGCAATTTGCTTAAATGTGTGAAAATTGCACCTACGTCTGGAAATTGAAAGAAAGTCATAGTAAGAATGAATGCAAAAATAATAGCAGATTAGTTTATTAACTGTGTTGGGGGATGTATTCAGTAGATTTCTGATTTAAGAATGAGAGATGGTAACAAGCACTTTGGGGGAGTGCAGTGAAGCTTTATAGTGGTTATAGAGCAGAGTTTTGTATTTGACAAACATACAAATATGGAAAAGAAAGGGTATTGTATGTTGTTGATTGGAGAAAACATACAGTAAAATGAATAGGTTTAACTACAGGGTCTTTGTCATGATATGCATTTGAATATTGGTTGCTGAATTTGATAAGGATGGCATATAGTAATAGCATTAGCAATAGCATTTAGACTATTATTATTATTATTATTATTATTATTATTATTATTATTATTATTATTATTTAGATTTGTATGCCGCACCTCTCCGTAGACTCGGGGCGGCTTACAGCAATGATAAAAACAATATATAATAACGAATCTAATAGTTGGAATCTAAAATAACAATAATACATTTAAAAAGTCTAAAAAACAAGAAACCCCAATATATAAAAACATACATACAGTCATCATACACAAAAACTACATAGGCAGCGGGAGATGTTTCAGTTCCCCCACGCTTGACGGCAGAGGTGGGTTTTAAGGAGTTTACGAAAGGCAAGGAGGGTGGGGGCAGTTCTAATCTCTGAAGGGAGCTGATTCCAGAGGGTCGGAGCTGCCACAGAGAAGGCTCTTCCCCTGGGTCCCGCCAAACGACATTGTTTAGTTGACAGGACCCGGAGGAGACCAACTCTGTGGGACCTAACCGGTCGCTGGGATTCGTGCGGCAGAAGGCGGTCTCGTAGATACCCTGGTCTGGTGCCATGAAGGGCTTTATAGGTAATGACCAACACTTTGAATTGTGACTGGAAACTGATCGGCAACCAATGCAGACTGCAGAGTGTTGGAGTAACATGGGCATATTTGGGAAAGCCCATGATTGCTCTGACAGCTGCATTCTGCACGATCTGAAGTTTCCGAACACTCTTCAAAGGTAGCGCCATGTAGAGAGCGTTACAGTAGTCAAACCTCGAGGTGATGAGGGCATGAGTGACTGTGAGCAGTGACTCCCGGTCCAAATAGGGCCGCAACTGGTACACCAGGCGAACCTGGGCAAACGCCCTGCTCGCCACAGCTGAAAGATGTTTCTCTAATGTGAGCTGTGGATCGAGGAGGATGCCCAAGTTGCGGACCCTCTCCGAGGGGGTCAATAATTCTCCTCCCAGGGTGATGGACGGACAGATGGAACTGTCCTTGGAGGCAAAACCCACAGCCACTCCATCTTATCAGGGTTGAGCTTGAGTCTGTTGACACCCATCCAGGCCCTAACAGCCTCCAGACACCCGCACATCACTTCCACTGCTTCGTTGACTGGACATGGGGTGGAGATGTAAAGCTTGGTATCATCAGCGTACTGATGATACCTCACCCCATGCCCTTGGATTGCTTCATAGTACTTTTACAGCCCTCTCTAAGCGGTTTACAGAATCCGCATATTGCCCCCAACAATCTGGGTCCTCAGTTTACCCACCGTGGAAGATTGGAAGGCTGAGTCAATCTTGAGCCAATGGTGATATTTGAACTGCTGAACCATAGCTAGCAGTTAGCTGAAGTAGCCTGCAATGCTGCACTCTTAACTACTGTGCCACCCAGCTCTTGTCAGAATAAAACATGCATGTGGATAAATATACTGTTCAAAAAAATAAAGGGAACACTCAAAGAACACATCCTAGATCTGAATGAATGAAATATTCTCATTGAATACTTTGTTCTGTACAAAGTTGAATGTGCACAACAGCATGTGAAATTGATTGTCAATCACTGTTGCTTCCTAAGTGGACAGTTTGATTTCACAGAAGTTTGATTTATTTGAAGTTATATTGTGTTCCCTTTATTTTTTTGAGTGGTGTAGAATGTTCTACATCAAGCATTCTAGTTTTACATTATAAAGGAGTAAGACAGGTAATGACCTATGGATTGTTTACGATATCTATGAATGAATGAGCAAATATTAATTATTAATTAAATATTAAGTATTAATTAATTCGTTAATATGTTCGTTGAAAACATTTATTCCTGTTTATAGATAGCATGCAGACTGAGAACCTGAATGATTTCCAGCAAATTTAGATAGATCATATTTGAATGGCTATAGTTGGGTTGTGTGCAACAGTGATATCATGTGCTTGTAATTTAGATGCCATGTGGCGATGCCATATGTTTGTAATTATTCAGATGACTACAAACACACAGCAGCAACCCAAATACTAGAAGAAGAAAACAACCTGCCTATACCACATATTCCAAGAAAATGGATATCAATGCAACTTTGTAAAAAAGGGGACCGACTTCTCAATTTACTAAGCACGATGAATAGAAGCAACAAAATGGATGACACTTGTAACAAAAGAATCTCAGAAACAACCAACAATTACAAGCCCATAGTTTGTATGAAAGAGCTGTACTGTATCTTGAAAGACTTACAGAACAGCATTGGAGCCAATGCAAAGACTCCAAAAGGGAAGTTATTATACAGCAGGAGTGTCAAACCCATGCCGCTCCCCTTCCTTCTCTCTCTCTCTCTCTCTGTCTCTCTTTCTAACCAGAAAAAAGGCTTTAAAAAGTTTTTTTTTAAAAAACCAGGAAGTCATTATGTCAGGGCGGGTGAGCAGAGCTTCACGCTGCCATCACTGCTAGTTCTCCGAACCAGCCCATGCAACCGCTACCCACTTGCCCAAACTGGGCTGAATTGGGAGGGTTTCACCACTGCTTTGGATGCATTTAGACAACTCCTTCTGAAAGATGATTTTGCATTCTTGCTAACCTCCTGCATTTCACATTTGCTGTGGGTTGGCCTGTTTCCTAGAATATTTGAAAGTTGCATGAATAATGGATAAGGAGAGGAATTTATGAATATTCATAATAATCACTCCTTTGTTAGGCAGTAAGCAGACAGAAGTGTTGAAAGCAAACATTTTGAATTCTAAGTCTTAAAAAAATGTTAAATCATCATAGGGAAAGTAGATTCATTTAAACACATCCTCATACATGCAGATGACCAAACAAAATGTCTACAATAGTTTCTAAAAACCTGTTTACAACTACAATAGCTATTAAACATGATTTTATTTTATTTATTTATTTATTTATTTTGTCCAATACACAATGAGGGTTTTAGTGGGTATACTGTATATCTATATACACATAGTAAAATACAGAGGAGATACTCATAGTAAAATATGTGTAAGAAATAATAGAAAAGAAGATATAGTAATAGAACATATCAATGAAAGAGCAGAAGAAGAGATATAGGAATAGAAGAAATGCATAGGAGATATAGAAGAGCAATAGGACAGGGGACAGAAGGCACTCTAGTGCACTTGTACTCGCCCCTTACTGACCTCTTAGGAATCTGGATAGGTCAACTGTAGATAATCTAAGGGTAAAGTGTTGGGGGTTTGGGTTTGATTCTTGGCCATATATTTGGGGTGTGGAAAATAAAACTATTGAACACATTCTGGGAGTCATTTTCTGGAAATGTCATAGCTTACTTTTTAATGCATAGTTATTCATTCAAATCTATTTCAACGTCTCTCTGTTTGCAATAAATATGTAAGAAATACCTTAATTTATTTTTATGTGTATCTCACAATCCATGGTGATTAAAGCATCCAGTTACATGTTAGGGAAGGGATTCAAATATTACCATCATAGTTGTCTCCAGTTATGCTTCCCTGGTAATATCTCATAAGAGGGCTGAGCTTCTGGAAGCTAAGAGGAACATATACTGTACTGCTCAAAAAAATAAAGGGAACACTCAAATAACACATCCTATATCTGAATGAATGAAATATTCTCATTGAATACTTCGTTCTTACAAAGTTGAATGTGCACAACAGCATGTGAAATTGAAACATCATTTGGAAGCATCCATTGTTCTTCCGGAGAGCAAAAGGAAAGTGCTTTGCCATTGGATGTTGGTGGGTGAGAAGGTTGTGTAAGGGATCATGATAGGGCTGAAGGGGATCAGGATAGGACTGAAGGAGATGGGAGGTGGAATTTAGCAGCACTGCAGCACACCCTGGAACTCTCATCCTGCCATGTTAGAGCATGGCATTAGGTCCGAGATCAACAACCAAGTCCCTGGAGTAATCAATCTGAGAATCATATTTAAAGCCAGACAAATACTTATTAGTCCAGGGCATTGTGACTGATTAATGTAGGGATTATTTGATGTATACTTTTTTACAGCCTGTCTACTGACTTGGGAATGAGTTTGAAGATATTTGTGTGCAGCTTCCCTTACTTATGGTTTCCTAATTACATCGGTAAATCTTTTCCTGTGTTTTTTTGCCTCTTTTCCCTTTAACTGATGTTACAGTAGAAGGAACAGATTAATCTGAACTGAGGAGGAAAATAAGGGAAATAATTCCACTACCAGCATCCATCAATATTCAAGTGGAAAGCATTCTATCAATGTGTGAGAGAGTTGAGGGGTGTTTGTAAACTCATATGGTATTTGTTGTGTGAGAAAGGAGATAGGAAGGAGCCTGAGTGTGGCTTAGCTCAACCGTTCTGTGGTAAAGGTGGTTGCTGCTGTGAAAGCAAAAGTGAAACTGAAACTACTCTACTTATGCTTTGCATTTGGACCAGATTTCTTTTCAGGCGGGGAGGAGGAGTAGACCTCCTTAGCATCAGAGCATGTTAATAATGATGTAGGAAATACTAATGGTCATTTTGAAAAAATCCTTTCTTAGTGAGCACCTAGAAGGCAAGAGGAACATACTGTATGTGGCAAATTTCAAGTTTGAGGACCTTTCAATTCTAGAGATTTTGTGATTAATGCGTGATTGTTTTTTGTTTTTATATATACTGCTCAAAAAACTAAAGGGAACACTCAAATATCACATCCTAGATCTGAATAAATGAAATATTCTCATTGCTTTATTCTGTACAAGGTTGAATGCGCACAACAGCATGTGAAATTGATTGTCAATCAGTGTTGCTTCCTAAGTGGACAGTTTGATTTCAAAGAAGTTTGATTTACTTGGGGTAACATTGTGTTGTTTAAGTGTTTCCTTTATTTTTTAGCAGTATATATAGATTTATTTATTAATATAGTTAATCAAAAATGTCCTTACTCCCTGGAAAGGTCTAATATTACCTATATTTCAGGAATAAGGTACCTAGAAAAGTGTGCACAGCCGCTCTCTTAAATCTTTCTTGTATATACTTGGCCTTTCCCACTGTATTGTGAGTTTACTGGAAAAGACAGTGAAGCCTCTTAAATTGCATAGATTAGTCACAGCGTGAACCTAGACTTCCTAAAGCCTTTATAGCTTTTCGGGAAGGCTAGAAATTAGATTTATATAACTAGCAGCTGAAACAAATGCTTACTCACATACGTTCAGGCACTGACAGAGAAGAAAGTTGCTTTCCCTGTGCATTAATAAACCAAACAGAAATAAGATACAACTAAAAGGCTGTAATAAATGGTTTGTTTTTTTCATTAGAGCTTGGAAGTATAGCCATTTAAAAGCTACAAGAGACTGAAACAACGGGAGGTTTTTTTTTATTAAACAAGATAAAGAAGTTGTTACTATTCTGTAAGTTTGGCAGTTTACACCTGCTCAGATTTTCTAATTAAACTGAAGGGACAGAAAAGCTGTTCCTTGCATCCAGTTCAAGAAATAAAAGTCTTCATCCTCTTTAAATAATAATGCTCAAGAGAAGCGGATTGATGAGTTCACACAATAACAAAGATTAGGTAATGTTATTAAGTACCTGCCAGCCCCCTTCCCCTTCCCCTTCCTTTCCTCAGCCAGTTCCTCTGATGTAATGTTTTGCAGTCAGACTTTGGAATCACTCCCTTGGATGTATGCTTCTAATATCATTTTGAAGAATGTTTTCATGAGTACAGCTGCAACTGAATTTCTAAACAGTTCATTTCAGCCATGAATCAGTATTGACTAAATTGCATGGGTAATCCATTTTTGATTATATATATATTTTTGTAAGCCTTTTCATGAAAGGGAGAAAAGAAATGCAATGTATATATTTGGAGATGACCCTCTTTTTACCTATCTTACATGGAAATAGCAAATGAATTTGATATTCAGTACAATGTCCTCTAGCCACAAGGTCGTCATCTAAGCACCATTAAAAATAATCAGCGGAGCATGAGTTAAAGAACATATGACATAACAACCTATCCATAGCAAAACTAAAAGGACAAAGAGAAAAATAGTGAGACCTGCGCAGCATTCAGAAGGTCCAATATTCAGAAGGTCCATTTGAATAGGTTCTTCAGGAATCGATTTCATATTTGTCTCTAATGCTTCAAAAACTGGAGGTGGGGGATGCCCAGCATTCAAAGAATTTTGCACGAGAGACATCAGGCTATATTTTCTTCCTTATATTTATGTAAAGGTTGCAGTGACAGCTGGCTGAAAATAGACACATCCAAATTAACTGAGCCTCCTTTAAGCCAAAGCATTATTGTGATGTCATGAGAAGCTGCTTAGGATGCCAAGGTCAGTGGGACAGGACAGCACTAGTACACACGTTGGACCTGCAGTGAGCCCATTTGAAGGCAGGGGAGAGAAACTGGGGGGTTTTGGCTATCTTGTTTTTATTATGTCTTTTTTTAAAGGATGATACTAACTGGAAAGATGCATTCTTTTATCAATATAAACAAAAGCATATGTCTATTTCATTGCTATAGCTGCCAATATTTCACCTGAAAAACCGAACATCTTTGCTCTATTAAAATTACTGGTTATTCTGTACTGTTGGATGGGGTGGGATTTTTTGTTGTTATGTTTTGCTATATTTTATTTTATAGAAACTTGTCCAAAATGGTTGTGAAAGCTAAGATGATGGATTGGTTTTTAGATTGTCTCTCTCCCCCTCCACTTTCTTGAGAGGGTGCACAAAGAGGCCTTTTTACCACAACTAATGAGTAATATGAAGATAGACAGAGCTCGGAGAATTATATTCAATGAAATTTCAGACATAATCAACCTTCCAGTAGCTTTCTGCCAGACTTTCCGAGCTCCTATTACTGAGCTCTTCACTGTAATCTAATTGTACATATATTAGTAACAGCCAATACAAAGGAGACTGGAAAATATAACTAAAGTTCATGAAACAGAGTTGATATGCAAAAATTTACAAATAACTTTACCTGGTCACATTTTGTTCTTTTTATCATTAAAAACAATCCCCAAAATGGCGAGACACTTTATACCTTTATAAAATTAAAACCAGTTAAACAAACTCATATTGATAACTACGAGGGTTAGCCAGAAAATAAGATTACAAGGCACATAGCTCTGATGGAGAATGTTCATGGGGGAAGTTGGTATTACTATCATGTAGTGGGAAGCCAGCAGAAGCGAACAAGCAGTGCCAGTAGTGAATAGATCATCGACTGGTGTTGTGGTGAAGATTAGAAATGAGCGTCCTCATTCCGTTTCCCTTTAAATGCGAACTGCGCACTCTAATTCGCTACCCGAATGCTAAGGGCATGAACGCTGTGGCGATGGGTGCCCAAGATTTATGTGCGATGGGTGCCCAAGATTTTTCTTGCCAATGCTGAGTTTTAAATTTTTTTGCTGAAGGACGATGGGTATGTTGCCACTGCATTGATTGACGTTTGTTCTCTGGAGTATGGTGATAAACCCACATTTTATTTACAGTTGAGAAAAGCCTCTCCTTCAATCTCAAATAGGTCAAGAAATTCTCGGGCGGCACTGACTCTGTCGATTTTGTGCATCTTGGGCACCCATCGCAGCAGCATTCATACCAAACTATGGTATTATCTCACACTACTCACCAGAGCTTACAAAACTTTCGCCAGACCCATCCTCGAATGCAGCTCACCTGTCTGGAACCCACACCGAATTTCGGACATACGATACTTCACCAGAAGAGTCCTTCACTCCACCACTCAAAACAGAATACCCTACGAAAATAGACTTACAATCCTGGGTCTAGAAAACTTAGAACTACGACGCCTTAAACATGATCTAAGTATTGCCCACAAGATCATATGCTGCAACATCCTGCCTGTCAACAACTACTTCAGCTTCAACCGCAATAACACAAGAGCACGCAACAGGTTCAAACTTAATATCAACCGCTCCAAACTTGACTGTAAAAAAAATGACTTTAGCAATCGAGTTGTTGAAGCGTGGAACTCATTACTAGACTCCGTGGTGTCAACCCCCAACCCCCAACCCCCAACATTTTTCCCTTAGACTTTCCATGGTTGACTTCTCCAGATTCCTTAGAGGCCAGTAAGGGGCGAGCATAAGTGCACTAGTGTGCCTTCCGTCCCCTGTCCAATTGTCTCTCCTATATTTTATATATCTTTTCTCCCATCCATATATCCTTCCTCTACTCTTCATTGATGTATTCTATTCTCTTATCTCTTCTTCTATCCCTTCCCTGATATTTACTACTACATGTTTTTATTCTCCTTAACTTTCAATTTGTATTGGACAAAATAAATAAATAAAATAAATAAATTATCCTCTACTCTGCTGGGAGTTGAACAACTATGGCTCCCATCTCAAAGAACTAGTCAAGAAGAATACGATGGAAAATTGTTTCAAAATCACCAAGAGATCCAGGAAGTTGCACTACCACATCTATTTCCCTGTTAAGGACCTCAGGGTGTCCAAGGTTGAGTCAGCTTGAATGAATCAGATAATATGTTTCTTTCAAGAATGACTGCTGCTGCATAGCCTCTACTCATTTGGACTCCATCCCTAGAAAGCAAAACTGATAGTTAGGCGCTTCTGGTAGAAGGGAATATTTGTAATTCAGAGTTGAACTGTAGGATCCTTGGTGCTCTCTGAGTTTGATGGTTTTCTTGCAGACGTTTTCTAACACTGATGGTGTTACCTAGTTTAGTAATGAAACATCATCAAGAAAACCACAAACCACAAAGAG
Source organism: Erythrolamprus reginae (assembly GCF_031021105.1). Taxonomy (NCBI): domain Eukaryota; kingdom Metazoa; phylum Chordata; class Lepidosauria; order Squamata; family Dipsadidae; genus Erythrolamprus; species Erythrolamprus reginae. The sequence goes on from NC_091950.1 coordinate 51,830,986, forward strand.
CACTAAGAATCCCACAGCTAGGAAGTGTTAGGAGCCATAGGTTCTACAGTGGGTTTCTTGAAATCAGTCATGATGAATAAGAGTCAAGAGACAGTTATAAGGATTTTCAGGCTTTACAAAGACATCTTATGTTACACTATTTAAGTTATTGAAATTTATTTTTTTAGAATGTCACAATCATGACTAAGATATTAGTCAGTATAAGAAGCTGTCCGCTGCAATTAATGGTTGAACTAATGTGTTTTTGGAAGAGCTTTTGGAAGATTTCAGATCTACTTTACTGGGACTTGCTTAAATACCATGTTGGATTCTGAATGAGATCTAACTCATGTCATCTTTTAAGACGTTATAAGAATAAGTAGACCAGTGTTTCCCAACCTTGGCAACTTGGAGATATTTGGACTTCAACTCCCAGAATTCCCCAGCCAGCAAATGCTGGCTGGGGAATTCTGGGAGTTGAAGTCCAGATCTCTTCAAGTTGCCAAGGTTGGGAAACACTGAACTAGACAATCCATGGCCGGTTGGGTCAGACTTTCAAAGAAATTTCTTTACCTAAACAGAGAAACTGAAAAAACACAGATGGATGAAAAAGCAGTAAGAATGGGAGAAACTTCTCATTGGCTGCTGCTCCATTGAGTTTCTCTGGAAAGTTAGTTAATTTATTTATTTTATTTATTTGTCAAGCAAGTATAGTATTATAGTACATATTAACGTAACAAGGTGAAGAAGGTGTTAACGAGTCAACGGAGAGGGGCGGCATACAAATCTAATTAATAATAATAATAATAATAATAATAATAATAATAATAATAATAAGCAAGCAAGCAAAACTACTGTGGGACTTCCGATTGACCGAATTCTGAAGCATAAACACACCCAACATTGTGATCGTGGAGAAAAAGAAAGTATGGATCATCGACATCGCAATCCCAGGAGACAGCAGAATTGAGGAGAAGCAGCTAGAGAGATTAGTGAAATACGAAGATCTAAAAATCGAACTGCAATGACTCTGGCATAAGCCAGTGAAAGTGGTCCCAGTGGTACTTGGCACACGGCGCAGTACCAAAGGATCTCAGCGGACATTTGAAAACCATTGGAATTGACAAAATTTCCATCTGTCAATTGCAAAAGGCTGCTTTACTGGGATAGGCAAGCATAATTCGCCGCTACATCACGCAGTGCTAGGTGCTTGGGAAGCGCCCGACTGGTGATGAAATACGAAATCCAGCATAGTGATTTCGTTTGCTGTGTTGTACTGACATAATAATAATAATAATAATAATAATAATAATAATAATAATAACAACAACAACAACAACAACAACAATAACAACAGCAACATAACATAAGTAAAATGTAGTAATAGAATGGGTAATAAGACAGTAGGACAGGAACATTATGCACAAAAGTCCACTTATGCATGCCCCTTACAGACCTCTTAGAAAAGGGGAGAGGTTAGTTAGTTAGTTAGTTAGTTAGTTAGTTAGTTAGTTAGTTAGTTAGTTTAGTCAAGTACGCATTTGTAATATACATAGATATAACATTATTTATAAGATGGGTACTGATAAGAGGGAACAATTGGACAGGAATGGTAGGCATGCTGGTGCACTTATGCACGCCTCTTACTGACCTCTTAGGAATCAGGTGAAGTCAACAGTGGACAGTCTAAGGGTAAAGTTTTGGGGGTTTGCTGACAAAACCACAGAGTCAGTAGTGAGTTCCAGGCATTTGTTGCTAAAGTAGTATTTTCTACAGTCAAGTTTGGGGCAGTTCACTTTGAGTTTGTATATGTTGTATATTTGTGTATTGTTGTGGTTGAAGCTGAAATAGTCATTGACAGGTAGGACGCTGTAGCAGATAATTTTATGAGCTATCCTTAGGTCTCAAATTGACAGGGAGCATCAGAAATATTCCTTCCTTTCCTCCCTTAATTCTTTCCTTCCATTTTCTGGTCCTTATTCTTCCTTTCATTTTTCCCTTCCTCCCTGTTTCAATTGGCAAATAGTGCTTACATTTTATTTATTTTATTTGTCAATCAAGTATAGAATAGTAGTTTATATAAACATAACATAGAAAGTAATGATAAAAAAGACAATAGGACATTTTTCCATTTATCCCAAGAAACTAACAGATAGCTATTTAACATTAGGATGCATTTCAACCAAATCTATCAAGCACTATTTGTAGGGTTGTGAAATTCATTTTCATATTTTGTGAATGTTCCTTCACACCAGAATGAAAACAATGATTCTCTGATAGTCATCTTTCTCCAAGAATGTATAAATATTTTGCTCCTTGTTGGTGTAGTAATGGTTTGTGCAAATGGTTTGTTCACCTGGCATTTTCATCCACAGGACAGGAAAGTTCTCCTGTTTTGAAATCCCTACTAGAAAGGCTCTGATTCTTCCCCAGGAATGGAGGGTGGTAACCATTTACTGTCCTCTACTTGAGCTTTGTAAGTGAAGAAAAGTGAGAAAATAACATGTAAAATTTAAGGGACGGTACAAATAAACCATTGTTAATGGAGATACCATTAATAATTATAGCAAATATTTGGTTTATGTGTGAAGGATTTTCACTGGTTATTCTGGTCCTGTATTTGCAATCTTTTACTAAAGGAATGTTTTTTTAAAAAAATAAGCATAAGTCTTAAATTGAAGTGAAATCAGTCTGAATGGAATCAGCTGGAATGAATAATACTTTGCATATTCTATAGCTAATCTGTGGTTGAGAACATAGCAGGAGGAAATAATAGTACATTTATTTATATATTTTGTGAAACAATTATAGGATGGTAATATGTATAAATAAAATATTAGATAAGTATTGATAAAAAGTAATGATAGAAGACGATAGAACAGTAGGACAGGGACGGTAGGCACAATGGTGCCACTCCGAGTCCTCAGAGAGGGGCGGCATACAAATCTAATAAATTATATTATTATTATTATTATTATTATTATTATTATTATTATTATTATTATTATTATTATGCATGCCCCTTACAGACCTCTTAGAAAGGGGGAGAGGTCAATTGTAGATAATCTAAGGTTAAAGGTTTTGGGGTTAGGAGTAGAAACCACAGGTAGAACATTCCAGGCATTGATTACTCTATTGCTGAAGTCGTATTTTTTGCAGTCTAGTTTGGAGCGGTTGACATTTCGTTTAAATCTATTACGTGCTCGTGTGGTGTTGCGGTTGAAGGTGAAGTAGTCGCTAAAGGTAGGAAATAATAGTATACTATTGAGATTTTCTCTGTCCACCTCACCATCACCAATATAGGCCTCTCTTAGACATTTTAGATTTGGCATGATAGTCTAAAATAACAAATATTTAAACAATGCAATATTTAACCAATCCTATAGCACCAATAGGGACAAATCTAGTAGCAGCTGCTTTACCCAGAAACCCCTCGTAAATCAATCCCAACATTCTGCAGTTGTCCTCACATGCCGCCCCGAGTTTTCGGAGAGGGGCGGCATATAAATCCAATAAATTGAATTGAATTGAAAATTGAATTGAATGCTGTTGTTGTTTCTGCTGCTTATGGACTTCTTCTGAGCATAAAGCCTATCAGTGATTTAGCATTCTACTCAGGGGTGGGCAGCGGGCAGGATGGGGTGGAACACAGTTCCACCCACCGAAATGAAGCTGCCTGCGCAGCTCCAGCTGATCAGTGGCAGTCACTTCCTGGATTACTGGTCTCAGCTTGGCTCTCCTTTTTTCCCCTGCTGCTGCTGAGTCTGCGCTCCTTGCTTTTTTCCTCTTTCCTCCTTCCTGGCCTTGGACAAGCTTCCCTCTCTCCTGCCCGACTCCCTTCCAGCCTCCCGCGGCCACCTCCTGCCTGAGGTGCAAGCAGAAGGCGTGGGTGGAAGCAGTGCTGGCTGCATTTATGCTACTGGCAGCAGCCACTCGCCTAGCTGCCTAGCTGCCCAGCCTGAGGTGGAGGGTGACCCAGGAAGGAGAGTGCGGGAAACACGAAGCAAATTGTCACCCCAGCGAGTGACACTGGTAAGGTTGTAAGTCAAGGACGTAACAGTTCACTTGAACAATGATGATCATTCAAGCCACTCCCACCTGCTCACATGGCCGACAAGCCACATGACCAGTCACATGACCATTAAGCCACGCCCACAAAATAAGCCATACCCACAGTGTGGCAGTAACAATTTTGGCTGCCCATTACTGATCCTACTTCTTCAACTTTGTGCTTAATTTATATTGCAAAGTAATGCCTAGAACAAACTTCCAGCAGATGTGGTTGGTAAATCCACAATAACTGAATTTAAACATGCCTGGGATAAACATATATCCATCCTAAGATAAAATACAGGAAATAGTATAAGGGCAGACTAGATGGACCATGAGGTCTTTTTCTGCCATCAGTCTTCTATGTTTCTATGTTTTGTGGGTACTGCATTGGCTTCTGGTACAGTTCTGAGTACAATTCAAAGTGTGGATTTTAAGCTTCAAAGCCCTACATGGCTTGGCTTCTACTTATCTTTAGAATCTTTCTTTCAGACAGAATTGTCCTGCCTTCCTTGTCCACTTGGGAGTTCTAATGGGTGCCACCCATGAGAGAAAAGTGGGAAATTAGAACCAATGTTTTTCTGTGGTGCTGGTACAGTAGTTCCTAGGTTGTGGCATAGTCTCCCTACAGACCCATTATACCCCATTAAAAGTATAAGTGCTGTTCTGTCTGGGTGCCCCCAGACTTCAACACCAACTGGAAAAAACAGCCAGACACGCTGGTAAAAGCAAAGGCTTGAAAAATAAACACAGAGAAAAACCTGTTCTTCCCAACAGGCAGGCTATGAGGCTTCACAGCAGAGTCCTGACGGCCAGACAATACAGCAGACTTCTTGCTGGCACACACACCACTGTAGAGAATAAGACCCACCCCTTTCCCCCAAGGTTTCAGCCTTCAAGGCCACAAGCCAGAATCAGAGACGCCAAAGATCACAGCCAGGTCCCAGGACTCCCAAAGATAATACTCCACAATACAGGAAGGGTGGGTCTGCCTTTTCAGCCTTTCTGGGGAGAACCACACCCAAACCCAGCTGTTGCCTATTTAGGGCTGGAAATACCTGGCTAATTGTCCCCTTCGTTGTGCTGCTCTTCTCTGCCTGAGATCGATGATGGCTTGTGCATTTTCATCCAAGGACTCCAGGCTGCTTGCTGGGGAGAGCTCCACCCCGGGGGACTCAGGCTGTTCTCCCTCTCCCTCGGCCTGATATTCCTCCTCCCCGTCTGCCTGGGCCTCCTCCTCCTCCTCCTGTTCCTCATCCTCCCCCTCTGAGCATGGAGCCGGCAGAGGTTCAGCCGTTCCCTGAGGAACGTCAGACGGAATCACAACAAAATGCAGAGCTCTTTCATCAGACCTTTGAGAGCCGGTTGTGTCTATTATGAATTAGAATTTATGTCAGGGTTTTATTTTACGCTCTTAATGATTATTTTAATTGTGAGTTAAGTGTATGTCTATTTTAATTACATTGCAAGTCAATATGTCAATAATAAATACATAAACGGTACCCTTCATTCTCTTTAAAAAGACAGTGAAAAAGTGTTATGTCACCTCTGCTCCAATGTGAAGGAGAAACAGCTGAGGATGCTGAAAATGGGATTGCAGGAAGAATTCCTTTCAACTGGGAAACACTAGTCTCCTAGCTCCACGTTTTAGCTATAGGGATGCTTCCACAGCAATTTGTCTTGCACAGCACGTTAAGTTTGAAATTAATTGGCTCTACTTTTAGAGGATTGGAAGGAATGCAAGACTGGTTGTGTAAACATGATCTTAGCCCTGAAGGAATGGAAGGAGTGAGAAAGAAACTCAATACTGCTCCACCTTGATTTTCTTTCATGGCCTGCCTTATTTCAAAGAATTGACACAATTATACCATGGCATATGATCATCTAACTGAAGAGGTGCTCTTGGGGTGACAAACTTGGCGCACAGATTGTTGTTTCTCTTATATTTATTATTGTCACCAGATTAACTCATATGAAGAAAAGTACCAATTTACAAAGAGAGAACTCAAAGGAAACCTGAATTGTATCAAGCCTAAAAAGCCTAGAACTACGGCGCCTAAAACACGATTTCAGTATTGCCCCCAAGATCATATGCTGCAACGTCCTACCGGTCAATGACTACTTCAGCTTCAACCGCAATAACACAAGAGCACGCAACAGATTCAAACTCAATACGAACCGCTCCAAACTTGACTGTAAAAAATATGATTTCAACAATCGAGTTATCGAAGCGTGGAACTCATTACCAGACTCAATTGTGTCAACCCCTAACCCCCAACACTTCTCCCTTAGACTCTCCACGATTGACCTCTCCAGGTTCCTAAGAGGCCAGTAAGGGGCGTACATAAGTGCACTGATGTGCCTTTCGTCCCTGTCCAATTGTCTTTCCTTTCTTCCACCTATCTTATATATTCTCTTCCTTTCATATATCCTCTCCTCTAAGTTCACTCTCACCCTCATTTATATTATCACATGTCTATCTTTCTTCCTATATATTTGTGTATTGGACAAATGAATAAATAAATAAAAATAAATAAAAAGTAAAGAAGTGGAAACTTAAGACTATGTCAGGTTATTTGTACATCTAACCCAATTCTTTTTTTCCATAGCATTATAAAAACAGAATTTCCCAAATTATGTGCCATGAAATAAGTAAATGAGCTTATGAATCTCTGCATCTCCTAAAAAAGAATGCTCTCAGACTGTTACACCCCTTTAACCTTTCCTTGGCCCATTCAGAAGGATCGGAGATGGATAGATAGTTCAGTCTAAAAAAGGAGCCTCACTACCATCATTTGCCTTCAAAGGAGTTGCTGACTGCATCTTAGTATGAGTCACACTCTGGACTTGGTTCCTTCCAATTAGCATAAGGGCGGGCAGTGTTTTGATTGGCAAGAGGGACTGAGAATCAATAACTGCATGGGAACACTTCAGTGTATGGCAAGCAGTGAAATTTATGGCGGCGCTTTGGGGGCAGTTTAACTTTTAAAAATATTTGTATGTCTATTTTAAAGCATACACTCCAGTTTACATCTGTTCTCCCACTTACAGTTTACATTTGCTTGCCAGCTAATTGTGGGAGGGGGGTGGAAGTTGTAAAGGGTGTAGGGATATACAGACAGCCCTGGGGGAAATGCTTGAATTATGGGATGGATCCACCAATCACCCAAATCTGCCAGTGCTTCCCTCTCTCTTTCTTTGAATCCTATGTTGCTAGAAAGGAGGAATACAGAACGAAGAGGGTTTTTTTAAAAAACTGTGCAGCTAACCACATTTGCTATTTGTAATCAGCTGGGTAATACGTAGAAAATTGTAACCAGTTTACAAAGTAGGGGATTAAGAGAACATTGTAAGGTTGATATTGACAAAATTGAAAGGGTCCAAAGATGGGCTACAAGAATGGTGGAAGGTCTTAAGCATAAAACGTATCAGGAAAGACTTAATGAACTCAATCTGTATAGTCTGGAGGACAGAAGGGAAAGGGGGGACATGATCGAAACATTTAAATATATTAAAGGGTTAAATAAGGTCCAGAAGGGAAGTGTTTTTAATAGGAAAGTGAACACAAGAACAAGGGGACACAATCTGAAGTTAGTTGGGGGAAAGATCAAAAGCAACATGAGAAAATATTATTTTACTGAAAGAGTAGTAGATCCTTGGAACAAACTTCCAGTAGACGTGGTTGATAAATCCACAGTAACTGAATTTAAACATGCCTGGGATAAACATATATCCATCCTAAGATAAAATACAGAAAATAGTATAAGGGCAGACTAGATGGACCATGAGGTCTTTTTCTGCCGTCAGACTTCTATGTTTCTATGTTGTAAGAGAACAGATCCCAGTGAAGACTAAAACTGCAATATGGTGTTTCCTACAATTAAAAGAAGCACTATAAACGTTCATGTAATATGTCAGATATTTTTTTTAAAAATGAATTCGTAACTGCAAATATCACAATGACTTGAGGAATTTATTCCATTCTCTTATACCCATTTTAGGACATGTCTTTTCAGTGCCAGTATTAAAGGTTTTCATCAGAATGTTGTCATTTTAAGAATCTGTGCCACAGAACCTTCTGCAATTATGTGAAGGTCTTAGCCTCACTGTTTTGTAAGAGTTTATTCCGGTCAAATCACTTTAGAAAATTTGCAATACGTACAATGTATACAGAACGGTTTGTGTTCATTCTAGCTCCAAATGCTTCAAAAATCTCTGCCTTTCGCTTCCTACTTTCCACAGCTTCTGAGCAGATATCAAATCAACCGTGACCTAAATAGGTAATTCATTGTTTGCAATATTTGTGTAAATAGCAGGCACGGGTCTGCTAATCTGGATTACAATCTTAATGAGAAAATAGGATTTTAACCATACTTCTCTTGCTGTAATTCTGCCTTAAATCAGATCTGTTATTTTTTATCGGCTGTTTTTAAACTGGAAAGCAAATTTCTATTGGGTTAGAGCAGAGGCCTTCAAACCTGGTAACTGGAAGACTTGTGGACTTCAACTCCCAGAATTCTCAAGCCAGCATAGCTAACAATGCACATGAGAGCATAACAAGTCTTAAATTTGCCAGGTTTGAAGACTTCAGGGTTAGAGGGAGATTTTCTTTCTAAAACAAACAACCAGCATATGAATCAGACTATATTAGGATCATGTAACATTGAAGGGTTAAAACATTTTATTTCCTACCTAAGGTAGTAAATCTGTTATTGCCATGTCTGCTTGTATTCCATTTTAAAAACTGGCAACAGTATTGCTATTTAGCTTGGGCATGCATAACACACCAAATTAGTCCACCATATGACTTGTATAATGCAGACTAAGCTCATGTCATTAGAATATAGTTTAATTTAGTGAACAGTGATTAAACATGAAGTAAAGCATCTCTTTGAGGCAAATGGGTGGTTCAGAAATGTGAAATATAAACATAAATGAGCATAAATGTTAAATTCAAATTGGCTAGCTTGTGGTTCACTAGATTGAGTGAATTCAAGATATTTGATTAATTCATTAAAACATGGGCTGAAAACGTGAAATCTGGGCTGCAAAGATTGGAGGTTCCTATATATCTTTGCCACCATCTGGTGGTCATCTAAGTACCATTACTGCTGCATGCATGCACTAATTATAGGAGAAGGAATGGCAGAACCTTGGGGTACAATGAAAAGGAGGAATCACCCTAAACCCCTTTGTAGCCACAAGTGAACTAAGTCTAACCCCCATGGATGCCATTGACTCTAGTCTAGCTCCAGCCAGATGCTGACGGTTAGTTGAGAAGATTCCTGTGCTTAGGCTTTTATCAATAAATCAGTTTAATTGAACTTTGACATTTGGACCTGGGTTTTTGTGCAAGACAATAACAATGGTTCAGTTAATATATTGCCTCCCACAATCATAGGATCACAATAATTTAGATCACATTTTTTTTCCTTCTTCTGAAGCCAAACCCATATCTTGCAACCTTGCTGTAACTCTCCCCCCCCCCCCCCCCCAGTGCTTCTGTTCTGCAAAACCTATGGTTGGTCCATTTGATCACTGGGAAAACCCTTCTCTGCTCTTGGATTCTTTACCATCATTTCTCCTTTGGAAGTTTTTACTGAGCCCCATGACATGTAAGGAAAACTTTGGATCTCTAACTGGAATTCATATGACGCCTTCTCTAATTTGGTGGTAAATGTAAGAAATGCATGGCGATGAAGATGGGGTATAAGCTGCTCAATAAACAACAGGAAAAAATTGCATTATTTTTGCTAACATACTGCTGCATCAGGTGGCATGTGTGTTGAGATACATCATTTTCACATTTGTTTTTTCAGTTGTAGAAGTTGGCTCCACATTGCAGCCTTTAACGCCCAGCCTATGGACTACAAAGCAAAGCAGGGCAAAGCACTGTAGAGAAAAAGCAGGATATGTTTGCTCTTTGTTAGGGATATCTTGTAAACCTTGTGGGATTATTCTCTCTACATGGGGCTACCTTTGAAGAGTGTTCGGAAACTTGAGATCATGCAGAATGCAGCTGCGAGAGCAATCATGGGCTTCCCTAGGTATGCCCATGTTTCACCAACACTCCGCAGTCTGCATTGGTTGCCGATCAGTTTCCGGTCACAATTCAATTATGACCTATAAAGCCCTTCATGGCATCGGACCAGAATATCTCCGGGACCGCCTTCTGCTGCACAAATCCCAGCGTCCAGTCAGGTCCCACAGAGTTGGCCTTCTCCAGGTCCCGTTGACTAAACAGTGTCGTCTGGTGGGCCCCAGGGGAAGAGCCTTCTCTGTGGCGGCCCCGACCCTCTGGAACCAGCTCCCCCTGGAGATTAGGATTGCCCCCACCCTCCTTGCCTTTCGAAAACTTCTTAAAACCCACCTCTGCCGTCAGGCATGGGGGAACTGAGACATCCTCCCCAGGCCTATATAGTTTATGTATGGTATGCTATGTGCATGTTTTTTAAATTATGGGTTTTTAATATTTTAATATTAGATTTGTATTGTACATTGCTTTCTATTACTGCTGGGAGCCACCCCGAGTCTACGGAGAGGGGCAGCATACAAATTTAATAAATAAAAATAAATAAATAAATTATTCACTTGGCAAACGTGGTAGATTTATTAATTCAATGAGGAAAAGATGGCAAGGCAATTTGGATGTTTAGGAACTTTTCTATTATATCAAAGTAGGCTAAGTATGGCTCTAGTCATTTATATTTCAGGATAAATGTATTTTTATTGTTGAAGAACCTGTAGTGGGACATTATTTGAACAACTTTCTTAGTCCTCTCCTATTGATGGTTTAGAAATAATCTCTGTAGCTTGGCAGGAAGGAAGGTGATTGCAAGTCAGCTTCAAAATTCTTTAGAGGGGTTGGGGAAGAGAGAAAATTGTGCATTGGATGTTCCCTTGTTACACCCGAATACAATAAACCTTTGTACAGTTCAAAGATCTATGTGAATTGCAGCCTATACTTTGATTGCCTAGTTGTGCAAAGGTCTCATTCATTTGAGTGACTTTCACAAAAGGAAATAGGATCAACTGCATAAACAGGCTCTCTGTGTCTTTAACAATAGTTCAGACATTCAATATATAAAAGTTGTGTTTGAGGAGCATCCATCCGTTCATCTATCATGCTGCATATCCTCTGAAAATACATTATAGGAATTATATTTATTTATTTTTCACATTTCTGAACCACCACCCCTACCTTCCTCAGAGTGGATATCCTAGCCTTTATATTAACAAATCTGATCTATATTAGACTAACACCAATGTTAACTCTTAAATTAAATAAATTAACACTTCCCTCTTCTTCCAAAAGATGCTGGGATGATTTCATTTATTTATTTATTTTTATTATTGGTCAAAAGGTGTTTATGTTTACTTAGTGAATGACATTACTGATGTAGAAAAGAAGCTCACATCTGCATATTTTAAGTGAGTTTTTAAAATTATAAACATTTCAAATATAGAAATTGGATTGAGTATTTATATGGTGGTATGCATGCCTTTTTTATTACACCCTACTTTACTACACCAATTATCTCCTGTAAACTATGTTCTAACACAGATGGATTTGGCACACATATGGAAAGAGGTTGGAAATTGAAGCTAATGAGAGTTGTCTTTGTAGTAATGCTAAATAATAATCTTGAAATGACCATAATTAAAGTGTTACATTACCCTCCTGGGAACAGTAGTGTAATAAAGGACTTGGTTTCATTTTGCAATTCTGGATTTATTTCATTATTTATTGGTTGTCACCAGATCTGTTGATGGGATTATGAGTTTATAATGTACTACTGGCTTCTTGTAAGAAACTAGTTAATAGGAGAAAAGTACTATAATGGCTGGGAATTTTCCCCCTTACATTCATTCACAGCTGAATTTGGTATGTGTGTGGGGGGGTATTTGTTTTGCTCACTCATGAATGTTCACATATACTATTAGACTGACTTCTAATTTCAAGGAAGTGCTATGTTCTAGTAACCTTATTTATTTAATTCATTGCTTCATCTATTGTGCTGAATTAAAGTGCATAAAGCTTAGCTGTAAAGAAATGGAAAATTAAAATGCATTAGTAGTGTTCCATAAAGTTTTTCTGTAAATGTGAGAATATTTTGGGGGTACAGTATGGAAGTATGATCAGCTGTACTGTAGCATAAGTAACACAATAAGATTTACTCTAGTAGAGTCATTTTCCACCTAACACTTTTCAACTGGAAAGGTGGAATGGCCTGTAATGTAACAAAACACAACTAGTGAATCCAATATGTCTTTTAATATCCATTTATAATGCACCCAAGCAAGGAGAGCTAATTTATTAGAGACATGCATCTAATTGCTTTTATGAGAGCATTGCTTACCTTGTTTCTAAATAAGCTATTAGAAGTCACTATGAAATACATAAACTAGGGCCTTGGTATTTTTATAGTGCAGTAGATCTGGGAACATAAATCTACATAGGTTGCAGCCACTTGAGTTATTGGCTGTGTTATCCAAAATTTATTTAACCACAGGAGCAACACTGGAAAGCTTTACACCAGTTTCAGATTCCCCATGAACTTGTCTGATTATGCAATATCCGCTGATAGTTAATTTCTCCCATTTTGGCTTATTTGTTTGCATTGTAGGTCCTGTGGGAAGGCCATTGAGAGGAGAGAACTCTTGTTTCTCCCTGCCCCCCAGTTCCTATTTCACAGGGCCTTTCAATGTCAGGAGAAGAATGATGGTCTTGATATCTTAGAGTTCTCTCTTATACCATTGTTTCATGGCTGATGGAAGTGAAGTTAATAATAAGTTGGCTTCAGATTACTTTTGAAAGATTAGGTTCTGATCTACATGATAAGGTCACCTAAAGCAAAAGATGCTAATAATGTCTAACAGGTGGACAGTCTTGCTTGTCCTCTACTTGCCCCAGCCTACAAAGAAGGCCATCTCTGCCTGTCCTTTTCTTGAACCATATTGAAAGTAGAAGATTCCAACTTCTCAAGCAGTGTTGTTCTGTTTATCTATTGTACATTCTAGGCAAACATTCTCACTTGGTTACTCTGCACTATAGCACGAATGCTTCCTCCTGTCTGTGCATTGGTTGCTATTTTATCTTGGACTGCTGGACCCTTTTTTAAAAAAAAATACAGCAGTAAATTGTGATAAACTCATGCATCCAAATTTATTGGTACAATTATGAAAGACCTAGCTTATCTATTTACCCTTTTTTATACATTCACCTAAGAAAGATTGGTTTGTGTAATTTTTTAAATCAGCTCATGGATTGAAAAAGTGAAATAGTAAAAAAAAACTGGCAAAAATTTCACCGGATTTTTTTCCCCCAAGTCCTTGTGACAGTGTAATTGTAATCCTTTATTTCTTTTTCTTTTTTACTTGTCTATCCATTGACGCATCAGATGGGAAGGTGTTAAATACGAAACGGAGAAAAATAGAGTTCATACAAAAGTTATATTAATGGAAAACTCATGATGTCAAGAACACCCAGAGAATAGAAAGCAGCTTTCCATGGGATGGATAAAGAAGCAGAAGAGTTTAATAATCAGGGACCTGAATAAGCACTTCTAAACAAGTCAATCAGTCAATCAGACAGGCAGGCTGGCAGGCAGGCAGACAAACAGAGACACAAATAGATAGATTACTAGAGTAGGAAGGGAACGTGTAGGTCATCTAGTCCAAGCCCCTGCTCAAGCAGGAATCCCTACAGGAGTATCCACACCCATAATTCAATTCCTGGGGAGGACGAAAACAGCTCTCCCCCCGCCCCCTGGAGGCCCTCTGCAGGATGGAAACCACCTGTTTCCAAATTTCTGGTTGGCCCAGTAGGATCGTGTTTCACCCTCCCCAGGCTCCAAATTCTTCTCTGGAGCTGGGGGAAGGTAAAAACACCGTCCCTACCCCCCCCTGGAGGCTCTCTGGAAGCCAAAAACGCCCTTCCAGAGCCTCTGTGAGAGCCAAAAATCAGCTGGTCGGCACACGCATGCATGTTTGAGCTCAGCTACGGCAATGGCTCGCGTTCCAACAGATATGGGTCCATGTACCGCCTGTGGTACCAATGCCATAGGTTCGCCATTTCCTATTACCTCGGCTCTCACAAAGGAAGGGGCTGAACCACAGAAAGGGATCGTTTTAAAGTTTTCTTTACATGTAGTTTAGCAGTTCAAATCTCACCACCAGCCCAAGGTTGACTCAGCATTTCATCCTTCGGAGATGGGTAAAATGAGGACCCAGATTGTTGGGGGCAATATGATGATTCTGTAAACTGCTTAGAGAGGGCTGTAAAAGCACTATGAAGCAGTACATAAGTCTAAAATGCTATTCACTATGGTATGCCTCACCAGCAAAAACCAACACAAAATATGTTCTTCTGGAAATTGTTTTGCTTGCAACTAAATAAATACAAATAAATAGTAAAAAAATTAAAAGAGGAGGCCAATCAAAATACCTGCCTAATACAGAGATACCACCACTTTTTCCCTTTGCAACATTTGAGAGTGACAGTACTCAGAGAAGGGGATTCATAAAAGACTTTGTAAGCAGCCATGATGGAAGAAATAAGAGATATTGAACAAAGCAGAATTTGATGAATCGGCAAATTTTATATATTTTGTAAGCAAACGGTAAAGGAGTCCCTATGGATTTTACTCCACTAGTCATTGCCAACTATATGGGGAGATGCTCATCTCCATTTCAAGGCCATTGAGTCATTCCTGTCCAAACACATTTCTACAGTCATATGGCCAGCATGACATTACAGAGTATTGTAACCTTCCCATCAATGTGGTACCTATTTATTTACTCACATCTGCATGATTTCAAACTGCTAGGTTTGTAGGAGCTGAGACGAGGATGGGAACTCATCCTATCGCATGGTGCTGAGGTCTCAAGCCTGGGCTACCAGCTTTCCAGATGACAAACCCAGTGTCTTAATCATTGAGCCATCACACCGTCCCAGTATTTTACGTATATTTGTGAGTATAGCTAAGATTTTATCCAATAAGATTATCAGAAATGCTGCGGTACAATATTTATTTACATGGAGATATAGCCCATCATGCTACTAATTGTTATATTCCAGCTAGCTATGTAAATTATAATCATCTAAAGAGAATAAACAAAGAACAAATACCAAGAATAAAAGCTGTGTTGCAATTGACAAAGAAGACATTACTCACTAAAACAAAACAGCTTTGCAAAACAACAAGCATTCAGCAATTTTACTCACAATGTGTCCTCTATTGTTGATTGTAAACTTCACCTTCTCTGATTCTGAAGTTTGGTGTAGCATATAGAGACATCTAGTGGCTGAGCACTCTGTGCAACTATTAATAGTTTTGGAGAGAGCGTAAAAAGGACAAGATCCTTCATAAAGAATCAAAAACGTGGGACCTCTAAATCAGTGTTTTTAGTCCAATATTTATTCATCCCAAGAAAGCTGCATCTCATAAAACATAAAATCTGAATTTATAGAAATCTTGGTTCACTATAATCTAAATAAATCTACTATAGATTCCTGGGCTCAATTCAAATTCATTTGAATCTGTAAATTATAACTCAAGACTTTCATATTTCCTTTTTAAAAATATGTCCCATAATTGTTCTTAATATTTGATTACTGTTCCATATAATACATTTGAAAATAGGCAAATGGTTAGAGAACAAGGTGTGTGGTTATGCTTCATCCTTAATTCCCCTTTTTTCAGTATCAAGTTCTACACAGCTGCATTTGGTGATAGTGTCTCTATTGATTTTCAAATATGTTAAATTAAACAGGATCGTGCCAGAGTTATCTTTACCACATTATAGTCACAATCCACTTTTTGATCATCATCTTGGCAAATAGAGAGGACCAGCATTGGCGTGTTGCAAGTGACAAAATATTCTAACTACTCTGGAGCATCAGGAAACTCCTTGCTTCAGAAAACCTCTCTGCTTCAGGTAGAGCATGTATTCCTATGTATTTCTGCTGCTCTTGCTTTTTCATTGGAAAGAAAAAAGCATAGGCTATTAACAACCAGATGGAGACACAATTTAATTCATTCTACTCCCAAAGAGAGCAGGTTGATCAAGTCTATGTTAGGAAAAACCAATAAAGAGGGATATTAAAACCAACTTCGGAGACACGTTTTTAAATTGTTGCACAGTAACAATAAAATCTTGCTTAGCAAAGCAAGAAAACTGCTTGCTATAAATTTATTATTAGTGCTAGGCTGCTTATGCACACTCATGTAGTAGATACGCATTTAGGATGCCCTCTGAAGAGAACAAACTGGTGGTAAGAGTTGCTTCAGTGTCTTGTTTTGGATCGATCAGCTGCAAATACAGAAGTTTTCAACATTTTGTTCTATAACAGTGATGGTGAACCTATGGCACGCATGCCACAAGTGGCACATGGAGCCATATCAGAGGGCATGCGAGGGGTTGCCCTATGTCAGCTCCAACAAGCATACATGCACTGGCCAGCTGATTTTTGGCATTGGGGAAGGCTGTTTCACCCTCCAGAGTCTTTAGGGAAGCTTCCCTGAAGACCCGGAGTGTGAAAAATAGCACCACAGGCAAACCGGAAGTCCGTTTTTCCAAATTTCTGGTTTGCCCATTTGTCCTTTTCTTCACCACCCCAGGCTTCAGTAAGGCCGGTGCACATGTGCAGGGAGGGGAGAGGTCAATGAAGGCTACCAAAATTTTTACTACCACACTGTGGGTGTGGCTTATGCAGGACACCCTGAATTTTCTTTCAACATATTTCAGTAAAATTCAGAGTTCTGGAGTGGAGCTCTATTTTTGCTACCCCACTGTGTTCCCCCCACCCCCAATCTGGGCAGTAGCCCACCCCTGGTAGAGGACCAAGGGGAGTGCACATGTGTGTGGGGAGGGAATGGGTGTGGGTATGTGTGGGTACCACCTTTTTGCACGTGAACCAAAAAAGCTTTGCCATAATTGTTCTATACATTTTGGCTTGGGAATAAGTCATTGCTTGCTTGCTTTTTGATATGAACTAATATTGTATATTGGTCCTCTTCATATTTCTAGGAATATATTGATGCAGATAAGTCTTTGTTTTAAGTGTATAGTATCTCTTGAATGGAATTTGGGAATTGCAACATATTTATTATTATTATTTATTCAATTTTTATGCCGCCCTTCAACTTAGACTCAGGGCGGCTTACAACATGTTAGCAATAGCACTTTTTAACGGAGTCAGCATATTGCCCCCACAATCTGGGTCCTCATTTTACCCACCTCGGAAGGATGGAAGGCTGAGTCAACCTTGAGCTGGTGATGAGATTTGAACTGCTGACGTACAGATCTACAGTCAGCTTCAGTGGCCTGCAGTACAGCACTCAATCTGCTGCGCCACCCCGGCTCTTTAATATAACATATGTTATATTAAAAGTGTGGACAAAGGAGTAAAAACGTATTCATTTGTCCTAATTTGTCTAAGTAGCTCCTGTACATAAAGTACATATGATTGTTTATGTATGGATACCAACTGCATACACAGAACTTTGTAGCAATGTTTTAGATTCAGTTTGGAAGAGATGTTTAAAAACATGAGAGAGCATGAATGCAACACCAATCTGTATCTTATTCAACAGCTACGCAGCTATTTCAGAATCATGCAGCTACCATGGGGAAGTTTTCATTGCAGTTGTATGATCCTGAAAACAGAGAAAATTGCTTTAATAAATACAATATTGTATTTTAATCAATACAATAAATAAATAAATAAATAAATAAATAAAAACTATTGCATTTTAATAAATACAGGGTATTGTATTTATTAAAATGCAATATTTTATTTATTTACTTATGTTATTTTATTTATTTATTTATGTACCCCAAAACACTTATTTTTAGCCAGATTCAAAACATTGTACAGCCCTAATATTTTGCTTCTGTGTAGACTCATTTTCATGTTATGTTGAACCCACAAATCTACTCAATTTTTTCTGCTCCTATTCCATTGAACTGCAATCCCATTTTTCACGCTTTGCAGGTTTACAGTAAGTTCCACAAATATCTTTAGTTTTATTCCTTTAAAAACTAAGCCAATTATAATATTGTAGGTTCACTCATTCAACATAATCTTCATACCACACGGTTATTCGAGTAACACGAGAAACAAAATAGTTCAAATAAATTCCAGAGAAAATACATGGACAGAAATAAATCTTACACAGAATATACAACATGATCTCATCTGTATTCGCTATTTCTAACCCCTAGGTTTAGTTCTGTTTTTAAATGCACATTTACTGTTGGTTTCTATTTTAATTATTTTTCTTTAGGATGATGAAACCGGTACAAGGGGTGAATATTAAGCTAAAAATATATATTCTGCAGATGTATTAATAATGCCAATTTATACTGTTCTAAGGATTATTTCTTGAGTACATTGTTAAAACTGTAAGCCAGCAAAATATATTTGTTGCCTTGCCAAAGGAGATGACATTGCAACCTGTTGGTATGCAATCTATTTTTGTTATTCTTTCTTCTACTGCCTTTAGTTGGTTTATCAACCAAGTATTTGGGGGGGGGGGGAGGAGAAAACTAACATAGGATGCTTCTTTCCTTGGCGGTGCATTTGAAAAGAAATGTACAGTTGCTACATATAGAGGAGGCATTTAAAGACAGAATGAATGGTAATGACACAGGAATCATAAATGCTATCTTCCCCATTGCTACATACAAAGATTTATAGTATGATTGAGTGAGAAGTGATCTTTCAAATTACAGTAGTCCCTCACCTATCGCTGGTGTTACGTTCCAGACCTGGCCGCGATAGGTGAAATCCGCGATGGGGAATTTATCGACTGATAGTACTTATTTAAGTATTTATATTGTAATTGTTTGGTAAGTTTTCATTGTTTTAAGTGTTTATAAACCCTTCCCACACAGTATTTATTTTAGATACAGTATTTAAATACAGTATTTACAATTTTAGATTTTTTTTAAAAAAAAAACCTGCCGATCGAGTTCGGCAGGCTGTTTAAATCTGCCAATCGACTTCCTCAGAAACCCACGAACCAGCAAAGATCCGCGAATGATTTTTCTCATTAATATTTCTTGAAAACCCGCGATGAAGTGAAGTCGCAGTAGGTGAAGCGCTGTATAGCGAGGGACTACTGTAGTCCAAATAATTCAATGTCAAAATAAGGTAAATAATTCAATGTTGGTATGGTATAAGTGTGTATAGCTAAGTCTAATTTGAACCCTGAATTTTCATAACCTATGGCAGATATAGCTTTTAGCATTTATACTACTATCCCTTCTATAGTATATTGAATTATTAGAGTAATATGTCACAGTAGTGGGCTGTAAACCTTTCAGAAATTTATGGGTAAAAGAATGGCTTACCATCAATTCTTCTCTAAATAATCTAATAAAAAACAGATATTGTATCTCTCTCTCTTTTAAAAAAAATACCTCTAAGAGTTTTAATATATTCCTCTCTGAAAGATGGATTTTCCTTACTGTTCTCTAAATCCAAACAAGTCATCCAAACAGTTGTATAGTAGTATTATATAATGCTTCAATCCAAAGAAATAAAAAAGAGATTCTCGCTGATTTTCTGAATCCATTCTAATGTTCAGACTGATGATGGAAATCAGACTGTAGATGATCCAGGCATCCCCTTATCCAAATTTGGCTTGAATTACTTCAATAAGAAAATATCTACTTACATTCCAAATATTTGGCTGCATTGTCACACTTCAAGATGTTTCAAGCAATTTTCAATGTTTTATTTTTATTTTTATTTTCTCCAATACACAATAATACACAAAGAAGGTTATAGAGGATATAGTAGAGAAGAAATATGAGATACAGTGATACCTCGTCTTACAAATGCCTCGTCATACAAACTTTTCGAGATACAAACCCGGGGTTTAAGATTTTTTTGCCTCTTCTTACAAACTATTTTCACCTTACAAACCCACCGCCACCGCTGGGATGCCCTGCCTCCAGACTTCCGTTGCCAGCGAAGCAATGTTTCCCATAGGAATCAATGGAAAAGCGATTAATGCGTGCAAGCCCAAAATTCACTCCTTTTGCAAACCGAAGCGCCTGTTTTTGCGCTGCTGCGATTCCCCTGAGGTTCCCCTCCATGGGAAACCCCACCTCTGGACTTCCGTGTTTTTGCGATGCTGCAGGGACATCCCAGCAGGGGAATCCCAGCATCGCAAAAACGGGCGCTTCGCTGGCAACGGAAGTCCGGAGGTGGGGTTTCCCAGCGAGGGGAGCCTCAGTGAAATCGCAGCATCACAAAAACACAGAAGTCCGGAGGTGGGGTTTCCCATGCAGGGGAGCCTAAGGGGAATCCCAGCAGTGCAAAAACAGGCGCTTTGGTTGGCAAAAGCGGTGAATTTCGGGCTTGCACGCATTAATCGCTTTTCCATTGATTCCTATGGGAAACATTGTTTCCTCTTACAAACCTTTCACCTTAAGAACCTCATCCCAGAACCAATTAAGTTTGTAAGACAAGGTATCACTGTATAGGAGAGACTATAGGACAGGGGACAGAAGGCACTCTGGTGCGCTTATGTACAGCCCTTACTGACCTCTTAGGAATCTGGAGAGGTCAACTGTGGATAAGGGTAAAATGTCTAAGGGTAAAATGTTGGGGGTTAGGGGATGATACTACGGAGTCTGGTAATGAGTTCCATGCTTCAACAACCCGATTACTAAAGTCATATTTTTTACAGTCATGTTTGGAGCGGTTAATGTTAAGCTTGAATCTGTTGTGTGCTCTTGTGTTGTTGTGGTTGAAACTGAAGTAGTCTCTGATAGGCAGGACTTTGCAACATATGATCTTGTGGGCAATACTTAGATCATGTTTAAGGCGTCGTAGTTCTAAGCTTTCAAGGCCCAGGATTGTAAGTCTAGTTTTGTAGGGTATTCTGTTTCGAGTGGAGGAATGAAGGGCTCTTCTTGTGAAGTATCTTTGAACATTTTCAAGGGTGTTAATGTCTGAGATGCGATATGGGTTCCAAACAGATGAGCTGTATTCGAGGATGGGTCTGGCGAAAGTTTTGTAAGCTCTGGTAAGTAGTGTTTAGTTAAGTAAGTGTTTAGTTAAGTAAGTGTTTAGTTAGGTAAGTAATGTTTAGTTAAAATCTGAGCTATAGGTAAATCTTATCAATACTTAGCATTTGGAAAATACATTAACGTTACATGAAACATTCCCAGTCTTTCCTTGCTTCCTTCTCCTTTGTTTGCGATATTTTTCTTCTATTTTTGACAACTAGAAGTGATTTTCCTGCTCAAAATATGCTATGACAGCTTCTAAGTTATCTAAAATTCTTTCTTGACTAACTGCAAAAAATAAATAAAGCAGTAAAAGGAAGTACCATACTGTATGTATCACATAAAATGATCCTAACAAAATGCTAATTTATCATTCCCATTGAATATAATTTTAATGAGGGAACTCCCCTGCTTGAGTCTGACTAATGATGTTGCTGATGAAGTGGGTACAATGCATATCTAATATTGTTCTCTGTAATAATAAATGACAGCTTTCTAGAACAGATTTTAGCCTCATATTTCCTTTCTTTTCTGAATCAAGACAAGGTCATTTCATTGATAAGTGCACAGCTTTCAGACATCCAAGTTACTTAAAAAACTCTTTTTTTCTTAGTAAGATCTGAGACAGAAAAAATAAAGAGCTCCTGAAGTTTAATTTTTTAAAAAATAATATCCCAAGCATGAAAATCTTCAATCAGGCTATCCATGAAAAGTTTAAAAAAAAAAAAATTATTACCATACAAACATTTACATTTACACATATTCATCATCTCATTTTTCATTTCATTCTTTTACAAGATCTTTATAAATGTATTCTATATCTATCTTATTGCTTTATTAGTTCAAGGTTGCTTTTTTGCCATCCTCCCTCTCTATCTCATACAGCCCTTCCTTCTTTCTTTCTTCTTTCTTTCTTTCCTTCTCTTTTCTTTTCTAAACCTACTTCCTCCTCCCTCCTTACTGTCTTCTCCCTTCTTCTCTTCTTTCCTCCTCCTCCTCTTTCTTTCTTTCCTTCTTCTAACTCGTCTCTTCCCTTCCTCTTTCTTTTGCTGTACTTCCTCCATTTTTCTGGGATGGTATTCCAGCAGCAACCCTGAATTCTTTTATACCATCTTACATTTTTTCATATTTTATTCCATATAAATTCATTTAATCTGATGAATTTAAAATCCCCCCCACCCACATCTCTTTCGAGTAATACATCAGGCTATCCTACGGAATGGTTTTGCTTTGAAAGAAAGCTATTTTCTTTACTCTTCTTTGTTGCTATTGGGTTTTTTTTAAAACTCAAATGTTATCCTGTAGCAGATGTAGGCTGCATGCTGTGAATTCAAAGGCTTTGTGATCTTTTGTTGCATGCAACACCCATGGATTGTAGGGGTGCTTGTGAAAATGTGTTGTGCAAAGCAAGAGCCTATTTCTGACTTGCCCTCATTCATAAGTCTCAGCAGGGCCCCATTTACATTGTGGTAACCCATTTGGATATTGGTCCTACATGCACATTCCTTTGCCTGGAGACTCTTTTTACCTACTTTTCAATCCTCTGCTCAGGAGGGGATGACAATTTCATTCCTGGCCATTTAAAAAGCTGCTTGGGTTGCCCCTTGCTTACACAATTTGCTGAAACAGGATTGATTTCAAGACCAAGGCGTTAACAGCTATGTTTCTAAAAAGGAATTTCAGAAGCATCAGATTTCTATTCTTCCTTCATCCCCTGTCCATCTTAGTGTATAATGGTGAATTGAACACTGTGTATTTATTTCTGTCACAAAGATATCTACAGTACTAATCAGAATAACAATTAAGTTGGATTGTCATATTTCTTCTAAATATTCAAGGGACTGCAGTTGTCTGATGGTGTAGACAATTTGCTTAGTTAACGAAAAATAGGTTATTGTGTCACGCTGAATATTGACAGCCCCAGAGACATTCAGAGTCATTCAGTAATTAAATAGTTAACTGTGTGTGTTTTTATTAGGTCCTCCTACTATGATGTAAAATCCTGCCACGTCATTAAACATCACATCCGTCTTTATCCTTTCTCCATTTTAATATAGTCAGTTCTTTGTTAGCTGCCATAATGTGAAGATGTATTTTATTTGCCCCTCATGGCATATTTAAATTTTTTTTGTACTTTTATAATAAAAAGAAACTTTGTTTTGAAAACAAATGTTCTCTATCTCAATCCGTCGCCTCCAGAATGATTTAAGGTTCAAACGGACTTTAATTACCCTCATTCTGACATATTGTACCATAGCTCTCTGGTTAAAGGGAGTTGGTTTAAATTAATGTATCCTATGCATAATTACTCAGAAGATAGTTCAATGGATCTTATTCTCTGCAGTGGGATCTTCAGGGAGATCAAAAAGTCAACTTGATGACCACAGCCACGTAATCAATGCCCCACCCTTTTTACATGCACATAAAAAGGGGCAGGCCTTGCGTCCATGATTTGCGCCTATCCTAACTTCTTTGATGCTCTCTCTGCAAGCACCCCAGGTACTCTGGATAAGTGTCAGTTTACAAAACTGCTCTTATTGTTTCTTTCCACTTTTTCCTAATATTTTTTCCAAACATTCAACCATTTCCTATACTGTATTTTTTGGAGTATAAGATGCACCTTTTCCCCCGTAAAAGAGGCTTAAACTTTGGGTCCATCTTATACTCTGAATTTGCTTTTTTTCAAAGCCTTTTTTTCCCAACCCTAAGTAGGTGCTAACAAAACAATTGGAGTTAACAGTTAGGTTAAAGGTTAGTTTCACTTTAGCAGGGCTTAACATAACTATATATATTCAATACATAACACCATTCCTCATTGATTCACTTTTTATGTCATATTTTAATTGAACTATCAAAAACAAAATGTATGTATAGGTTAGTCAAAGTAACCGTAAATAATTTCCCCTTATTTGTACATACATACATTTTACTGTAAAATATGGTACAACGTAATGGCAATTTTTAATAAATGATGTTCTTCAAATACAATGAATAAAGTAGCTCACTGTACAATTTATTAGAAATTGCCATTGCAATATAACACATTTTGCAATACAAATATAGGTGTGTTTGTTAATTAAAATTCCACTGAATGGGAAAGTGCTTACAAGTATGACTTCTAGGAGTGGCACTGCAGTTCTATTTCAAGTGATGCAATCCCTACATTCATTAATAAAACAGCAGAAGAAAAACGCAATTATTAAACCATGTGCCAGGCAAAGGGATTTCTCATATATATTTGTGATCAGATACAAATATGTCCATATTAAAAATCAGTAAATGTTTCAAATCCGTATTTGCTTAGTTATCTATGTATGTATCCACTTGGTTTTATTTGTGACACAATTAAAAATAATACTAAAATTTCAAAATGAATGTTTTGAAATATAATTTTCTTAAAAAAACACTTTTTAGAAATGCATCTTGATTTTTTAAAAAACCAAGAAATGCTACAGAACATTCAGTACGTGTAAAATTTGGGGAGTCCCTAAGTTCTTATCACCTTATGAATCCAGACAGTCATCAAAATTCCTAAAACCTGAATCCCTCAAACAATCTGGGGCAGCAAAATGAAAAAAAGGATACAGCATTGAACCTCTTATTCTACTACAGATTTATTTCAAGGTCAAAGAGATGAAAAGAACAAGAATAATTACGCTATATATTTTTTCTTTAGTAAAGCAACTATCTCATTTCCTCTATTTGTATGTGCTTGCGACCTGCTGGTGATGTCACAATGATGTCATTGACTCAGTTCAGTCGATGCCAGTCTGTGGGCACCGCCATCTTTTTTATTTATTTTTTAAATATTTTTTTCTTCTGATCACTGTGCATATGGTCCCCATTTTGTTTTTGGCTTTTTCTCCCCAGCACTGTGAACAAAGTGTGCACGCGACCATGCAATATACCCCACGCGGCGCGAGAGGAAGCGAACCGGCAGTGGGGTAAGTTAAAACTCACCCCTGCTCTCTCTGTATATCTACTGTCCTTGTTCATCCATTTAGAGATGCTTCCCCTGTTCTTAGTACTTCTGACTTCATAGACTGAGGAATATTGTATTATATTGTATTGTTATTGTTGTTGTGAGCCGCCTCGAGTCTTTGGAGAGGGGCGGCATGCAAATCTAATAAATTATTATTATTATTATTATTATTATTATTATTATTATTATTATTATTATCATCATCAATAGCAGTAGCAATAGTAATAGCACTTATATATGACTCCATAGTGCTTACAGCACTCTGAATGGTTTGCAAATATCAGCATATTGCCCTCAAGAATCTGGGTCCTCATTTTATCAACTTCAAACTATAAAAGGCCGAGTCAACCTTGAGCCGGTCAGGATTGAACTCCAGGCAGTGGGCAGAGTTAGCTTGCAATACTTAGAAAAGCTTAGAACTACGACGCCTAAAACACGATTTAAGTATTGCCCACAAGATCATATGCTGCAACATCCTACCTGTCAATGACTACTTCAGCTTCAACCACAACAACACAAGAGCACACAACAGATCCAAACTTAATATTAACCGCTACAAACTTGACTGTAAAAAATATGATTTTAACAATCGAGTTGTCGAAGCATTGAATTCATTACCAGACTCAATAGTGTCCACCCCTAACCCCCAACATTTCTCCGTTAGACTATCCATAATTGACCTCTCCAGGTTTCTAAGAGGGTCAGTAAGGGGCGCACTAGTGTGCCTTTCATCCCCTGTCCAATTGTCTTTCCTTTATCTCATTTATCATATATATTTTCTTCCTTTCATATATCTTCTCCTCTATTTTTATATTTTTCTTTATATATATTACCTCATGTCTATTCTCTACTACAGTGTTTTTCAACCAGTGTGCCGTGGCACAGTAGTGTGCCGCGAGACATGGTCAGGTGTGCCGCGAAGCTCAGCAAGAGAGAGAGAGAGAGAGAGAAAGAAAGCAAGACACAGAGAGAAAGAAAGCAAGAGAGAGAGAAAGAAAGAAAGAGAGAAAGAGAGAGAAAGAAAGCAAGAGAGAGAGAGAAAGAAAGAGAGAGAAAGAGAGGCAGGGAAGGAGGGAGAGATAGAAAGAGAGTAAAAAAGAGAGGAAGGAAGGAAGGAAGAGGGATGGACAGAGAAGGGAAGGAAGGAAGAGAGAGAAAGAGGGAGAGAAATAGGGTGAAAGGGAGGAAGAGAGAGGTAATTTTTCGTCCAAACTTTTTTTAGCCCCCCCCACTCCCCCACCCTGCTCAACGTGCCCCATAATTTTGTATATGTAAAAAATGTGCCGCAGCTCAAAAAAGGTTGAAAATCACTGCTCTACTATATGTATTGTGTATTGGACAAAATAGATAGATAGATAGGTAGGTAGATAGATATGTAGATAGATAGATTACTGTATTCTAATCCACTTTGCCACCAAGGTCCCAGAATTAAAACCACCTTCCAAGGATCAGACATTTTTGCTGATTATCCAAACTGGTTCCGGACGATGTTTTTAGAATATTGCATAGCTAAACGTGTATGATGGCACTTAGGTTTTCTTGTAAGTTTACAAAATTCATGTCAACTCACTATAAGTACACTGTTTTACTATGCTTACATGATGGGGGTTTTTTAACTTGCATTCCAGTTTTTGCAGAGCAATTCTTCTTACCAGTGGTGAAATCTATTTTTTTTTTACTACCAATTTTGTGGGCGTGGCTTGGTGGGTGTGATGTAGCTTGGTGGGCATAGCAGTGGAAGGATATTGCAAAATCTCCATTCCCACCCCATTCGAGGGCAAGGATACTGCAAAATCCCCATTCCCTCCCCACTCTTGGGGGAAGGATATTGCAAAATCCCCATTCCCTCCCCACTCTTGGGGGAAGGATATTGCAAAATCCCCATTCCCTCCCCACTCTTGGGGGAAGGATATTGCAAAATCCCCATTCCCTCCCCACTCTTGGGGGAAGGATATTGCAAAATCCCCATTCCCTCCCCACTCTTGGGGGAAGGATATTGCAAAATCTTTATCCCCTCCCCACTCTAGGGCAAGGATACTGCAAAATCCCCATTCCCTCCCCACTCTTGGGGGAAGGATATTGCAAAATCCCCATTCCCTCCCCCCTCTTAGGGGAAGGATATTGCAAAATCCCCATTCCCTCCCCACTGTTGGGGGGAAGGATATTTCGAAATCTCCATTCCCACCCCACTCTAGGGGGAAGGATATTGCAAAATCTTTATTCCCACCCCACTCTGGGGCCAGCTAGAGGTGGTATTTGCCAGTTCTCCCAACTAATCAAAATTTCTGCTACTGGTTCTCCAGAACCTGTTAGAACCCACTGGATTTCAGCCCAGGCCTGGGGTTATTTTGACAGTTAATGGGGCGGATTAATAGGGGGAAGTAACATCTATTTCTGTCATCTAGAAACTGTTGCTGATTCATTCTGGCACTGGGGCAATAAGGCAGTCCTAGTTTGATGTATAAACCTAGATTTCACCCCTGCCCCTTGCCCTGATAGAGCCATTATCAACATTAGCAATCTTCCTGCTACCTGTCACTAGAAAGCAAGACAGTAAAGACTTCCATTGCAAGCAGTAACAGGAGTTCAAAGTAGTTCAAACAGTGATTTACAATAATCTCCCTCCTGATGAGATTTGGAGGATTAGGAAGCTTCAGAGCTTCTTGTGATCTACCCTAGTCTCTTCTC
This sequence comes from Erythrolamprus reginae, assembly GCF_031021105.1. Classification (NCBI taxonomy): domain Eukaryota; kingdom Metazoa; phylum Chordata; class Lepidosauria; order Squamata; family Dipsadidae; genus Erythrolamprus; species Erythrolamprus reginae. Next base: position 51,858,713 of record NC_091950.1, read on the forward strand.
GGGTATTCCTTCTCTCTTCTGCTGATACCAGAACACCAACATGGGGAGAAAAGCACTATGCATTTTTTAAAATTATTATGTGTGTGAAAATTGCCTGACTTTTCAGAGCTCTATAGGACTGAAGCCTTAGTTACTTGTTTATTTTTGTATACTGAATATTTTGGCATGTCTGCTTGAAATTCCAGGATGTGTTTTTCTACCATCCCATTATTTTATCTTCTTATCCCCTCATCTCCCCACACATTTCATTTTCCATTCAACTTACAGAAAGAAAGTCACTGCTTTCTATCGAGAGGCTGCCTGCTAAAATCTAAAGAATTGTATATAATTAAAGTTTCTTATAGGAAAAGAAATATTACCAGCTACTGTCTACTTATTGACTCGCAAACGAGTTGTGGACAGTAGCTCTCCACCCAACATTCTACTTTTATTCTACTCCCACTCCACCCAACAAGAACAATAGTGCAGCTGTTCAAATACCTTCCTTGTTTAGACTACAAATGGCACAGAAATTATGGCATTTGTGTATTCTAACTACTGCATAAACTACACTTCCATGAATTTATTAACACGTCTAGCTTTTAGAGAGCCAGTTTGATACAGTAGTTAAGGGAACGGGCTGCAAAATATGTGCCCATGAGTTCCTAGTTCCACTGATAAAGTTGGGTGAACATGGGCCAGTCACTTTCTCTTGGCCCCAGGAAAGAGGCAACGGCAAACTATTTCCAAGACAATTGCAGGAATTGTTCAGGCAAATCTCCAAAAATTGGACATGACTAAATGGAAGCAGGGGGAGCTTTTTACAGTACCATGTTTTCCCCAAAATAACACCCTGTCTTACATTTTTTGAACCTTGACATAAGTGCTTGGCCTTATTGCCAAGTATTCAAAAGCCCAATAGGGCTTATTATCAGGGGATGTCTTATTTTGGGGGGAACAGGGTAGGTTTTGACATTGCACCGCAGCTAGATAGTGCTAAATTCTTTACTGCATAAGAAGGGAATTCTGAGTCCTTCCATGTTCAAAAGGACTCTGCATCATTTCTGTACATGTCTTTCTTGCTCACATATCCTTTATCAGGAAAGCAGGGAACCTATAATGTAAAATCAAAATACAGTGATACCTCGTCTTACGAACACCCCTTCATACAAACTTTTCATAGTACAAACCCGGGGTTTATGATCTCTTTGCCTTGTCTTAAGAACCATTTTCGTTTTACGAATCCGAGCATGGGTGTGTGGGTTCTCTTACTGCGCGTGCACTCTCTGACTGCCACAGGGATTTCCCTGCCTTGTGATTGTCACCACCGGGATTTCCCATTTGATTACAGCCCCCGCCAGGATTCCGTGTTCAGAGAAAGCGCTCGGAGAAAGCGCTCTCACAGCCATTTCGTTGGGAGCGCTTTTGCCGAGCGCTTCCGGAATGCCCGCCCCACCTCTCCTGCAGCCCCTTTGCTGACAGCCCTGGACAAAAGCGCTTCCAGCGAAGGGGCTGCTGGAGAGGTGGGGCAGGCGTTCCCAAAGCACTCGGAGAAAGTGCTCTCGCAGCTGCTTTGCTGAGAGCGCTTTCACCAAGCGCTTCCAGAACGCCCGCCCCGCCCCTCTTGCAGCCCCTTCGCTGGGAGTGCTTTCGTCCAGGGCTGTCAGTGAAGGGGCTTCAGGAGAGGTGGGGCGGGCGTTCCGGAGGCTCCAACATGCATGTGTGTGCTGGACAGCTGATTTTTGGTTCGCACAGAGGTTCTAGGAGGGCTTTTTGGCTTCCAGAGAGCCTCCATGGGGATAGGAGAGGGCGTTTTTACCCTCCCTTGGCTTCCAGAGAGCCTCCATGGGGATAGGAGAGGGCGTTTTTACCCTCCCTTGGCTCCAGGGAAGCCTTTGGAGCCTGGGGAGGGTGAAACACAAGCCTACTGGGCACACCAGAATTTGATAAACAGGCCATTTCTGGCCTCCAGAAAGCCTTGCGGGGGGAGCTGTTTTCGCCCTCCCCAGGCATTGAATGATAGCGTGCATGATAGCGCGCGCCCACACTCTTTCGGCATCTGAGGAACAAAGGTTCACCATCACTGATCTATACTATCTGCTTCATACCTAAATCTTCCTAAGCCCTGTTACCATTACACTAATCTCCTACTTTGTCTTCATTACTTCTGACTTCCAATTATCATTAATAATTATATTATTTATGATTATTAATGATAATACTGAGCAACAGAAAGATAGTCCATTGCACAGTTTGTGAGTCTGTGTTTCTGGATCTCAGCCAAATTTTATACATTTTTGAAAACCAATCAATCCATCATACCTACACAAATAGCAGCCTGTTCTGGGGACTGTTTTGCAAAGCAGCAAATCATCAAACAAATATGTAAAGATAAATTGACAGAGAAGACGAGTGGAAGAAAGATGCTAAAATAGGATGGAGAAAGGGGAGAATTGGCGGTACCTATTTAAGCTTTCATTTCGCATTCTCTTAACCATGAGTTCATTGAAAGTTTGGGCAACAAAATATACTGCTCAAAAATAAAGGGAACGCTCTAATAACACATCCTAGATTTTAATGAATTAAATATTCTCATTGAATACTTTGTTCTGTACAAAGTTGAATGCGCACAGCAGCATGTGAAATTGATCGTCCATCAGTGTTGCTTCCTAAGTGGACAGTTTGATTTCACAGACGTTTGATTTACCTGGAGTTCTATTGTGTTGTTTAAGTGTTCCCTTTATTTTTTTTTTGAGCATGGTATATATGTAAACTTGACAAGTGACATGTGTAAAGCAGAAAAAGTGAGTCTTGTATAACCGAAATAAGTTGAACTGTACTGCTCTCAACTCAGTTACTAACTGGCTGGATCTAAGTCTAAAGCCTCAGTCGCACAGTGGTTAGAGTGCAGTACTGCCAGCTACCAGCTGCCAGCAATTTGGCAGATCGAATCTCACTAGGCTCAAGGATGACGCAGCTACCATCCTTCCAAGGTCAGTAAAATGAGGACCCAGAATGTTGGAGGCAAAATGCTAACTCTCTGTAAACCACTTCGAGAGAGCTGTAAAGCACTGTGCAGCAGAATATAAATCTAAATGCCAATGCTAGAAGCAGGCTTTTGCAGAAAGCCCCAGCCTTGAAAATAGGATGTTAAGGATGCTGAGGAATCTCTAAAGAAGGGGTAAAAGCACAAAAGCCAATAAAGTAAGCTTAGAATGGATTACATACATATATGGTCTAAACATTTCTCAACGTCAGCAATTTTAAGACTTTCTGATTCATACTTGAATTCCCAAGTCAGTATTAGTTTTGAACTGTGGTGGTGCAGTGAATACAGCATTGCAGGCTACCTATGCTGACTGCCGACTGTCAGCAGTTCAGCAGTTCGATTCTCCCCGGTTCAAGATGAGGAATCTGGGGGAATATTGTTGGGAGAAATATGCTGACTCTGTAAGCAGCTTAGAGAGGGCTGTAAAGCACTGCAAAGTGGTATATAAGTTTAAGCAATACTGCTATTTGTTTAGTTTTATTTCTATGGGATTTTGTTGCTGATGCTCATTCTGCTGTAAAACCTTAGGAATTATGTGGGTGTCAGCAGCCACCTCACACTTGCTTGTTGTTTGATACCATTCAATAACAATGAAGTATAGGAATGTGGGGGGGGGGGGCTTGGGGGAAAGTGAAAGGAACTGCTGCTTGGAGAAAGTGGGAATAACTGCTGTTCCCCCACCCACCACATACACACATAAAGCTGCTTTCTGTATATCAACTAAATGTTGTTTCGGGGACACCTGGTTGGGAGAAGAACGCAACTGCATACCAACCTACTCTTGAAGTGATTGTTCTGAAAATGTCTCAGTTGAGCTTGTTTGATCATTGGAGAAGGGAGGTAGTGATTTTGGCATGCGATTCTCAGTTCCAGCTATGCACTGCTGCAATGCACTTGGCTTGTAATGAAACTATATTTTTCTCAACAAATGGAACCAAGGTCCCAGAATATCTCCGGGACCGCCTTCTGCCGCACGAATCCCAGCGACCAGTTAGGTCCCACAGAGTTGTCCTTCTCCAGGTCCTGTCGACTAAACAATGTCATCTGGCGGGACCCAGGGGAAGAGCCTTCTCTGTGGCGGCCCCAACCCTCTGGAACCAGCTCCCCCTGGAGATTAGGATTGCCCCCACCCACCTTGCCTTTCATAAACTCCTTAAAACACACCTCTGCCATCAGGCATAGGGGAATTGAGACATTGCCCCCAGGCCTATATAGTTTATGTATGGTATGTTTGTGTGTATGTTTTTTAAATTATGGGTTTTTAGATATTTTAAAATATTAGATTTGTTATTGTACACTGTTTTTATTACTGCTGTGAGCCGCCCCGAATCTACGGAGAGGGGCAGCATACAAATCTAATTAATCATCATCATCATCATCATCATCATTGCTCAACAATAGTCACTGTGAGAGAGATCTTGAAGTCCTAGTGGACAACCATTTAAATATGAGCCAGCAGCTACCAAAAAAGCCAACACAGTTCTAGGCTGCATTAACAGAGGGATAGAATCAAGACAACGTGAAGTGTTAATATCACTTTATAAGGCCACACTTGGAATGCTGCATTCTGTTTTGATTGCCACGATGCAAAAAGGATGTTGTGACTCTAGAAAAAGTGCAGAGAAGAGCAACAAAGATGATATGGGGTCTGGAGGCTAAAGCATATGAAGAACAGTTGCAGAAACTGGGCATGGCTAATTTGATAGGAGAAGGACCAAGGGAGACACGGTAGCAGTGTTCCAATATCTCAGGGGTTGTCACAAAGAAAAAGGAGTCAACCTATTCTCCAAAGCACCTGAGGGCAGAACAAGAAGCAATTGGTAGAAGCTGAATAAGGAGAGAAGCAACTTAGAACTAAGGAGAAATTGCCTGACAGTTAGCAGAATTAATCAATGGAACAGCTTGCCTCCAGAAGTTGTGAATGCTCCAACACTGGAAGTTTTTAAGAAAATGTTGGATAACCATCTGTCTGAAGTAGTGTAAAGTTTCCTGCCTAAGCAGGGGGTTGGACTAGAAGACCTCCAAGGTCCCTTCCAATTCTGTTGTTGTTATTGTTATTGTTATTATTGTTATTATTATTTTCTATTGAGAGGGTTAAGTTGCAGCAGGTTTGTGTCAAGTCGGTGCAGAAGTTGGTGATAAATTAATGGCTTGCCACACTATCTATAGAAGTCCTGATGATTATGGGAACAGATGCAGCCACAAAACATTCTTTCAAGTGGTTCAAGGCCATCCTATGCCCACCCACCTGGGCGGAAGCAGAAGGAGGACTGGCCACCCTGGTACAATCTGAGTGGGCAACCAACGTGTCAGGTTTGTAGGTTGGGGACAAGGGATGTGAACTTTCAACTGTGTGGGAAACTCAGATTCAGGTTTCCCAGTGTTGGTGCCAGAATGGCTCCAGCAATAAATTGGAACTTTGAGGAGTACTTTGACTTGGACTCTGATTTAGCTTGGATGGTACCTGGAATGTTAGTACATGGTACTCACCAGTATTTGGGGTTGTCATGTACGTAAACTACCAATTGTAGTTTGTACCTTTATAGATGCAATATACCTTTAAGGACTTTGGCTGGCTCACCATAAGAGGGCGCCAGCACTCTCTCCTGATGATGATGCTGGATAGCTCATTCCGTCTTTGCCTTTACCTTGTGGGGGGAGTATATTCTGCTTTGTGCTGCTATGTGCGGTTTGTTGTTTATTTCTGCTTTGTGCTTGTAAATATATATAAATGTAAATAATACTTGTTTATATTCTGCCGGCGTGTCTTAACCTCCCGTAATTACAGGGTAATTAGTCCAGGAAGACACTCACCACACGATAAAAGGAAAAACCAAAAGTTTTTATAAACAGAAAAACAGAAACAGCTCCCTTTTTAAATGTCAAAGGGATTTTCTGTTACACACAAGGCACAGGTTAAATGCAGCCCAATTGCTCACCCAATAACTGGGAAATTGAGTCCAATTCTAAAGTCCAGAGAGTCCACACACACAATCCTGAACAGCAAAAACCACAATCTTGATGAAACAATGAATCAGATAAACTGCCACGAGGCTAAAACACCAGGCTGCACTTTTATCTGTAGCACTATTTACAGCAGCCCCACCCAACCACAGATGGCCTCATTTTCTCTTGTAATAATCCTTCAGTTGTTGTCTCCTATGCATCACTCTACGGATGCATGGATGTGTCATTAATTCTTGTTCAGAATCCAGGGATGATACAGATGACTGATCTCCTCCTGGGCTGTCTGCCAAACTCCCCTCTTCCCTGTCACTCATGCTTCCTTGGTCAGAGGAGACCTCATCGGCAGATTCTACTGGGAGCAAAACTGGCCTGTGGCATGTGGATGTCTCCCCCACATCCACCTCCACATTCCTTGGGGCAGGAGCTGGGCCAGAGCTAACCACAACAGTTTAGCATACTAAGTCTGTGTCGTTACTGACTGTATCACACATCCACACTCTTACCAAAAACTCTGCATATGTCGAAGGTCTCGCAGCCTAGCTGCACCGAGACATACTAACATGGAACCTTGACAGTCTGACAGTGGGCTAACCAATATGTTTTTATCACCTACACTGCTGTAATTTCCTCTGCTGTACAGATAGACCTTGATCTGCAACATTTGTTTAATGGCCGCTCGAAGTTACTGACAAAAGTGACATATGATTGTTTTTCACACTTAGGACCATTGCAGCATCCCCATAGTCATGTGATCAAAATTTGGATGCTTGGCAACTGGCTCATATTTATGACAGTTGCAATGTCCCAGGATCATGTCATCGTGATTTGTTTGCGAACTTCTGACAAGCAATGTCAATGGAGAAATTAGATTCACTAAACGATCATCATACTAATTTAGAACTGTAATGATTAACAACCACTGTGGCAGGAATAGTTGTAAAATGGGACAAACCCCATTTAATAACTGTCTCACTTAGCAGCAGAAATTTGGGCTCACTTGTGATTGTAAGGCGAGGACTACCTATAATGTATCTTTGTCCTTTTTTGAGGAATTACAAATATTGTAAGCCGCCCCGAGTCTTCGGAGAGGGGCGGCATACAAATCTAAGTAATAAATAAATAAATAAATAACTTGTTGGGGGAAGGCAAAAACAGGTCAGCGTTGATGGTGGTGTGGGGATGATGGAAAAAAATAAATTGCTTTTGAGATTTGAAGCAGACAATATGTGTTAGTCCTGAAAAAGAATATCACAAACAGTGTCAGGCCAAAGTCATCATCTGAGTTAGAGACTTTGGCCTGCCACAAATAGAGTAGTACCGTGGGAATGGGGAGGGGTGATTGCATGAGGGGGAAAGATGCTAGCCACAACAAACTCCTTCTTGAAGATTCAAGGTCATCCCTTGTTCAGCACCAGCAGAAATATGGAGGAGGTCCATGGACGTGCAGACAACTGATTGGTCCACGTGATGAACTTGTGGGTGTGCCGATAAGGGATGAACCTTAATCTGGGTGGGGAACTGTAAGGAAAATTAGTATCGGTTTGACTACAGTTCGTAACCCACATGGCTCTGTTAATAAATTAGAACTTGGAAGAAGGTCAAGGGTTGGACTCTGATTTCCTTCTCAGATATTTACTGGGACACTGACAATCAGTTTTTCTTCTCAACTCTTGGCTACAAAATTCAAAAGAAGTTGTGTTCCTTAAAGGCCAGGAAATTCATTATTCTTATGGCTCTCACTGTATGAGTACAATGCAATATAAACATAACGGGGTCTTGAAAGTCCATTTGTAGTATATAATATCTTGGAAAATGACCTTTATTGCCCTTCATGGCACTGGACCAGAATATCTCCGAGACCGCCTGCTGCCGCACGAATCCCAGCGACCAATTAGGTCCCACAGAGTGGGCCTTCTCCGGGTCCCGTCAACTAAACAATGTCGGTTGGCAGGCCCCAGGGAAAGAGCCTTCTCTGTGGCGGCCCCGACCCTCTGGAACCAACTCCCCCCAGAGATTAGAACTGCCCCTACTCTACTTGCCTTTCATAAGCTGCTTAAGACCCACCTTTGTCATCAGGCATGGGGGAACTGAGACATCTCCCCCGGGCATATACAATTTATGAATGGTATGTCTGTATGTATGTTTGTTTAGAAAATGGGGTTTTTAAAATATTTTAAAACTGTAATTTAGATTTGTTGCAAATTGTTTCACTTTGTTGTGAGCCGCCCCCGAGTCTGCAGAGAGGGGCGGCATACAAATCTAAATAATAAAATAAATAAATAAAAATAATAAAAATGTGTAAATGAAAAAGCATGAGTGCAGTTTTATCAGCTGACTTGAGAAGCCAGATATGTGGCAGAGTCCGTGCAGAGGCTGTGTTAAATGGCTTCTTTGCTTCTTTTTTTTCAAGTTCAGTTTCCAGCACAGATGGATTTCCTGCTCCCCATGAGTTCTCATTCTCTCTTTCCTTTTTGAATAATAGAAAAAGTGAATAATATCCAGCCATCCTCTATACTTTTACTCACATGTTGGAGAAAGAGATGTTGTTTGCCAATTGCCTTTTGTTAGATTTTTATTGCATTACAACTGAAAGCTCAACTTACAAAAATCTTATTGACTTTGTTTCCACAAAATGATACCCTATGACTAATTGAAGGATGGTTTACAAAATTAGCCCAACTGGTTTTACACAATAATATGAGCCATCAAATTACCAGCTACATTCTGTGTGGATCCAGCCATGATCCGAATGAAAGAATTAAACCTCAGGGAGTCATCTTGACTATTACAAAAACAATTCTTTTTTATCAAGCTTCAATAACTATTGTACCACATTATGAATATTATCTCAGGGACCGCCTTCTGCTGCACGAATCCCAGCGACCAGTTAGGTCCCACAGAGTGGGCCTTCTCCGGGTCCCGTCAACTAAACAATGTCGTTTGGCAGGGCCCAGGGAAAGAGCCTTCTCTGTGGCGGCCCCGGCCCTCTGGAACCAACTCCCCCCGGAGATTAGAATTGCCCCCCCCTCCTCACCTTTCGTAAACTCCTTAAAACCCACCTCTGCCGTCAGGCATGGAGGAACTGAGATACTCTTTCCCCCTAGGCCTTTACAATTTATGCATGGTATGTTTGTTTGTAGGTATGATTGGTTTTAAAATAAGGGTTTTTTAGATGTTGTAGTATTGGATTTACATGCTGTTTTTATGATTGTTGTTAGCCGCCCCGAGTCTACAGAGAGGGGCGGCATACAAATCCAATCAATCAATCAATCAATCAATAATGCTTATAACTGATACTGTATGGATCTGAAGCAGTGAAGGACTACCAAAAATTTTACTATCACACTGTGGGCGTGGCTGATGCAGGACGCCCTGCATTTTCTTTCAACATCCTTCAGTGCAAATTGGGTGCTCTGGGGTGGAGCTCCATTTTGCACTGTGTCTCCCTCCATCTGGGAAGTAGCCCACCCCTGATCTAAAGCCAACTCATCAGCAGTGTTTACTGGATACCGTTTACTGGATACCGTTTACTGGACCACAGTTTGGATCTGGACTTTGCAAAGAAAGATTTTGTGCAAACAACTTACGTTTCCACAAATCTATTTCATACTCTAGGAGGAGAAAGACAGGACCCGATGTAAATAAAAGCAGCCAGTCAGACTCAAAAAACTGGCAGGGAGCTTAATTCACTTCCTGTACAAATCTGAAGCCATGTATGGTAATGCTCTGAGTCAAAATACGTATAACAATTGCATTAAAGCAATTCATGTATTCATTTAAATACTTTCAGGCATCAAATGTCAAGACATGAAGTGTGGAGACCGTAGCAGAATCAGACCTATTTCTATGAAGAAGGTTGTTGTTATCGTTTTTAATCCCTTATGCTTTTCCCAGCATTAAATCACTGCAACAGGCAAATGTTCACAGGCATCAATAGAACTACAAATGATTATATGTGTGCAATACAGTTATTGCCATAATAAGGCAAAAACTTTATTTTCCTTATCAATGGTTGCAAAAACTTGTATCTTGAGCCTCTTTTTTTTAGAAAAAAGACATCATCCATGCAGTCGCTATGGCATTCGTTTTATTTGCATTCATTGTAAATACTGTTTCTGTCATTTACTGTCTTCCTGCCTTCTCCCACTTTCCTGATATGACTCATTTCTATTTAACAAGCAAATATGGTTCCAGCTTCTAACAGATAGCCAGGCCACAGGGCATTTGATATGGCAGACAAGAATCTGTCTTTTCCACTTTATTCCTCTAATACACCCAATGCTGTTTTCATTCAATGCAGAAGTTAGAACTGGATGTGTTTTGAGATGCAGAAATACATATTTTAAAAACAAACACTGCTCAAACGAAACTTATTTCTGTATGTCTCTATTGGCACAATCACTCAGCTCTTGGTAAAAGCTTTAGAGGGCACACTTATTATACTTCAAGAATGATAAATAAGATACAATTGAAGAATAGAACAAAGATTTGCAAGTTACTAATGCTGCTAATGATTCTCCAGTTTCCAGTCTCAAAACACTAGATATAAACAAGCCAATGGATGCAAGAATTGTGAGTTCATTTCATTGAAATATTCCCTATTTGGCCATTTATTTCACATTTAAAAACAGTCCCTGAATTTGTTCCTTTATCTGTTATCTGTTATTACAGTCTTTCACTTCCTCTCGCCCCCATCATTATGTAAGGTTTATTCTCTCTGGATGTATCTTAGTATATAAAAAGTAAATCTTTAACAATGACTTGAGTAATAAAAGATAACAGACATGAGAAAGCATTCATATTTTTAATAAATGGATTTTCAAGTCTTCATTCTTTTAGTTCTTTACAATGGAAGATATTTGGTGGCCTAATAGTCTTTGGCTATTTCTTCTACTGATTTATAGCATTGACCAATCATTAATTGTGCTGTGACACAATTAGAGCAATAAAGACTGCCATTATATTGCCACAACAATGGCAGGGTGACAGTAGAAAGTGCTGCAAATCACCAGTGAAAAACAATCTTCATTCTAAAATGCCATAATGGACATCATGCCCAGGAAATAAAGTGACTCCATGATTTCTCAGAATTATTTTATGCAGTACTGAAAGAGATAAAAGTTTTGCTCTTCTACATCTATAGTTACTTTCAAATGAGCTGTTTTATATCACCTTTTCACAAAACATCTCAGCATTTAGTTGGACTGGATTCCTTTAATACAATTTCCTTTTTGGAATAGAAACAGCACAGTGCAATGTTTACAATGAGGGTTCAGAAGTTTGTGAACATTTATTTCAGCCAATTTCTATGGTGTGTTTGGCATAGCCTCCTAAAGGTAAAAAATATGCTTAGATAGTCTGAGCTAAGAATTCCATGCTAAAGTGCGCTTCTATCTGTCAGCAAAAATCCCTGTTTCATTTTCATTCTGCAATCTTTGGCAGTTACGAAATGATAGGAATATATTGCAGCAGGCTGCTATTTCTGGTCCCTGTTCCAGACAGTGCCTGCCAAGGTGATCCTGCACACAAATCTGGATATTACCCATGGCTAAGGAATTAGTCACAATGTATGCTGTCACCATTTTTCCACACACAATTAAACATTCCTTGTCTAATCCCCCAGCAGAAGAAGTTACAGTAATTATTTTCACAAGCCAAATAAATAACATAGCATTTATTATTCAAAACTTTAAGCTAACAAAAATAGAACATGTTTCCACAATATTTTTCCTGTTATGGCCGTGCAAAAGCTCTGCAGGATGTAAACTGGCTTTGAAACGAAAAATCCTCCCCAAACTCTCACACCTTCTTGTTCTCCCACAGTGACAGGATTAAAGGTCTACTTAAGAACCAGGACAGTTTCCTATGTATTGCTTTTGCAAGCTGGGAATGTGAACTAGGACAGTGTGGTAAACAGAAATCAAGCACCTACCCACAGCCATTCCCTCGCAGTCTGACATCATGCGAAAAGAAGTTTCCTTTAATTCTACTTAGAGGAGCCGCAGGAAGATAAATACAAAACTCGTTCCGTCATCTGGGCAAGCCGACCAGGAGTTAAGAAAACACAAACTGCTCCCTCTCTTTATTCTTCTTCTTCTTCTCTTTCTTCTTCCCAACAGTGTATTTACCCACCCGAAGAGTTTAGAGCAACATATTCAGGCTCTGCCTTCTCATTATGGGATGTAAAGATAAGAATGTGCTTTTGTGCCAAAAGAGCACGCTATTGGTGGATAAATTTGTTGACATCCCTCCCCTTCAAACAGCTTCCTCTGTAACTGGCACATTAAAGGCTAGAAAATGCCATGGAATATTTATGAAAAAGCTTTTAAGCTTATGCTGGGAATCCGAACTCAAATGCCCACTGAAATAATCATGATGCAAAAAGCTTATAGCCAGGGCTCCTTTCCAAGGCATTCCTAGTTATGTAACAGGAACATGTCCCTGATTTTCAGATGCTGGAGAAGCACGAAAGCAACTCAGGATTTAAAACACTTACAAAGTGTGTGGAAATTGGATATGATTTTTGAGTATATATTTTAAGGAAACAATTCTAATAGTTCCAAAAGGCATTTTCTCTTCTAATTTTATCTCTTTCTGGATTAAAACAAAGCATGATTTAATCCTGGTTCTTGCACCTCATAAAACTGTTAGCCACTGTATTGTAAATAAAAAGGCAGTTGTGGAATATATCATAGCTTAGAATATTTGTTTGTTTGTTTGTTTATTTATTTTATTTATCCAATACACAAATACATAGGAAGAAAAATAGACATGTAGTAATATATATATAAGGGTAAAGTGAACTTAGAGGAGAGGATATATGAAACAAAGAAAATATATATGATAAGTGAGAGAAAGGAAAGACAATTGGACAGGGGACGAAAGGCACACCAGTGCACTTATGTACGCCCCTTATTACAAGCCATGGCTTTCTTTAAAGCAATTATATTTACTCAACATGCTAAGCTCAAAGTAAACCAATGACCTAACAGTGCCCACTTTTTGCTAGGCTTAGATCCATCCATGTCTTTGAGGGCATACCAAGGTTACACTTTGGAAGAAATCGGGGCCACATAAAAAGATTTTCAAAGGATAGGAGAAAATATCAAATGGATTTAATATTAATACTGCTTCAACTTATTTGCATAAGGACTGCATCTCCTCACATCTCAACTGACTCCCAGGTTGAAAATAAAATATGTTCTCCCACAGTTGCAGACATACAACGTATGCCTCATACACAAAAGAGACAGCTGAACAAGACCAGATCATAGCTTCCTAGTGGGCAACAGAGTCTGGGAGGGAAGCTTTGGGGGCCACATATGACTTTCAAGCAAGCTGATGGGCTACATTTTGTCCAACTGTGGCTTACTCTGATAAGTGGAACTGACCAGGTGATTTTGTTCCATCCAACTTTTCACATAGGGGGTTGCTATTGGCACGGATGGGGACGCCGTGTTAGTATGTCTAGGTACAAAACCTTCAATACACGTATGTAGGAATGAGGGCTAGTCAGACGATGGCTCAGGCTTAGTATCAATATATATAGAATAGAATTTTTATTGGCCAAGTGTGATTGGACACACAAGGAATTAGTCTTGGTGCATACGCTCTCAGCGTACATAAAATAAAATATACATTTGTCAAGAATCATGTGGTACAACACTTAATGATTGTCATAGGGGTCAATAAGCAATGATGAAGCAATATTAATAAAAATCTTAGGATATAGGCAACAAGTTACAGTCATACAGTCAACATGGGAGGAAATGGGTGAAAGGAATGATGAAAAAAACTAGTAGAATAGAAGTGCAGATTTAGTAGAAAGTCTGACAGTGTTGAGGGAATTATTTGTTTAGTAGAGTGATGTTTTTCGGGGGGAAACTGTTCTTGTGTCTAGTTGTCTTGGTGTGCAATGCTCTGTAGCGACGTTTTGAGGGTAGGAGTTGAAACAATTTGTGTCCAGGATGCGAGGGGTCAGTAAATATTTTCATAACCCTCTTTTTGACTCGTGCAGTATGCAGGTCCTCAATGGAAGGCAGGTTGGCAGCAATTGTTTTTTCTGCAGTTCTGATTATCCTCTGAAGTCTGTGTCGGTCCTGTTGGGTTGCAGCACCAAACCAGACAGTTATAGAGGTGCAGATGATAGACTCAATGATTCCTCTGTAGAACTGTATCAGCAGCTCCTTGGGCAGTTTGAGCTTCCTGAGCTGGCGCAGAAAGAACATTCTTTGTTGTGCTTTTTTGATGATGTTTTTGATGTTAGGTGACCATTTTAGGTCTTGAGATATGATAGAACCTAGAAATTTGAAGGCCTCTACTGTTGATACTGTGTGGTCTAGTATTGTGAGAGGTGGAAGGGTGGAAGGGTTTCTCTTAAAGTCTACCACCATTTCTACGGTTTTGAGTGTGTTCAGTTCTATATAAAACAATATTATTATTTACAAATAGGCAAAACAAGTAATACACATATAATACTGTACTATTAATAGTTTACAAACCATGCACACAGCAACAAAATATAGCACATAGCAAATATATCTCTAACAAAATAACTCCCCCCAAGAGGAGTGGTGTTGGCTCCCTCTCATGGCCAACCCACAAATGTTTCTTAAAGGTACAGTCTTTACATTATACAAACTGACATTGTTAGTTCCTGTATGGCAACACCCAATCAGGTTACGTACAATATACTAACATGCCGCACCAATAGCGAAAATTGAGCTGTACAGCTTTGCATCCCTGGCATGCACGTGCATGCGTCCAAGCAAAATTTTGCTTCTGCGTATGCATGGATTTTGCTTCTGTGCATGCAGGGAAGCAAAAGAATTGGTGAAAACTCACGCACACGCCCCTCCCCTTGCAAGATTTTGCTTCCTGTGCATGCACATAAGCAAAATCTCACTCGGGCACTTGTGCGTGCACACCGGATATGTGGAGCTGTGCGCGCAGTGCACAGGTAGTGGCGGTAGTGGCAATTCCCTCCTGCATAGTGTTTTCCTGGGCACAAAAACTTCCTTGCATTTGTTTTTCCTCTGAGAAAATATGTTCATTGTCAGTGTTCCCTCTAATTTTTTTTGGGGGTGGGCGGAAAAGTATAGTGTCTGAGCGGCAGTCCCTTTGGGACTGGGCGGCACAGAAATAATAAATAAATAAATACTGTGTGTCTATAACAGTGAGCTCATAATAGGGCAACTCTATCAATATCAAAATGCCACTTAAATAGTTGAGCTAGTTTCAAACTAGATTTTGATTTTCTTTCTCTCTTCCTTACTCCCATTCTTTTTCTTTTTCTTTTCCTTCCTCTCTTTTTTCTATTTGTTTCTCTCTCTTCCTCTCTTCCTCTCTCTCTCCTTCCCTCTCACTCTTTCCCTCTCGGATTCTGGGCAGGTTTGGAAAACTCTGAGTTGATGATGATTTTTAAGTGAGCAATTGCTCACTGCTCAGCTTAGAGGGAACTATGTTCATTGTAACAATTTTTTGTAAATAAATTCACAGGGTTCTTCTTAGTGCATTATTGTTGCTAAGGCTCAGACTAGTATGGGTGGGAAACAGGGGTGGGCAGCAGGCAGGGGGTGGAACACAGTTCCACCGGCGGAAATGAAGATGCATGCACAGCTCCAGCTGATTGGCGGCTGTCACTTCCTGGATTACTGGTCTCGGCTTGGCTCTCCTTTTTTCCCCTACTGCTGCTGCTGCCACTGCTCTCCTTGTTTTTTTCCTCTTTCCTCCTTCCTGGCATTGGACAAATTTCCCTCTCTCCTGCCCGGCTTCCTTCCAGCCTCACGTGGCCACCTCCTGCCTGAGGTTCAAGCAGAAGGCGTGGGTGGAAGCGGCGCTTGGCAGCATTTATGTTTCTGGCAGCACCAGTTTGCTTAGCTATCCAGCCTGAGGCAGGGGGATGACCCAGGAAGGAGAGCGCAAAAAATGTGAAGCAAATTGTCACCCCAGAGACCGACACTGGTAAGGTTGTAAGTCGAGGATTTAACAGCTCACTTAAAAAATTATGATCGTTCAAGCCACTCCCACCTGATCGCATGGCTGACAAGCCACTCCTACCCAGTCACAGGACCATTAAGCCACACCCACAAAATAAGCCACACCCACAGCTGCCCATTACTGGTGGGAAGGTAGGTGCATATAAAGTCAGCACAGAAATAGACATACTTAGCAGTCATTTATTTCAATTATATACCTAATTATGGACTGGACTCTGGTAATGAGAAGGCAAGGCAGGATAGCTGAAAAATATAGATTTACTTGCTGTTTTAACTTGATTGGGAGCAGCCACCCAGTTGGTCATAGATGGGCAGTTATGTAAATGTTTTAAATAAATAAATAAAATGCCTTTATACTGTTAAGAGTGTTCATAGCTTTAAAAAACCCAAACACCTTTACATATTTGGAAATACATATTTATGTGGATTTTAATACAAACTTTAAAAATTGCATTATAAATCTTAAAGTGGAAATGAATGGCACAAACACCTGTTGAAACTAATATGGGTTGGAAATGCAGTGATCCTTCCCTGGATATATGTCCATTTATCAGCCTGCAAGGAGGGATATGTTTTCCTTTATTTACTTATTTAATTCAGTTTCACGTTTCCTATCGTGACTTCAGGTGGCTTACAAAAAAGGAAACAACATTTCAAAGAAAGGGAATACAATTGGCTGGAAAGACATACTCTACAGTACTGCGTAACCCAAAGGAAAATGTCAACAATGTCCAAAACCAAAGGAGCTAAACCACCATCCTATTCCAAGATCTGGGAGAACAACCAGGATTAGAGCAGTTTGTAAAGAACCCAGTAAGGTAGGAGCAGTATAGATCTATGATTGGGTGGATAGGGAATGTCATTCCAGATGATAGGAATGATTACCAAGAAGGCATACTTTCTGGATCACTAAAGATGACATTGTTTAATTGACAGGATCCAGAGCACTCAATGGACAGATGGAAACATATGGAGACTGGGCAGTCCCTCAAAGAGCCAGACCTTGAACTAGGCAATAACCAGCCCCTTGAACTTTATCCAAAATAAAATTAGCAACTAATGCACCTTGCAAAGCAGCTGGATTTTGTTTTGTGTGTGTGTGTACTATGATATACCCTTCATTGCTTGAGTCATTTGAATCTTCCAAATGGTCTTCAAGGACAGCACCCTGTAAATTCAATTAAAGTATTAAAATTGTAATGGACTGGGGATTTCCAATTGCATAGTTCAGTCTTGTAACTAGATATGAGTAGGGTTCTAATTTATATTAATTAATTTACTTTGTCCTATTGTCTTCTTTTGTTACTTTTTATCATTACTTATCTAATGTTTTATTTGTACAAATTATCACCCCATATTAGTTTGACAAAATAAATAAATAAAATAAATAAAATAATGCATTTTCTATTGTGGGAAAATGGGAGGGAGAATAGTATGAGGATAGTTAGTATGCAATCATAACAAATTCCTTTCTAGAAAGCCAAGGTCATCCTTTGTCTCTGCGCCCCTGCACCTACACTGAAGGAGATGGGTTGATTCTGTTAAGGATTGTGCAGAACCCTTGAGTTATTAAGGACATGCATAGAGGAAAACGTAGGATTCCAGCAGATATCCAGGAGATGTGTGTAATTATTCAATCATACAGATACAGATACATTAAAGTATATAAAATAGTGTTTACTTTAGAAATAGCACAGTCAAGTTAAACAGTCCGGTCATACATATTCAAATCAATATCTCTCAATACAATAATAATATTACAAGCCTGTCTTTGTCTTATATATCAGACATTATATATTTGTTTGTTTGTTTATTCATTCATTTATTTATTTATTCGTTCATTCATTTAATTATTTAACTATTTAGTTATTTAATTATTTAATTAATTTATATGGTGCCCAACTCCTCAAGGACTCTGGGCGGCTTACAACAAATAAAAACAATATTTAAATAAAACAATATTTAAAAGAACAATTTTAAAAATAATTACAAAATCCTAGTAAAGACCATACATATCTCTCAATATCTCTCATGGCCAGATCTAGATGGTATCTCATATGGTCAACGACCCCAGGCCTGCTGGAAAAGCCAGTTCTTTACAGCTTTGGGGAAGGCCAGTAGGATGGGGAGGGTACAAATCACAGGGAGCATCTGGTTCAAGAGAGCTAGAGCCACCCCAGAGAAGGCCCTTCCCCACAGCCCTTCCATCTGGCATTGTTTTGTTGATGGGACCCGGAGAAGCGCAGCCCTGTGGGCCCTTATTGGTCACTGGGAGGTATATGGTAGGAGGCACTCCCGAAGATAGTCTGGCCCTAAGCCATGTAGGGCTTTATAGGTGATGACCAACACCTTGAATTGCATCTGGAGACCCACAATAGCTCGCACAGCTGCATTCTGAACTAGTTGAATTCTCCAAACGCTTTTCAAGGGTAGCCCCATGTAGAGTGCAGTAGTAGTCGAGCCGTGAGGTAATAAGGGCATGAGTGACTGTGTGAAGAGCCTCGTGGTCCAGGTAGGGTCGCAATTGATGCACCAGATGAACCTGTCCAAAAGTCCCTCTAGCTACAGATGAGAGATATTGATCCAATCTCAGCCGAGAATCTAGGAAGACTCCAAACTGTGAACCTGTTCTGAGGGAACAGAATCAAGGATGGCAGTCATTATGGTCCCTCTGGGCAATACCCACAGCCACTCTGTCTTGTCAGGATTAAGTTTGAGCCTGTTAACTCCCATCCAGACTCTCACAGCCTCCAAGCAGCACATCATATCCACTGTTTCACTGAACTGACATGAGGTGAAAATGTAAAGTTGGATATCATTAGCGTATTGTTGGTACCTCATTACATGTCGGCGGATGATCTCATCCAGTGGTTTCATGTGGATGTTAAATAAAAGAGGAGAGAGAACTGAATCCTGTGATACTGAACCCTGCGGTCGATCTCTGTCCTTCCATCGACACTGACTGCAACCAACCAGAGAGGTAGGAGGAGAACCACCGCTTATAGCTTACAAATACATTAAACTACCATCGAATACACAGAGCTTACTGCATCAGTCTCAACGACTCAGCAGAATGAACAGAGAGTGCAGAGAGAGAGAATCATGCTTTCTGGCTCCCTCTTATGGCAATTTGCAACACTACCTCTTAAAGCTATAGTACTTCAATACATATAAACATTCATTGTTAGCTTATTTATATATTGCAAACCCAGATGTTTTGTACATAGTACTAACAGATTCTGCCAACATGGCACTTGGAGATTGGAGAATGTGATGAACTTGTGGGTGTGGGGACATGGGATTGAACTTTCCAGAGGGAAAACTCTGGGGACTTCAGATTCAGGTTTCACCCAGATGTGGCAACATGGCTCTACTAATAAATTGGAACTTTGAACAATACTTTGCCTTGGACTCTGATTTAATTTTGGATGCTATTTGGAACCCTGACACTATATCTCAAAAATTAAAATACTACTGCTGTTGAAATAGGATGGAGAAAAATGAAATGTAGTGTAGATAAACTATAATGCTGTCTCTTGTTTAGAGAAGCAATACATATTCCATCTGCTCAACATGTGAAGGGTTACACAGAATTGTACAAATGAATTATGCTAATATAAGATTGAAACATGATTTCTCCTGTCTGAGGTTTCCATGTTCTTATCTCTGATTAGAATGTTGGCAGCGTGTTAGGTATGGGATGAGTGCCTCCCTGACATAGCCGACGAGATGCATAGATCCCCTTCAATCTTCATTTATCACCTACAACAAAGGTCATATGGAGTGATTGCTTTTGCTAATCAACTGGGCCTGCTTATTAAGTATATACTTGTTTATTTCAATGATGTGAACGCATTCCAATCCAGTTCTATACATCACTCTCTTGCCCAACAGAAAGGGTATACATAAAATTATGTATCATAGAACTCTGTGTTTATTCACTTCTGATCTATATATATTTGCTTTCTTCCCCGCCCTTCTTTTTTCCAAGCTAAGGGAGAGGAAAATATTCACTTCTCACTGGGACCGAAGAGTAAATAATAAGCATGTGAGGAAAGAAGCAAATTAAGGAGAAGCGTGTTATTTATTTAGTTTTAATACATTTGAATTTCCAGGAAAATTTCAAATTACTGAAGCTGATAATACAGTCCCTAATCCCTTTTCAAATATATGTATTCATGCTTATGCAATATATATATATATATATATATATATATATATATATATATATGTATGTATGTATATATATATATATATATATATATATATATATATATATATATATATATATATCAATGCAAACTTACATCTTGGAAAATATAATACAGTGGAATGGAATACAATGTCATACAAGTCACATTTTAGAGATTAGCAGTTTGATTTTTTGTAAGTCTCAGTTTCAAAGTTGACTTATTTCTGTACTGTGATAAAGTAACAGATACAAACTAACTGACATTCATCAGTATTGGGGGGTAAGGGCCACATAGACCCTTTGAGTAGTCTCACAAAGGCTACAAAAATTAAATTGATGAGTGTACAAATTAAATTGTTGTACAAATTAAACTAGAATTTGAATGCAGGCATTCAATAATTCAACATTTCAATTCAGATGCGAATTTTGGCAGGACACAGAAAACTGCACACAAAAGGTTTCAGGTGACATAAAATATAATGAAAACAGTAAAAAAACACAAACCATACATGCCAGAAAAAACATAGATAAAGATTCCATAATGGTGTCAGAACCCATCCTATCCCACTCTGTGAGGAGACAGACGTATTTTCAAAGACTTGTTGAACATCATCACAATAGGAGCCGTACAAATCTTTGAGAGATGTGATCCCCCAAAATAGGTGATGGAACAAACAAAAAATACACATTTCCTAGATCCCTAGATGGGTGGTCTCTCAGATAACTAGGCGTTATGTCATAAAGGACTTCATAGATAATAACCATCGATTAAGAACATTTCTTTATTCCTAATATGTTGTCCTTCATAACCAAATGCTTTAACCTCTATTTGCTTTCAGTTTGGCAGCACTATAACTCTAATGGATGGCTAGTTATAGTAGTGAGTTGTTTCGAAAATTCCAGCAGGGGAGCCAAAGTTATTGTATACCCTGGATGGAAGATCAGTGCACTCATTTTATCTGGGATGGTTGTCCTCTTCCACCAAGCACACAGCTTCAGGAAACATGCACATGGAGTGGTGAGGAGAAAGGGAACACTCTCCTCGCCAGCTGGATCAACAGAGGGATAGAATCAAGAATCAAGATCACATGAAGTGTTAATACCACTTTATAAGGCCTTGGTAAGGCCACACTTGGAACACTACATTGAGTTTTGATTGCCACAATGCAAAAAGGATGTTGAGATTCTAGAAAGAGTGCAGAGAAGATCAACAAAGATGATTAAGGGACTGGAGACTAAAACATATGAAGCACAGTTGCAGGAATTGGGTATGGCTAGTTTAATGAAAATAAGGATTAGGGAAGACAGGGTAGCAGTGTTCCAATATCTCAGGGGTTGCCACAAAAAAGAGGGAGTTAGCCTATTCCCCAAAGCACCTGAGGGAAGAACAAGAAGCAATGGGTGGAAACTAAACAAGGAGAGAAGTAACTTAGAACTAAGGAAACATTTCATGACAGTTAGAATAATTCATCAGTGGAACAGCTTGTCTCCAGAAGTTGTAAATGCTCCAATACTAGAAGTTTTTAAGCAGATGTTGGATAACCATCTGTCTGGAGTAGTGTAGGGTTTCCTGCCTAAACAGGGGGTTGGACTGGAAGGCCTCTACAAGGTCCCTTCCAATTCTGTGGTTGTTAATTGTTAATCAGCTGAATAACCCTGGTGATCAATAGGGTGACAGATGTGGTAATCATGATGATTGCCCTCACATTCCACTGTGAGCTTAAATTAGAGTCCTGGACAGAGAAACGCCAGCTGGTAGGACCAGATTCTGGTCTAGGTCCTAGGTCCTGACTCATTTGGCACAGAATGCTTGGAGAGATTACTTGAACAGTAATCTCAGATGATGCCATGATATCCTAGAATAAAATGAATGATGTATGAGAAGTACAAAACCAAACCAGATGCAGATTAGTCCAAATTTTTATTCGTAACAGCTTGCATATTTATTTATTACGGTTTATCTAGGGCTTCCACTAGACCATTTCTAGAGGGCTGCTGGCAAGCCATTGTGTTCTTTTTCTGTTTTCAGAGGAGAAGCGGCAATTAACCACAGTAGTCATAAGTAAATCCCTGACCTGAAGTTCCCTATCAGCATGGTTGTTAGTCATGCTGTCTGAGAATTATAAGAATTATAAGCTGGTAACCCCACGCTATCGCCACCCAGAGTCCGAAAAGAATGGGGCAGCTCACAAATCTATTAAATTAAATTAAATCAAATCAAATTTGGAGGATAATGAAAAGAGTGGGCAACATTGTCTGTTATAAAAAAGAAGAAAAGAGAAAGGGTAGTTTTGGTCATTAAAATAATGCCAAACTACCACATAAGAAAAATGGTTTAAAACAAGGCTAGAAGCATCCTGAAAATAGCTTTTTAATAGAGAAGCAATTTTTTACATGTCTATTCAAAAAGAAACTCTTATCAATATCAGTAAGTCTTATTTCCAGATAAATAGAGATGAAAGTTTTAAATGTTTATGATTGTTTAGTCCAGGAAATAATGGAGGACACATTGTAGCCTTGAACTGTTTATTTACGTTCTGCTGGAATGAACCTCAAACTAGCAAAATGTAACAACAAGAGAAACAACCACGAAAAGGCAAAGCAGCGCAGCTTGCGGCTCTTTTTAAAAAGCTTTTCTTTGGAGGGAGGCTTTGACAGCCGCTTGAATTTCCCGGCCACGTTTTGACCAATCCGTGGCCGATATGCAAAAAGGGGTATATTTACATACACAACAACAACCCTTCTTTCATTCTGCTCTAAAGATACTATATAGCAGTGATGACAAACCTTTTTGGCACCGAGTGCCCAAACTAGAACGCACACTGAAGCCCCGGAAACTTGAAGACCAGCATGCGTGTCCTGGCCGCCTAGCGTTCGGTCCAATCAGTTGGTCTTCACACATGCTGGGGCTCCGGAAACCCAAAGACCAGGTGGCCGCTGCGTGATTTCCTGGTGTTTTTATTCTGCATTTGCCTTTATTTTTATTTTATTTTATTTATTTATTTATTTATTTATTTATTTGTCAAACAAGTATATATTATAGTACATATTAACTAACATAACATAAGTAGAACGTAGTAATGGAAAGGATAATAAGACAGTAGGACAGGGACATTAGGCACAAAAGTGCACTTATGCACGCCCCTTACAGACCTCTTAGAAAAGGGGAGAGGTCAATTGTAGATAATGTAAGGTTGAAGATTTGGGGGAAGCAACAACAGAGTCAGGTAATGAGTTCCAGGCAGTGACCACTCTATTGCTGAAATTGTATTTTCTGCAGTCAAGTGTGGAGCGATTTACATTCAATTTATATCTATTACGTGCTCTTGTGTAGTTGTTGTTAAAGATGAAGTAATCACTGACAGGGAGTACATTATGATGTATGATTTTATGAAAAACAGTTAAATCAGTTCAGAGACGATGTAGTTGTAAATTTTCTAGATTTAGTATTTGAAGTCTGGAGGAGTAGGGTAATTTTTTACGTGAGGAGGAGTGAAGGACTCTTCTTGTGAAGTATTTCTGGACTCCTTCTATTGTATTAATATCTGATATGCAGTGTGGATTCCACACAGGTGAACTATATCCTAGAATAGGTCTTACAAATGTTTTGTATGCTATGGTCTTCGTGTTTTGGGGGCTCCGGCATGCACAAAGATCAACTGACCGGTACACCTGCCCACAGAGAAAGCTCTGAGTGCCGCCTCTGGCACGCATGCCATAGTTTCGCCATCACAGCTATAAAGAATCTCAGCTAAACATTGCTCTCATATCATGAAATAAAGACAATCTCTCAGGGCTCTGCTCATACTTCAAGTTTTGAATAATTTGTCTAAGTGTTTTAAAGAATAATAATGAAGAAAACAGAACTTTCTTGGTGTTAAATAAGTGCATGGGATATGGGATGAAATGAAATGGTATAAATGCATGTATGAAAGGAGGAATAGATTTCTGCTTTGCTTTGCAAGATCAGGTTATTTAAGAATAAGGCAGAACAGTAGCTATGCCTAAGGAAAATTTATCTCTTCTCAGATCAAACTGTTCAGTAGGAGGATTTAGCTCTGCAACTTCAAATAGACAAAATAGGACATCTATCTTGCAAGTCACTTGATTGGATTCCAAAATATTTAATAGAAACTAAATGGGTCAATTTGCTGCAAGTAAAATGAGGTGCATGAAATAAAAATTAAATCATCTTTGGAAAAAAATAAATTGATCATCTATAAGATGTAGCAACATTTTTATATAGAAATCATTGCTTAGTGCAAGGTACACTATTATTACATTGTCCAGGAAATGAAGCATAAATACAAGCAATACTCCAAGAGGTCTGGTTTTCCCCTTATGATTTTATGTAGCACTTACAGCTGCTAGATATACATTTAAATTTAGAAGGATTAATTTGTGTGATGAACAAGACAGCTGCCTCTTTGACTTTCACAAGGAAAATGGACCTGAAGAAACCACTTAGATAAATGGCTCCTCAAATTAGGCAAGCCATATTTCTCTGAAAAAAATTCAATTCATGGAAGAGCATCTGCCCTCTTGAACTTTGTATAATACATAGCATTGACATTGTAGAAATAATCTAACGATTTACATAGTTTCTGGTAGCTGGCTCTTTTTCTTTGTCTTCTTGAGTATATTTTTTCCATAATTGGACCGGCTCTAGATAAAAGAGACAAAGAAACGGCAACACAATTCCTATTTCAATTCAGCCTTCAATAAGAAATTATGTCTTCTTCCAGGAAATAATGAAGAGGAGGATGAAGGAACAGGACTGAATAAGATTGATATATTTTCTATATATTTCTATGTTCTGGAAATACTTCTTTTCTTTGAATGAGTTTAAATCTTCACAGCCAGATGGATTGCATTTGAAAGTGCTGAAGGAACTAACTGATGATCTGATTGAATACAATTATCTTTTAGAAATTCTAAAATATTTGTAAAGTGCAAGATGCTTATAGGAAGGAAAGAAATGTTAAGACTCTAGAAAGATCAATAAAGATGATTAGATGGCTGGCGTCTAGAGCATATGGATTGTAGGAACTGGGCATGTCTAGTTTAATGAAAAGAACTAGGGGAGATATAATAGCAGTGTTCCAATAGCTCAGGTGTTGCCACAAAGGAAATGGAATCAAGCTATTCTCCAAAGCACCTGAGGATAGGACAAGAAGCAATGGATGGAAACTAATCAAGGAGAGAAGCAATCTAGAACTTAGGAGAAATTTCCTGACAGTGAGAACAGTGTCTGGGACATTTAGGCAATGACTCTTGGCCACGCCTCCTTGCCGCCAGCCACCTGCCTCAGCCGATTTCCATCCAGCTTTCATCCTCCACTGCAGTGTTTCCCAACCTTGGCAACTTGAAGATATTTGGACTTCAACTCCCAGAATTCCCCAGCAAGCGAATGCTGGGAGTTGAAGTCCAAATATCTTCAAGTTGCCAAGGTTGGGAAACACTGCTCCACTGGCTCTGCTCTGGCCATTCTCCACAGCCAGGCAGCAATGGACGGGTTTTTTCCATTTTGGCCCCTCCCCCTGCAGTTGCCTCTGCACCTGGATTCCGATCTGACACCGAACAGGCAGTTTGACTGCTGCATCCCACCCCATCCTGCATATGACCCTGCCAGTCTGACACCGAATGGGGAGTTTGCCCGCCCTCCCATCCTCATGTATCATCATTGTTTGTCTCCCCGCTGCAATGCTGGCAGCCATGAACCTGGATTATTGCAATGAGCTCTACATGGGTGTTCGGAGACTACAACCAGTAGAGTGTTCGGAGACTACAACCAGTCCAGAACACCAGTCCAGAAGAGTGTTCGGAGACTACAACCAGTCCAGAATGCAGCTGTGCAAGCTGTGGTGGGTGCGCCCAGATACCCGTACACTTCACCAATCCTTCGTGAGCTGCACTGGCTTCCCATTGGCTTCCGGTCCCAATTCAAGGTGTTGGTTATTACCTTTAAAGCCCTACATGGCTTAGGGCCAGAATACCTTTGAGCCCACCTTCTATCACATACCTCTCAGTGACCAGTTAGATCCCACAGGGCTGGCCTTCTCTGGGTCCAATCAGCTGAACAGTATTGGCTGGCAGGTCCACAGTGAAGAGCCTTCTTTGTGGTTGCCCTGACTCTCTGGAATCAGCTACCTCCAGAGATCCACACTTCCCCCACCTTATTGGCCTTCCGGAAAGTCATGAAAACCTGACTTTTAATAAATTTAATAAATTTAATAAATTTAATAAATTTAATAAATTTAATAAATTTAATAAATTTAATAAATTTAATAAATTTAATAAATTTAATAAATTTAATAAATTTAATAAATAAAATAAATCACTGTTCGCTTCCAACACCAACAGCTGTACACCATCACTATTTGCCCCACACACACAATGCCAGCAGATCCTCACCACCACAGCTCTTCTCCTATCCCCCAACCTGTCACCGATCATATTGCATGCTGCCTCCCATAGGGCCCCTTGGTCACCCACCCACCCCTCAGTGCCATCACTGCCACTCACCACCCAATTGGCTAAACACCTTGAACTGCTTAGGTTAATGTCTAATCTTTCCCTACTTTCCGCTTTCAGGCGGTAGGGAAAGCAAGTAGAATGTTTGGCTGCAGAGCTAGAGACATCACAAGCAGGAAGAGGGAGAGGGAGGGCCGAACGAAGAACAACGGCTGGAAGCTGAC
Organism: Erythrolamprus reginae; assembly: GCF_031021105.1. NCBI lineage: Eukaryota > Metazoa > Chordata > Lepidosauria > Squamata > Dipsadidae > Erythrolamprus > Erythrolamprus reginae. The sequence goes on from NC_091950.1 coordinate 51,885,596, forward strand.
CAAGGAGAGATTCAACCTGGAAATAAGGAAGAACTTCCTGAAGGTCAGAACAATCAACCAGCGGAACAACCTACCAGCGGACGTTGTGAACTCTAATACTCTGGACATTTTTAAGAGGAAATTGGACTGCCATTTGGCTGGGATGCTATAGGGCAGGGGTCCCCAACCACCGGGCCGCGGACCAGTACCGGGCCGCGGGGCATGTTGCACCGGTCCGTGGAGTCAGCAGCTGCCGGCCCTCATGCCGCCACCCCCTCCCTCCAGCGCTTCGCCTCCCGCCGGGCAAGAGGCCTCGGGAGGCAGGTTCTGCCGGCCACAGGACGATGGACGGGACAGAGGGGCGGGAAGGACCGAGAGGCTCAAGCCTCTTTTGGCTTCTGCCGCGGGGCGCTTTTGCGTTTTTGGCTGGGGGGAGGCAGGAGGGCCAGCCTGACCCCCTGTCTCCAGCGCTTAGCCCCCGCTGGGCAAGAGGGCTTGGGAGGCAGGTTCTGCCGGCCACAGGGCGATGGCGGGAAAGAGGGGCGGGGAGGACCAGCACCCCCATGCTTAATCCCGCCCCCAACCACATCCCTTTCTGCCCCCACCGGGCCATAGAAAAATTGTCTTGCTGAAACTGGTCCCTGGTGGAAAAAACGTTGGGGACCACTGCTATAGGGTTCCTGCTTAGGCAGGGGGTTGGACTTGATGACCCGCATGGTCCCTTTCAACTCTAACAATAAATAAATAAATAAATAAAACTAGCAGCAAGCCTCGTGCAATTGACAGGTACTTAGTGCAACTTGACAAATTAGGAACAGAGTAATTTGCCAACTTTTTGCCTAATCTTTGCCATAACCTCCATAAAGCAGGCATAAAGGTAGAAAAGAATAATATCCAGTTGGCCCAGATTAACTGATGAGGTGTCAAAGCAAAAGAATCCCTGGAGGAACTAAGAACAGCAACATTGTGTGTTCTCAGGAGTTGTTGACTGCAGCATTGGTTTATAGGATGTAATTGCTTCGGAGGTAATTACGTGTGACCATATGATGTGTGCGATACAGTATAAAGAAAAGTGCAACAGCCCTGAAATATAGAGCCACACTGAAGTAACGAATTAGAACTAATATTGAAACAGCACACCTCAGTTACGGATTAGCATCCCACAGAATCCCTGGCAGGGAAACCTGCTGATTCGAGTAACTGGATATAGGGTCAAATTAGGGCAAGTCCTGGTTAGCGCATTAGATTGCACATTAAGCAATGCATTGAACAGGCTAACTACTTGCTGTTTTAAGACTCTGCTAAATAATAATAATAATAATAATAATAATAATAATAATAATAATAATAATAATAATAGAAAATAGACAAAAAAATAGAAAATAAGAAGCTGCCCAAATCTGCACTTCTCTTTCTACTAGTTTTTTCTCATCATTCCTATCACCCTTTTCCTCCCACTTAGGACTGTATGACTGTAACTTGTTGCTTGTATCCTAAGATTTTTATTAATATTGATTGTTTCTTCATTGCTTATTTGACCTTATGATAATCATTAAGTGTTGCACCACATGATTCTTGACAAATGTATTTTTTTCTTTTATGTACATTGAGAGCATCTGCCCCAAGACAAATTCCTTGTGTGTCCGATCACACGTGGCCAATAAAGAATTCTATTCTATTCTATTCTAACTTACTGTTTGCTGAAGCAGCTTCCTGGATTCAAACAGGTTGTGTTTATAGTAGACAAATATATGCTGCGGGTGGCACTATTAGCAAGGGGTTTTTTTTCTTCTCATGGAGAGATTTGGGGAAGAAATTTTTGTCAGGATAAATATACACTCAGATACAATGGAGGAGAGGATCATTAAAAAGATGGTGGAACTGACTTCAAATGGCCAGGTTGAGAGCATTTTTTAAAACTATTGCTCAATAAATATTCTTCTTTTCTGCCTACCCACAGCAAACATGGTGGAATACCAAAGGCAGAAAGTTGCAAAATTTATTTTGAGTGCTTTCATAATTTTAAACCTATGTATGGTATCAGCTTAGTTTCACTTCTAAAAACATTCAGAGAAGCTGATACGAAGATACTATGTTTAACTTGTGCATGATTTTATTTTGTCTTTCTTGAACTCAACCTCGCAACAGCAGTATTTTCTCTCCTACACTTTTTCCTCCTGCTTTTCTTTTCAATCCAATATGCCCCATTTTTTCCAAAGCAGTAAAATAACTTATAAAAACATTTTTCCTGGATACATGAAGCTGCAAAATACCTTCGCGAAATGTCTCTTTGTGGATCATCTGAAGTCTTGTGAACGGCACCACCCTGCTTGATTTTTACTATAAGACATATGAAATAATAATGTTTTAATTCTTAAGAATAGAAGAATATTTGGGTTTATACGTCAAACTAGGACTGCCTTATTGCCCCAGTGCCAGAATGGATCAGCAACAGTTTCTAGATGACAGAAATAGATGTTACTTCCCCCTATTAATCCACCCTATTAAAATAACCCCAGGCCAGGGGTGAAATCCAGTAGGTTCTGACAGGTTCTGGAGAACCAGTAGCGGAAATTTGGAGTAGTTTGGAGAACTGGCAAATACCACCTCTGACTGGCCCCAGAGTGGGGTGGGTATCTTTCCCCTGCCATGACCACCAAGCCACACCACGCCCACCAAGCCATGCCCACAGAACCAGTAGTAAAAAAAAAAATGGATTTCACCACTGCCCCGGGCTTTATATTTCTCCTCCATTTCTGAAGTTCTTGTTTCCAGATCTTTTCAAGTCTGCTTTAATCCCAGCAACTCATTGACTGCTGTGTAGAAGAAGGAAGACCTCTTCAACGGAATCGCTGCTTACATAATCTCCTTCATGTTTAGAGCTACCTTTTCCAATAATTTTTAAATAGCGTTTATAACATTTTAGTTAAAAAAACGTTTGTTGATTTAACCTGGCCGAAATGTTTAATTTTATTTACTATTTTCTTTCCCAGATTTTTTTTCTCCCTTGGACCTTTATTTAAGTCCAGCAGTACACCAGATTTAATATTTCAAAAACTGTTACTGGAGTGTTGATTTGCATAGCCATTTTGGAATTAAGTCAACTATGAGCACAGGCACAGAATGGTTGAAATGTTAAGCGGAGATATGACTTAAATTATTGCTTGTTCTGTTTTAAATTAGTAGGTTATATGACACTATCTAATGTAGTTTGCAAACTGTAGTTTATGGTGAATTATATGTGACCTTTTGATTGTTGCAATTTATTCAAAACTACATTCAACTAATGATTGAATATCATGCATGGACCCAGACATAATACAGGTGAACCTTATTTACAGACTACAAGTGGGATCCACAACGTGGTCATTAAGCAAAGTGATAATTAAGTGAAACCTCAACTGTGCTTATGATCTTACCCCAGCTTTCCTTGCAAAGGTCATAAATGCAAGGATTGTTCCTAAAGTTATGTAAACATCACTGTTTAACTATGAGCAGTTGCTAAACAAGGCAGTCGCCAAATGAGGACTACTTGTATTTCAGTGACATTTGCAAAACCTGTACCTGAAATAGCCCAACTGTCCACACCTGCAAAGACTCTCTTCACTTTTCAGGTTATTTTGCTTGCCTATCTTTTATATCCTCAGTGTATCTTCTGTTTCGTCAGTGCAATAAGAAAAAGTCCCTAGAGTAGCTTGCGATGTGCAAAGACAAGCTATAACAGCATATTCAAAAATAGATGGCCTAGTTCTTATTATAGTGCGAAAATGTCTAACCAGGACAATGACTCATTTGTTTTGGGGAATAAAAGCATGTACTACAATATCAACTCAATTGCCTACCTCTCACATATTCATTCTCTTTGCAGAGCTGAATTGTCAATAGATGTGCTACTTGACGGATTACTTTTTATATATAATGTCCTTTTCTCTTTGTTCTGCATGGAATTTGACCTGCATAGTGTGGATGCAAGATGAGGAAGGAAGCATTGACCATGTACTTCCCTCTGTGCCATTTCAGTAGTTGGGACAATTATAATTATTTTTAATGAAAACACATTGAGTGTGGTGGTTACAAATCCATCCGATGGTGATGCTGTCTAACCCATATTTTCCTACTTTATCTAGTAGTAAGTTATGGTATACTTTATCAAATGCCTTACTGAAATCCAAATAAATTATATTGTCACTTCATCAAATAATGTAATAGGATTAGTCTGGCATGATCTGTTTTTGACAAATCCATGTTGCCTTTTGATTATTACTTTGTTTGCTTCTAGGTGTTCTCTGATTCGTTGCTTGATTATCTTTTCCAGAATCTTCCCTGGTATTGAGGTCAGTCTGATAGGTCTGTGGTTTCCTGGCACAATTTCCCCCCTTTTTGAAGATGGGAACTATATCACCTCTTTCCTCTGGCAGTTCCTCAGTGCTCCAGGATCTTTGAAAGATAAGTGGTTCTGAGATTTTGTCTGCCAGTTCCTTCAGAATCTTGGGGTGTAATCCAACTGGTCCTGCTGATTTGAATTCGTCTAGGGTAGACAGGTGTTCACTTATCATTTCCTTCCCTGTTTTAATTTGTGTTCCTAATCCATTAGTTTGATAGGTTGGACTGTTTTTAATATTTGACTCATGTCGTTCACCCACCTTGTTGTTGGCCATTGCCTTTTTCTGGGATTGATATTGGAGGTTTTTCATGTAATTGATTGGCTTCTTGGTTTGGCGGAGCCCATTTTGTCCTCTCTTCCTTATGTATACACCTTCATTTTTTATTTTACCAGACAGGGTAGGTTTACCAAATGTCTGGCAAAAGAGGGGGAGGTGTCTTCTTTTTTGTCATCATCTGATATGCATAGCCTTAAAATCAAATTTTGTCCAGGTTTTTTTTTTTTGAGTACCTAACAAGATCTCTATTCCTGAGCAGCTTTTCTCTGCTGTGCAGTGTTTCCCTAATACCTGCTAACCACAAGTTAACAAGCTCCACTCTGACCTTAATTAGTTAATTAGGTCCCACTTGCTGTCTGAATTAATCAAAACCTTAATCAGTTATACGTGGAAGGCTTTTCCTCCTAACTAGCTCACAGCTGAAAATAGGGCATAAATAGAGAATAATGTGCACCTATATGTTAGAGAAACATGACAGCTTGCAAGTATGTAGGCTCTGATGTTGAGGAGTATAGAAACATGTTCAGCTGCAATTCCTTTTAATACCTTTTTATGTCAAGATTATTAAAACGGTACGAGAAAAGAAAAATAGCAATGACTTACCTTCTCCAACATTAAATAATCTTTACTAACTCTTATTAAAGAATGTGATAAATTTGAGTGCTTGCCTACTTTGATGCATTTTTTTTAAAGATATAGAATTTTTAAAGATCAAAAGGTGTTGTTGTTACAATAGATTCATAGGAAAAGAAAAAACAGGAAAGTTGTGATTTGATGGGGTTGATTCGGTCCTGAAAGATTTAAAAAACAAAATGAATTTGGGGAAATAAAGGATGGTTTGTAAGGATTGGGGGGGCGGAATGGAAAAATTATTTATTTTGATGTATAAAGCTGCCGAAACACTAGCAACTCAAAGTGGTACACAACAGATTTTAAAAGTCCATAAAACTGCAATATTGGTAATCAATAAAATAATAATAGTGTGCCAATTGCTATTTAGTACAAGTGATTCACAGTGGCATACGGTAATTTGTTATGTGGCATAAATAGAATAGAATAGAATAGAATAGAATAGAATTTTATTGGCCAAGTGTGATTGGACACACAAGGAATTTGTCTTGGTACATATGAAATTTATTTAAATGTCTGTCTTCAATTTTTCTTTGCTTACTACTTCTTACTCCCTGTGCTATTTCATTGACAATTCCTATTTTTGTGTAGATAAAACTGTAGAAAGTAAATAAAGTTTAAAAAGCATTTTATTATGATGGTGGTGCTAATAATACTTGCTGACAAGAAGCACAGATTTGGAAATGTGCAGAATTAGTATGCAGCTGTTCAGACAAAGAAACCAACAGAAGCCTTTGGAGGAGTTCTATCTCTGAATTTTATTTATTTATTTGTTTTGTCAAGTACATATTGGAGGTATGTAAAGATATAATATAAGAGAGCCGGGGTGGCGCAGCAGGTAGAGTGCTGTACTCCAGGCCACTGAAGCTGACTGTAGATCTGTAGGTCAGCGGTTCAAATCTCATCACCGGCTCAAGGTTGACTCAGCCTTCCATCCTTCCGAGGTGGGTAAAATGAGGACCCGGATTGTGGGGGCAATAGCCTGGCTCTGTTAAAAAGTGCTATTGCTAACATTGTTGTAAACCGCCCTGAGTCTAAGGAGAAGGGCGGCATAAAAATTGAATATAAATAAATAAATAAATAAATAATATTCATATACATGATACTAGTAAGAATAAAAGAAAAAGAAAAATAAGAAGAAACATTTTTTAAAAATAATTTTTATTAATTTAAAATATATATACATCTACACATTTACAAAACGTAACAAAGAAAAAAAAGAAAAAGATACAATACAGAACAAAATAAGGCACATACATACAAAAGTAATAATAGTTATAATAATAATAATAATTAATAATTAATTAAGTACAATAAACAATATTAGCAATGACAATAAACAAACAACATAATGTATATCATTTGTATTCTCTTGTGAGGAGGAAAAAATAAACAATCTTTTCTGATGTCAAATTATTTTCTGGTGAAAAATGCAATCGGTATATACTGTTATTTCTTTTAGTTATCAATGTCTTTTTTGTTGTTATTATTTTCTTAGCCGCTTTCATACACTCCTACTTAATTAATTTAATTTCATACAAATTTTATTATAAAAAGCACTATATATATATCATATTTAATCTGTTATATCAAAAAAAGATAAAAGGATATTGCTATTGTTATATTTTAATTTAAACTTTTATAAGAAGAAACATTAGATATAATAATATTCATATGCATGGTACTAGTAAAAAATAAAATAAATATTAGGACAGGGGACAGAAGGCGCGCTGGTGCACTTATGCACGCCCCTTACTTACCTCTTACGAATCGGGAGAGGTCAACAGTGGATAGTCTAAGAGTAAAGTTTTGGGGGTTAGGAGATGATACTAAAAAGTCAGGTAGTGAGTTCAATGCATCAACTACTCGGTTACTAAAATTGTATTTCCTGCAGTCAAGTTTGGAGTGGTTTACATTAAGTTTTTTATCTGTTATATGCTTATGTGTTGCTGTGATTGAAGCTGAAGTAGTCATTGACAGGAAGGACGTTGTAGCATATGATTTTATGGGCTATGCTTAGATCGTGTTTAAGGCAATGTAATTCTAAGCTTTCTAAACCTAGGATTGTAAATCTAGTTTTGTACGGTATTCGGTTGTGAGTGGAGGAGTGAAGGGCTCTTCTGGTAAAGTATCTCTGGACATTTTCTAGACTGGTTATGTTCGAATTGCATTGTGGGTTTCAGACAGATGAACTGTATTCAAGAATTGGTCTGACAAATGTTTTGTAAGCTCTGGTTAGTAGTGTGAGATTGCCAGAGCAGAAGCTATGTAGGATTAAGTTAACAGCTCTTGAAGTCTTTTTGGTGATGTTGTTGCGGTGGGCTTTGGCATTTAGGTCATTTGATATGAGTATTCCAAGGTCTTTTACAGAGTGAGGGTTGTCTGTAAGCTTTTATTCAGCTTGTATTTGGTGTTCTGATTCTTTTTACCAATGTGTAGGACAGAGCATTTGTTGGTTGAGATTTGCAGTTGCCAGATGTTTGGACCAACACTCTTCATACTCTACATAAATGACCTTTGTGATCACATTACAAGCAATTGCGTTCTCCTCGCCGATGATGTAAAACTTTTCAACACTACCGATAACACAGCTACTCTCCAGAAAGACCTTGACTTTGTGTTTTAGAAGTAGTTTGTCATGAACCACTGAGTCGAAGACTTTGCAGAAGTCAATATAAATTGCATCTATAGATTTTCCCTGATCGAGATATGTAGTCCATATATTTTTGCAGTGAAGGAGTTGCAGGTTTCTAGGTGGAGAGTAATTGATTAGTTTATGACTGATTCCATGACTTTGCATGTGACACAGCATAGTGAGATTGGTCTGTAGTTTTTAACTAGACTGGGATCTCCTTTCTTGAAGATGGGGATGAGCATAGCTTTGGTAGTGAGCTGGTCCTGAATGATTTTTTGAAGATTATGCTTAGTGGTTCAGCTATGGCTGTGGAGAGCTTTTTTAGGAAATATGCACATAAACCGTCAGGTCCAACTGATAGAGAAGGTTTGAGGTCGCGTAATACTTTTTCAACGCAGTCTTCAGTGAAGTCTATTTGAGTTAAGTCTTTGTGAGTGTTTGGTGAATTGTTTAAAATTGCTGTTTACAAAGACAGAGCCAAAGAATGTGTTGAAGAGGTTATCTTTGGTTGATTCATCCTGGCATTCTTTGTTGTTGGGACATTTTAGTGGTGGGATGGATCTTGCATGCACAGAAGCGGAAAAACCCAGAAATCTCACAAGCACAAGCACAGAAGCTGAACTCCGCGCAGGGACGCATGCGAAAGGTACGCACGAGTGCTCCCGGCCCGTTCTGGTAGGGCCAGGAATGGTGGCCATCCCTGCTGCTGCACCTCCCAGCTGATAAGGGGAAGCTGCCTGAGCCAGCAGAAGCCAACCGGAGCTGCCAGGGGAGTTTCTGCTGCCAGAGGCCCTCCGCACTCACTATGGCCCCCTGCAATATGACAGCCCTAGTGCCGGACATGCTAGAGTGGACATGCAGGACAAGAAATGAGGATGGATATTTCAGATCTAAAGTTCAAGAATTACCGAAAACAAAACTAAGCAAGTTCTTCCTTCCCTGTAAGAATATGGTTTTAAGTTTAGATATTTCATTGTTTATTTTCAATGAGCTTTTTAAAAATAAAGCTACCAGGTTCTAGCAGCATTTTATTTGAATTTTAGACTAAAATTGCAAACATTCTGACATTCTTTTAAATACTATGGCATACCGTTACAAGAAGCAACTGTTTCATAATATGTTATACGTCCAGTTGATGACTTTCTCTAAAATAAAAACTGACCTCAAACCTATCTATTGGCCATAATCTACCTGACCAATGTAAAGCAATAGGTCAGCCTACTATTACTACAATTAAAGGTAGAACATTGTTAACTGTAAAATAATATATTACTGCTTTGCTAGAGGGAAAATGTTAATCAGGATGGTGTTTCAAAAGGAAATAGAATTTATGCTGTATTTGCTCATTACAGAAGAATATGTATAGCTACTTGGAGATTATTATTCCTTTTATGTCTTCCTATTAGGAAAAAAAATACCCAAAAATTCTCTCCCCCAAATATAAAGGCTATTATAGGACTCACGCTCCTTAATTATGCATTTTTAAACTGGCTTTGAAGCCATAGAATGGAAGATAGATGAGATACCCTCAAGCTCTTTATTAGCCTTTTTCTTCTTTGATGGAAAGAATAATCACCCCAGCCCTACAATGGAATGGCGCCTTTCCCCCCCTTCATGTATAACATTTCAGTCAATGAAAAGTGGCATAATGTGATGAATAATTTTAAATCATGCTTCAGGTTACAGGAGTCTCCTCCCCAAATATAGGAACGGAGATCAATGATATGATGAAAGTATGTGGAACAAATTGAGCATGACTGGGGGGCCGTGGGGGAAAGTAATTTATGAGAAAAGTAAGGTAGATTACTTTTCATTAAAAGTATATATAGGGATATACTGTAGCTTCAAGGACCCCAAAAGATACACAATCCCTTTTATTTTATTGAGGTGTGTCGCAGAAGGTTCTATTGGGGATGAGAAATAATTAGAGGAATTAGTTTGATTTCTGACAGTCTCAAAATGGGTGAACAGTGCAGTCAGGCGGTAGGGAAAGCAAGTAGGATGCTTGGCTGCATAGCTAGAGGAATAACAAGCAGGAAGAGGGAGATTATGATCCCGCTATATAGAGTGCTGGTGAGACCACATTTGGAATACTGTGTTCAGTTCTGGAGACCTCACCTACAAAAAGATATTGACAAAATTGAACGGGTCCAAAGACAGGCTACAAGAATGGTGGAAGGTCTTAAGCATAAAACGTATCAGGAAAGACTTAATGAACTCAATCTGTATAGTCTGGAGGACAGAAGGAAAAGGGGGGACATGATCGAAACATTTAAATATGTTAAAGGGTTAAATAAGGTCCAGGGGGAAGTGTTTTTAATAGGAAAGTGAACACAAGAACAAGGGGACACAATCTGAAGTTAGTTGGGGGAAAGATCAAAAGCAACATGAGAAAATATTATTTTACTGAAAGAGAAGTAGATCCTTGGAACAAACTTCCAGCAGACGTGGTAGATAAATCCACAGTAACTGAATTTAAACATGCCTCGGATAAACATGTATCCGTCCTAAGATAAAATACAGAAAATAGTATAAGGGCAGACTAGATGGATCATGAGGTCTTTTTCTGCCATCAGTCTTCTATTTTTCTATGTTTCTAAGACTGATCAGTTTGCCAGAAGAAACCAAGAAGTTAAATCCTTATTGCAAATGTTGTTAGTAACTGATCTGTCTGGGTCCCCCCAGACGCCAACACCAACCAAAAAGAGTATCCAGACACACTGGTAAAAAGCAAAGGCAATTTATATAATTCAACGTAAACACAGGTAATAAAAACTGTTCTTACAGACAGGAACACGATGAAGCTTCACAGAGGTTTCACGAAGGCCAGGCAATAAAACAGGATTCTTGCTGGCAAAAACAACGCTGGAGATAATAAAACCTACGCCTCCCCCAAGTCTTCCAGACTTCTAGGCCACAAGCCAAGATCAGAGACGCCGAGAATCGAAGCAAGGTCACAAGACTCCCAATTGATAACTCTCCACAAGACTGTAAGGGCGGGCCTGCCTTTTCAACCCTGCTGAGGAGAACCACACCCAAACCCAGCTGTTGCCAATTCAGGGATGGAAATACCTTTCTAATTGGCCCCGTCTTTGAGCTGCTCGTCGCTGCCTCATGTCTATTATAGCCTGTGCGTCTTCATCCAATGAATCCAGGCTACTAGCTGGGGAGAGCCCCCTCCCCCGGGGTCTCAGGCTGCTCTCCCTCCTCCTCTTCCTGACGTTCCTCTCCCCCGTCTGCCTGGTCCTCCCCCTCCTGTTCACTGTCCTCCTCCTCTGGGCATGGATCCGGCAGAGATCCAGACGGTCCCTGAGGAGCCTCAGGCTGAATCACAACAGTAACTAGTGGCAGTTTAAGTGATACTAAGGTAAATAGATGCTCAGCTGGGCTTTGGGGTCAATGTAGACTTTTTCCATCCTGATCGTCATTGCTTAGTATGCTTTAATGTGCTGTTATTTTGTAAGAATTATTGATATGTGTGTTTTACTTTTACACCTCTCCCAGTGCCACAAGCTAGGTGACTATATAAATACATATAGGCAGGAAGGAAAAAACCCTCAGAAGAGGAGAAAAATACATATACAGGAAGGAATGGAACAGAAATTTGGCCTGGGGAAAAAGAAGACAAGAGAAAAAATAGCCTAAGACAGATAGCCTACAGAGATAAAGGAAGAACAAACAAAACCGGGAAGCCTTTTTTTCTGTCTAAAATGAGAGAGAGAGAGAGACCACCCATGAAAAGGAAAGAGAGAAAGCACAAGAGATTGTCCAGCCGTGCTTTGCAAGCCAGATTTCCATAGAACTGGAAAGGGGGCAGTTTGGGGTTACAGAAGAATAAAAAGACTCTGTTGGCAACACCCGGCAGTGCGAGAGAGAGAAAGAGAAAAGGGAGAAAGATACAGGTCAGCAGGTTTTTATCCAGGAGGAAAATGCCTAGTGTAGCAATTGGGGAAGGATCAAGACTTGCAGGAGATTTCAAGGGCAAGAGAGAAATAAGATATAAATGGTCAGCTGGATGGACAGAAGGGAGTTGAGTAAGGATCAGGCAGAGCAGAGTGAGAATATTGCTGGAGATTTTGAAACATAGAACTAATGCCTGATTTGTTTAAATATACTTTGTGTACATTTAGCAAGGTGCTAAAGAGTTCAGTCCAGAGATGAAAGAAAGTGAAATCCTAAGTTGATGGACACCTAGACTCATTGTGTAACACCCCCCCTCCCTCCCCAAAAAAGGAATTCTCCCCTTCACAATCCTTAACTCCTTGTTCAGAAATTTTCCTCTTTTGTATTAAGACCTATACTTGGTCACTCTTTTTTTTAATGCATGGAAGAACGGATGTCCAAGAACCACCTCTATGTTGGTTGAGGCAGGCAGGATTCCCTTGAGTACCATTTGTTGGGGGTCGAGGGAAAGGGAGGGTTTTGTCTTCTCTTTCTACTCAAGATCCCCATGTACAATTGGTGGGCCACTGTGTGACACAGAATGCTGGACTTGATGGGCTTTGGCCTAATTCAGTATGGCTTTTCTTATGTTCTTAACACTGTTCTTGCTTGTTCAGAACTAGAGCTTTGATTTCTTATTGGACTCCCAAGGAAGAAAGAAGAGGATCAAGTGTTTCCCCATCCTTTGCAATATTTGGGCAGTGGGTGCCAGGCTTTGCATGAAGTGAATTGCAAAAGAGCTGGAGAGATTCCTCCTAGGAAATCTATGGAACGCCATCTTCTCCAGCAGAAGGGATCTTCTTCTTTAAAAGAGAGGCCACTGAGATATCCTTAGGTTTTGGAATACACTAATTTGCTAGTGCTTTCATAATTGCATTTTCCTGACTATTAATATAATAAGACTACTAAGAACAATATGCATAATAACTTGGAGTTTTTTAAAAAACTAAAATGTGGGGAAAGCATAAACAAACATTAGCAAGGATCTCTTTGGAACAGCTTATCACTTGAGAGCCAAGAGATCCCTGCCCCTTTTAGTCTTCCAAAGCAAGGGTCTCCAACCTTGGCAACTTTAAGACTCCCAGAAACACCCTTGAAAATGTCCGAAGATACTTCACCAGAAGAGCCCTTCACTCCTCCACTCGAAATAGAATACCCTACGAGACTAGACTTTCAATCCTGGGCCTAGAAAGTTTAGAACTAAGACGCCTTAAACAAGATCTAAGTATTGCCCACAAGATCATATGCTGCAACGTTCTGCCTGTCGGCAACTACTTCAGCTTCAACCACAACAACACAAGAGCACACAACAGATTTAAACTTAATATTAACCGCTCCAAACTTGACTGTAAAAAATATGACTTCAGTAACCGAGTTGTCGAAGCGTGGAACTCATTACCGGACTCCATAGTGTCATCCCCAAACCCCCAACACTTTACCCTTAGATTATCTACGGGTTGACCTATCCAGATTCCTAAGAGGTCAGTAAGGGGCAAGTACAAGTGCACTAGAGTGCCTTCTGTCCCCTGTCCTATTGCTCTACTATATCTCCTATACCTTTCTTCTATTCCTATATCTCTTCTTCTATTCTTTCATTGATATGTTCTATTACTATACCTTCTTTTCTATTCTTTCTTAGATATATTTTACTATGAGTATCTCCTCTATAACCTTCATCATGTATTTTACTATGTGTATATAGATATATACCCACTAAATCCCTCATTGCGTATTGGACAAAATAAGTAAGTAAGTAAGTAAGTAAGTAAGTAAGTAAGTAAGTAAGTAAGTAAGTAAGTAAGTAAGTAAGTAAGTAAATAAATAAATAAAATTCCTCAGCCAGCTTTTTCCCAAAATAATGGGCTAGGAAGAGCAACAAGGATAATTGGTCTGGCACGTGGGGGGGAGGATGCTTCTGTTTTTTATAATGGGTTATTTTTTAATGGATTGTTGTGAATGCCTAGAGCAGTAATGGCAAACCTATGTCACGTGAACCACAGGTAGCCTGCGGAGCCATATCTGAGGGCAGGCAAGGCATTGCCCTATGTCAGCTCAAATACGCATGTGCATGCTGTCTAGCTGATTTTCAGATGTTTTCGCTCTCTCGGATGGCAAAAATGGCCCAATGGGCCAACAGGAAATTCATTCCTGAACTTCCTGTTGGGACATTTTTTGCTCTCCCCGGGTTTCAGGAGGGTTTCCTAAACCCAGGAGACAGTGAAAAACGGTACAACGGGCCTACCAGAAGTCTGGATGCTTCAGTGGGGCCTGAGTACACGCACAGGAGGGCAGTGCGAGGGTTGTGTGCATGTGTGTTTGGGGAAGGGCATTGCATTATGGGTGTGGGCATGCACACTCATGCTATTGCTCGTACACGCACAATTATTATTACTGTTGTTGTTATTATTATTATTATTATTATTATTATTATTATTATTATTTATTAGATTTGTATGCCGCCCCTCTCCGTAGACTCGGGGCGGCTCACAACAGTCATAAAAACAATATATAATGACAAATCTAATAGTTAGAATCTAAAATAACAATAGTACATTTAAAAAGTCTAGAAAACAAGGAACCCCAATATAGAAAAACATACGTACAGTCATATCATGCACAAAAACTACATAGGCAGGGGGAGATGTTTCAGTTCCCCCACGCTTGACGACAGAGGTGGGTTTTAAGGAGTTTACGAAAGGCAAGGAGGGTGGGGGCAGTTCTAATCTCTAGAGGGAGCTGATTCCAGAGGGTCGGAGCCGCCACAGAGAAGGCTCTTCCCCTGGGTCCCGCCAGACAACATTGTTTAGTCGACGGGACCCGGAGAAGACCAACTCTGTGGGACCTAACCGGTCGCTGGGATTCGTGCGGCAGAAGGCGGTCTCGTAGATAACCTGGTCCGGTGCCATGAAGGGCTTTATAGGTGATGATCAACACTTTGAATTGTGACCGGAAACTGATCGGCAACCAATGCAGACTGCGGAGTGTTGGAGTAACATGGACATATTTGGGAAGGGTTACCAACATTTTTATTACCACACTGTGGGCGTGGCTTATGCAGGACGCCCTGCATTTTCTTTCCACATCTTTCAGTGCAAATTGTGTGCTCTGGGGTGGAGCTCCATTTTTGCTACCACACTGCATTCCCCCACCCCCACTCCCTGTCCGGCCAGTAGCCCATCCCTGTACACGCACCCTTTTGGCACCCAAGTCAAAAAAGGTTTGCCATCCCTGGCCTAGAGTCATCATATGAGATAGACAGCCATATAAATCCTATAAATAAATAGGTATGGTAAGCAAGTACAGTTCTGGATAACCCCTTTCCCTCCTTGAAGGACCAGTTATATATAGAAGTGGCAGTTTGCTTCACAAACCCCAAGCAAATCAGAGGGATTCTTTCTCAATCACATTGACAGTAGGATTCAAAGAATGCCTTAGGACTGGACTATTTTCTTTTTCCCTGCCGCTAGCATTTTTTCCCATACAGCTGGCACAGCACAACTACATTTCTCTTTGGGAAGAGGCCAAGCCACCTGCAACATCAGCAGAAATGTTTATTCTGCAAAGAGCTGACAACTGAGAGATCATCAAGGAAGCCCAATATGTCAAAAAAAAAAAGGCATAAATATCAAAGTAGTCAATAAATATGAAACGGTTTGATCTTTTCTCACCATTAATATCCTGGGAAATCTGCCTGTGTATGTTAATGTATGTATTGTAGGTTATATTCCATCTCTTTATTATTATTATTATTATTATTATTATTATTATTATTATTATTATTATTTATTCGATTTGTATGCCGCCCCTCTCCGAAGACTCGGGGCGGCTCACAACATGTAACAACAAATCATAAATAATCCAACAGTTTTTAAAATGTTTAAAGATTTAAAAGACCCCATATACTAACAGACATACACACACGCATACCATATATAAATTAAACATGCCCAGGGGGAGATGTTTCAATTCCCCCATGCCTGACGACAAAGGTGGGTTTTAAGGAGTTTACGGAAGGCAGGAAGAGTAGGGGCAATCCTAATCTCCGGGGGGAGTTGGTTCCATAGGGCCGGTGCCGCCACAGAGAAGGCTCTTCCCCTGGGGCCCGCCAACCGACATTGTTTAGTTGACGGGACCCGGAGAAGGCCCACTCTGTGGGACCTAATCGGTCGCTGGGATTCGTGCGGCAGTAGGCGGTCTCGGAGATATTCTGGTCCAGTGCCATGAAGGGCTTTAAAGGTCATAACCAACACTTTGAATTGTGACCGGAAATTGATCGGCAGCCAATGCAGACTGCGGAGTGATGGAGAAACATGGGCATACCTAGGTAAGCCCATGACTGCTCTCGCAGCTGCATTCTGCACGATCTGAAGTTTCCGAACACTTTTCAAAGGTAGCCCCATGTAGAGAGCATTACAGTAGTCGAACCTCGAGGTGATGAGGGCATGAGTGACTGTGAGCAGTGAGTCCCGGTCCAGATAGGGCCGCAACTGGTGCACCAGGCGAACCTGGGCAAACGCCCCCCTCGCCACAGCTGAGAGATGTTTTTCTAATGTGAGCTGTGGATCGAGGAGGACGCCCAAGTTGCAGACCCTCTCTGAGGGGGTCAATAATTCCCCCCCCCAGGGTAATGGACAGACAGATGGAATTGTCCTTGGGAGGCAAAACCCACAGCCACTCCGTCTTGTGCAGAAGCTCAAGGCGGTATACATCACACACCTCTATGTACAATTTCATGTATCCACAATTCTGTGAAGTACAGTAATTGCTTAGAAAAGGTGTAACTGGTACAAAATGGAGCCATTCCCCACTCCTAGCCTAGTCATTTAAATATACTGCTCAAAAAAAAAATAAAGGGAACACTCAAGTAACACATCCTAGATCTGAATGAATGAAATATTCTCACTGAATACTTTGTTCTGTACAGAGTTGAAGTGCACAACAGCATGTGAAATTGGTTGTCAATCAGTGTTGCTTCCTAAGTGTTCTGTCGGGCTCTTCGGTAGAATCCTCCCAAAAATTCACAGGTACAAATTTCAGACACACACACGTTTGAAAATTCAAAACAATGTTCTTTATAATGAAAATTCACTTAAACCAAGCCCTCTTTTGGTATAGCAAAGAGCACTCGTATCAGTTCTGTGATACTTAGCTTGCAGCTGTGAGGCAATTCACAGTCCTTCTTCTTTCACAAAGTGAAACACACTTTGCCCTGGTTTAGTTTCAAAGCGGGGGGGAAATCAGCACACAAAAGGTCAAAGTCAGTAAAGCAGTCACGAAACACAAGGATCAGATAATCCTCCACAATGGCCAAACCCACAGGCTGCTATTTATAGCAGCCTCACTAATTACCACAGCCCCACCCAACCACAGGTGGCCTCATTTTCTTTGATAATAATCTCTCAGTTGTTGTTGCCTATGCATCGCTCTCTGCATGCGTGGCTGTATCATTAACTCTTGTTCTGAATCCAAGGAGGAGCTAGATAATTGATCTCCTTCTGAGCTGTCTGCCACACTCTCCTCCTCCCTGTCACTCATGTCTTCTTGGTCAGAGGAGCCTTCATCAGCAGATTCCACCGGGGGGGGGCGCGAAACAGGCCTGCAGCATGTGGATGTCTCCCCCACATCCACAGTCCTTGGGGCAGGAGGTGGGCCAGAGCTAACCACAACACTAAGTGGACAGTTCCATTTCACAGAAGTTTGATTTACTTGGAGTTATATTGTGGTGTTTAAGTGTTCCCTTTATTTTTTTTGAGCAGTGCATATTCTTTACAACTTTTACAAATGTTCACCATTTTGCAATAAAAAAGTTTCTTCCACTTTTCCTATATGCAAATGTGTTGAAGCAGAGGAAATAATGACAGCAGCCACATTTGAATGTTATCAGCTTGATGAGGACTTTAATTACCTCATGATCTCTAGAAAAACAAGCTCTGCCAGAATGGTCCTTTTGAGAAATTCCTGACCTGTCTTATTGACATTGTTTTTGCAGAGGGTGGAAGATAACAATTAACTGTGACTTGATACTAACCAATCATGAAGACAAATGCAAGGGAGTAGCAGAAACAATAGTGGGAAATTATGGTGTAATACCAAAGTTCTTGATTTTAAGATAAAGTTAGCTAAAAGTAATTAGACTTGCATTTTTTACTTCAAGATAGCAGAGTTTAATAAACTCAAGACAATGGTAAGATTCTGTGGCAGAAGGAGTTAGTGGGAAAGATGCCTTAAGATAGGTAAGAATTCCTGAAGAAGAACTTAGTTAAATCGGTTACAAACAATTCCACTATAAACAAGAAGAAGAATAGAAGAAACAAATGTGACTGCAAAACAATGTAGTACAAATCTGAAAAGAAATGACATATATAGGATATGAAAATTAACAGTTCATCCAGGAAAATTACATATTAGTAACCTGAAATTTAGAGACTGCATGACCGTGGGGATACCAAAATGGTCATCAGTGTAAAAAGCAGTCATTCATTGTCACTTTTTCAGTGTCGTTATAACTTCAAACAGTCATTAAATAAACTGTCAAGGACTATTTGTAGCAATTAATTTTCCTGCTAAAATTATTTTTTCATTACTATTTTTATTAATTATTTTTTTTAAATGAAGTCTCCTTTGATAAGGCATTATAAACTGGTCAGTTTATAATGCCTTGGATTAATGAAGATTGCATTGGATTCTCACATAGACTGAACCCAGATGATGGAATTTGATTTGTTCAGTAATATACATATGTCATGTTGCTGAAGACTATTCTATAAGAAATAAGAAATTCGGAAAAAGGCCAGGATCAGGCACTATTAATCTGTGGTATTTTCAATGGGGGGGAAAACAGCTAGGCTCCATTTTCATTCAAGTCATTCCATAATGTCTAATAAATTACATCTTCTACCATTGGTGGCCCAGAATTCAAACAAACAAACAAACTGCTGAATAAGTCCAAGAAAATAAAATCCATTTATTTATTTATTTATTTATTAGATTTGTATGCCACCCCTCTCCGTAGACTCAGGGCGGCTAACAACAGTAATAAAACAACATATAACAAATCTAATATTTAAAATAACTAAAAACCCTTATTAAAAATCAAACATACACACAAACATACCATACATAAATTGTATAGGCCTGGGGGGAATGAATATCTCAATTCCCCCATGCCTGACGACAGAGGTGGGTTTTGAGAAGCTTACGAAAGGCAAAGAGGGTGGGGGCAATTCTGATCTCTGGGGGGAGCTGATTCCAGAGGGTCGGGGCCACCACAGAGGAGGCTCTTTCCCTGGGTCCCGCCAAACAACATTGTTTAGTCAATGGGACCCCGAGAAGGCCAACTCTGTGGGACCTAACTGGTCGCTGGGATTCGTGTGGCAGAAGGCGGTCCCGTAGATATCACTTTACATGTTCTCCATCACTCCATATCCATCCATATCTTTTTGTATGTACACTGAGAGCATATGCACCAAAGACAAATAGCTTGTGTGTCCAATCACACTTGGCCAATAACAAATTCTATTCTATTCTATTCTATTCTATTCTACTCTACTCTACTCTACTCTATTCTATGGATTCCATTATGAAGTTCTGCATTTAAGGAGATAGGAAGCAGGTTGATATACAAGTCTTTTTGAGAAAAGAAATGTCATGCAGGCTTAGAATAATGTTAATTTATTTCACTTGTATTTGTGAGACGCTACTATGTTTATCCCTGCAATGATCGGCACTATGTCCATTTTGAGACAATATACTGCAGGGAACTGCAGCATGCTGGCTGGCGAATTCTGGGAGTTGAAATCCACCGATCTAAACATTGCCAAAGTTGAGAAACACTGATATAAATGACATCACATGGCAACAAGGCTGCTGGCAGAATTTTTGCTGCTGACATTTGCTAAAACTGGCTGAAGAATTTATCTTCCTGAAGAAATCTATTGGAATTATCCTTACCATTTTCTCTGCCTCCAGCTATGGAGAAGAATTTTGTATGCTGTGTTAAGTTTCTGAAGCATTTGCCTTTTCCTGTGCTTTCCTGATGGAAGCGATGGGTGCCTGCTGGAGGGAATGGATGGCTGCCTCTCACATATTATGAGAGTAATCATGTTAAACATTATTTTAAGCCTTCATGGCTGCCATGCTTCCATAGAGTTCATTGCTCCTTTTAAAAATGCTCTGTTTTATCTCTTGCAGAACACTCAAATGTCTATATTGCTTTCCTCTCAATGCTTTTAAGATAATGGAGACAGTATTGCCAGAGATTTTTGGCTTTAGATAATAAAACACAATTCACTGCTAGTTTATATTAACTGAACATGGCATTGATTGGCTACTGCTTGGGAATGTAAAATGGCCTAGAAAAATTAATATCAGTATTTGACAACAACTTACAAAGTTACTGTCAAGAATGACACTGAAGAGAAAAGCCATTCATCTAACTTGTTGTTACCTCAGCAAATAACCAATTTACAATTCTCATTCAGAAGAAACTGTCTAGTTTTCATGATTAATTCATTTCACTGAGATTGGTAACACCCTCACTATTTATTCTGCAATACTCTTCTAAATCGATACAATAATTACAATTGATAATGGAGATATAAATCTTAATATACCTGACATTGCCTCTAAAAAGTAAAAATAATAATGCTCCTTTACACAGGCAACAGGAGACAATTTGAGAAGAAATCAAAATGCCTGAAAAATATAAGAAGCAAAAGTAATGGATACATAAATCATCAAATCCAATCATACATTGAAGGTTGTTTTCCTTTCTAGTATTTCCCCCCAAAAAACAAAATAAAGATTAGGCAATATTTTCCAATAATTAAGTGATTAAAGAAACACAACTACAGATATGGAGTATCTGATGATGTTTGTCCATCGTGTTCGAACAGGACCTTGACATCTAATGGGTTGTTGACTGTCCATGGTGTGTTCACAGGTGGCTGGTGTTGTGGTTGGCTCTGGCCCAGCTCCTGCCCCAGGAAATGTGGAGGTGGATGCAGGGGAAACTTCAGCATGTCATAGGCCTGTGTTATTGCCGACAGAGTCAGTTCAGAGTTTAGTTTCCTCGGACGAAGAAGAAGGTGGGAGTGACTTGGAAGAGGGGGGCTTGGCACACAACCCAGGCAGTCAATCTCCATTATCTTCCATTGATTCGGATGAAGACGTCTTGGACCCACGCAAGCGCAGAATTATGCGTAGAAGAGACCAAGTAAGGATATATTACAGGAGATAAGAGAAGCCACCTGTGTTTGGGTGGGGCTCCAGTAATTAGGGCTGCTGCTATAAATAGCAGCGTGTGGGTTTGGCCATTGTGGAAGAGTATCTGATCGCAGTTCTTCAGGATCGTGCCTCGTTGTGTCTGAACTTTGTTTGTGGCTTTTTCAGGCCTTTGAAACCAAAGCAGAGCAGTGTGTGTGTCTGTCTCACTTTGTTGGAAGAAGAACGGGTGTGAAGTTTCTTCACAGCTACTAGCTAAGTACTTAATGACTGCTTAAGGGAAATTGTACGGACTACCCGGTTGTTTTGGGACGAGTGCTCTTTGCAATACAAAAAGAGTACTTTGTTTATTTTGAATTTTGTGATAAAGAACATAATCAGTACATATGCAGAGTTTGCCTTGGCAATTCTGCAATTGACTTTAATGTTAATTGTCACTGTGCCGGAGAGGTTGCTGCCAAGTTATGCAAATTGGTTCGATTGCTTGCAGCTTTTGTCGCTTTGCTGTGATGGTGGGCTTTTGGTGTTGGGCTTTCAGGGCTGGCTGCTTCATCACACAGATATGCATTATCTAGAGCAGGACTGTCAAACTCCCCGCACATTTTTTTAAAAAAATATTAGATTTGTTTACATTGTCACACTGTTTTATTATTGTTGTGAGCCGCCCCGAGTTTTCGGAGAGGGGCGGCATACAAATCTAATAAATTATTATTTAACTATTTAATTATTTAAAAATATTTAACAGGGATGAAAAGAAAGGAGACGAGAGAGACAGAGATAATGAGACAACATAAGTTCTCCTGAAAGCTAAGACGAGGAAATATGACAAGGAAGAGCATGTAGAGCTTGATTTCAGTGTGACTACAGTGGGAGACGAGGAAAGACCGGTATGTTTACTGTGTCTAAAAATGTTGGCAGCGGACAACATGAAGCCAAATAAATTAAGGCGTCACTTAAACACATTATACCCCAATAACGCTGATTAGCTGCTTGAACTTTTTCAGTGAAAATGTGCTGAATATTGCAAATGATCACCCCAGTGGGGAGTTGGGGGGGCACAAAATGTTTACTTCTTCCTTGGGGGAGCATAACAGAAAATAATTGAGAAGCACTGCCCTAAAAGATTGTTTTCTCCTCTACACCTGTAGAAGCCAATGTTGTGCATGCTACACAAAGTAAGTAAAATAAATAACTGATCAGTAGAGATGGAATTTAAGCTCCATCTAAACATCTCTAAATAAATCACTCTGTACATAGGACATAAATTTGTCTGGGTTGGGTTGAACAGAATGAGTGGTAGCTCCAAATGAGCATATTAATAGCCATGCTGTGAATGTATGATTCAATGGGATTGGTATTAGAATAGCCACCACTGCTATGTTTGGTTCCTAATATTTTAAGGGAGGAAAAAATATCTTGCTCTTTCTTTTTTTCAGACCATGATAATGTTATCCACCATCAGTTAGAGTGCTTTCTCTCTTTCAACATAGGATTTGATTGGATGACCTAACAAAATTCTTTCCAAAGCTATAATTTGTATGCATTTATATTTTCCAACATTAATCTAAGTTGAATAACAACACTCGCTTGGTAATCATTTTGATACTTTGAGTCTCTTGCAGGGAAAAAGAAATTTTACTCATCAAAAATGGGGGGTGGGGAGAAACAACCTTGTGTGTGTTCCGCCTTAACCACCTGTAATTACAGGGTAATTTGTCCAGGAAGACACACACCACACGATAAAAGGGAAAACCCAAAAGTTTTTATAAACAGAAAAACAGAAACAGCTCCCTTTTGAAATGTCAAAGGGATTTTCTGGTAACAGGTTAAATGCAATCCAATTGCTCACCCAATAACTGGGAAATTGAGTCCAATTCTAAAGTCCAGAGAGTCCACACACAATCTTGAACAGCACAAAAACCACGATCTTGACGAAACAATGAATCAGATAAACTGCCTTGAGGCTAAAATACCAGGTTGCACTTTTATCTGTAGCACTAATTACAGCAGCCCCACCCAACCACAGGTGGCCTCATTTTCTCTTGTAATAATCCTTCAGTTGTTGTCTCCTATGCATCACTCTACGCATGTGTGGATGTGTCATTAATTCTTGTTCAGAATCCAAGGATGATACAGATGATTGATCTCCTCCTGGGCTGTCTGCCAAACTCCCCTCTTCCCTGTCATTCACACTTCCTTGGTCAGAGGAGGCTTCGTCGGCAGATTCCATTGGGAGCACATTCACCTGCACATTCCTTGGGGCAGGACCTGGGCCAGAGCTAACCACAACAGTGTGTCAAAGATGTTCTTCTACCAGTTTGCTTGAACATTTTTATTTCTGGGCCTGGTGAAGTCCCAGGCAGTCCAAAAACCCTAGAAAGTGACCTTACAGTGTTTTTTCTGCTTTCCCTACATCCTATATCATTGTCACCAGTATAAAAGCAGCAGATCAGGCAACATATAATTAGGATAGGGGCTAATAGCAAGAATGGCCATCTGCCAAACCATGTGCCTCCTTTCATCTGCACAGTTTGTATTTAAAGAAACAGAAAGCATTCATTATATTTTTATAATTAGGTACAGTACTTTTGACACCACAATTTGCTAGGCTGCTTTTAAACTTTTCATCTAACCTTTAAAAAAAAAGAGTACATTTCATTTCCCTTTTTTTAGCGAATTGCTTCAGCAATACCCTAGGTAGGAGATAAGCAAGGGCAAAAAAAAAAAAAGTTCCCCCAGATGAAATGCTGATTAGTAAGATTTTAGAATGTACTGAAATGAATAGAATGACCATGGAATTAAAAGAAAAATAGAAATAGGACTATTATAGAATTTGAAATAGATTTTACAATTGGCTAGGAATTAGGAATCAAAGTAAGAAACAAAAAACCCTAAAACCTGAATGATAAAATATTTACGTGTATTTGAAACTATAGGTTAAATTACTAATGGCAAGAAACATGTACCAACTTAAATGGTGAAGTGGGAAAGTAGTATATATATTTCGACACGAAATACTGTAAAATATATTGTGTAATATTCTTAATGCTTATATTTGTATGTATTCTGTATTTGTTCAATTTGATGTTTGTCTTATTTTTTACTTTTTTATTTTTCTTAGGTTTTTTTGTATATGTAATTTGTATTTGTGTTTTTTAACGTTGGAAAATTAATAAAGACTTTTTTTTAAGGGAGGGCCCTCTGAATTTCTAATATCCATTCAGCCAAGGTTAGTGTTTTCCACAAGAAAGAATGCAAAGTGTTTTCAATATCCATCATTGATATATTAGATCCTTAACAAGAGGAATATCACTCTTTCCTCCCTCCTTCTCTCTTCCCCCTCTCAGATGCCATAATAGTGCAAAACATTTTTAAAAAGTAGAAAAATCTAGGCATGAAAAATAACTAGTTGTCTCCCACAAAGCAGCAATTGGCTAATTGTGGGGCATTACCTGCTCAATAATTATGATGTATAATACTTTCTTTCTTACATAGATACCATCAGCAGTTTCTTTATATAGGTAGTCTTAACAAGTTAGTTTAGTGATCATTCAATGTTACAACAGCACTGTGAAAAAAATGATGGTACTTATTTCACACTTATGACCATTGCAGCATCCTCCTGGTCATGAAATCAAAATTCAAATGATTGACAGCTGCCTCTTATTATTGAAGGTTGCAGTGTCCCAAGAATCATGCAATCACCTTTTGAGGTCTTCTGACAAGTAAATGAGCTGGGGTGGCGCAGCAGGTAGAGTGCTGTACTGCAGGCCACTGAAGCTGACTGTAGATCTGTAGGTCAGCGGTTCAAATCTCATCACTGGCTCAAGGTTGACTCAGCCTTCCATCTTTCCAAAGTGGGTAAAATGAGGACCCGGATTGTGGGGGCAATATACCGGCTCTGTTAAAAAGTGCTATTGCTAACATGTTGTGAGCCGCCCTGAGTCTAAGGAGAAGGGTGGCATAAAAATCAAATAAATAAACAAATAAATAAATGAAGGAAGGAAGAAAGGAAGGAAGGAAGGAAGGAAGAAAGGAAGAAAGGAAGAAAGGAAGAAAGGAAGAAAGGAAGAAAGGAAGAAAGGAAGAAAGGAAGAAAGGAAGAAAGGAAGAAAGGAAGAAAGGAAGAAAGGAAGAAAGGAAGAAAGGAAGAAAGGAAGAAAGGAAGAAAGGAAGAAAGGAAGAAAGGAAGAAAGGAAGAAAGGAAGAAAGGAAGAAAGGAAGAAAGGAAGAAAGTCAATGGGGAAGCCAGATTCACTTAACAAACCATGTTACTAACTTAACAACTGCAGTGATTCACTTAAGAATTGTAGCAAGGACGGGTGTAAAATGGGGCAAAACTCACTTAACAAATGTCTCACTTAGCAACAGAAATGTCAGGGTCAATTGTAGTCGTAAGATGAGGATTACCTGTATAAGATATGAGAGTGTATTGAAGAGAATAACTTGTAAAAAAATAGAAGATTGGGTCCCAAGGACAAAGTTAACCAACACGAGTTAGAGATGCTATTAAAGGCAACCATATGGCAGTAAGCACAATGAAGCAGAAGTATCCTTATTGTGTCCACATATTGTCACCCTGCAGCCCTGTTTCAGTAACATGAGTCCTCTTAGGTAAAGAGGGCCTAAGGAATCTTGCAGGAATGTGTGGAGGAATTTGTCAGCATCTTTCAGACAAAATCACTAGGATTTTCTTGCAATTGGATTCTGGTCTTGTTGCTGGTCCAGAGGAGATTCCTGGGATGGAATCCTGCCTGGTTGAGAAAGTTTGAACCTGTAGGAATAGCAATAGCATTTAAGTATTGCCCACAAGATCATATGCAGCAACGTCCTACCGGTCAATGACTACTTCAGCTTCAACCGCAACAACACAAGAGCACGCAACAGATTCAAACTTAACACGAACCGCTCCAAACTTGAGTGTAAAAAATATGACTTTAACAATCGAGTTGTCGAAGCATGGAACTCATTACCGGACTCAATAGTGCACTAGTGTGCCTTTCATCCCCTGTCCAATTGTCTTTCCTTTATCTCTTTATCTCTTCAGAGAGGGGCGGCATACAAATCTAATAAATAATAATAATGATAATAATATATATATTTTCTTCCTTTCATATATCTTCTCTTCTATTTTCACTTTTATCCTTATATATATTACTTCATGTTTATTTTCTTCCTATGTATTTGTGTATTGGACAAATGAATGAATAAATAAATAAACAAATAAAAATAAATAAATAAATTTAGACAGCCCTCTCTAATCGGATTACAAAATCAGCATATTGCCCCCAACAATCTGGATCCTCATTTTACATACCTCAGAAGGATGAAAGGCTGAGTCAACCTTGAGCCGGTGGTGAGATCTGAACTGCTGAACTACAACTAGTAGTTAGCTGAAGAAGCATGCAGTGCTGTACTCTAACCACTGTACCACCCCCGGCTCCGAACTGGATATGCTCCTTAGGATTGTGAGTTCTTAGAACTGCACTTTTTATCTTGCCTCTCCTGGCCTATGAAAGTGGCCTAAGGATGTGTGTGTCATGTGAGTGGATTTTAACAGTGGTTAATTTTTCTTTAAGTGAGTGGATTATGGGGTTCCATAGGGTTTGAATGGGGAGCAAAAGGCTTCAATTTAACCTTGGAAAGACTGAGCAGTATTATTATTATTATTATTATTATTATTATTATTATTATTATTAATTGGATTTGTATGCCACCCCTCTCCGTAGACTCAGGGCGGCTAACAACAGTGATAAAAAACAGCATGTAATAATCCAATACTAAAACAACTAAAAAAAACCTTATTCTAAAACCAAACATACATGCAAACATACCATGCATAAATTGTAAAGGCCTCGGGGAAAGAGTATCTCAGTTCCCCCATGCCTGATGGCAAAGGTGGGTTTTAAAAAGCTTACGAAAGGCGAGGAGGGTGGGGGCAATTCAAATCTCTGGGGGGAGTTGGTTCCAGAGGGCCGGGGCCACCACAGAGAAGGCTCTTCCCTTGGGTCCCGCCAAACGACATTGTTTAGTTGACGGGACTCGGAGAAGGCCCACTCTGTGGGACCTAACTGGTCGCTGGGATTCGTGCAGCAGAAGGTGGTCACGGAGATAATATTATGGGATATAATATTAGGTCCAGGTGGAACGGCCTGCCAGTGGAGGTTGTGAACTCCCCAGCATTGGACATTTTCAAGAGGAGATTGGACTGTCATTTGGCTGTGGTGCTGTAAGATTTCCTGCTTAAGCAGGGGGTTGGACTTGATGACCTGCAAGGTCCCTTTCAACTTAAATAAATAAGTAAATAAGTAAATAAATAAGTAAATAAATAAGTGAATAAGTGAATAAGTGAATAAGTGAATAAGTGAATAAGTGAATAAGTAAATAAGCAAACAAACAAACAAACAAATAAATAAATAAATAAATAAATAAATAAATATTAGTTTTAGGGCCGGGGTCAGCAACCTTAAACACAAAAAGTGTCATTTGGACCTGTTTCCCATAGAAAAGAAAACACCCGGAGCCACAAAACCATTTTGACTTCTAAAATGAAGATAACACTGCATATATCATTTTTTACCTTTATGCTATGTACAAAAAACTATAGTGTGTTGCATTTATGAAATCAATGATCGGCTGTAAAGAAAACAGATTTTAATATCTGCATGCAACAAAAGCATTTTGAAATGAAAAAAATGGGTTGAAAGCTCAATAAATCACGTGCTGGCAGGTGTCACACATTGGCCATTGTGACATATATTTTGAACAACAGGGAGCTGCAGCAGAGGGATGAAAGAGCCACATACAGCTTCAGAGCCATGGGTTGCAAATACCTGTTCTAGGATTATGGTATCTTTAGTGTAAGATGGACTGGCACTACCCCAGATAGACTCAATCTGCAATCTGGGGGCGTGTGTGTGTGTGTTTCCTTCTTGACTCACAATTCCCTGCTTGAACTGCAGTTGGCAATTGTGTCTTTGCACAGCTTCATGCTGTACAGTATACCAATTGCTCCCTGACCTGTATCAGCAGGATCTGCTCACAATCACTCATCTCCTGTCACATTCAGACTGCACTATGGTCTACATGGAGCTGCCCTTGAAGAGTATCTGGCAATTCAAATAATTCAGAATGCAGATACAGAGGCAATTTGCTGTGCTTCCAAAAGAACAAAGATTACATTTCCGTTCCACAATTTGCATTGACTACCAGTCTGCTTTCAGGTGCAATTCAAGGTGCTGGTTTTAACCTTTAAAACTGTTCATAGCGTGGATTGGTCTATCTGAAGGAGCACTTCTCCCTGATTTCATCAACCTATTCCATTATATCTGCAGATAAGCCATGTTTATTTATTATTATTTATATTTATGGGACGCCCAATTCTGGACTCTGTTTCAGTTATCATCTGCCAAGGATCTATATTTGATGGATCCAAGAGATGAGTCTTCTCTGCTGTGGCACCTACTCTATGGAACATTCCTCCCAAGTTAGGTTAGCTCCATCCATGTTTTCCTTACAGAATTCCCTCAATACCTGGTTATGTCACCAGATCTGGAGCTCCCAGGGAACCAAAGACATTATTATTGACTCTTTGTGATTGGTCTTTAATGCTCTCTTTGCTGGTTGGCATATTTTAAAATTTGTATAATGACATTTGTACATTTATAATATTTTTTTTATATATCTGTTGTTTTATTGATTATTGTATGCTGACCCAGGTGACTTCTTGTGAGATGAATGGGCATAATAAACAAACAAACATAAATGAGCACAATAAATAAACAACCAACCAACAGATTTGCAAATGATAATGTCTACCAGTATTTTTAGCCAGTATAGTACAATTTCAACGTAATTCTTGCTGTGTGCTAGGGAGACTGTAATTGTAATGTTTTATGCAAATGGGGAAAAAATGCAGATTAGCCATAATTAACTCAGCTGTAATTGCATAGTAGGTATAGAAAGTAGGAAATATTTAACTCAACACTGGAAGTAAAATACAAACCCCACCGAAATGTAATACCTTTATTATGAGCAATCAAAATATCCCATTCCATTAATGAATAAAGAATTCACATTTCCCTTTTTCTGGGTGGGTATTATGTAAAATGCATATGAAGGGGAGAAAGAACCAAAAATACTATCAAATAGTAAAATGAAGGCTACTATAACAGCAACAAAAAAGAGAATGATTTTCAGATAGCAAAAGATGGCATAAGCATCATAATTTCCATACAGCTTTAGATTTGAACAGTAACAGTAATTTGAACATAACTGATTTTAATTTAGTTTTCAATCTAGGAAAGAACTTCAGTTTGATAAACCAGTAACATTTGTCTTGTCACTATGGTAAAAACAATGAATCAAATACTGACAAAGTAAAGCTCGCTCGCTCCTTCCTTCCTTCCTTCCTTCCTTCCTTCCTTCCTTCCTTCCTTCCTCCGTCCCTCCCTCTCTCTTTATTAAAGTTTCACATCCACACCCACACACCCACACACCCACACACCCACAGATAGTCTTGGTGAGGATCGAGAATTGGCCAAATTCCTTTTAAAAAAAAATTTGAGATAGACATTAAGTTAAAATGTAATCTTGGTGAAAACTATCATTGGACTCAAAGGGGAAAATTACAAGGAATTGGCTTGCTATTACAAAGTTAAAAAAATAAAAAAATCTAGGTTGATTGGTTAGGTTGGTGGGTTTTTTAAAAAAGCCTTGGCTGCAGTCCTACACGACATGTTTTAAGAATGCAGTTAAAACTCTTTGGATAGGTGGATGGAAGCCAACAGCAATATCAAAGGTAAACAGGCTTGGCATTCATTTTAAAGAACAAGAGGCATTACGTAACAAATGCTATTTGTTTAATATATGTAGTCACATTTAAATCCACTATAATTTTAACTTTTTATTTCTCCCCAAGGAGTTAACCTTGAAAATGTGAGCGTTTATATATGCAGTTTTCTCCAGTATAATGTCTTCCAAATGCATTGCATTTCAAATTCTAGTTGTTCCTGGTTGGATCTTATATCAAGATGGTCAGTTAAGATAGAAACTCTGCTGTTTGCCTGCTGCTTTGTGACAATTGAAGAATTATCTGTAGCCTTTCATGCATCTGATCCTGCCATGAGTGTATGAGCTGGGGAAATGTTTTGGTATACAGTATTACCAAAGGAACTTGATCACCCAGCTCCTCTAGTAAAATTAACGGCTGACTAAGCCTGAAACTGAGCTACCTCCCTAAAAATATTCCCTAAACATCCTGACTTTATCCCTTTCTAGGCCTATGATCATTTCACTTCTATTTCTTAAAAATAATTTTAAAACGTGTTGTTTGGTGTTGCATCATCTCTGTTCCTGTAATTAACAGTAGAAAAGATATTCTCTTAAAACATGCTTTAATTTTTATCGAAACGTTTTGTCCACATTTTTTCCTTCTCATATTTTCCCTAGGATGTAATAAAATTGCTGTTAAAATATTTTTCTTTTGGCACATGGAATTTTCATTGCAGCAGATGCCCTATAGCTTCCATACTTAATGCTAACTCAAGCCTAAATATGACTATAGCCGTGTTGGCGAATCTATAGCATGCGGGCCAGAGGTGGCATGCAGAGCCCACTTTGTGTGCAAATGCGCCATTGCCCAAGCTCAGCCAGCTGCTTATTGGGTTTCACACTGGTCAGCTGGTCATTGTTTCTGGTGCCCTGGGACGCAGGTGCCTTCCAGTTTGGGCACTCTGAGTCTAATAGCGAGAATTGATAGTTAGCAGCAATTTGAAGTAATTTGAAGATTGTGCAAAGGTAAATCCACTTGTGTTAGTTCTTGTGATATAAAAAACAGTTGCAATACCTATACCAGCTGCTTCATGCCTCTGCATCATATAAATCACATCATTTAACATCTCCCCCAATTTATAGGAGGAAAGAATTTATTTTGCACAGAAAACATACCTGAAAAATTTGTTGAGTAAGCAAAACTGGATTCATATATGACAACAAAGATTACTACGTTTACAACCACAATCCATCATTCTGCATGACATTTAGTAAATAAATTATATACAAGAGCTGCACAAACAGGAGAACCATTTGGCTTAAAAATAAAAGTGAAAAAGAGCTATTCTCTCTCTCTCTCTCTCTCCCTCTCTCCTCTCTCTCCCTCTCCCTCTCCCTCTCTCTCTCCTCTCTCTCTCTCCCTCTCCCTCTCTCTCTCTCCTCTCTCTTTATTTATTTTGTCCAATACACAATAATACACAATGAAGGTTATAGAGGATATAGTAGAGAAGAAATAAGAGATATAGGAGAGACTATAGGACAGGGGACGGAAGGCACTCTAGTGCACTTATGTACACCCCTTACTGACCTCTTAGGAATCTGGAGAGGTCAACCGTGGATAGTCTAAGGGTAAAATGTTGGGGGTTAGGGGATAGTACTACAGAGTCCGGTAATGAGTTCCACGCTTCAACAACCAGATTATTAAAGTCATATTTTTTACAGTCAAGTTTGGAGCGGTTAATGTTAAGCTTAAATCTGTTGTGTGCTCTTGTGTTGTTGTGGTTGAAGCTGAAGTAGTCTTTGACAGGCAGGACATTGCAACATACGATCTTGTGGGCAATACTTAGATCATGTTTAAGGCGTCGTAGTTCTAAGCTTTCAAGACCCAGGATTGTAAGTCTAGTTTTGTAGGGTATTCTGTTTCGAGTGGAGGAATGAAGGGTTCTTCTTGTGAAGTATTTTCAAGGGTGTTAATGTGTGAGATGCGATATGGGTTCCAAACAGATGAGCTGTATTCGAGGATGGGTCTGGCGAAAGTTTTGTAAGCTCTGGTAAGTAGTGTGAGATTTCCAGAGCAGAAGCTACGTAGGATCAGATTAACAACTCTTGAGGCCTTCTTAGCGATGTTGTTGCAGTGGGTTTTGGCACTTAGATCTTTAGTTATTAGTATCCCGAGGTCCTTGACCGAGTGGGGATTATCTGTGATAATTTGTTTATTAAGTTTGTATTTGAAGTTCTGATTCTTTTTGCCGATGTGTAGGTCAGAGCATTTGCTGGGTGTGTCTGTATACACATACAGAGAGAGACTATATCTGGAGAATAACTAGATGTAGTAGACCACTACATATACTTTGGCCAAATGGATCTCAATGGAAGAAGATACAATTTAAAAAATTGGTTGGCAGGCATTTGGCAAGCAAAGCGTAATTTTCAAGAACAACCTCTCCCTCACCATGCCTGAAGAGAATCAGTGTATGCTACCTGTTCTAACATATGTTAGAACATATGAAACATGGATACTAGCCTCACAATCGATACAAAAGCTACAAGGGGCACAGAGAGCCATGGAAAGATACATGCTCAGCATTACAAGACAAGAGAGAAAGACCTGTATGTGGATTAGAGAACAAACTATACGATATCATCCAGAAAGTAAAATAATTGAAATGCAAGAAGAACTGATGGCAAGTGGACCAAGGCAATCCTAAAATGGATCCCGCTTGATTAAAAACTTCCATGAAAAAGTCCCAAAGCAAGATGGATCGACAACACCAGCAAGTATTGCGGGCCCAATTGGGAAAGGAAAGGGCAGGACCGTATTGGTTAGTAATATGTGGAAGTGGCCTTCATCCTGGAGTGAATCACAAGAATCTTTACTAGATAAATGGTCACTTTACTAGATAAATGGTCAAAGCAATGGAAACTGCAGTTTAATGTTTCCAAATGTAAAATAATGCACTTGGGGAAAAGGAATCCTCAATCTGAGTATTGCATTGGCAGTTCTGTGTTAGCAAATACTTCAGAAGAGAAGGATTTAGGGGTAGTGATTTCTGACAGTCTCAAAATGGGTGAGCAGTGTGGTTGGGCGGTAGGAAAAGCAAGTAGGATGCTTGGCTGCATAGCTAGAGGTATAACAAGCAGGAAGAGGGAGATTGTGATCCCCTTATATAGAGCGCTGGTGAGACCACATTTGGAGTACTGTGTTCAGTTCTGGAGACCTCACCTACAAAAAGATATTGACAAAATTGAACGGGTCCAAAGACCGGCTACAAGAATGGTGGAAGGTCTTAAGCATAAAACGTATCAGGAAAGACTTAATGAACTCAATCTGTATAGTCTGGAGGACAGAAGGAAAAGGGGGGACATGATCGAAACATTTAAATATGTTAAAGGGTTAAATAGGGTTCAGGAAGGAAGTGTTTTTAATAGGAAAGTGAACACAAGAACAAGGGGACACAATCTGAAGTTAGTTGGGGGAAAGATCAAAAGCAACATGAGAAAATATTATTTTACTGAAAGAGTAGTAGATCCTTGGAACAAACTTCCAGCAGACGTGGTTGATAAATCCACAGTAACTGAATTTAAACATACCTGGGATAAACATAGATCCATCCTAAGATAAAATACAGGAAATAGTATAAGGGCAGACTAGATGGACCAGGAGGTCTTTTTCTGCCGTCAGTCTTCTATGTTTCTATGTTTCTAATGTGTGTGCGCGCACTCGCGGGTGTGCATGTATAATAAGTTTTTTTTTAATGCTAAAACAATTTTTAAAATGAGTAGAAAAGCTAAAGTTTAAGAACCAAGATGAGAGGTGGCCTGTGTATGAGAATCTTCTCTACCCTCTCAGCCATCCTCAAAGTAGCAGGCACTTGTGGGGCTCCCATAACAAAGCAGCAGAGCCACATTTTTAGGCTTTTGTGGAAGGTCAGGATTGTAGGGACGAGCTCCACCTGTGATGGGAAGAGATAAAATGGCTCTTATGCCGGACCCAGCAGCTGAAATTCTTTGGCTAGCAGGAACTGAAATTTGGCCCTTTCTACTGGAACAGGTGGGGCAAGGTAATCCTGGATGAGACGGTTCCTCAGATACCCTGGATATTATTTATTTATTTATTTATTTATTTATTTATTCATTCATTCATTCATTCATTCATTCGTCCAATACACAAATACACAGGAAGAAAAATAGACATGTGGTAATATATAAGGGTAAAAGTGAACTTAGAGGAGAGGATATATGAAAGGAAGAGAATATATTTGATAGGTGAAAGAAAGGAAAGACAATTGGACAGGGGACGAAAGGCACACCAGTGCACTTATGTACGCCCCTTACTGGCCTCTTAGGAACCTGGAGAGGTCAATCGTGGAGAGTCTAAGGGAGAAATGTTGGGGGTTAGGGGTTGACATAATTGAGTCCGGTAATGAGTTCCACGCTTCGATAACTCGATTGTTGAAATCATATTTTTTACAGTCAAGTTTGGAGCGGTTCGTATTAAGTTTGAATCTGTTGCGTGCTCTTGTGTTGTTGCGGTTGAAGCTGAAGTAGTCATTGACCGGTAGGACGTTGCAGCATATGATCTTGTGGGCAATACTCAAATCGTGTTTTAGGCGCCGTAGTTCTAGGCTTTCTAGGCCCAGGATTGTTATGACTTTAAGCAACATATAACTCCAGAAATTAAGTGTGATTTTTGTGTATC
The DNA here is from genome assembly GCF_031021105.1 of Erythrolamprus reginae. Lineage (NCBI taxonomy): Eukaryota > Metazoa > Chordata > Lepidosauria > Squamata > Dipsadidae > Erythrolamprus > Erythrolamprus reginae. Next base: position 51,920,136 of record NC_091950.1, read on the forward strand.
TGGAATGTGTAGGGAGGTTGATGTTGACACTGTTTGAATGGGTTAAAACAGAATGTGAAAGCCAGGAACTCTGAAAGGAATTCTTTAAAAATAGGGGAATAGGCATTAAAATAGCAAATGTCATTCTGTGTAAGCGATAGAAGAAAAGTAAAGTAATGCACATGGAGACAAAAAGCATCTTTATAGTGTGTATGTTGATGAGCTCTGAGTCCCTGGGAATTGGAAGGAAAAGACAATACAAGGGCTGTGATGGATAGTTGAATGTAAATACCAACTCAGTATGGGGGCCTTTTGTTAAAAGCAGATTCTATCCTGGGGTTAGAAAAGAAAATTTAAATAAAATTACCACCTGTCATTTTTATCATTCATTTTATTGATATGCCATTCCTCATCTCAGAATGAGCCCCTTTATAGAAACAGAGGGTGTCTTTATCTGGAATATTTCTATCATAGTGACACCTCAATATGACCTTATACAGCTGCAGAAGGATCACTACAATGATAAAAAGACCAGGGTAATTCTACTTTAAGAGAATGTTATATCTTGAAACTTGTCTAGCTGAAGGGGAAAAAGACAATTTGACAGCAAAGGACTTGAATGTGTATTATATATGGTAGGAAAAGAGTAGTTGTGGAAATATTTTCTTTCCTACTACTAGGGTATTTTCTGAAGTCAAATATGTCAGATGGGTGATGGGCTCTTTAAAAACATCTTTTAAAAAAGGAATGAATAATTTCTTATGACAAATTCGAATCTACAAATGACTCTAGTCGCAGTTTGCTCTATACTGTTTTCAGGAGCAAAAGCATTAAATTCTGAATATTATTCGATACAGTATTATTTTCATGCTCAGTTTATGGCCATCAATACTTGAAAAATAAACATGATTCTCTGAGTTTCGTTAGGAGTAACCTCAACATAGCACCCTAATTACAGTGGATAGGTAGGGAAATATATCTGAGCAATAACTCTGGATACAAGCATGGTTCAAACAAGCACCTACCTTTAACATGAAGCATTTTCTTTCCTTCTTTAAAAGGGAGAACCCACTTGGGAACATACTGTGATTCTATAGTTTATAGCCCAGGTTTCAAACTCACGGCATCACATTGTCGTCATGTGTTGTATCACGTTTCCCATCTTTGTGGAGCTGGGGTGGGTGTGGCCTGCGGGCCGCCAGTTTGATGCCCCTGAATAGAAGCATTTGTTTATGTATTTATTAAATTTGTACAGCCACCCAGACCATATATGTGACTTTTGGGGGGGCTGGGGTCTTTTGTTGCAATCTGGTGATCATGAAGTTTTTTTGCCAATCCATCAGATATTTCCAGTCTATGACATAAATGATCCAATTAGCTGCTTGGAAACAATGTCTCAGGTAGCATAGATTTTATAGGTACTCCAACTTTAATAATTTTATCTACTTACACCTGGAAATGGAGTCAGACACCAGAGGAGGGACTTTCTTTGGCTACTATCTGACTCTTTGTTCATGACTGAGCATATATTTGAAGAGAATGACCAGATTCATTAAAGATCATGAATTCATACCAAATATCAAAACAAAGAAGCAGTCAATGGGGAAGCCAGATTCACTTAACAACTATGTTAAGTGACTTAACAACTGGAGTTATTCACTTAACAACTGTGGCAAGAAAGCTTATAAAATAAGGTAAAATTAACTTAACAACTGATTCACTTAGCAAGAGATATCAGCCACAATCGTGGTCATAAGTTGAAGACCACCTGTATCATTTTATATTTTAAAATGGACATGACAAAGAGAAATTTAGAAGAAATGTGAAACCTTTGCTATCTGAAAGGATTACAGAATGCCTGGTGCTTTTAAAATTGTGGAACTAAGTTGCTAAAAGCATTCAAGATAATAGGTGATAGTGTTCACCGTTTAGCATTTCGCTGAGAGTATATTGCTGATTTTATCTTCCAAGGTCCACAGGTAGGAAAGATAAGCCATTATCTCTTACTCATCCAAAGCAGCTGGCATCAGAAGAGAAATCTTTTGTTTATGTTTGTGTTTCCATTGCCTTTAGAGAGGTCACAATTAAAACCATATCTTTGTAGGATAACTTTATTCTCCTGCTTAATATTATTAGTGCTCATGGCTTCTTTTCTAAAGAAAGTTGCTTTTTAAACACATTTGCACAGCAAAGTTACACTAGAATGGCAAAGAAGGGGTGTGCAACTGTGGTTAGTGAGGCCTTAACACAAGACACATCAACAGTATCCAAACAATTTGGATACAGAAAAAAACTATCCTGCAACCTACAGCTCCTCCACTGCAAGAACATATGGATAACTCATCTTGATCAAGGAAAATCTATAGATGCAATCTATATTGACTTCTGCAAAGCCTTTAGCCTACTACTAAAACTCAAATCCTATGGCATCTCAGGATCCCTCCACTGCTGGATTACAGCATTCCTATCAAACAGACAACAAGTGGTTAAGATAGGAAACACCATATCTACCCCTGTCCCTGTTTAAAGCGTGTCCCCCAAGGTAGTGTTCTGGGACCAACGCTCTTCATTCTCTACATCAATGACCTTTGCAATCTCATCACAAGCTACTGTGTTCTCTTCGCAGATACAGTAATGTTAAACTTTTCAACACCACCGATAACAAAACTACTCTCCAAAAAGACCTAGACTCTGTTTCTGAAAGGTCTAACAAATGGCAACTCCAAATCTCAACCAGCAAATGCTCTGTCCTACACATCAGCAAAAAGAATCAGAACCACAAATACAAACCGAACAAACAAATTATCACAGATAACCCCCGCTCGGTTAAGGATCTCGGAGTACTAATAACAAAAGATCTAAGCGCCAAAGCCCACTGCAACAATTCTTTCTCTAATATATTTTACTCGAGTATAACCTCTATAAACTTTATTGTGTATTATTGTGCATTGGACTAACTAACTAACTAACTAACTAACTAACTAACTAACTAAATAACTAAATAAATAAATATAAATAAATAAATAAATAAATAAATAAATAAATAAATACTGCATTGGCGCAAACCTCTGGTTACTTACAGAGAGCCACCGCAACATGTCAACTTCTGCCTCCAAAGAATTAAAATATGTATTTCAGAATCACAAGTGAAGTCAACATGCTTAAAGTGTAGTGGGAACTTCCTTGTATTATTAAATTGCCTCAAGCCAAATTATTATAACGCAATAGCAAGTGTAACAGCATATACACACCCCTCCCAGTAAAATTTAGCTGAAGGATGCTGCAGCAGTTATTCAAATTTTACCGGTAGTTTGTGTAAGAGCAAGCAGCATTATTATAGGAACTGTGAGGACTTGTTCCTTTTAGTTCTGAACCTTTTTTTCCCCTTCATTATGTCATTTTCCAAGATACTTTTCCCATGTCTGGAAAAAGGCTTTTTTGTTTATCCTGACCCATGAAAAAGCAACAGGAGCAGAAATTTAGAATTTCTGCCGTGTAACAATTTGACCCTTAAATCAATCAGTGTCTTAATCAACTTGAAAAACATATTTTTCGTAGTAAGATATGATGATTTCTGGAAAATATGTTGACCTAATAATGTTGATCTTCTAAAAACATTGTTCTAGAATGCATATAATTTAGGATCCAGTTGTGCAAGGTTTCTTATATTCAGTATGTGTGTGCATGTGTGTATACTCTTTTGCTATAGTTAAATGAAAACTTTCAAAAATGCCAAATCTTAAACACATGTTGCTTCATCATAATATTTTCTGAATTAGGAAATGTTGCTATGAGACTAAGCTTTCTTTCATGATGCCCAGATAGTCTCAGCAGATTTGAGCAGTAAGCCACAATTGAACTCATGCATAGAGCATATTCTATGTGTTATATGTAGCTTATCATGAATAAGTTTACTAGCTGGGCTTGTAGTTTAGCATGAGGTCTTCCCTGGCTGTTCTATACATCTGTATTCCCACTGATGCCCTTGTCAATCACATCTAAACCTGTCACCTTATTTACAAGGTACTTTCTTGTACACCAGTATTTCCTGTATGCTTAATAGCTTTTAAGTTCAGTAGCAGTTTTTTCCAAGAACCATAATTTAGCTTGTGTGCTCCATTTTCCTTTGATTAAACAATATTATCTGAGAGGATTCTAGAAGCACACCTTCTCTGCAATAAATCCTCTCTTCTGAAATGAGGTTCTCCACCTAGATCTGGATGGCCTCCACTCTGGTGTTTAGAAGAGCTGTGAAGATTTGACTCTCCATCAAGGCTTTTAATAAAGGAGAGAAGCAACCTACGAAGAAATTTCCTTACAGAATAATTAATCAGTGGAACAACATGCCTTCAGAAGTTGTGAATTCTGTAATTAAAAAAACTTACTGAATGTGCAGAGATGGATATGATGCCAAGAAGATTAAAAGGACAGGAAGAATCAGAGTATTATAAAGTATCGGACGAAGTCTATGAATGGTTAGAAAAAAGAATACCATACAAAATTTAACAATATAATGTAACTGATAAGTAATAATATAAATGTGAAAATAGAATAGATAGAATAGAATAAATGTGAAAATAGTAAATAATATCAGAATTTTAAGTATAAAGAATTATACAAAAAAAATGGTAAGATTATATCATAAAAGTTTATGAAAGGTTTTTAAATATTTAAGCATCTGCAAGTATATTCAACTCCAGAAAACAACTTCTGATAAGAGAGGGGCTGTGAAAAACCTCTATTTATGTTCTAAGTTTGTTTGTATCTTGTATTGTCTTATTTTTAAAAAATAAAATAAAATAAAAAGAAGTTGTGAATTGTCCAACAACGGAAATTTTTAAGAAGAGATTAGACAACTATTTGTCTGAAATGGTATAGTTTCCTGCCTGAGCAGAGCGTTGAACTAGAAGATTTCCAAAGTCCCTTCCAACTATTCTATTCTGTTCTGTTCTATTCTATGCTATTCTAATCTATTCTACTCTACTCTATTTCTATTCCATTCCAGGGTGACATCCCCTTCTTTCATTGTAGTTCCTATCTTTTTTGTTTTTTTCTACTTTTTTGATTATTGTCAGCTGCCCAGAATCATTGAAAATCAGGTGGCGTACAAGTTTAATGAATTATTATATAAAAATATGAATTAAGAGGATGATAAATGAAACAGCTAGTTTTTCCTTAAAGGTACAATTTTTATGTTAAAAATAGTGTTCAATGGTGTCTTAAAAATTTTGATTATTCAATAGGAAAGGATGAAACATTTTAAAAGGGATAACAATCCATTATCAGAATAAAATATATACTGTATATATTTTAAAAACTCATAGATATGCATACAAGTTATTGAACATTTTGCTCAGGATTTCTTTCACCGAAAGTAGTATGAACATTCTCCAAGATTGGTACAAAACTTTACACATATCACACTGTATGTATAGGTAAATATTATATAAAATTATGCATCCATCTTTTATTTTTGTGGGCTGCGTCATTCAATAACAACAGTAGGTTCAAGCTATAACTTATTCTTTGAAACTGAAAAAAGTTAATTTAGCTAGAATAAATGGTGGAAATTTAAATAATCAGATGCAAATTCCCTTAAAATATCTTTTGTTAGGGAAATAAAGAAAATAGTAAATGGGTAAATGAAAACAGTGGTTTGGAAATATTTATCCTTCAAAGGTGTCATCAGCACTTTTAATGAAAGGTTTAACTCTCTCTCCTCAAGGGCAGTTTAAATTAGATAAACATGCCTGCCAGAGAGAAAGGAACAATTCACACAATTCAAAATTTAATTTGGCTTCTGGCAAGATGGAAGAATGGGGTGGTCAAAGGAATTTGCTGCTGTTGTGTTAAAATGGAAAGATGTAAAGATTTCAAGTTAACAGATGTTTAAAAAATATGTGGAGAGTTGTCAAGTGTTTCCTTACACACAAGGAAATGGGTGCAATTAGAATGACATATTAAAACTTGAACCTGTTCTGAGTACCAGAATAATGTTGCTGAAAATGATAAATTGTTAGAATTCTTCGCAAGATCTTTAAACCACTCATTCAAAGATCTACCCGTAAACCCTTTTGTGTGTTTTTGCACTTGACTCAACCATATCTAATAAACTTAAACATTACAAAAACGCTCAGTTTGATATAATGGGTAAGGCATCAGGCTAGGACCCAGGAGACTGAATTCTATTCCTGCTTAAGGCACACGGCCAGTTGAATTACCTTGGGCCAGTCCTAAGAAGGAGGCAATGACAAATAACCTGTGAAAAACTTCGCCAAGAAAACTGCAGGGACTCGTCCAGCAAGTCTCTGATAGTTAGACACAATTGAATGAGAAAATATATATATATTTTAAAAACCATATTAAATGAACATATTCAGAAACAAATAATGTCCCGAAACTGTAAAGTAAGATTGTCAAGCATACATGAACATTACTTCCTGGACTAACAGCTGCCCAGAGTCATTGGGAGGTGGGTGGCATACATTTAATAAATTATAATACACAGATTAATTGGGTTTCTTCCCAATAGCACATTGCTTAGTTATAAAACAGTGTACAATGTCTAAATTAAAGGAAATTGTGTCTATAAAAATGCATATATTAAAGAAAGTCTATATTAATTTGTCCCTGAAGAACAATTCCATAGAAAAATAAATGCTTATTCCCTTTTACTTTTTAAAAACATATAAAAAATAGAAACACAAAATTGAATAAGCCGATTTGTCCAATCCTACTGAGGGATGAAATTGAGACTTGCATAGTTGTAAGTATGAAGCAGCTTACAAAATGCCCCCAGGTTGGATAAGTTCTTAAATAAAGAGATGTGATTATTGAAATATTTGTTCACATAAAACCAGTGTAGATAATTGCTTCACAGCAGGAATAATGTAATCCATTGGTGTTGATGGCATCAGTCCCAGTAACAATGCCAAATTGTCTCTAGCATCTCAATCAAAGACATCCTCTTGAAGATGCAGATCTTTTAACATAAACCTCCATGGTGCTACCTGGAATTAAGGAGGTCAAATTGCTTTGAAAAATAGCAAGAGGACGCCCTGAAGGGGGAAAGAAGAATTGAAATGCTGTGAAAGAGGACTAAGAATATTGACAATAGTAAGTAAGTAAGTAAGTAAGTAAGTAAGTAAGTAAATTAGTAATAATAATAATAATAATAATAATAACAACAACAATAAAATAAAAATAGATAATAATAAATAGATAATAAGTGCACCATTGTACCTACCATCCCTGTCCTACTGTCCTATTGCCTAATTTACCTGTACCTACTTTGATTCCTGTATTTCTATAGAATAGACCCTATAATAAGTGCCAAAGCATGTTCCATACCATACTCTAAAGTCCTATAATGCAAATTCCTCTTCTGGCCATTAAGGTGGAAAGAGGAAGGATGGGCAGAAATTGATAAAAGTTAATTCAACAACACAGTGCTATGATTCTTAAGGGGGCAGCTAGACTGGTATAAAGTTAGTCTGTGATACAGAATTAATCAACATCTTCAGGGGATATTTAACACATACTCAAGCTTAGTGGGTGTTGTCATCCAAGATATCTGGAAGCACTGGGAAAAGCTGCCTTATGCTTTTTAAAAACAACCTTGCCCAGCCTGATGCTTCTAGGTGACCTATAGTAGAACTCCTTTTATCCTAAACTAGCAGTGTCCTGTATGTAAATGGCGAGATCTGGAATCCAGCATATCTGGCAGACTTCAGGTTGGGAAAAATCTTCAGACTTCTTTTCCTTGCTAATTTGTCTACATAAATTCATTAAACAATCTGATGGTAACATCTGGTGGTCTGGGCTTGGAAATTAAACAAGGCCAGTTCCAATTAGCACTTGGATGGGAAAACACCAGGGAGGACTTGGCCTTCAAGCTAGGCTATTGGATCAGATTATATCTCAAAAGGAAACACTGAAAAGCCACTTCGGTACCCAGCCCTAAATCCAGAACTATATTCATATAGCTATCAGGAGCTTAAACATTCAAGCTATTTATTTATTTATTTATTCATTCATTCATTCATTCATTATTAGAGTTGGCAGGTCATCTAGTCCAACCCCCAATTATTATTTTGTCCTATGGTGAGATATGCTGTAGTATCAATAAAGAAGAATATTTATTGCTCAGGGTTCAAATGAGCTGCCCTTGGTGCTCTCTGAGCTTGGTTGTTTTCTTGTAGATGTTTCATTACCCAAATTAGGTAACATCATCCCATCATTCAGTGGAAAGGTTGTAATTGATATTAATTAAAGGACATTCATGAAACACATTTATTTGGAGACATACAAATTATTATCATAAATATTATAAGAGAAGTTCTCATTTTAAGAACTTTTAACTTTGATACCCCAGGTAATTTATACAACATGCAACATGAATTTCTTATTCTGTCTTTGGTCGTTACAAAAGAATTTAATCAGAGAGTAAATCAGTTTCAATTGGGAAGGGAGGGACTGCCTTCTGCCACACGAATCCCAGCGACCGATTAGGTCTTCTCCGGGTCCCGTCAACTAAACAATGTCGGTTGGCGGGCCCCAGGGAAAGAGCCTTCTCTGTGGCGGCCCCGACTCTCTGAAACCAACTCCCCCCAGAGATTAGAACTGCCCCTACTCTCCCTGCCTTTCGTAAACTCCTTAAAACCCACCTTTGTCGTCAGGCATGGGGGAACTGAATCACCTCCCCCGGGCATGTACAATTTATGCATGGTATGTTTGTGTGTATGTTTGTTTAGTAAATGGTTTTTAAAAAATATTTTAAATTATATTTAGATTTGTCATGAATTGTTGTATCCTGCTGTGAGCCGCCCCGAGTCTGCGGAGAGGGGCGGCATACAAATCTAAATAATAAATAAATAAATAAATAAATTTGATGTAGCTTCATGACTGAAATCTGTAGCATCTCGGTATAGCGTATCTCAAACCTGCGCCTAATGGTACAGGAAAAATAGATTTAAAATGGATTCTTTAAAGCCTAACAAATTCAGAGCAAACTCTGTGAAGCTGATAAAACAGATGAAGACAACTCATGAAAAAGCCACTTACCTCGAATGTGTTGTAACATGCCCTAGTGTAGAATTAAAATAAGAGGATGTGGAGATATCCCCTGCACCTTTTTATGTTGGATATTTATAAAGCTGTCCATGGTTCTGCAAAGATTTTTTGTAAGTGCCTTTATTTAAAAATGCAGATAACCTATTCTGAATCAGAAAATCCTCCTTATTAGGATTTCTGATTATGGTTAGAGCTGTATGCATATGAACGCCCTTTCAAATTATTGCAGAAATTATGTGAGAAGATCTTTGCAAGCAGTTGGCAGTGTTACATTTGACATGAACAACTCTTTCCTCCAGACTTTAAACTTACTCAAATCCAAGTAAAAACATGCTTAGTTCTTCTGTAAATCTTCTATGGATTTTTGAGGAAAATCCCTAGGGGGTGTTCATAATGCCATCTATTCTCACCTGTCCATGTTCTCTGTGAAGTGATGATAAAATGTTGGCACTGTGGATGGTAACTGCAAATGGAGGCAGCTTCCTCTACATTATGAACAGATAACATGCATCTCAAAGGGCTATACGAAGGCCAACATTTATAGTCTTCTGTATCCATAGTGTGGAATCCCTTTGCAACAAAATATTCTGGGGGTAGGGAGAAAAAATAAAGAATTATTACTATGTACCTGCTGAAAACTCAAAAGTATTCAAGAAATGAGAAAAATGGAAAGGATGTTTTAAGATTTTGCATCCCAACCAGAATTTATCTTCCCAGGCATGTCTAGCAAAACAATCATAAATCTTGTCCCTCTTACGCATACCAGAGCTACTCTTTATTAGCAGTGTAGAAAAGCCGTAACATTTAACTCTTATCTCTTTGGACAGCCTTCATGCCTTCAATGACTTTTTTTTCCATTTAGAAGGGTATAGAATTTATTACATGAAAAAGCAAGAGTGCCATTCCCCAAGCAGTCCTGCCAGAATTTTCAAGCTCTAGCAATATTTCCGCCAGTTTAAAAGCATTTCAAAAGAAATCAATAAACCTATTCATATTGAAACTGACCTAAGCATAACACCCAAAAACTAGAAAGTTCAGAAAATAAGCCATTACACAATCTATAGATATGTGAAACAGAAGTGGGGCTATGACCACAAACTCCATATTCTAATGTTGCAGTAGACCATCTTTGGAGTCTAAGATACATTTGGAAAACTGAAGATTATAATGGATGTACAGTACTTACAAAATGGCTGCCAAGGGAAATTTGCCTATTCATAAAATGCCCACCATGATCAGGAAAATCTTTACCACAAGTGAATTAGCTTCTGCTCCCCCAAAACTCTCTAATATCCCAGGAAAACACTGGAGTCTAAAAGCATTGCCGTATCAGGTGGAGCAGAAGCTGAGTGAGCACTAAGAGAGGAGCCTAAGGTGTACATGCAGACGAGATTGCCAATACCAATTGCCATTGCTATATGCACAATATTTTCTTAAAAGGGAGTCAAGAATGTAGGCTTGGCTGCTCTGAAGTTGACTGGTTTTTTCAAATGTATGTTGCATGAATAATAGCAGAAGTATGGCTGATAGGCTCATTAGTATTAGCCCTCGAAGGTATGCCCTCACATAATAATAATAATAAGAATAAGAATAAGAATAATAAGAATAATTTATTAGATTTATATGCCGCCCCTCTCCACAGACTCGGGGTGGCTCACAACAATAATAATAACAATGTGACAATGTAACAAATCTAATATTTAAAAAGCATCTAAAAACCCATCATTTAAAACCATACAACACAAGCATACCATACATAAAACTATATAAGCCTGGGGAGATATCTCAATTCCCCAATGCCTGGCGATACAGGTGGGTCTTAAGCAATTTACGAAAGACAAGGAGGGTGGGGGCAGTTCTGATCTCTGGGGGGAGTTGATTCCAGAGGCCTGGGCCCGTCACAGAGAAGGCTCTTCCCTTGGGGCCTGCCAGACGACATTGTTTAGTCGACAGGACCCGGAGAAGGCCAACTCTGTGGGACCTTATCAGCTGCTGGGATTCGTGCGGCAGAAGACAGTTCCAGAGGTATTCTGGTCTGATGCCACATAGCTTTACTAATGCATGAGAGTTGTTCAAAAAAAACCTTCCAAAATGAGGTACATCCTATTCAATGAAGATAGAGGTCCCTTTTTAGGAAAAGCTAATTTTATCAAAATCTCAATGTCTCACGACTCAAATGGATTTAGGTTGACCAAGCTACATCTCCCATTGATTACAAGGGGTTTTAATTAAGCACATTTTAATTGGGTCAAGTCCTTATGCATTTAGTTTGATCTTCCTCACTAGTTATGAGATCCATACCTTTTAAGTGAGAAGGCTTTTTTTGCAGATAAAGTCCTGACTTGTACAAATGCAAAACTTTTTGGAAAGCTTGTAAAGTTTCATTCACTCCATATCGCAAATCACCTACATGCAGAGGGGAGAGGAATGTTTTAAGGCAAAAATAGTGTAAAGTAGTTCTTATTTATATAAACATTATAAACATTTATCTTCAATGTTTTGAACTAGCACATACCGGTGGCATTCAAGATGTCCTTCAAAATTGGTTGTAAAGCAATAGGTGCCGTATGAGGTAAGAGATAAGTGAAGAAATACCTAAAAACATATATGAAGCTTTACATATTAAAACAGAAATCTTCCAAATTTTAGTAAAGATTGAAAACAAAAACCTAAAAATATTATAACTTCTAACAAATCGAAATTAAAGCTTCTTGGCTAGAGTTAAATTGAGAACAGAAAAATGCTAACCTACTTTATTTATCTATCTATCTATCCATCCATCCATCCATCCATCCATCCATCCATCCATCCATCTATTCTATCTATTGGATTTGTATGCCGCCCCTCTCCGGAGACTCGGGGCGGCTAACAGCAACAATAAAGCAGTGTACAATAGTAGTCTGATGTTAGAAATAATTAAAAGCCCATTAATATAAAAAAACCAAACCTACGTACATACATTCCATGCATAAAATTGTAAAGGCCTAGGGGGAAGAGGGTCTCAATTCCCCCATGCCTGACAGTAGAGGTGGGTTTTAAGCAGCTTACGAAAGGCAAGGAGGGTGGGGGCAATTCTAATCTTTGGGGGGAGTTGGTTCCAGAGGGCCGGGGCCACCACAGAAAAGGCTCTTCCCCTGGGTCCCGCCAAGCGACATTCCTTAGTTGATGGCACCCGGAGAAGATCCACTCTGTGAGACCTAACTGGTCGCTGGGATTCGTGCAGCAGAACAACAATGGGTTTTTATCTATTTTTATTGATATATTTAGTCCATCCCGCAATAAAACTCACGAATTAACATTGTTTCTCAAATATCTTTGTTACTGAAACACTTCCAATTTTGTCCTTAAGCTTCCCAGAAGTGAATTGGAACATATTCGAATTACAGTGGTCCCCCGATTATTGCGAGGGTTCCGTTCCAGGACCCCTCGCAATGATCGGTTTTTCGCGAAGTAGCGGTGCGGAAGTAAAAACACAATCTGCGCATGCGCAGATGGTGTTTTTACTTCCGCCGCAGCAGCGAGGAGCCGAAGATTGGGGTTTCCCCACCGCCCACGCAAACTCCTCACTGCCGCTCGCCCGCCCTTCGCCCGCCCACGCCGTTCGCTCGCGCCGCTTTCCAGCTGAGTCCTGAAGCCAATTCGCTTCAGGACTCAGCTGGGAAGCGGCGCGAGCGAACGGCGTGGGCGGGTGAAGGGCGGGCGAGCGGCGGGCGGGCGCGCGGGCAGGCAGGCGGCGGACAAGCGGTTCGCTCGTGCCGCTCGCTCACGCCGCTTCCCAGCTGAGTCCTGAAGCCAATTCGCTTCAGGACTCAGCTGGGAAGCGGCGCGAGCGAACGGCGTGGGCGGGCAAAGGGCGGGCGAGCGGGCAGGCAGGCGGCGGACAAGCCGTTCGCTCGCGCCACTCGCTCGCGCCGCTTCCCAGCTGAGTCCTGAAGCCAATTCGCTTCAGGACTCAGCTGGGAAGCGGCGCGAGCGAACGGCGTGGGCCGGCGAAGGGCGCGCGAGCGGCGGGCGCGCGGGCAGGCAGGCGGCGGACAAGCCGTTCGCTCGCGCCGCTCGCTCGCGCCGCTTCCCAGCTGAGTCCTGAAGCCAATTCGCTTCAGGACTCAGCTGGGAAGCGGCGCGAGCGAACGGCGTGGGCGGGCGAAGGGCGGGCGAGCGGCAGCGAGGAGTTTGCGTGGGCGGTGGGGAAACTCTTTGCTGATGCCCGCCGCTCGCCCTCCCGCCAGCAAGAGGGGGAAGACCCAGGGAAGCCACCCAGCAGCTGATCTGCCCGGCGCCATCTACGCATGCGTGGCCATAGAAAAAAAGGGCGCGCATGCGCAGATGGTGTTTTGACTTCCGGGTTGAAAAATCGCCATATAGCCGTTCGCAATGATCGGGATCGCGATACCCGGGGGATCACTGTATCTCATTTGTAAACAGCATTTTGTGCCATAGTTTTTGTGCCACAGAAGAGGATATGAGAAATAGAGGCACCACATCAGTCCATGTGACTTGGCAAGAGAAAATTCATTAACTAATTCAAAGAAACTCACAATTTCTTAAAGAACTGCCTGAATCTTTGATCCCACTCTCATGAGTGGATTATGGCAGAATCACCTGCTGGATTAACATATCATGTTAATACATCATGTTAAGTCTTAACTTATTTATTCAATTTGTATGGACTCACTAATTGCCACCCAACTCACTAATTGGCACTCTGGAGTTAAAATGGAAAAAAGGAAGATATTCAATGAAAAACATCCATTATCAAACCAACCTTGTCCAATAACCTGGCTCAATGCCCACGTGAGGCCTTTGAGTTCTTAAGGCTTTATAAAGTCTTTATAAAAGACCAGCCTTGCTAATTAGTCTATCATGTATAATATACGAAGCCAAGAAATCACACTTAAAACAGACACATACATGCAACCTGAGTTTCCCAGATGATAATCAACTTTCTCTAACCTTGTGTCCCACATATATTAGCTGCTCTGAGAATGAGCTGTGCTATCTTTCATTTTTATAATAAGGTCAGTCATGCAGGAAGAAGGCTCAAGAGCATCTTTCACATAGGCACAATATTCTACAGGTACTCTTTGATTTACAACAGTTTGTTCAGAAACTGCTTAAATAATAATAATAATAAAATAATAATATAATAATAATAATAATAATAATAATAATAATAATAATACTGCGCCCAGCATGCCAAGTACCACTGGGACCACTTTCACTGGCTTATGCCAGAGTCGTTGCAGCTCGATTTTTAGATCTTCGTATTTCACTAATTTCTGTAGCTGCTTATCCTCAATTCTGCTGTCTCCTGGGATTGCGATGTCGATGATCCATACTTTCTTTTTCTCCACGATCACAATGTCTGGTGTGTTATGCTTCAGAATTCGGTCAGTCCGAAGTCAGAAGTCCCCCCGAGCAAGCAAAACTACTGTGGGACCTCCGACTTCAGACTGACCGAATTCTGAAGCATAACACACCATACATTGTGATCGTGGATAAAAAGAAAGTATGGATCATCGACATCACAATCCCAGGAGACAGCAGAATTGAGGAGAAGCAGCTACAGAAATTAGTGAAATACGAAGATCTAAAAATCGAGCTGCAACGACTCTGGCATAAGCCAGTGAAAGTGGTCCCAGTGGTACTTGGCACACTGGGCGCAGTAGCCAAAGGATCTCAGCGGACATTTGAAAACCATCCGAATTGACAAAATCTCCATCTGTCAATTGCAAAAGGCCACTTTACTGGGATCGGCAAACATAATTCGCCGCTACATCACGCAGTCCTAGGTGCTTGGGAAGCGCCCGACTGGTGATGAAATACAAAATCCAGCATAGTGATCTCGTTTGCTGTGTTGTACTAACATAATAATAATAATAATAATAATAATAATAATAATAATAATAATAATAATAATAATAATAATAATAATAAACATTTATTTATAATGCCCTTTTAACAAAGGGCATAACAGCAAGCCATATACAACTAACAAAGACAGGCAGTAGGCAATACACAGACTTAGCTAAAACACAACTAATAAAACCACAAAACTTGTTTAAAACCTTCCCAACCTCTCCAATGTCTTCCCCTCTTGCTCATCCCCAGAACAAGGATGTTTCAATCTACTGAATCAAAGAAGAATGTCTTTAATGCCTTGTGGAAGCAGAGGAAATTCTCCTCTGACTGAAGCTCTATGGGAAGACTGCTTCACAGACATTGAAGTTATGACGGCACTGATTGTGACAATTCAGATGTTTAGCAACTGGTTCATATTTATGACCATTGCTCTGTGCCAGGGTCATGGGATCCCTTTTGACAATCTTCCCACAACCAAAGTCAATGGGGAAGCCAGATTCACTTAACAACTGGGTTACTAACTTATCGACTGCAGCAATTCATTTAACAACTGTAGTAAGAAAGGTTGCAAAATGGGGCAAAACTCAGTTAACAAATGTCTTAACGGAAATTTTGGGCTCCATTGTGTCACAAGTCGAGGACTATCTGTATCCATACTAATCAACGCAAAGAACACTTTTTCGGATCTGTGTTTGTTATAAGTTACATTTTTTATTGCTTTCTAATAAGGTTGTTAGTATCACCTATTTGCCTGGATCTAAGCATTACTCTAGGTCAGTGTTTCCCAACCTTGGCAACTTGAAGATATCTGGACTTCAACTCCCAGAATTCCCCAGCCAGCATTTGCTGGCTGGGGAATTCTGGGAGTTGAAGTCAGATATCTTCAAGTTGCCAAGGTTGGGAAACACTGCTCTAGGTTCGTCCAGTATGTTATTTCCCAAAACCTGAGGAATTTTCAAAAGCAAGCCAAAAGTAGCTTAATATGTGATTTCCAGGAAAAAGCATTTATGAATGATAACTTGATAACTTTAGTTGAAATACTATTATGCACCATGCACTAATGTTGAAAGAATTATAGTACTGTAGAATTCCTCCCTGTAAACTAGCACTTTCCAGATATATTGAGGAAAAGACCCAGAGTTCCAGATACCCTGGTCCTCATAGCTTGAATTCTGAGGATTGCAATCTAATACACCAGAAGACAGCAGTTGGGAAAGCCTGACAAAAAAGAAAATACTACATGAAGGAAACTGCTAAAATTAAATGGCATATGTGATGAAAATATTACTGACGTCTTCTTTTAAATGTTTCCAACTTACCTGTATGCATTGAAAAGATTCCGTTTCTCATTTATTCCTTTACAGTTCCTATGGCTGGCACATTTGAGAAAGAAGGTTTTGGTGGGGAATTTGAGAATGCAGTCTGGGTCTCTTTTGCAAGACAGCTCCTCGGTGCTTACATCATCCAGGTCTGTAACTTTCAGGAGCCCATTCACCATAACAAATTGCCTTGGTTGGAAATCTAAAAGAGCAATGGAACCCAGAGGAGAATTTGCCAAGTAATTGAGCAGTTCTACCAGATCCAGGCAAATCTGAAAGAGAGATAGTGAATGAATAAAGAAGTTTTCTTACATTACAACATCAGCAATCTGCCTTTCTTTCTTTTTACTATTTTGCAACTTAATGCACAATTCATTGGAATTACAACATATCTGCTATGGCAAAAACTTATGTTCTTAGTTAGTATATATATTGATTCATAGAGTTTGGCCCTGAACCAACAACAACAATGGCCAAACTCTATGAATGTTTAGTATGCATGTGGGGTTAGTTTTTCCTTATGTTATTAGAGTATTAATTTAAATAGTTTTATAACTAAATTTTATATTTGCCTTCTTTCTTATTGTTTGTATTTTATACTGTTGTAAGCCATCCTGAGTCCTTCAGGATTGGGCAGCATAGAAGTTGAATGAATGAATGAATGAATGAATGAATGAATGAATAAATAAATAAATAAATAAATAAATAGTCTAATGTAAAAATGTGATGGGACTACAGTTTTACTTTTTCCATATTGTTTAGCTGCACCTTAAATATATACAGTATTCTAAGTTCAACAGACTACTAGTAGTAGACTGTAGATAAGTTTGAAACATTCCAGAAATGTCAGTGCAGAGAATTTGTTCCTGCCTATATATGTTTACAGATATAACGACACTGATGTGTTACAATACTTCTAATAGCTTCCAGGCCCAAAGATTTATATGAACTAGAAGGTCTCCAGGAATGGCATGTACATAGGATTTACACAGAACTTTAATATCATATTTTTAAGAGCAAAGATCTTCCCCAGACCCTTCCTTCTATCATGGAATGATTCAGGATCGGGTCTATCTCTACTGATAAAACCCACTTTGCTTTTTCCTTCTTACTTTAAATCGCTCTTCCCAGGGGAGCTGCAGAAGTTGTATCATCTCCAAAGGAGTTCCGAGTTCTAGCATGGAAACCACTTTCATTTCAGGATATAGGCTATTATTATAGCATTGACCATGCAGCTGTCAGGAGAAAAGCAGAATGAAGTATTAATACAAATGCAAAATATAGAAATTATTCTTTTTTTAAAAAAACAAAATATATTTTGCTAATGGTAAGAAGACTATTTAAATACTCAACCGCTCTTGCTACAGTAAATGTATGCCTTACATAGTTGAAACCAATCATGTTGGTAGAAGTTATGATTCATCAAGTTAATTTGTCTGCATCTTGAAGGTGAGGGTTTATATCTCCCAAATAACTGTTTAGTCCTACTTATTTACCACTAAATCAGCCAAGAGTAATTTTCTTTCAAAGAGGTTTAGAAAATTGCTTTTTGTGGGTTTCCCCCTGTTAGAAGTTTTGTAAAATCATGAACAATAATCAAACCAAGAAAGAGAATTCAGATTAGATGTTATCTTCTGCGCTTCATTTTTCGGATGAAATGTTTTTTATTTTATTCAATACTGCAAACTCAATTGGCATATTTTTCATGATACTCCCCACTTTTACATCCCCCCCTGCTAAATAAATATTATGGCTTTCTTACAGAAAGTGGCAGATAATCATAGGAGGGAAAACATCTTGAGGGCTGTATGCATCAGAGCCCCAGGAGCCAAATTGGGCTTCCCAAAGAAAGATTACAAGCAAGGCATACAAGCATGAAATTTCTCCCAGTGTTGTTTCCCAACGTATAGTATTCCAGAATGGAACCCGGTGGCCCTCCAACTGTTTAAATATAGTATTTTTCATTATTGTGCATTTTTGGGGGGCAACGTTATGGTAATGATTTGTCTCTGCCTTTCTCTCTGACATACTCTTGTCCACTTCTTAGTCTAACCAGCAGTCCTAAAATTCCCATATAGTCATCACTCCAAGAACTGAATAAGGCCAACCATGTTCAGTTTCCATGATCTTCCAAGAGTCACCACTGCGATACTCAAGAGGTTAGGCAGGTATTATGAAACAAGGCCACTGGAAAGCCTAACTCACCATTGATTTGACTCTTTAAAACTATTAAACCAAACTATCTTCATATTTTGTAGTAGCAAATTTCTGGAGATTACAAGGTGTGTATTGAAATATTTGAATAATATCACAGCAATTCGGAATTTTATCCCAAATATGCATTGTCCCCTCCAAAAAACCCATTAAGGTTTTTTTTTCCAGTTGATCAGTCATTACCTGACTGATTTTATGTGGGTTGTATGTAAACCTAGAACAGGTCACCTTTAAATAAATCAAAGGTATTTCAGAATAGGCATGCTTGTTGCAGTGCCCAAAAAGCAATTCACAAAATAAAATATCCCTGTAACATTTCCTTCTAAAAACTAGGATTGGGCTATTAATGCAAGGTTGTACTCAAAACAAGAATGTTTGAGTGGTGACAGCTTAAAATCTGGTCATAGACTCATTAATTCTATTTAAAAATGTATATGCTACTCCTTAGAGATATTGATATCCATTCCCAGTAAATTGTCATGAGCTACACTAATCGAGGATATGAAAGTAGGAATGGGCTATTACCTTACATTGAGTAAAGAGTTACCCCTGAAAAGCATTCAGAGACTACAACTGGTGCAGAATGCAGCCGCGCGAGCTATTGTGGGTGCACCTAGGTACACCTACATCACACCAACTCTACCTGCACTTGCTCCCAATCAGTCTCCGGATGCAATTCAAGGTGTTGGTTATCATCTATCGAGCCCTACACAACTTAGGACCAGGCTATTTTCGGGACCGCCTTCTATTGCATAACTCCCAGCACCCGATAAGGGCCCACAGAGTTGGCCTTTTCCAGGTCCCTTCAGCTAAACAGTGTTGGCTGGCAGGGCTGCAGGGGAGGACCTTCTCTGTGGCGGCTCCAGAAACAGCTACCCCCAGAGATCCCTACTGCCCCCATCCTACTGGCCTTCCAGAAAGCTGTAAAGACCTGGCTTTTCCGACAGGCCTGGGGACGCTGATGAGGTATCATCTAGATCCGGCCATAAGAGATATGCTTGATTTTAATGGGTTTTTTAAATTATTTTAAATTGTTCTTTTTAAATGTGGTGGGGTTTTTTTGCTGTAAGGTGCCCATAGTCCTTAGGGAGTTGGGTGGCATGTAAATTAAATAAATAAATAAAATAATCATAAATAAAGATCAATAATTTTGGATCAAACACGTTCAACCTTCAGGTGGTTGAAAGTGGGAAGAAAGACATCTTACATCTAATTAGTAAAGCATCTTAGAAAGGTACCGCATTTATAACTATCCAAAACATCCAGTTAGGGTCCCAGGCTGGGTCTCCTGCCCTCCTTCCCGAGCGCGCTGGCGGATTACTACTACGTGCCTTGACGATCCCTTCGTGATCCAAAGCTTGCAGCAGAAGCGTCTCCTTCAACAGCTTGTAAGCGGCGAGCTGGAAACATCCTTCTGCGTGGCCGTAGCGTTGAACGCAGCGGCTCACGTCGCTCCCCGTCCAGTGCACGGATTTCAGGGCGATCTCCTCGCCGCCGGGCGACAGAACGGCCCTCAGCACCAGCTTGGTGATGCCAGCGCCCACCACGCCCACGTCGCTCAGGCCGTTCAGTTGCGCGCAACCCAAAGGCTCTGCGCGCCTCGAGGCGGACTGAGAAGCGCGCGCTTGGGCAGAGGCTGCCAGGCGGCTCAGGTCTTGCTGCCGCTGCTCCAGCTCCCTCCTCAAATCCAGGGGCGCCTGGGCATCCAAGAGCCTCCAAGGGCCCGAGAGCACCAGGGTCAAAGCAAGCAAAACAGGCGACACCAAGAGCGCCAGGAGCGCCTCGGGACCCAGCATGGCGAAGCCGGAGCGAAGGAGCGCGCTTGGAGAGCCGCTTGGCCCGAGTGTGATAAGGCTGAGTTTGAGGAGAGGAGAAAGGTGAGGCTTCCGACGAGGAGGCGGGTTTCCAGCAAGGAACTGCCCGCCTCTCAGACCGGCCTTTGCCAAACCATCGGGTAGGAAGCGAGATTGCCAAAGTTTTAAAGAGCTCCCCGCCCCCCAATTATGCGCACTCGCGATTTGGAGGACTCTCTCTCTCTCCCTTCCCGGGAAGGGGGGGAGGAGGAGGGAACCCAAACCAACTTTTTTTTCTTTTCTTTTCTCCATTGGCAAAGTGTAATAACATAGCATAGCATTTAGACTTATACTGTATACCACTTTAAGCGGTTTACAGAGTCAACATATTGCCCCCAACAATCTGGGTCCTCATTTTACCAATCTCGGAAGGATGGAAAACTGAGTCAACCTTGAGCCGGTTGTTAAATGAGATTTGAACTTCTGAACTACAGCTAGCAGTAAGCTGAAGTAGCCTGCAGTGCTGCACGCTAACCACTGCGCCACCCGGGCAAAAACATAAACTTTTATAGGTATAGCCAGTGAAGGGCTACCGAAATTTTTACTATTACACTGTGGTCATAGCTTATGCAGGATGCCCTGCATTTTCTTTCAACTTCTTTCAGTGCAAATTGGGTGCTCTGGGGTGGAGCTCCATTTTTGCTACCCCACTGCGTTCTCCCTCATCCGGGCAGTAGGCCACCCCTGGGTATAACTAAATTTGGATAATAGGACAGTAGGACAGGGATGAAGAGCAGATTTGTGTTGGCTACGCAGTTCAGTGGCAGTAATCGGGAGGGGGGACGAAGTGGGGATAGTAAGTTCATGCACTATTTATTGAATAATTAATAGGTTTTTTATTGTCCTTCCTTCTCTAGTACCTTAGTATGAACCTTAATTACTTTTAAAATAGGAAATAATTAAATAGTATGTTTTAATCATTTTAATCATTATCTGGAACTGAATTTTTATAGCAATTAAAGAAAATTGAAAATTGAGCTAATTGAGAATTGAAAATTGAGCTAATTGCGCCTAATCTGTTATACTGAACCGTGTGTTCCGTACAAAATCTTAAAATGTTACTGTGCTCCTCAGCAAATAATGCTGTCTATCATTTGTCCTATTCAAATAATGGCTATTCAAATAATGTGACTTAATCAACTAAAAAAGAGTCCAAGCACCTATTTGAAAACTTATCTTGGTCGGTAAGCCACTCTCACCCAGTCACATGACTTTTAAGCTAACCCGTCACATGATTGTCAAGCCACTCCCACCTGGACAATGGCCGGTAAGCCACTCCTACCTGGTCACATGACTATCAAGCCACACCCGCAAAATAAGCCACACCCACAGTGTGACCGTAAAAATTTTGACAGCCGATCACTGTTCAGACAGATTAATTAATTTGCAAATATCACTTCAAGATACCGGTAACCCCCAACATCCAGGGATGAAGGGTGGCTCACCGCCAATCTTGTCCACCACCGGAATAAATCCTCCAAATTCTTTTACCCAGCTCAAAGAGGAATGACTTTTGATTGAGCAGTTCACACATATGCTGGCTTTTGGAAAGCTTGGGTTTATAAGTATTCAACAAGGGCGTTTGGGAGTGCTCTCTCCCCTCCCTTTTATTTTTTATTTTACAGTTGTTGCTAGAGGGATAAGAATATAGGAAAACCTTCATCCAGGGAGATAAAAAAACACATCAAAGTGTTGCAGAAAAAAAACATGGTACTTACTTTGAAACCTTTGCCACAAACATTTCAAGGTTATTAGAGCTCCTGCTTGTTATTAAAGGTAGTTGAAGGGAGTATATGTATAAAACCAACCTATAGCAAATTATATTTTGGAAGCTCAATCTGCCTGGGAGAACAAGCTTGTGGCTCTAGATTCTTTGATGTAAGGACATCATGCAAATAAAATAACTAGCAAAATAGAGTGCAAGCGTAGAATTTGAAGAAAGAATATGAGGCCTGTCCTATCTCATAGCTGTGGAGAAGACTTCCAGAATCCAGAGCCTACAATTTTTGTCTGTGGGAGAAGACTTGTACCCCCATTTGTTCTGGCACTTTGGTATACTTCAGGTTTCATCATACTTTAAAAAGTAATGGCGTAAATCTCTTCCATTCCATTGCCATTTTTTAATGCTAGGATTTTGGAATTATTTAAACAAAACATTCTAGAGTGTTTTTAACAGTATCTATGGATGTTTATTGCTCTCGTGTTTTTGAGAAAATACTGGATTAGGAACAATCTTTGGGATGTGTTTTACTCCATATTAAAATGCACTCTTAAACAAAGTTTTTTTGCACAAAGTTTTTTTGTGCTCTTTTTATTTATATACACTTATAATAAATATCTGATGATTAATTTCCAATTGTACTGCTCAGAATGCTTTAAACTGGGCATGCATTCTTAACGTTCTGTGAAGGATTATGGTTACAATTGTACAAATGAAAATTATCTCTGTAAAGCTTTACTTTTTCTTACAATGAATTTCAAGCCTTAAGAACTAGGAAAGGCTTTTCTTTTTAGTTCAAAAGAAATTGGGATTCTCAAGATGCTATTTCTTGCAATTTTCTGAATATATAAAGTATGAAGATAGATAAGTGGAAGAAATACAGTGTAAGAATTAACATAAATTTAAAGGCACTGAGATCTATCCATATGATTTGATCATACTTTAAGATATCTATAGCATTCCTGCTGTACAGTATTTTATTTAGACTTTTCTTGTAC
Organism: Erythrolamprus reginae; assembly: GCF_031021105.1. NCBI lineage: Eukaryota > Metazoa > Chordata > Lepidosauria > Squamata > Dipsadidae > Erythrolamprus > Erythrolamprus reginae. The sequence continues at coordinate 51,943,153 of NC_091950.1, forward strand.
CCTTCCTAGAAAAGATATTGCATTATTCTCATATGCATATGAATGCAATCTGCTCTTACAATTGGGAATTTTCTCTGAATATGTAACTAAGTTCAGTTCTTATTATTACAATTATTGCACTATTCAAACATATGGAGAAAAATATTCCTCCATAAATATTGGAAAATATTATTAGGGAACTATTATAAGGACTGTCTACATCTATGTTCCTGAGCTTTAAATGGACTATACTGGCAATATGAAATAAGTCATTGAACATATTTCTCTGGAATTATATCTATTCTTCCACTGCCTCTAACAAGTTTTAAAAGGTACTCTCAGTAGAGATCCATGCCCTCCTTGATAATGTTTCCAGGTTTGTCCTCAAAGAGTAACTTAGTTCAGAAATGAGATGCAGATAGAATATAAAGCAGAAGAATGGAATAGAATGGAATAGAAGGGAAGGGAATGGAGTGGAATTCTTTATTGGCCACGTGTTATTGGACACATAAGGAATTTGTTTTAGGTGTATATGTTCTCAGGAGCATGAAGCAGAATAAAATACATTTATCAAGATTAAAAAGATGCAACACTTAATGCTAGTCAAGGTTACTAATAAGCTATCAAATCAAACTAGGAAATGAACAAAACATGGTTATAGTAGATGCTAGTAAGGAAGAGAAGAACAATAGTAATATAGTGGTACCTCTACCTAAGAACGCCTCTACTTACAAATTTTTCTAGATAAGAACTGGGTTTTCAAGATTTTTTTTGCCTCTTCTCAAGAACCATTTTCCACTTACAAACCCAAGCCTCTGAAACTGTAACCAGAAAAGGCAGGGAGAAGCCTCCATGGGGCCTCTCCAGGAATTTCCTGGGAGGAAACAGGGCCAGAAAGGGCAAGGAGAAGCCTCTGTGGGGCCTCTCTAGGAATCTCCTGGGAGGAAACAGGGCCTCCACCCTCCCTGTGGTTTCCCCAATCACACACATTATTTGCTTTTACACTGATTCCAATGGGGAAAATTGCTTCTTCTTACAAACTTTTCTACTTAAGAACCTGGTCACGGAATGAATTAAGTTCATAAGTAGAGGTACCACTGTATGGTCTTAGTACATTATTTGACAGTGTTGTGGAATTAATTGTTAAGCAGAGTATTGACATTCAGGGGTGTCTAGTTGTTTTGGTTGATCTCTCTATCTGCCCACCCATTTAAATCTTTGGTTGGGTTCAGATGAGACATTCCTACAATTTGTGTTATCCATTGTGCTTGCCTTGCCCATTGGCATCCTTTGGCTACAGCAGTGATGGCAAACCTATGGCACGGGTGCCACATGTGGCACATAGACCCATATCTGCTGGCACATGAGCCATTGCCCTAGCTCAACTCCAACATGCACGTGTGTGCCAGCCAGCTGATTTTTGGCTCACAGAGAGGTTCTGGGGGGATGTTTTTGGCTTCCCTGGAGCCTCTGGGGGGTGGGGGGACGTTTTTACCTTCCTCCCGCTCCAGGGAAGCCTTTGGAGCCTGGGGAGGGTGAAACACAAGCCTACTGGGCCACCAGAAGTTGGCAAACAGGCCGTTTTCAGCTTCCAGAGGGCTTTCGGGAGTGGGGGAAACTGTTTTTGTCCCCCCCAGGCATTGAATTGTGGGTATGGGCATTCATATTTGCGCAATAGCGCACGCACATGCTCTTTTGGCACCCAAGTAAATAAAGGTTCGCCATCACTGGGCTATAGCATGGACATTTGGTACATACCATGGAATCCTTACACTGTGAACTTTTCCATTCCTACTAGGGGATGCTGCTAAGAAAGTGTTTGGGGAAACCCAGTGACAGGCTACCAAAACTTTTACTACCACACTGTGGCCGTGGCTTATGCATTTTGTTTCAACATCTTTCTGTGCAAATTGGGTGCTCTGGGGTGGAGCTCCAAATTTTGCTACAGGTACTACGTTCCTGACCATTCTTGTAGGAGCCCATCACTGGGGAAACCCCACCACAGGATAAATACATACTTTGTGCTATAGATTAAACTCAGCAGTTCTTCAGTTGCATCATAGAATGGAATTATTTGAGACCAGTTTACTGTATTGTAATCCAAGAGATTTTAAAATAATGATGACTCTGGATTTCCTACACACTTAACTTTCTTGAAAAGCCTTTTGACTTCAATAAGCTATCTGATTACACATACATAATGATTTTGGACCCGAAGAAAGTTTTTATGGAACTGCATTGAACAAAGTACAGAGGAGCAGCTGCATATATGGACTAGATCTGAATATAATAAGACATAGGGGTGTTCCAGGTGATGCTTCAAGGATGTCCACTAGACCTAAGATCTAAATGAAAAGGTGTTAAACTGCACCATCTAGATGCTTTTGCTTCTGAACTGTCATCAAGATCTGTTTTTAAAAAAACCTCTCTCTCATTCAACCTTGCCTGAGGTCAAATGGCTGCCAGCTGGCTTCTACATTCTCTTTGTTCTCCAGTTCCTGCTGAGAGTTGCATCCTTGTGTTTTCCTAGTGAGACAACTACTATTCCTTTTGTGTTGAACCTACTGTTGTCCAGGTAACCAGTCCTGCCACAATAATTTAACCATTAAGTCTCTCTGCAACAACCACCTGCCACTAACTGGTTAGCGGCCCCAAGTCTTCAGAGAGAGGCGGCATACAAATCTAATAAATAATAATAATAATAATAATTATTATTATTATTATTATTATTAAAGTTAGCAAACAATCATCTGGTATTATGTCAAGAAAGCAAACTAAACAGTAAAAGGACTGATTTTTAAGTTAATGTGTTAACTTAATATTTATTTTTATATTGGTATATTTATTAATAAAGAAGGATATCTTCAAAAATATAGATCATCCTTAAATTATCTGTTTTGTCCTTATGGGTGGTTAAAATACAGATTGAGAATTCTCTGCTATTTGTATCGATGATCACGGTCTGCTAACTGGCCAGGCCATTAGGTAAAAAAGTTGCAAAGGGGATGGAATAATAACACACGTCTACAAAAAAATATTTTTTGTAATCATGCAGTTGACCTTGTACATTTCTGAATCATTTTTTTGTTTTGATTTCAAAAAATGTGTATAGTTTTTCTGTAGCAGGTCTAGTTTCCACGGAGCAGCATCATTATTATAAGGTATAATAAATATACTGGCTATATTAAGAAAACAGTACTCTACATATCAGAAATAACATAAAAACAAAAATGCTTCTATATCAGACACTTCATGTGATAGAGCAAAATTACACATATTTTTGGAATCAGCCCATCAAACTCCATAAAACAGACATTACTTTTGCTGATGATTTTTTTGTGTTGACCAGTGTAATCAGTAGCATAACTGGTTAAATTCTCAGTGGGGTAATCAGGAATATTTTACAGCAAGATTTTCCTTAGTAACTTTCATGATTCAAGTGTTGAATTATTATTTTACTGACAAAGAAATAAGGGAGATTAATATTGATCTATTTCAAGCTATTTAGCTCTTGTCAGCTAGCCATACCTTTTCTGGGATTCGAACTCAGGTGGAAGCAATGTGCTCTGTCCCATAATTGTGTAGACCAGGTTCTCCTGATAGACTGGTCTCACTGGGGAACCCCCCCCCCCACTTAATTCATAATTCAAGATAATTTTTTTAAAAAATATTTTATATATCATATTAATAAAAGCCACACCATCTTGTACCTCATCAGCAGCAGAGCAAAAAAAGCCTACTGTTGAAGAAGTAAATACTGTAGGTCAAAAGTTTGTTTATTGGAAGCAATGGGAGTAATGATAATGTAATTCAAAGGTTCAGAGTACAAGCATTATGGTAATTTCCTTTTTTTTAACCAGAAGAAAATAATTACAGTTTATTTGTAGAAAATCAAACAAGGATGTGATCCTTCTCTCATACCCCATCTACCTTAAACTTCATTAACAAAACTCACAAATGTGCTGAGCTGACAAAAATGACCCTTGAACTACAGGACAAAGAGGAATCAGAGTTCTACAAAGCGTGGAATGGTAAATGGTACATTTAGCTGGAGAAAAGACAACATACAATTTCATCATAACCCTCACAACCTTCACCCAAACAACTATCCCACAAACCCATAAAATAACATTACAAATCATTGATAAAGGGATGAACAAATTTAAAATGACAAAAATCTAAACTCTAGCTCAAGTTCAGAAACTCAAAATTTTCATCTATACTGATAGTAAAAGTCTTAAAACCTGTAGAGTAATTCCCAAAACCTTTAGCTTTAGACTATCTACAATTGACCTCTCCCCCTTTCTAAGAGGTCTGTAAGGGGCGTGCATAAGCGCACCACTGTGCCTACCGTCCCTGTCCTATTGTCTTCTTTGTTACTTTTTCTCATTACTTATCTAATGTTTTATTTGTACAAATTACCACTCTATAATTGTTTGACAAAATAAATAAAAATAAAATAAAGTAATCGGGTCAACAGATAAGTTGATACTATCTACGACAGCTATAGCATATATTCATGAAAGATTAAGCTAACTAGCCACCCATCCATCCCTAATATAATTATTTGCAACAATTATTTGCTTTGTGCAACTTTAGTTAATAAAAATTTGCAAATAATTCATTACCATCTACTATTTAACTCGTTCCAAAATGAGTATTTTGCTTCTTTACGAAATGGAATAGTAGTTGGAATAGCAGCAAATGGAAAGCATAATTGAAACTTTAACTTCCATCAAAATCATAGCAACTCTTTAAAGTTTGGGTAAAATTGTAGGAGGTAAAAAGAAAGGGAGACTATAAAACGAGCCAACTATGAATTCTTAGAGGAAAAGCTCTATAAATGAATTGCAAGTATAAAAATTCAGCATTATACTAATTCTCATAAAAATAACAGAATGGCAGCAATTGTTTATTAATTGCTTATGAGCTAGAAAATGTTTAAACACAACATGATAGAACTGTGGCTCTGAAATTTCTATGTTTCCAAATTTCAAATCTAATCGGGATTTCAGATTGCTACTTGTAATTATGCTACGTATACTCTTGAAAACAGCATAAAACTGCAATCCTGTGTATGAAAAAAATTATCCAGGTCACTCTCTTGGTCTGTCATTTGTATTTCCTTTTTAAATTTTAAAACCACAGACTACTGGTACTGTATTTGTAAATTCAACGAAACATGCTTTTCTAAATCATTCTCTTGGCCTATGAGTTGTAAATCCATTTTAAATACCATCTCTATCTTGTCAGATAAAATTTGTTCTACATCTCACATTTCTTCAATAACATATTTTGGACACTGTCTATCCATAGAAAAAAGTCATCACACCTGACATTGATTTTTTTTTTATTCCATTGCTCAAGTCTCCTTCAGTATTTTTATTGTACAGTATTAACTACTGTATCTTACAGGCCTGCATATGTTTCTCTACCTAAAATCTATAGTTCCCTCTAGTGTCCAGTTTTTGAAATCATGAAATTGCTTATCTATGTTGTATCCTATTAGATCCAAAACAGAAACTATTTCCCATGAGAAACTTTTTATACTCTATAATTAATTCCAACACTTTATTGTAAAAGTTTAATATTCCATTTTATCTGGACTCATAGTGTATTATAACTTTCTAAGAACAAAATCTTTTATCTTTTTATTTCAGATTCTTTATATTCTTAATGGTATAATTATTTTTTTTCATTTGTGTAAGGTTAAAGAAAAATTCACCCATCATTTTCATATGCTTCATTCCAAAAGGCTTTAATAGTTTAGAAGTAGTTAATGAGCAATTTTAAGAACTGATTAGAAAGTGAGACTTGAAAACTTAAGGGTCCTTTTAAAATATCAAGCCACAGTTAAGAACAAGATGGGTGAACATGGCATGGTTCAAGCCCATGAAAAACAGATAATCCCAAACTAATCTTACTGCATTCTTTGGGAAAGTGATGAAAATTAGTGGATCAGAGGAATGCTGTTGATATAATTTACGTACAATATTTACGTAAAGCAGTACATAAGGCATTTGATAAAGTAGACCATACCCTACTATTGATAAAATAGAAAAATGTGGGTTAGACATTACCCATCACCAGATGGATTCATAACTGACTAATCAACCATACACAACGTGTAGTCCTCAATGGAACTACATCTACATGGAAGAAAGTATGTAGTGGAGTACAGTACCTCAAGGTTCTGTTTTAGGCCCAGTACTCTTCAACATCTCCATCAAAGGTTTTGATGAGGGGATAGATGGGATACTCATCATATTTGCAGACACCAAGCTAGCAGAAATAGCCAACACTCCAAAAGACAGGCGTAAGCTACTGAAAGATCTTGACAGACTTGAACATTGGGTGCTATCTAACAAAATGAAATTCAATCGTGAAAAATGTAAGATTCTACACTTAGGCAAGAAAATAAAATGTACAGGTACAGTATATATGGTATAGAATAGTATAGAGGGATCATGCAATGTGGACAAGCATTTAAATGAGAGCCATCAGTATGCAGAAGCTGCCAAAAAAGCCAATACAGCTCTAGGCTGCATTAACAGAGGGATAGAATCAAGATTATGTGATGTGTTAATATCACTTTATAATGCCTTAGCAAAGCTACACTTGGAATACTACATCTAGTTTTGATGACCACGGTGAAGGAAAAAATGTTGAGACTCTAGAAAGAGTGCAGAGAAGAGCAACAAAAATGATTAGGGGATTGGAGGCTAAAGCATATGAAGAACGGTTGCTGGAACTTAGTATGTCTAGTCTGATGAAAAGAAGGACTATGGGTGACATGATAGCAGCATTCCAATATCTCAGAGGCTGCCACAAAGAAGAGGGAGTCAAGTTATTCCCCAAAGCACCTGAGGGCAGGACAAGAAGCAATGGGTGGAAACTAATCAAGGAGAGAAGCAACTTAGAACTAAGGAGAAATTTTCTGATACAACAATCAGTGGAACAACTTGCCTTCATAAGTTGTAAATGCTCCAATACAGGAAGTTTTAAAAAAGAGATTGGATAGCAATAGCAATAACATTTAGACATATACTTCATTTCAGTGGTTTACTGCCCTCTCTAAGCAGTTTACAGAGAGTAAGCCTATTGCCCCCAACAATAACCATTTATCTAAAGTAATATAGGGTTTCCTGCCTTAGCAGGGGGTTGAACTAGAAGACCTCCAACCAAGGTCCCTTCCAACTCTGCTATTCTATCCTACATGGGAAGCACTGAAATCTATTTCTGGACTTCACAGTTTATAAATACAACCAATACCTATTATATTCATAGTCCTTGAAGGAACCTCCAAGATCCCTTCCAACTTCTATTCTATTCCTATTTGTAGCTAGTTTGTTTGTTTGTCAAGTACATATTGTTGGTTTACAAAGATATAATAATATTCGTATACATGATACTAGTAAAAAAAAAAAGAAACATTGGGACAGGGGACAGAAGGCACGCTGGTGCACTTATGCACGCCTCTTATTGACCTCTTAGGAATTGGGAGAGGTCAACAGTGGATAGTCTAAGGGTAAAGTTTTGGCGGTTAGGTGATGATACTAGAGTCTGGTAGTGAGTTCCATGCATCAACTACTCGGTTACTAAAGTCGTATTTCCTGCAGTCGAGTTTAGAGTAGTTTACATTAAAGTTGTATCTGTTATGTGCTCTTGTGTTTTTGTGGTTGAAGCTCAAGTAGTTGTTGACAGGAAGGACGTTGTAGCAGATGATTTTGTGGGCTATGCTTAGATCGTGTTTAAGGGGACGTAATTCTAAGTTTTCTAAACCTAGGATTGTAAGTCTAGTTGCTTAGAGTATTCTGTTGCGAGGGGTTTAATTTAATTTAATTTAATTTAATTTAATTTAATTTAATTTAATTCAGGGGTTAAAGTCCAGTAAGTGGACAAATGAAGATGTATCAGCATGCCAATATCTGTAGTGCATGCGAGTCTTCTCGTATGGATCCAGAACATTGAGTCACAAGCCATGGTAAAACTTAAACAATAACACAAACCTAAACAGCAGCAGCAGCAGCAGTTGACTGCAGAATTTGCACCACAGCTTCTGTTACTTCGCCTTTGGCGCGCAGGCGATCATGGCTCATGTTTATATAGCGGTATTTTATATCGCTGCAGTAAAAGACGAAAACCACGAGGGGCGTAAGGAGAAAAAAGAGCAACGAAGGTTTTTGGACCGCCCTCAGCGGTTCTCTGTTATTGGGGAGGGGTAATTGGCAGTTGCAAGGATGTCATCCAGTGAGACGTCTCCGCTCGGGCAATGACTACGCTGACAACAGGCACGGGTAGTTTAAAGCAGGGGTCGCCAACCTTGGCCGCTTTAAGACTTGTGGACTTCAACTCCCACTATTCCTCAACCAGCTTTGCTGAAGAAACCTGGCTGAGGAGACTGAGCCAGCTTTCCTCAGCAAAGCTGGCTGAGGAATTCTGGGAGTTGAAGTCCACAAGCCTTAAAGTGGCCAAGGTTGGAGACGCCCTGCTTTAAAGCAGCGTAGCTTTAAAGGACTGTGGACTTCAACTTCCAGAGTTCCTTAGCCGGCCATACGAGCTACGGAATGCTGGGAGTTGAAGTCCACATAATTTAAAGGCGCCAAGGTTGAATAATACTGCTTTTTAAAAGGACAGACTCCGAGATTGACTTTGCCGCCTCCCCCTCAGGCTTTACAGCAACGTGACAATTACATAAGCCTCCAGTGCTGGCAAAGGGCACAAGCCGCTGGCACAACCCCCAGCGCGCTTGCTGTTTTCTATTCGCCTTCGTCTATGATGGAAGCGATGTGGAGCTTTTGGCAGCTGTTGCTGGCTCTGCCGCTATTGATGTTGGGCCTCTACTGTTGCTACATCAAAGCAGTTCATGTCAAGTACGATTACATCCCCGGCCCTCCGAGGGCGAGGTAAGAACAGCTGCGGACCGGCAGGATTGATACCTGCACAGCCCTCTGAAAACCTCTCTCCAGGCTTTGAAATTTGCTCCTCCGTGTAGGAGCGAACTTCCCCCAAGGATCGGCTGGCTGACAGCCCGTAGTTCGGCTGCCGTAATTTAAGAGTTACGCGCTATGCACTTGTCGTCCCGTCGATCGCAGAAAATTCAGAGGGGTCCTTGATACTCTCTGAGTGAGGATGGTGGTTTTCTGGCAGACGTTTCCTTACCAAAACAGTGGAACGGTTTGCCTTTCAGAAGTCTCAAAATGGATGAGCAATGTGGTCGGGGGGTAGGGAAAGCAAGTAGGATGCTTGGCTGCATAGCTAGAGGTATAACAAGCAGGAAGAGGGAGATTGTGATCCCGCTATATAGAGCACTGGTGAGACCACATTTCATTCAGTTCTGGAGACCTCATCTACAAAAAGATATTGACAAAATTGAACGGGTCCAAAGACGGGCTACCAGAATGGTGGAAGGTCTTAAGCATAAAACTTATCAGGAAAGAATGAACTCAATCTGTATAGTCTGGAGGACCGAAGGAAAAGGGGGGACATGATCGAAACATTTAAATATTATTTAAAGAGTTAATTATTATTTAAATGGTTAAATATTATTTAAAGGGTTAAATAAGGTTCAGGAGGGAAGTGTTTTTAATAGGAAAGTTAACACAAGAACAAGGGGACACAATCTGAAGTTAGTTGGGGGAAAGATCAAAAGCAACATGAGAAAATAATATTTTACTGAAAGAGTAGTAGATCCTTGGAACAAACCTCCAGCAGACGTGGTTGGTAAATCCACAGTAACTGAAGTAAACATGCCTGGGATAAACATATATCCATCCTAAGATAAAAATACAGGAAATGGTATAAGGGCAGACTAGATGGATCATGAGGTCTGTTTCTGCCATTAGTCATCTATGTTTCTATGTTTCTAAGTCGTGGATGCTCCATTCAGAAGAGTCTGGGCAGCCACCTGTCTGAAACTGTCTAGGGTTCCCCTGCCTGAGCAGTGGGTTGGACTAGAAGACCTCCAAGGTCCCTTCCGACTCTGTTATCCCAAAGGTACATTGTCTATGTCAGTGTTTCCCAACCTTTTTGGAGCCGCGGCACATTTTTCATATTTTCAAAATCCTGGGGAACATGGGGGGGGGGGCGCTAAAAAAAGTTTGGACAAAAAAAATATCTCTTCCTCCCTTTCGCTCTATTTCTCTCTCTCTCCCTCTTTCTCTCTCTTCCTTCCTTTCTCTCTCCATCCCTCTTTCTTTCTCTCTTCCTTCCTTCCTCTCTTTCTGTCTCCTCCTTCCTCTCTCATCTCTTTCCTTCCTCTCCCTCCCTTTCTCTCTTTCCTTTCTATCCCTTTCTGTCTATCCTTTCTATCTCTCACCCCTTCTCCCTCTTTCATTCCCTTTCTCTCCCTCCCTTTCTCTCTCATTCCTTTCTCTCCCTCTTTCCTTCCTATCTCTCTTTCTTTTTCTCCCTCCTTCATATCTTCTTTCTCTCCCCCTTCCTCCCTCTTTCCCTTTTCCCCCTCCCTTTCTCTTCCTTTTTCTCTATCCTTTCTACTTCTTACTCTTTCTTTCTCTCCCTCCTTCATTCAATTTTCTCTCCCTCCCTTCCTCCCTCTTTCCTTTCTCTCCCTCCCTTTCTCTTCCTTTTTCTCTATCCTTTCTACTTCTTACTCTTTCTTTCTCTCCCTCCTTCATTCAATTTTCTCTCCCCCCCTTCCTCCCTCTTTCCTTTCTCTCCCTCCCTTTCTCTTCCATTTTCTCTATCCTTTCTACTTCTTACTCTTTCTTTCTCTCCCTCCTTCATTCAATTTTCTCTCCCACCTTCCTCCCTCTTTCCTTTCTCCCCCTCTTTCTCTTCCTTTATCTCTATCCTTTCTACTTCTTACTCTTTCTTTCTCTCCCTCCTTCATTCAATTTTCTCTCCCTCCCTTACTCTCTCTTTCCTTTCTCTCCCTCCCTTGTTCTCCCCTGGGGCTGCCTGTGCCTGCCCTGCACCACCCAACACGGACGGACAGCCCCCGGTCGTCGGTTCGTCGCCCCCTCCCCCCCCACGGAGGGAGATCGGGCTGGCGGGGGCGGCGAATCCACCTCCCCAACCGCGCGGAGGGAAATCCGGTAGGCGGGCGGGTGGCCGCGGCTCCCTGCGCGCCCCTGGAAAAGCCTACAGGGCCACCTACAGGGAACGGTGCCCGGGGCCGCTTTAGCCGCCCCCCCCGCCATCTCCCCGTGACTGCCTGCGCCGCTGCAGCCGCGCCCCCCCTCCCACCGCCAGTGCCCTCCCGCCGGGCCCCAAAGGACACTTGCCGATGACGACAGGGAAGCTTCAGCTGGGCGGGCGCTGCCGTGCCGGTGCCTCCGACCTCCCGGTTCCTGCTCGATGCCGCGGCCCAGCTGAAGCTTCCCTGTCGCCTGGGCGGGGCGCTGCGGTGCCTCTGAACTCTCCGCTCCTGCCCGATGCCGCGGTTTCTGGCGCTCTCCTGCGCGCCCCTGGAAAAGCCTACAGGGAACGGTGCCCGGGGCCGCTTTAGCCGCCCCCCCCCCCCCCGCCATCTCCCCGCGACTGCCTGCGCGAAGAATGGAGCTCTCCTTCCTGCCTTCCTTCTTTGGGGCCCAGCAGGAGAGCGCCAGAAACCGCGGCATCGGGCAGGAGCGGAGAGTTCAGAGGCACCGCAGCGCCCCGCCCAGGCGGCACACCTGGCGATGTCTCGCGGCACACCAGTGTGCCGCGGCACACCGGTTGGGAAACGCTGGTCTATGTGATAAGATGGGTAGAGGGCTAATCCTGAGAGTAAAGGTATTTTGTTTTGTAGATAAGCTAGCCCAGCCTTTTGGCTTGTAGAAAGGTTGGCACCAAAATATCTGCTGGGAGTGGGGGCAAGCAGGTGAGGTTCTGCATTTATGTCTTTAGAAACATAATAATAATAATAATAATAATAATAATAATAATAATAATAATAATAATAATGAAAAATCAATAGACGATCCAAAGTGCAGAATCTGTAAAGAAACAGATGAAACAATCGATCACAGAGTCTCCGGAGAGGGGCGGCATACAAATCCAATAAATAATAATAATAATAATAATAATAATAATAATGATGATGATGATGAAAAATCAGCAGACGATCCAAAGTGCAGAATCTATAAAGAAACCGATTAAACAATCGATCACATACTCAGCTGCTGCAAAAAGATTGCACAGACTGACTACAAGCATAGACATGATGCTGTGGCACAGACGATCCACTGGAACTTGTGCCAGAACTGCCATCTATCAGTAGCAAAGAACTGGTGGGATCATAAGCCCGAAAAAGTGGTCAAAAATGAGCAAGCAAAGCTACTGTGAGACTTCCGACTTCAGACTGACTGAATTCTGAAGCATAACACACCAGACATCCTGATTGTGGAGAAAAAGAAAGTATGGATCATTAACATCGCAATCCCAGTAGACAGCAAAATTGAGGAAAAGCAGCTAGAGAAATTAGTGAAATACAAAGATCTTAAAATTGAGCTGCAACGCCTCTCGCATAAGCCAGTGAAAGTGGTCCCAGTGGTACTTGGCACGCTGGGCGCAGTGCCAAAGGATCTCAGCGGATATTTGAAAACCATCGGAATTGACAAAATCTCCATCTGTCAATTGCAAAAGGTCACTTTACTGGGATCGGCAAACAATTCACCGCTACATCACGCAGTCCTAGGTGCTTGGGAAGCACCCGACTGGTGATGAAATACGAAATAATTTATTAGATTTGTATGCCGCCCCTCTCCGAAGACTTGGAGCGGCTCACAACAATAATAATAACAGTGTTACAATGTAAACAAATCTAATATTAAAAAAACATCTAAAAAACCCATCATTTAAAAACCATGCAACACACGCATACCATACATAAAACTATAAAAGCCTGGGGGAGGTGTCTCAATTCCCCCATGCCTGGCGAATACAGATGGGTCTTAAGTAATTTGCAAAAGACAAGAAGGGTGGGGGCAGTTCTAATCTCTGGGGATAGTTGATTCCAGAGGGCCGGGGCCAACACAGAGAAGGCTCTTCCCCTGGGGCCCGCCAAACGACATTGTTTAGTCGACGGGACCCGGAGAAGGCCAACTCTGTGGGACTTTATCGGCCGCTGGGATTCATGCGGCAGAAGATGGTTCCGGAGGTATTCTGGTCCGATGCCATGTAGGGTTTTAAAGGTCATTAGCAACAATTTGAATTGCGACCTGAAACTGATCGGCAGCCAGTGCAAGCCACCGAGTGTTGGAAAGACGGGGGCGAATCTGGGAAGCCCCACGATAGCTCTCGCGGCTGCATTCTGCACGATCTGAAGTTTCCAAACACTTTTCAAAGGAAACCCCATGTAGAGAGTGTTGCAGTAGTCGAGCCTCGGGGGGATGAGGGCATGAGCGACTGTGAGCAATGACTCCCTGTCCCTAAATGTTTCTCTTTTAGGGAAAATATGGCATTTAGACTTAGACTTACAACACTTAGACTTACTGTATATACTACTTCACAGTGCTTTACAGCCCTCTAAGCGGTTTACAGAGTACCCCAACAATTTGGGTCCTTATTTTACCCACCTCGGAAGGATGGAAGGCTGAGTCAACCTTGAGCCTAGTGAGATTTGAACTAGTGTACTACAACCAGCAGTCAGAAGAAGCAACTTGCAGTACTGCACTGTAACCTCTGTGCCATCAAGGGTCATATAATATTCTGGCTTTTTAATATTTCCTAGAATATTTCATTGTTCTAGGAGAAGGGTGGATGCTAACTTTCTGCATTATTAAGTTCCATTGTCTGATGACAGAACCCATTTATTGTATTCTTTCTTGACTTCTGGGCATGGCATGCATGTGCTCTTCATGTGCTGTAACATGGGCTTTATTGTTTCCATTTTTAAACATTTTTTCCCTAGTAAATCTAAGTGCTGTAAGTCTAAGTTCCTCCCCATGTAAATCTGCTTGCCTGCTCTTCCATCTTTTTCCGTGGAAAAAAAAATGTACCATGCCTGCCTTGTTATGCATTTTACTGTGAAATAGCTTTATGGAACCCAGTAGCAATCTCCATTCTGTCCTTCCTTCTCTTGTATTTTCTTTTTGGATTGTAATGTGCACATTTAAAACCCTGGCTTTTTTTCTCCCCAAATATTACAGTTTTTTCTTTGGTCACTTACCAATCTTCTGGAGAATGTTGAAAAACAAGGAAGTGGTGCATGATCTCTTTCTCAAGTGGTAAGTGTTTTTTCTTTTTTTAAATCACATCGCTCGAAAATACGGTAGTTATTTTGGATTACAGAAATTGAGATCTACGCTCAGCGGTGGGCTACGAGCCAGAATGCTAAATTGCACTCGCCGCCGCGGCTCTTAGGTTTTTGCGGGACCAGCATGATTTTGCTGCTGCACCTGTGGAGGTAGCAAAATTGCACACGGAGCCGCAGGTAAAACCTGGCCGAAACACAGGCGCAATTTTGCTACCTTCACAGGTGCAGCAGTAAAATTGTGCTGGTCCCGCAAGAACTTACGAGACGCGGCGGCGAGCACAATTTAGCGTTCTGGCTCATAGTTCACCGCTATCTGTGCTGCTTCTTCCTAGATCTCAATTTTGAGTTCTAAGCCTCCATTTTGATTTGCTAAGCTTTTTAAACTTAAATTGATGAAAATAGCAAATAAGAAAGACCATAACCAATAATTTTCTGATAAAAAGAAATACAGGTAGTCCTCAATTTACAACAATTCATTTAGGAACCATTTGAAGTTACTATGGCATTGAAAAAAATGAATCATGACTGTTTTTCACATAGCTGTTGCATTATCCCTATGGTATGATAGATAGATAGATAGATAGATAGATAGATAGATAGATAGATAGATAGATAGATGGATGGATGGATGGATGGATGGATGGATGGATGGATGGATGGATGGATGGATGGATGGATGGATGGACGGACGGACGGACGGACGGACGGACGGACGGACGGACGGACCATGTTAACAAATTAATTACTATAGTGATTCAGTTAACAATTGTAGCAAGAAAAGTCGTAAAATGGAGAAAAATTCACTTATCAACCGTGTTGCTTAACAATACACATTTTGGGCCCATTTTTAGACGCAAGGTAAGGACTACCAGAATTAATAAAAATATCATCCTTAAAGAAACAATACTTGGAATGTGATGTAATCTAGTGTTTAATGATTTATAAATACAGTATATAAATGCTAATTAGCATTTTTGCATTCATAGGGCTGAGAAATATGGACCAGTTGTACGTTTTAATGCTTTTCACAGAGTTTCATTACTAATATCAAGTCCTGAAGGAGTGAAGGTATGTGAAAGTTGAGCATTCTTTTGCAGTTTGCTTCATAACTGTTATAACTCCATGAACTGCATTGGTTACCGATCAGTTTCCGGGCACAATTCAAAGTGTTGGTTATGACCTATAAAGCCCTACATGGCACAGGACCAAATTATCTCCGAGACCGCCTTCTGCCACACGAATCCCAGTGACCGGTGAGGTCCCACAGAGTTGGCCTCCTTAGGGTCCCATCAACCAAACAATGTCGGCTGGCAAGACCTAGGGGAAGAGCCTTTTCTGTGGGAGCCCCGACCCTCTGGAATCAGCTCCCCCCAGAGATTCGCACTGCCCCAACCCTCCTTGCCTTCCGAAAGAGCTTAAAAACTCATCTTTGCTGCCAGGCTTGGGAATTTTAGATCTTCCCCCTGACCACTGAATGCTTAAGTATGATTGTTGAATGTTTGGTCAATAAGTTTTTCTTTTAATTGTTTTTAAATTGTATTATTAATTGGATTTACATTATTGTTCTGTTTTTATATATGCTGTGAGCCGCCCCAAGTCCTCGGAGAAGGGCAGCATACAAATCCAATTAAATCTGCGAGACCGCCTTCTGCCGCACGAATCCCAGCGACCGATTAGGTCCCACAGAGTGGGCCTTCTCCGGGTCCCGTCAACTAAACAATGTCGGTTGGCGGGCCCCAGGGGAAGAGCCTTCTCTGTGGCGGCACCGGCCCTCTGGAACCAACTCCCCCCGGAGATTAGAACTGCCCCTACTCTTCCTGCCTTCCGTAAACTCCTTAAAACCCACCTTTGCCGTCAGGCATGGGGGAACTGAAACATCTTCCCCTGGGCATGTTTAATTTATATATGGTATGCTTGTGTGTATGTCTGTTAGTATATGGGGTCTTTTTTAAATCTTTAATATTTTAAATTGTCAGATTATTTATGATTTGTTTCCACGTGTTGTGAGCCGCCCCGAGTCTTCGGAGAGGGGCGGCATACAAATCTAAGTAATAAATAAATAAATAAATAAATAAATAAATAAATAAATAAATAAATAAATAAATAAATAAATAAATAAATAAATAAATAAATAAATAAATAAATAAATAAATAAATAAATAAATAAATAAATAAATAAATAAATAAATAAATAAATAAATAAATAAATAAATAATAATAATAAACTAAAATAAACTAAAATAAACTAAAATAAACTAAAATAAAATAAATACTTTGCAGTCAGGGTTCTACTGTTAATTGAATCCCAAGCGAGGCGAATCAAATTCCTGACAGCTTCTCACAACCAAAATCAGTAAGTGAGAGTGCCCTAGAGATGGACCATAGTTTGGGAGACGCAGCAAGAGTGCAGGAGGTGCAGGAATGATGTGGTGAGTGTCAGAGCGGTACATGAGAATGTAAGGCTTGTACAAAAGGCAGTGTGGGTAAGGGTGGCTGTGCAAGGATGTGAGAGAGAGACAAAGACGGTTGAGGATGGGTGGAGGGCAGTCGGTGAAGAAACTCAGAGTTTGTGGGTGAAGGTCGGGGAAAATGTAAGGGAAGTGTGGAGGGGGCCAAGATGTGTGCAAGGGAGTTTATGAAAGGCACTGGTTGGTGAGGGCGCATGAGGATTTGAGATGGATATATACAGTATTTCCCTCTCAAATATATATAGTTCTCTCTCTGGGCACAATGGGAATATATCTGCTGAAGAAAAATCCACATTGGCGACAGGTATGGTATCTGGCCAGTAAACACTCTGCTAGCTCCATTCTGTTGCTCAGACTCTATCCTGCAAGGTAGTGTTTCCCAACCTTGGCCACTTGAAGATATTTGGACTTCAACTCCCAGAATTCCCCAGCCAGCAAATGCTGGTTGGGAAATTCTGGGAGTTGAAGTCCAGGTATCTTCAAGTGGCCAAGGTTGGGAAACACTGCTGCAAGGGATTATAAACTCATTAAAATAAGATGATTTTGTGTGTGTGTGTGTGTAACATATTTTGCTGATAATGAAAAGGAATACGTTACATTTATAGATTATAGTTCTCGGCTATAAAAAACTTATCTGCCTTGGAATATGGCCCCTGATGGCACCGAGAGACAAAAAGGAAGCTGTGATGCTTTTTCAATATAGCAGGGTGACTTGACAAAAAATTACACACACACACACTGTATCCAAAACTGAGACAACAAAAAGGATTCACAGTTCTCCATAAATGTTTATATATACTCTATAAAATTTATTGTAAAGATTAATATGACAACATTAAGAATACTCAGTAAAGGGCTTATCAGAGGAATTTAATTTTAGGAATACTTGATGTCACCACAGTATTCAAAGGACCCAAGGATATATAGCCGACTTTTCAGTTTGTTTGGTGTAAGGTAAGCTAAAGCAAAATGATATATGACATATTAAAATGCATTAATGGATGACCAGGAAAGCCTTCTAATTCCCAAGATTGGTTTGCAAATATATTTCAAAAGTCTTTGATAAAAATTATTTAAATCAGAATTACTGTCCAATCTCAATGTAAATCAGTGAAGTACATTATATTGATGAAAAACAAACTCTGAAATGCTGGTTTACCTGGGAAATTTCACCCAACAACAAGGTGAAACCAAGGCTTGAACAGGCAGACTAAGGCCCCTAAATATTAAGTCGGGCACTATAGAAGATTGTCATAGTCAGTGGCATTCAAAATTGTGAAATAATTTCTGTTGACTCAATAAAATGGATTCATCTC
The DNA here is from genome assembly GCF_031021105.1 of Erythrolamprus reginae. NCBI lineage: Eukaryota > Metazoa > Chordata > Lepidosauria > Squamata > Dipsadidae > Erythrolamprus > Erythrolamprus reginae. The sequence goes on from NC_091950.1 coordinate 51,961,116, forward strand.
TTATTTTCCAGCGAAACATTTAACATGTATTGTCCATCAAGATTTGTTCTGTTTCTGACTTGAAATGAAATAAATGGAGATAAAGATCTTTTATCTTTATTTATTTGTTATTGTAATTTCTTTGATTGTTGTGAGCCACCTTTTGTCATTAAGAGTTAAACAGCATAGAGGTTGAATAAATTATTTCCATTGATACCCACTGCCGACAAATTGCAATTATTAGCAGAGACCTTATTACTATGGTTTGCACTTAATGTAAGCTGAGTTTGCCAGATGAGGAAGCCAACATGTAAGAAGGAAATTAAATTTCTTGGCACGCATGATTTTGTAGGTTATTGAAGCTGGCTAAAAAGTACTACATACCAAATTATTTTTTCCCTCTCCTTTTTCAGATTTTTAGGGAATGGCTTGGTAACCGATCTTGACTATAATCATTGGCACAAACAGCGAAAAATTATGGATCCAGCATTCAGTCGAAAGTAAGGGAAGGGAGGAATTCTTGGAATATTTGGATATTTGGAATATTATTAGATACTTTTTAAGGGATGTCATTTCAAATAGAATTAATAACTACATAATTCTGATCATGCAATGAAATTTCTTTTGTTATCATACTGTATTCCTTGGTTCCTGTACGATGTTTGAAGCTATGTGAATATTTGGAATACATAAACATCGTGGGAAGGTAGATAACATGGAATTCATTTATTCATTTATTTATTTAATTGACACAAGGACCTCCTTCATTAAATAAACTTGTAATATATGTGTCTGTGAAGATTCTCAGTCGTCCAGGTCATGGTTGTCCCAAGGGTGCTTTTTTCAAGAGGCAACTAAATTTCTGGTATTTTCTTTTGAAGACGTTTAATTTCTCATTCAAAAAGCTTCCTCAGCTCTTCAAAACTTCTTCAAACCTCCCCCCCCAAAGGTCTAGTTCTCTCTTATTATTAAAATATTATTTTACTGAAAGAGTAGTAGATCCTTGGAACAAACTTCCAGCAGACGTGGTTGGTAAATCCACAGTAACTGAATTTAAACATGTCTGGGATAAACATATATACATCCTAAGATAAAAATACAGGAAATAGTAGGGCAGACTAGATGCCGTCAATCTTCTATGTTTCTATGTTATTTTATTTATTTGTTATTTTATTAATTCAATTTCTATGGCGCCCTTCTCCTGAGACTCAGGGATGCTTACATCATATTAGAAATCTACATAAAATTGCATTCTAAAAAACCCACAGTTAAAAACTAAATAAACAGATTGATATATCCTACATTCATTCATTCTTGAAAGAAACACCTTAAGAGTATTTGTGTAAGTATAAGTGATGTGCCGGTGCCTGGAGGCTGTTAGGGTCTGGATGGGTGCCAACAGGATCAAACTCAACCCTGATAAGATGGAGTGGCTGTGGGTTTTGCCTTCCAAGGACAATCCCATCTGTCTGTCCATTATCCTGGGGGAGGGAATCATTGATCCCCTCAGAGAGGGTCCATAACTTGGGTGTCCTCCTCGATCCACAGCTGACATTAGAACACCATCTTTTGGCTGTGGCTAGAAGGACGTTTGCCCAGATTCGCCTGGTGCACCAGTTGCAGCCCTATCTGGATAGGGAGTCTCTGCTCACAGTCACTCATCCCCTTATCACATCGAGGTTCGACTACTGCAATGCTCTCTACATGGGGCTACCTTTGAAGAGTGTTCAGAAACTTCAAATCATGCAGAATGCAGCCGGGCGAGCCATCATGGGTCTTCCCAGATACACCCATGTTTCTTCAACACTCTGCGGCCTGCATTGGCTGCCGATTGGTTTCCAGACACAATTCAAAGTGTTGATGATGACCTATAGGGCTTTATAGGTCATCATCAACACTTTGAATTGTGTCTGGAAACCAATCGGACCAAATTACTTACGGGACTGCCTTCTGCCGCACAAATCCCAGAGGCCGATTAGGTCCCACAGAGTTGGCCTTCTCCAGGTCCTATCGACCAGACAATGTCATCTGGTGGGGCCTAGGGGAAGAGCCTTCTCTGTGGCGGCCCCGGCCCTCTGGAATCCAGAGATTCACACTGCCCCCACCCTTCTCACCTTTTGCAAGACCCTTAAGACCCATCTATGTCACCAGGCATGGGGCAGCTATATCATGCCCCCTTCTTCTCTGACTGCTAAATGTTATGTGTGGATGTGATTGAGTAGACTGACTATTTTTTAACATAATGGGATTTTTAGCTTACTGTTTTAACTATTAGATTTGTGTACACATTGTTCTGTATTGTATGTTGTGAGCCACTCTGGGTCCTCGAAGAGGGGCGGCATACAAGTCTAATTAATAATAATAATAATAATAATAATAATAATAATAATAATAATAACAACAACAACAACAAAACAACAACAACAACAACAACAACAATAATAATAATGCACTTTTTTTCTAATGGGTTGTATTGTAGTGTCTCTCTTGGCTTGATTTATAAATCTATCTTTCCATACACACAAAGAAAGCTCTTTTGAAAGCAACATATCTTTCATTGCACAGTTACTTGATTGGTTTGATGGAGATCTTTAATGACCAAGCAGAAGACCTCATGAAAACGCTGAATGAAAAAGCAGATGGGGAGGTTGAAGTGGATATGATGAGCCTGCTCAGACGGCTGACCATAGACATCATTGCAAAGGTAAATGAATTCCATTTTCCCATTAAAATAAGAAAATATCTCTAATGCAGAGGCCAGCACATGTCCATAATCAAAAGGGCTTTGTGATAATATGTTTCACAAAAAAAGCAAAGGGCTGGGGAAGATTCACGTTTTACTTCACTGGGTAGTTATCTGAGTGTTTTTTGTAATTGGTTACAAATAGCTAGTATCTAATAAGGTCGGCACTGTTTACAAAAATGCATGGCATATTATACATAGAGCCTGTTTTTTAAATCTCTTTACTTAGTTGCAGAGTTTTATATTATTGTTTTGAACTATTGCTGTCTAAAGTTGCTATTCTCAGAAGAAAACAACTATAAACAAAGATATCTCATCCTGCTCATTTTTCTCAATTATTATCAGGTGGCATTTGGCTTGGAACTAAACACACTACACTGTGACCAAACACCTTTTCCTCATGCGTTTACCATGGTCATGAAGGGGATGAGTAAAGGACGAAATCCATTTTTCAAGGTCAGTATAGACTTTTCTCTTCCCCTTTTCAAAGCTGTCCTATTGTTGGTCAAATGTAGATGTGGCCTTGGCTCAATATTTTGATCTATATTTGTCCATAATGCAAACTCCATAAGTCTCCAATCAGAAATTCCATCAGTGGGAACCAAGAAATATTATTCTCTGTTTTGCTAGAACAGGTTGTTTTCATCTGTTCTTTGTTGAGTGGTGAAGCTGATACTCTGTGCTGATATTACCAGTCCTGTTACACCTAGTGTAAGGTGACCAGACGTCCAGTTTTTGGTGGGACAGTCCCACTTTTGAGCAATTTGTCCCTTGTCCCATGGTATTTTCAAAAAGTCCCGATTTTTAAAAAACGGGACATCTGATCACCTTAGCTTTGGAGAATATAACATACAGTGATTTAGTGTGCATTCAAAGTGACAATAAAGTTATTTCTAAAATTTCTTAAGTTTTCTAAAAGTACTACAGGGAACTCTGGGAGTTGGAAGTCCCCACATGCCTTCAAAGCCACCGAGGTTGAGGAAAATGACGGCGTGAGGGAATGCGAGAAACCCCACATGACTTTCCCCTTCCCCCCACCTCCTCAAAGAAGATGCCCCTCACCCACCCGGCCCTCCTTTCTGTCTCCCCCTGCCTCCTCAAAAGCCTGCCAGGCCCCCTGGCTCATCTCCCCCTGCCTCCTCAAAAGCTCTCCCGGCCCTCCTTTCTGTCTCCCCCTGCCTCCTCAAAAGCCTGCTAGGCCCTCCTTTCTGTCTCCCCCAGCCTCCTCAAAAGCTCTCCCGGCTGCCTCCTCAAAAGCCCTCACAGCCCTCCTTTCTGTCTCCACCTTTCTCCTCAAAAGACCGCCAGGCCCTCCTGCTCGTCTCCCCCTGCCTCCTCAAAAGTCCGCCCGGCCTGCCTCCTCAAGGAAGATGCCCCTTGCCCGCCGGTCCTCCTGCTCATTGCCCCCTACCTCCTCAAAGAAGATGTCCCTCGCCCGTCCGGCCCTCCTGCTCATCCACGTGGGGGGCCTGAGCCTCCCTGCGGATGCCGCCGAGGCCATCACCCTCCTCAGCAAGCGGCCCTGCACCGTCCGGGCCAGGAGGAACCACACCCCCACCTGCTGTCACTGCCCTAAATTTATTTTTACACATACACACACACACACAAGTCATCCGTCCTTCCCCCCCACACGCAATGGTGTCCCACTTTAGCTAAATTATAATCTGGTCACTTTAGCTTAGTGTTGACTTTGCTGACTAAAGAGGCACATCTGGGAGGCTCAGCCTTGGAAAAATCAGGCTAGCTGCACTGTACTGAAAATGGGGAACAAAATTTGTTAAGTTCATGATTAAAGATATATAATTAAAAATAGCAGTCTTCCAATATTTCAGGGGCTGCCACAGAGGGAATTAACCTATTCTCCAAAGTATTTGAGGGCCAGACAAGAAGTAATGTTTGGAAACTTATCAACGAGAGATCCAAGCTAGAACTAAGGAGAAATTTCTTCACAGAACAATTAAATCAGTGGAACAGCTTGCCTCCAGAAGTTGTGAGTGCTCTATCACAGGAGATTTTTAAGAAGAGATTGGACAGCCATTTATCCGGAATCATATATAGGCTCTTCTGCTTAAGCAGGGGGTTGGACTAGAAGATCTCAAAGTTCCTATCGAACTCTGTTATACTTTTACTGTAAGTGTGTGCTTTTGTATTATAAAGTAGGAGAGGATATGATATCAGAATTGCAAGATATGCAGTTGTGGTATATGGTGAAGGAGAGTTCACAAACTAAGAAACAAGTTTTATTTTTTATTTATTTTATTTATTGATTTTGTCCAATACACAATGAGGGTTTTGGTGGGTATACACATAGTAAAATATTTTATTCCGATATAGCAACAAACACATTGTAGCTCAAAAATTTGGCCAATTTTTGGGGTGAATTGAGATCTGATCGATTTATTATGTCCTATCAAGTCCTTGCTGATTCTTAATGATCATATAGTAAGATTTTCTCTGTGATGATTTTCCTAAGTTAGCCTTTCAGTTCTTCCAATGCTGCCCCCCCATCGGCCCTGTATTTTGAGTCTATTAATTTTGATGCTGGTCTTCTTTTTCTTCCTTTTCCCAGATTTATAGCTTTCCCGCAACAACTCAGTTTTTGCATAATGAGGATCAGGCTGGACCAAAAATGTACTGAATTAATTATGTATGATTGGTCAGGCACAGACTACCTGGAAATACCTGATGTATGCACAAAATAGTTTGCATGCTAAATGCTTTGGACATACCTAATAAGAAACAAAGAATGGGGAAACAATAGTGTAGAAAATTGTGTACGGAAAGCATTTATATGTCCAGGTTGTGAGAAATGGAACCTTATTCTTATAAGAAATAAGACATGCTATATGAGCAATGGCACAACCATCTTTATAACATATTATATTGTATAACCAAAATGTATTTTCTTGCATGTCAGCTTTCTTTCTGCTGCTCTATTCTCATAAACAGGATGTGATTATGCTTAGAGAGGATATGTTTGTGCTGCGAGAAAGTGTGAGAAAGGGACACGCTGACCATTAGATAGAGGAAATATGCAGGTGTCTGAAATGATGTAAAGTTCTAGGGAATCATCAGATTAAAATGCCATGGTTTGGATTCGGAGACCTCGTAATTCTCCATTCATTTGGGGTCCTTTTGCAAAAGAAATACAATAAACTGTGTTTTATTGTTCCTTCAGATTCCTGTTGATTTCCTTGGTGTGTTTTTCTTACTACAGGTCTGCAAATCCCCAATCCATCTTAAAATGATGTATTCATAAAGTTCTGTAATGTAGGCACTACTGACTAGATAATGTTTTGTGGGAATTGTGGTCTGTGTTTCCTTAACTAGAATTTAACCATGTGTTTAGACTTCAGCAATCACAACACCATTGCTTAATAATGTTAAAGAATGCCCTCCTGTTTATGATGATTTTTTGTTATTTGCTTAGTATCTGCCAAGGAATAGAAAAGAGATACAGGAGGTTTGTGAAAGTCTCAGATTGTTACGTCGCACTGGAAAGGAGTGTATCACACAAAGGCGGAAAGCCATCCAGAATGAAGAATCTATCCCATTAGATATTCTCACCCAGATATTGAAGAGCGCAGGTAGTCAATCTTTTTATGGAAAAAGCTTAATAACTATGCATTTGTCACTTTGATTAAATTAATATTTTATAGTAATTTTGATTTCCTAGAAAAAGCAATGCATTGGGTTCACATTTTAGAAGGTTACAGGTGCTGGATAAAGAAACCAATTTTATGGATGGATTATACCGTGAGAATGTCTTCTTTGAAAGACAATTAGTTACCCAGTAGCAAAAAAACTGACATCCATGAAAAGCAGCTCAACTCACTAAGGGAGCCAAACAACAATGTTCAGACCAAAAGAAAGTTATAAAGAAAGTTCAAAATGAATGATAGGGGAGATTATTTATTTATTTGTTTGTTTGTTTATCTGTTTATCTGTTTATCTATTTATCTATTTATCTATTTATCTATTTATCTATTTATCTATCTATCTATCTATCTATCTATCTATCTATCTATCTACTTACTTACTTACTTACTTACTTACTTACTTACTTACTTACTTACTTACTTACTTACTTACTTACTTACTTACTTATTTTATTTGTATGCCGCCCCTCTCCGTAGACTCGGGGCGGCTAACAACAGTAAAAAGACAATAGGAACAAATCTAATATTAAAAGTAATGTAAAAAACCCCAATTTAAGAAACCAATCATACATACAGACATACCATGCATAAATTTTATAAGCCTAGGGAGAAGGGAAATTTCAATTCCCCCATGCCTGACGACAGAAGTGGGTTTTAAGGAGCTTACGAAAGGCAAGGAGGGTGGGGGCCACTCTGATATCTGGGGGGATTGATTCCAGAGGGTCAGGGCCGCCACAGAGAAGGCTCTTCCCCTGGGTCCCGCCAAACGACATTGTTTAGTCGATGGGACCCGGAGAAGGCCAACTCTGTGGGACCTAACTGGTCGCTGGGATTCGTGCGGCAGAAGACAGTCCCGGAGATATTCTGGTCCGATGCCATGAAGGGCTTTATAGGTCATAACCAACACTTTGAATTGTGACCGGAAACCGATCGGCAACCAATGCAGACTGCGGAGTGTTGGTGTGACATGGGCATATTTAGGAAGGCAATACAAAGAAGCAAACCAGCTGATATAAAGGAGACTCCAGGGGGAAGAAAGAAACCCCTATTATATCCTTTCTCACTTTTTCATACATTCACAGGAATAGAGATATCTACTGTTTTGCTTATTGCAGAATTTTTTACATACTTACTACTTTTCCAACTTTATATCAAATGTGGATGTCATTATCATCTTGCAATGTTTTTGCCTCTGGATATAAATACATGTCAAAATCACAAATACCTCTTTCTGGTTTTTTTGTCTTGGTTTACTTTCAGAAGCTCGAAAGTAATGTTTATGAAGACTTTATAAATTAAAGAAATGTTTATGAAGATTTTATAATTTAATTAATAAAAAATAATTAATGTTATTAATTAATTTATTAAAAATATTTGGTTTTTGAACTAATTGAAGATAGGGAGTATCCTTTATTTTCAAAAGTTCAATTAATTAAAGAAAATGTAATTATGACAATGCAAACATGAAAATTACAAGAGGCAAAGCACTATAGTAGTTCAAGTTCAAATTTGTTCACTAGAAGATTTTTCAAAATCTTAAAATGAAGTTTTTAAGACTGTGTGTATTTATATTATATAGTTTAATTCAATTTTCATCAGTAAAATGTCAAAATGAAATTGAGTAAGATTGCATTTTTATAAAATAGTTTGAGAATTATTTTCTTCTTCAGTGTCTTGCATCTGGAATTAGAATAATAGGAATTAAAATAATAAATAGAACTGGTTTTATACATTCCTTTAATATTTCTTCCCTTTTGTTCATCTGATATTTCTTTGAGTAGCCCAATTATGCTTCTAATAGGTGTTGTATTTTTTAAAATGCTGCTGAACTTGAATTGATATCCTTTAGTAGCTTTTTTCTTTCTTGTCTGTGACAGATCAGGAGGAATCTGATGATGAAAATATGGTAGACAACTTTGTCACTTTTTTTGCAGCAGGTTTGTAAATCTAGCATCCTTTTAATTTATAGCTATTCCAAATTAACAAGCAAAATGTCTTCCACGTGTATTTTCAGTACAGTGTATATACTCATGAATTGGGTCATTCTTTGTCAAGTGGACCAGATGTCCCCATTCGACCACCTTCAATTTCAATGAAACTTTGCACATATATTCCTTATGGTATAAAACTGAGGTGTGGAAAATTTTAGGATATGGACCTAAAATCTTGCACACCTCAGATTTATACCATAAGGAATATGGTACCACTGCACCAGCCCGTCTCTCTTATAGTCCAACCCCCTGCTTAAGCAGGTTACCCTACTACACCACTTCAGACAAATGATTATTATCTACTTTCTTCTTTAAAACTTTCACTGTTGGAGTATTCACAACTTCTGGAGGCTTGTTCCACTGATAAATTGTTCTAACTATAAGGCAATTTCCCCTTAGTTCTAAGTTGCTTCTCTCCTTGATTAGTTTCCACTCATTGCTTCTTGACCTAATGTCAGGTGCTTTAAAAAAATAGAACTTTCTCTAGTTACCTTCTGTAAACATTGATTGATAAAATTGGACTTCTATAGTTATATTTTTAAATATAGTTACATTTTTAAATAGTGGTGGTTCTTTGCCTTTGGGCCAATTTTTACCCTTAACACAACTTTAACACAATTTTGGTGGAAAGAGGTTGTGTTATTAATATCACAAAGTAACCATTCCTGGTGCTGGTGAGACCACATTTGGAATACTGTGTTCAGTTCTGGAGACCTCACCTACAAAAAGATATTGACAAAATTGAACGGGTCCAAAGACAGGCTACAAGAATAGTGGAAGGTCTTAAGCATAAAAGTATCAGGAAAGACTTGATGAACTCAATCTGTATAGTCTGGAGCAGCGTTTCCCAACCGGTGTGCCGCGGCACACTACTGTGCCACGAGACACGGCCAGGTGAGCCGTGAAGTCTTTGGAAGTTCCAGCTGGGCGGGGCGATGCCAGTGCCGGACCGCCAGTGCCTCCAACCTGGAGCTCCCACTCGCAGCTGTCCCCCGGCTGCTGCCCGATGCAGCTGTTTCCGGCGCTCTCCTGCTGGGCCCCAAAGAAGAAAGGCGGGGAAAAGGAGGCAGGGGCGGGGAGGTGCGGCAGTAGGAGTAAAGGGAGCCGCGGCTGCCCCTGCCTCCCCACGGTGCCTCCTGCCAAACGCGCCCCTGGCTTCTCTGCCCTGCCCCATTGCCCGCCCGATCCGCCCACTCGCCGCTGCCGCCTCCTGTCTTGGGGCGCGATCTGCCCCCTCTCCTCCGCCGCCGGAGAGAGAATTGAGGGCGCCGTTGTCTTCGCCTCTGCAACTAAGAGGCAGCAACCATCAACCCCCTCGCCCTCCTAGACGTCCCCAGCGCCCGGCCACGCGCTGCCTCCCATTAGCCCGGCCGACTTTTCCCTGCTGCCGTTTTCTCTTCATGGCGCAAAGCCACACAGTCCCGGACTCCCGGATCGCTCGCTTCTCCGGTCAGCAAAGCCATCTGCCTAGGAAAGCGCCGCGCCGGGCAGCCGGCTTGCTGGCCGGAGAAGCGAGCGATCTGGGAGTCCGGGACTGTGTGGCTTTGCGCCATGAAGAGAAAACGGCAGCAGGGAAAAGTCGGCCGGGCTAACGGGAGGCGGCGCGTGGCCGGGCGCTGGGGACGTCTGGGAGGGCGAGGGGGCTGATGGCTGCTGCCTCTTAGCTGCAGAGCCGGCGGGCGGAGGCGAAGACAACGGCGCCCTCCATTCTCTCTCCGTCTCTCTCTCTCTCTCTTTCTTTTTCTCTCTGTTGCTGGCGTGGTGAACGAGAGTGAAAGAGAGAGAGAGAAAAAGGAGGGAAGAGAGAATGAGAGAGAAAGAAAGCAAGAGAAAGAGAGGGAAAGAAAGCAAGAGAGAGAGAGAAAGAGAGGGGAGAAATAGGGAGAGGGAAAGACATAGAGGGAGGGAAGGAGGGAGAGAGAAAGAGAGCAAAAAAGAGAGGAAGAAAGAAAGAGGGATTGAGAAAGAGAAAGAAGGGAAGGAAGGGAGAGAAAGAGGGAGGGAGAAATAGAGTGAAATGGAGGAAGAGATTTTTTTTTGTCCAAACTTTTCTTTAGCCCCCCCCCCCTTCAGTGTTCCCCAGAATTTTGAAAATATGAATAATGTGCCGCGGCTCAAAAAAGGTTGGAAAACACTGGTCTGGAGCAGCGTTTCCCAACCGGTGTGCCGCGGCACAGTGGTGTGCCGCGAGACACTGTCAGGTGTGCCGCGGCGAGAGGCGGCGGAGGAGAGTGGGCGGATCGGGCGGGCAATGGGGCAGGGCGGAGAAGCCAGGGGCGCGTTTGGCCGGAGGCACCGTGGGGAGGCAGGGGCAGCCGCGGCTCCCTTTACTCCTACTGCCGCACCACCCTGCCCCTGCTCCCCACGGTGCCTCCGGCCAAACGCGCCCCTGGCTTCTCCGTCCTGCCCCATTGCCCGCCCGATCCGCCCACTCTCCTCCGCCGGCACACCGGTTGGGAAACGCTGCTCCAGACCAGTGTTTCCCAACCTTTTTTGATCCGCCCACTCTTCTCCGCCACCGCCTCCTGGCTTGGGGCGAGGAATCCGAGAGTCCGGGACTGTGTGGCTTTGCGCCATGAAGAGAAAACGGCCGACTTTTTCCTGCTGCCGTTTTCTCTTCATGGCGCAAAGCCAGGGCCGCCGATAGACGGGTACTACAGGGAGCGCGCTACCGGGCCCCGGGCAAATTGGGGCCCGCAGTCAGCGGCTCCTTGCACTGAGCTCCCGCTCGCAGCTGTCCCCTGGCTCCTGCTCGATGCCACGGTTTTCGGCGCTGTCCTGCTGGGCCCCAAAGACGGAAGGCAGGAAGGAGGAGAGCTCCATTCTTCTCGCCTTTTTCCCGCCTTCCTTCTTTGGGGCACAGCAGGACAGCGCCGAAAACCGTGGCATCGAGCAGAAGCCGGGGGACAGCTGCGAGCGGGAGCCCCAGGAGGGAAGTACCGGCAGCGCCCCGCCCAGCTGAAGCTTCACTGGCGTCGGCGGCAAATGTCCTTTGTGGCCCGGTGGGAGGGGGGGGCTGCAGCGGCCGCAGGCAGTCGCAGGGAGATGGCTGCGGCGAGAGGGAGCTCCAGGCGGCGGCGAGAGGGAGCGCTCTCTCTCTCTCTCAGCTGACTGCAAGCGGGAGCCCTGACGTGGCGGTCAATTGAGAGAGAGAGAGAAAGAAAGAAAGAGAGACATATAAGAGAGGCAGAGAGAGAGAGAAAGAGAGACATAGCAAGAAAGAGAGACAGCAAGAGAGGCAGAGAAAGAGAGAGAGAAAGAGAGACATAGCAAGAGAGGCAGAGAGAGAGAAAAAGAGAGACATAGCAAGAGAGGCAGAGAGAGAGAAAAAGAAAGAGAGACATAGCAAGAGAAAAAGAGAGACTTAGCAAGAGAGGCAGAGAGAGAAAGAGAAAGAGAAAGAAAGAGAGACATAGCAAGAGAGACAGAGAGAGAGAGAAAGAGAGACATAGCAAGAGAGAGAGAGAGAAAGAGGGACATAGCAAGAGAGGCAGAGAAAGAGAGACAGCAAGAGAGGCAGAGAAAGAGAGACATAGCAAGAGAGGCAGAGAGAGAGAAAAATAAAGAGAGACATAGCAAGAGAAAAAGAGAGACTTAGCAAGAGAGGCAGAGAGAGAGACAAAGAGAAAGAAAGAGAGACATATAAGAGAGGCAGAGAGAGAGAGAAAGAGAGACATAGCAAGAGAGGCAGAGAAAGAGAGACAGAGCAAGAAAGAGAGACAGCAAGAGAGGCAGAGAAAGAGAGAGAAAGAGACATAGCAAGAGAGGCAGAGAGAGAGAAAAAGAAAGAGAGACATAGCAAGAGAAAAAGAGAGACTTAGCAAGAGAGGCAGAGAGAGAGAAAGAGAAAGAAAGAGAGACATATAAGAGAGGCAGAGAGAGAGAGAAAGAGAGACATAGCAAGAGAGGCAGAGAGAGAGAAAAAGAAAGAGAGACATAGCAAGAGAAAAAGAGAGACTTAGCAAGAGAGGCAGAGAGAGAGAAAGAGAAAGAAAGAGAGACATATAAGAGAGGCAGAGAGAGAGAGAAAGAGAGACATAGCAGGAGAGGCAGAGAGACAGAGCAAGAAAGAGAGGCAGAGAAAGAGAGAGAGAAAGAGAGACATAGCAAGAGAGGCAGAGAGAGAGAAAAAGAAAGAGAGACATAGCAAGAGAAAAAGAGAGACTTAGCAAGAGAGGCAGAGAGAGAGAGAAAGAGAAGGAAAGAGAGATAGCAAGAGAGGCAAAGAGAAAGAAAGAGACATATAGCAAGACAGTGAAAGAGAGAGAGACATAGCAAGAAAGAGATAGCAAGAGAGACAGAGAGAGAGAGCAAGGGAGAGAGAAAGACAGAGGAAGGGAAGGAGGGAGAGAGAAAGAGAGCAAAAAAGAGAGGAAGAAAGAAAGACGGATAGAGAGAGAGAAAGAAGGGAAGGAAGGAAAAGAGAGAAAGAGGGAGAAATAGAGCGAAAGGGAGGAAGAGAGAGGGGTTTTTTGTCCAAACTTTTCTTTAGCCCCCCCCCCCCTTTCAATGTTCCCCAGGATTTTGAAAATATGAATAATGTGCCGCGGCTCAAAAAAGGTTGGGAAACACTGGTCTGGAGGACAGAAGGAAAAGAGGGGACATGAAACATTTAAATATGTTAAAGGGTTAAATAAGGTTCAGGAGGGAAGTGTTTTTAATAGGAAAGTGAACACAAGAACAAGGGGACACAATCTGAAGTTAGTTGGGGGAAAGATCAAAAGCAACATGAGAAAATATTATTTTACTGAAAGGGTAGTAGATGCTTGGAACAAACGTCCAGCAAACATGGTAGATAAATCCACAGTAACTGAATTTAAACATGCCTGGGATAAACATATATCCATCCTAAGATAAAATACAAAGAATAGTATAAGGGCAGACTAGATGGATCATGAGGTCTTTTTCTGCCGTCAGTCTTCTGTGTTTCTATGTAGTATTGTCACTCCACTGGAAATGTTTTAAATTGGAGTACTCTCATAATTTGATTACTTTTAAGCTATACCTGCATTTTTTCAGGTAATAAATTGTTATTTTCTATAGGGCACGAGACCACTGCCAATCAATTATCTTTTACTATCATGGAATTAGGTCGGCACCCAGAAATAGTTTCAAAGTACGTATGATGTTGTACTGTTTATCTTTCTGAAGTTACATATGCTTGTATTTCTTCCCAGGCTGAAAGCTTTTGGGGGGTGGGACACATGTGTAAGAGGGCACCACACAAGGGCCCAAAAACCAATACAATGTTTTGGGCCTGGAAGGCCTCCTGCACCAACCTGGAAGCCAAAGGCGGGCAAGAGAACGGGGCACATGCGGTGTGTGTGTGTCACATGTGTAGGGTGGGGGGCACAGAGGGCTCAAGCACAATGCACAGGGTCATGTGCATGGGTGGTATGCGCATTGAATTATGGGTGTGAGAGCACGGCGATAACAAAAAGGTTAGGCATCACTGCCACACTCCTTTCATCCTACACATGCTTTGCTTACTGATTGTTGTGATTTGTTGGAAATTGATTATATTTGGAAAGACATAGTCTTCAACAGTAACAGAACTATTGGATACGTATCTGTGTGGAAGGTCGGATGTCAGGTAGGCAGGGGTAGGCTGCTGCCCGGATGGGGGGAACATAGTGGGGTAGCGAAAATGGAGCTCCACCCCAGAGCACCCAATTTACACTGAAAGATGTTGAAAGAAAATGCAGGGTATCCTGCATAAGCCACTCCCATAGTGTGGTACCGTAGTAAAAATTTTGGTAGCCCTTCACTCGGTGTAGGATGCCCTGCATTTTCTTTCAACATCTTTCAGTGCAAATTGGGTGCTCTGGGGTGGAGCTCCATTTTCGCTACCCCACTGCGTTCCCCCACCCCGGTCCAGGCAGCAGCCTACCCCCTGCCTTCACTGCAGGTAGGCATATAAAATTGACTATCTGGGCAACTACATTTTCAGTGCTAGAACAAAAAAAAGGTGGTGGGAGTCAAAACTCCTTAGAATCCTTAAAATCTGGTGTGCAGATTTTGAAACTATAAGAAACCAAAGAAGATAGAGAGTGAAAATGGGGAGGCATTTATCTTTGGCATTAGATGCTACTGGAGTGAAAGGCATTGGGATGCAAATAATAATAATAATAATAATAATAATAATAATAATAATAATAATAATAATAATAAATAATTATATAATGTAATTATTAATTATGTAATAATTAATAACAGCGACTGGAGAAGCGGCAAGTGAGACCAGCCATTCCCAGGGGCGGTGACTGAGAGAACCAATGCCCAGGACAGCTGCCCCCCCCCCCCCGGACGGTAGTTAAATGTTTTGAATCTTGAGAATAGATGGGGAATATGCAGGTATTTATTTATTCATTTGCCTACCTACCGTATGTGTAGACCGTACCAATTGTGAGGCTTCAGGCAATATTTATTTATTTATTTTATTTATTCAATTTTTTATGCCACCCTTCTCCTTAGACTCAGGGCGGCTTACAACATGTTAGCAATAGCACTTTTTTAACAGAGCCAGCATATTGCCCCCCACAATCTGGGTCCTCATTTCATCCACATTGGAAGGATGGAAGGCTGAGTCAACCTTGAGATGGTGATGAGATTTGAACCACTGACCTGCAGATCTAGCAGTCAGCTTTAGTGGCCTGCAGCACTGCCCTCTACCCACTGCACCACCTCAGCTCATATATAATAGTGAAAATAAATAGTGTCATTATAAATGACTGGTAGTCTCATCAAATAAAGCATTATCCACCTTCACAATGGGTTTTGGTTAAATCATGGCTCTTCTGCCATTGCATTTTAGACTTCAAGATGAAGTCGATGAAGTTATTGGTGTGAAAAGAGACATTGCCTATGAAGATCTGAAGAAACTGGAATATTTATCACAGGTACATTTGAATAATAAACCTACAGATTTTGACTCTCTTTCTTTCTTTCTTTCTTTCTTTCTTTCTTTCTTTCTTTCCTTCCTTCCTTCCTTCCTTCCTTCTTTCTTTCTTTCTTCCTTCCTTCCTTCCTTCCTTTCTTTCTGTTGAAAGGGACCTTGTAGGTCATCTAGTCCAACTCCCTGCTCGAGCAGAAATTCTGCACCTTCCCAAACAGGTGGCAGTCCAATCTCCTCTTGAATATGTCGAGTGTTGGGTCGTTCACAACCTCCACTGGCAGGTCATTCCATTGATTGACCCACCCACACCATTAGGAATATTTCCTGGCCTTCAGATTTCTTTTAGTGAAAAGCAGGCAAACAGTTGAGATATACAATCTTTTTGCAATATCATACCAAATATTTTTTTAAAAGCTGACTCTTACTTACAGGTCCTCAAAGAAATCCTACGGTTATATCCCCCAGCTGTAGGCACTATGCGCTGGACAGAGAAGAAAAACGTAATTGAAGGAATTGACATTCCAGCAAACACCACCCTGTTTGTGAGTCTGTGCAGTCTTCTGTCATATGTTCCACTTGAATGATAAAAGAGTAGAAAGCAAATGTTATGAATAGATGACTGGTCAATTGTCCACTAATGTCATAAATGATTTTTATATCTAGATTAGGCTCAAATCCATAGTGTTGGAAGGGGATTTTAGAACCCTGAATCCAGTTCATAGCTTACTGAACAGATGATGGTCTAGCCATCTTTGAATACATCTAGTGAAAGGGAGGATCTATCTGCTCTAGAATATTGAATTGCCTCACTGATGAATTCCCCCCCCCCAACATTTATTTGGAGTCTCCCTTCCTATATAACGCATTGTGACTTCCTTTCACAGTGAAGAGCCACGATGGTGCAGTTGTTAGAATGCAGTATTGCAAGCTAATTCTGCTGACTGCCAGCAGTTCGATTCTGACCGGCTCAAGGTTGACTCAGCCTTCCATCCTTCTGAGGTTGGTAAAATGAGGACCCAGATTGTTGGAAGCAATATGCTGACTCTGGATACGAGCATAATTTGTTCCAGAAGGGAGCTTGTATGCCGAGGCAACTTGTATCTGGAACAAATAACTTTAGACGTTGTTTTTCCCCTCCGAGATAACCAAAAGCAAGGATTCTTGCGCCACCTAGTGGACTCTCGGCTCGTATCCCGAATTTGAGCTCGGGACTGGAACAGAAATGTCTCTCCCCTCGTGGCTCGTATCTTGAAATACTTGCATGTAGAGCAGCTCGTATCTAGAGGGACTACTGTACTATGAAGCAGTGTATAAGTCTAAGTATTATTGCTATTGTTTTCAGATTGAATGCTACTATGATTTATTTGTGAGTTTATTTATTTATACAGAGAGACAGACAGAGAGACAGAGAGACAGAGAGACAGACAGACAGACAGACAGACAGACAGACAGACAGACAGAGTTTTCCAGGACAAGATAATCACATATCAAATCAAAATAGCAGCGAGGATTTTTTTTAAAGTCTAGCCAAAAGGCAAGGATTAGAAATTCATTAAAATATGAATTTGCCAATTCCTGTGAACAGGAATGAGTTATTTTCAGGTGGCTTTATATTTATCTCTGCCAATGTCTCTCTTTCCTTGATAGTTCAGTACCTATGTCATGGGACGCATGGATAGATATTTCAAGGATGCTCTGACCTTTGATCCTGATCGATTTAGCAAAGACAAACCAAGGTGACCTCTATGTTTAAAATGTTTTAATATGAATGTTTGAAATGTTGCAAAATTATCAGAAACTTTTGTACGCAAATCCAATTGTTTCCAGTTTCAAGGAGAAAATACCCCAAACCTTCTGGAGCAAAAGGAAGGATTTCCAAAAAGGTTGCTCTAACTTTCTCTAGTAAACACGCCTTTCCTGCATAAGTAATAACTGTCATAATTTGTTTAATGTAATCACTAGGATGCAGTATTGCAAGCCATACATAGGAAGGCACATACAAGGCACATGGAATAGTAGCATCATTTGGTGATAATGTGTGCCAATTATGCCAAGTGTTTCACATCTAAGTTGGTGAATGACATTGAGATGTGTGCTTTACTACAGCATGCTTGATGACCTGGGGGGGGGGAGAGGGGAACTGGGCCATCCATGTGGCGGGATAGCGCACAGCACGTGCATGGCACACTCACATGCATGTGCAGCTCAACTTGTGCAAGCTGTGTACATGTGTGCCGTCCTGCTGCAAACAGACCACAGCCCAGGGGTTGGGAACCCCTCTTTCCTAGTTATTTAAGAATTACTGATGGAAATTAGTTTGGGGAGAGGGGGCTGTTCATAATAGGCTCAGACTCAATCCTAACAAGACAGAGTGGCTGTGGGTTTTGCCTCCCAGGGACAATTCCAACTGTCCATCTATCATCCTGATTTTTATTTCCCCTCCGAGAGGGTCCGCAACTTGGGCATTCTCCTTGATCCACAGCTGAGTTTAGAAGACCATCTCTGCTTTTCTGGTGAGGTCTGTGGCGAGGGGGGCAATCGCACTGGTATGCCTTGTGCGCCAGTTGCGGCCCTATCTGGATGGGGAGTCAATTCTCACAGTCACGTCTTTACCACTTTGAGATTTGATTACTGCAATGCTCTCTACATGGGGTGGCCTTTGAAGAGTGTTTGGAGACTACAAATTGTGCAAAATGCAGCCACGGGAGATATAGTAGGGCTACCAAGATCTGCCCACATTTCAACCTCACTCAGTGAGCTGCACAAGCTGCCAATTGGTCTCTGGACGCAATTCAAAGTGCTGGTTATGACCTATAAAGCACTACATGTCTTAGGACCAGACTGCCTTCGGGACCGTCGTCTGCCTCATGCATCCCAGCGGTCGGTTAGAGTTAGATCCCACAGAGTTGGCCTTCTCCAGGTTCTGTCGGCCAGACAATGTTGTCTGGTGGGACCTAGGGGAAGAGCCTTCTCTGTGGCGGCCCCGGCCCTCTGGAATGAACTGCCTCCGGAGATACGTACCACCCCTCCCTCCTGGTCTTTTGTAAAGCTCTGAAGACCCACCTCTGCCGGCAGGCATGGAGCCCGTGAGTGATGAGATTGTCTCCAGCCGATATTATGATTGATTTAATTGGATGAATGTGTATGACCGCATACAGATAGTCCCTGGGTTACGTCATCCCTGATGTACGATGTTTTGTCGTTACGATGACCCGGGGACAGCTTCTAAGCCACCACTGCCGCCGCCTCCTTCATTCGGGCGAAGGGATCTCCGTGGTGGGTGGCAGCTTCGGAGACCCTGCGGAGACCCCCTTGCAGAGGCAGAGGTGGCTTCAAGGGACCAACAGCCGGTCCTTCTCGGCGCTGCATTGCTGCAGCCTTTTGAGGCTGCCGCCGCTGCCTCCATTCAGGCGAGGGGATCTCTGCGGTGGGCAGCCTCGGAGGCTACAGCAACGCAGTGCCGAGAAGGACCGGCTCTTGGTCCCTTGAAGCCAGTCCTTCTTGGCGCTGCGTTGCTGTAGCCTCCGAGGCTGCCCACCGCGGAGATCCCCTCGCCCGAACGTTCAGCAGGAGGCTTCGCCGGCTGCTGGTTCCTTAAAGAAGCTGCCCCCCCCCACCGCCACCGTGTAAATCGGAAGATTCGTGTAAATTGCAATATTCCGACTTACACCAAACTCGGCTTACACCAAACTCGGCTTACACCAAACTCGGAACGGATCCCCGTCGTAAGTCGAGGACTACCTGTATAGGTTTTTTTTTTAGTAATTTGTATAATTCTTTTAAAGTTATTTAGATTTCTTTTATATATTGTTGAATTTATAATGTTATATGTCACCCTGAGTCGCTTCGAGAAGGACAGCATAGAAATCAATCAATCAATCAATCAATCAAATAAATAAATAAATCTCTTAAAATTACAAGTAAATATCAGTTTTGTCAACATTCTGATACATACTGTAGTCATTTCCTAAAACTGCAAATGAAGCTGCTGTTAAAAGCAAGGCTACTAGGTAAAATTAATTTTATAATCCTAATGACTATGCAATTCTTTCTTTGAGAAATAAAAAATATAAATACGATTAACCTCACTGTGCAGAAAGCATAATAGTATTCTTAAAAAATATTTCTATACAATTGAAGTATTTTAAATGACTAGCACAACCTAAAGAATTTTCTGCTTCATGTGGTTTCTTCTAGACCTTATTTTTGCTACTTCCCATTTTCGCTGGGACCTCGTTCATGTATCGGACAGTTATTTGCTCAGGTGAGTAAGATACTTGCCTTAAGAATATCTACTTCAGTACTAGTATTTGTTCCTTTTTAAAGAAAGGTAGAGAACTTGCATATGCTCTCGATCCATTCTTCCAGTCTCTAGTGCAGAGGTCCCCAACTTATGGGCCATGGCTGACTAGTGGGCTGTAAGAGGTTTGCAACTGGGTATGTTTTTCCTATTGTAGTAAATGAGGTTGAATGTGTATAATTTTAGAAGAGCTGTGGTGTGTGTAATTTTTGTATATTTTTGTGTGCCTGTGTGTATGGCATATATATACTGTATATATATATGTAGAATTAAATAGTATATTTTGGATGTTTAGTAATAGTAAGGGAAATTGTATCTCTTTGAGGCGAGGAAAGGCCAAGCACCCTAACCCTAACCCAAACCCTTGACATGAATGACGTCAAGTTGGCCACCTTTAAGTCAGTCACTATACCTTTAAGCCACCCTGGTCACATGATTGTCAAACTACTTCCACCTGGTCACATGGCTGGTAAGCCATGCCCACAAAATAAGCCACGCCCACAGTGTGGCAGGGAAAAAAATTGCAGCCCTTCACTGATTATAAGAAAGTAGGCAGGCACATAATGAGCTGTTTGTGTAATGGAGTCAGGACTGCTGATGCCACCATGTTCCTTGCTATGTGTATCTTCCATTGTGTGCCTGCTTACTCTCTTGCAATCCCTGCCTCTTCAGTGAAAGCAAACATTGGCTTCTTGCCACTTATGCCCATGCCAGGAGAAGCATTCCACAGAGTGATGGAATGGGGAAGTGGAAGTGAAATCTTTAGGAGGTGAAGAAAAACTGTAGGTGTAAAACTTATTAGTCATCAGTTGTCAGCAGCTGCCAGCCAGATATCCCAGCACTGAGGTGGCCATTTCTAGGTAAGTGGAGAAAAGGAAAGAAGTGCCACAGAGTTGGCCTTCACCAGGTCCCATCAGCTAAGCAATGTTGGCTGGCAAGGTCTAGGGCAGTGATGGCAAACCTATGGCAGGGGGGCCACAGGTGGCACAGAGAGACATATCTGCTGGCATGCGAGCTGTTGCCCTAGCTTAGCTTCAATATTTATTTATTTTATTTATTTATTACTTAGATTTGTATGCCGCCCCTCTCCGAAGACTCGGGGCGGCTCACAACATGTAAAAACAAATCATAAGCAATCAGACAAATTTAAAATATTTAAATATTTAAAAAAAACCCATATGCTAACAGTCACACACACAGACATACCATGCATAAATTAAACGTGCCCAGGGGGAGATGTTTCAGTTCCCCCATGCCTGACGGCAAAGGTGGGTTTTAAGGAGTTTACGGAAGGCAGGAAGAGTAGGGGCAGTTCTAATCTCCGGGGGGAGTTGGTTCCAGAGGGCCGGGGCCGCCACAGAGAAGGCTCTTCCCCTGGGGCCCGCCAACCGACATTGTTTAGTTGACGGGACCCGGAGAAGGCCCACTCTGTGGGACCTAATCGGTCGCTGGGATTCGTGCGGCAGGAGGCGGTCTCGGAGATATTCTGGTCCGATGCCATGAAGGGCTTTAAAGGTCATAACCAACACTTTGAATTGTGACCGGAAATTGATCGGCAACCAATGCAGACTGCGGAGTGATGGTGAAACATGGGCATACCTAGGTAGGCCCATGACTGCTCTCGCAGCTGCATTTTGCACGATCTGAAGTTTCCGAACACTTTTCAAAGGTAGCCCCATGTAGAGAGCATTACAGTAGTCGAACCTCGAGGTGATGAGGGCATGAGTGACTGTGAGCAATGAGTCCCGGTCCAGATAGGGCCGCAACTGGTGCACCAGGCGAACCTGGGCAAACGCCCCCCTCGCCACAGCTGAAAGATGTTGTTCTAATGTGAGCTGTGGATCGAGGAGGACGCCCAAGTTGCGGACCCTCTCTGAGGGGGTCAATAATTCCCCCCCCAGGGTGATGGACGGACAGATGGGATTGTCCTTGGGAGGCAGAACCCACAGCCACTCCGTCTTATCCGGGTTGAGCCTGAGTCTGTTGACACCCATCCAGGCCCCAACAGCCTCCAGGCACCGGCACATCACTTCCACCGCTTCGTTGACTGGGCATGGGGTGGAGATGTAAAGCTGGGTATCATCCGCATATTGATGATACCTCACCCCATGTCCTTGGATGATCTCGCCCAGCGGTTTCATGTAGATGTTGAATAGCAGGGGGGAGAGGACCGACCCCTGAGGCACCCCACAAGGGAGAAACCTAGGAGTCGACCTCTGGCCCCCCACTAACACCGACTGCGACCGGCCAGAGAGGTAGGAGGAGAACCACTGAAGGACAGTGCCTCCCACTCCCAACCCCTCCAGCCGGTGCAGAAGGATACCATGGTCGATGGTATCGAAAGCCGCTGAGAGGTCAAGGAGCACCAGGACAGAGGATAAACCCCTGTCCCGGGCCCGCCAGAGATCATCCATCAACGCGACCAAAGCGGTTTCCGTGCTGTAACCGGCCCTGAAACCCGACTGCTGGGGACCTAGATAATCGGCTTCTTCCAAGGACCGCTGGAGCTGGAGTGCCACCACCTTCTCGACAACCTTCCCCATAAAGGGAAGGTTGGAGACTGGACGATAGTTGTTAAGTACGGCTGGGTCCAGGGAGGGCTTCTTGAGGAGGGGGCGCACAAGCGCTTCTTTATAGAGTGATGGAAAAACTCCCCTCCCCAAGGAAGCGTTGGTAATCTCCTGGGCCCAGCTCCGTGTCACCTCCCTGCTGGCCGAAACCAACCAGGAGGGACACGGATCCAGTAAACAGGTGGCGGAACTCACAGCTCCAATGGCCTTGTCCACTTCATCAGGTGCATATGCATGTATGTGCTGGCCAGCTGATTTGTGCCTTGCACAGAGGCTCTGGGAGGGCATTTTTGGCTTCCAGAGATCAATCGAGGGGATGGGGAGGGCATTTTTACCCTTCCCCAGCTCCAGGGAAGCCTTTGAAGCCTGGGGAGGGCGAAACACAAGCCTACTGGGCCCACCAGATATGGGGAAAGAGGCTGTTTCCTGCCTCTAGAGCAGTGTTTCCCAACCTTGGCAACTTGAAGATATTTGGACTTCAACTTCTGGAATTCCCCAGCCAGCGAATGCTGGCTGGGAATTTTGGGAATTGAAGTCCAGATATCTTCAAGTTGCCAAGGTTGGGAAACACTGCTCTAGAGGGCCTCTGGGAGGCAGGGAAAGCTGTTTTTGCCCTCCACAGGCATTGAATTATGAGTGTGGGCACTTGTGCATGTGTGGTAGCACACACCCACACTCTTTCGGCACCTGAGGAAAAAAAGGTTCGCCATCACTCGTCAAGGGGAAGAGCCTTCTCTGTGGCTGCCCTGGCCTCCTGGAACCAACTCCCCCCAGAGATCCGCATTGCCCCCACCTCTTGGCCTTTCTCAAGGTAAAACTTACCTGTATCAGCAGGCTTGGGGGCATTGAGCTTAACATCTCGCTCCAGTCGCAGACATCACTATGTGATTGTAGTTGAATTTATTTATTTGTTTGTTTGTTTGTTTCTTTCTTTCTTTCTTTCTTTCTTTGTTTGTTTGTTTGTTTGTTTATTTATTTATTTATTTATTTATGTATGTATGTATGTATGTATGTATGTATTTATTTATTTATTAATTAATTAATTAATTAATTAATTAATTAATTAATTAGATTTGTATGCCGCCCCTCTCCGTAGACTCGGGGCGGCTAACAACAATAATAAAAACAGCATATAACAAATCTAATATTTAAAGTAACTAAAAAAACCCTTATTAAAAACCAAACAAGCACACACACAAACATACCATGTATAAATTGTATAGGCCTAGTGGGAAAGGATATATCAGTTTCTCCATGCCTGACAACAGAGGTGGGTTTTAAGGAGCTCACGAAAGGCAAGGAGGGTGGGGACAATTCTGATCTCTGGGGGGAGCTGGTTCCAGAGGGCCGGGGCCGCCACAGAGAAGGCTTTTCCCCTGGGTCCCGCCAATCGACATTGTTTTGTCGACGGGACCCGGAGAAGGTCAACTCTGTGGGACCTAACTGGACGCTGGGATTCGTGCGGCAGAAGGCGGTCCCGGAATGTTTTTATATTATAAGGATTTTAATTATAGGGGTTTTAGTTATTAGTTTTAGTGGTAGCTTGGGTTTCACTTCGTATATTGTATTTTGTCTATATTGCTGTCTATATTCCACCTTGAGTCTTCAGATGAGGGCGGCATAGAAATCCAACCAAATAAATAAATAAATGAAGTCACAAATTATGACCATTAAATGATGACTACAGGTACTATAATAGTGTGCTTTCCTTTTCCTCATTCCCCAGCTACTGTTTTCCCTTTAAAGAAACAGGGAATGTGAATGAACAGGGTTGTAAATAATTAAGAGAGATTGCCAATATCTATTTCAATCTTCTGTGAGTCTCAGTCTCTGTTTTGAATGGACCTATTCATTGAAGCTTGGATTATAGTTACTCTTGGAATCCTATTTTTTCCCCATCCCTTTGCCTCATGACAAGATTAACATGCACCTCTTCAGTTTTTGAATTGGGTTTTTTATAAACTTCACATGTAATGTAAAATTATGAAAGAGGTCAAAATCTAAAAAAATATTTATTTGATAAATAAAAGACTGGAAAATTAAAGCAGGCATTGAAGTCTATGACATTTCAGATGTTGGTTAAGCTCTTAGTAGTCCCTACCGAATCCCAGTGACCGATTAGGTCCCACAGAGTTGGCCTTTCTCTGGGTCCCGTCGACTAAACAATGCCGTCTGGCAGGACCCAGGGGAAGAGCCTTCTCTGTGGCAGCCCCGGCCCTCTGGAATCAACTCCCCCCAGAGATTACGACTGCCCCCACCCTCCTTGCCTTTCGAAGACCTACCTATGTCGCCAGGCATGGGGAAATTAACATATCCCCAGCTACTATGGTTATATGTATGGCTTGTTAGGTTGTGTGATTCTTTTCTTTTTTATAATAATGGATTTAAAATTGTTTTTTAACATTAGATTTGTACATGTATTATTGTTGTGAGCTGCTCTGAGTCCTCAGAGAGGGGCAGCATATAAATCTAATAAATTATTATTATTATTGTTGTTGTTGTTGTTATTATTATTATTTTATTTTATTATTATTATTATTATTATTATTATTATTATTATTATTATTATTATTATTATTATTACTACTACTACTACTACCATTCAGGGACAACAGTAAGGGGTAGAGAAAGCTCTAATTTCTGAGCTAATGTCCAGTCCCTGAATGGAGAGGTCAAAATGTGTGTATGTGTGTGTGTTTAAACAAAAAGACTTGAAATTCTTTGGTTAAACAGATTACAAATCTGTCATCTCCTTTCTGACTTAACTATAGTTCATAAAATCATATAACAAAATGTCCTTCCAGTTAGTGACTACTTCACTTTCAACCGCAACAATACACGAGCACATAATAGATTTAAACTAATTGTCAACCACTCTAAACTACACTGCAAAAAATATGACTATATAATAATCAATGCCTAGAATGCACTACCTGATTCTGCGGTTTCTACTCCTAACCCCAAAACCTTTAACCTTAGATTATCTACAACTGACCTCTCTCCCTTTCTAAGAGGTCTGTAAGGGGCATGCCTACCGTCCCTGTCCTACTGTTCTATTGTCTTCTATCATTACTTTTCTAATGTTTTATTTATACAAATTACCATCCTGTAATTGTTTGACAAATATATAAATAAATACAATAAAATAAATAAAAAATATTAAAACTTTCTTCTTCTTCTTTTTTATGCAAGATGGAAGCAAAAGTGCTGATGGCCAAATTTCTGCAGAGGTTTGAATTTGAGCTGGCTCCACCACAGAGCTTTAAAATTCAAGATATGGGAACCTTGAGGCCACTTGATGGTGTCACATGCAGACTGAAACCACGGCATCAATTTAATTTTTAAAAAGAGGAAATGTCATTTGGGCGTTTATGTTCACAATATTATGATTATTATTATTATTATTATTTATTAGATTTGTATGCCGCCCCTCTCTGGAGACTCAGAGCAGCTCTAGTTTAAAACATCTTTTAAACTGAAACAAGTGCATTAAAAATCATTTCAAATATGTTCTACATGTTGCTTGTACATGCTGGCTTTCTTAGTGAATAACAAAGAACCTGCTGGGATGCTCTTTCCAATTATCCCTCATGCCAAGTGAAAGCCAATAGGAATACACAGTTGTGGTCACATGCAAAGCTACATTACCCAGAGTGCAATCTAACTACAATTCCCCAATGCAATGTCTTAAAGAAACATGTCTTAATACAAGCTAACTATTTATGTCTGTAGTGACAGCATAAACACTTCACGTGATCTTAATTCTATCCCTCTGTTAATGCAGCCTAGAACTCTATTGGCTTTTTTAGCAGCTAAATTTTGACTCAAATTTAAATCATTGTTTCACTAGGACTCCAAAATCCCTCTCACAATTACTACTGTTGAGCAAGCTACCACATATACATGTGCATTTTGTTTTTCTTGCCTAAATGTAAAACCTTACTTTTTGCACCATTGAATTTGTTCGATAGCGTCCAATCTTTAAGTCTGTCTAGATCCCTTTGTATCTTATGCCTATTTTATGGAGTGTTGACTATTTCTGCTAGATTGGTGTCTGCAAATCTGATGAATTCCCCATCTGTCTCCTTGCCCAAGTCATTGATGATGTTGTTGAAGAGTACTGGGCCTAAAACAGAGCCTTGGGGTACTCCACTGAATACATTCCCTCCATTGAGGACTACACATTGAGTGCAGTTGGTCAGCCAGTTACGAATCCATCTGGTGGTGTTGCTATCTAACCCACATTTTTCTACTTTATCTAGTAGTAGATTATGATCTACTTTATCAAATGCCTTACTGAAGTCCAAGTAAATTATATCGACAGCATTCCTCTGGTCCACTAATTTTGTCACTTTGTCAAAGAATGCAATAAGATTAGTCTGGCATGATCTGTATTTGACAAACCCATGCTGGCTTTTGGTTATTCCTTTGTTTGCTTCTAGGTGTTTGCTGATTTGTTGCTTGATTATCTTTTCTAGAATCTTCCCTGGTATTGAGGTCAGGCTGATAGGTCTGTAGCTTCCTGGATCTATTTTTTTTCCTTTTTTGAAGATGGAAACTACATCAGCTCTTTTCCAGTCCTCTGGCAGTTCTCCAATGCTCCCTGTAATGTATTCCAGTCATGGGCCAGAATACACACATAAAACCTAAACTAATTTCTAGATACAAGATAACAAAGGATTCAAGATTTTAAAAAATGAA
Source organism: Erythrolamprus reginae (assembly GCF_031021105.1). NCBI lineage: Eukaryota > Metazoa > Chordata > Lepidosauria > Squamata > Dipsadidae > Erythrolamprus > Erythrolamprus reginae. Next base: position 51,987,954 of record NC_091950.1, read on the forward strand.
TTTTTAAAAAAAGTTAAAATAGCTGACCCATCTCATAATATTCATTGTTTTATTCTCGTTCTGCTGAGCAATAAAACAACAATGAATCATTTTTCCAAAGTTTTCTGTTACATTGCAAGATGTGAATTTCAGATCTTTTGACTATATTCTCCCATTGATTCAGCTAAATATTTTAACCAAAATTCTTGGCCCATTTTACCACACATTCTTTAATTTGTTCTTCCTCGGTTTCGATTTTCAACAAAAGTGTATACATTTTAACAATCACTGGTTTGTTATATGTGTATATAATTCATTTTCAAATTCCGTTTTATCACATATTTTTCATTTATATTAAAACTTTTTCTGAATTACACTTCTTCTGAGTTATAATATGGGAATTATTGAAAACTACGGTAAATCTGTCTGTAGTCAATTATTTTGTTGAAACTTCCCATTTTTCTGTAATAGCAAGTTAATCATTTGTCCATGCCTGCTTTTTCTTTTCTACAAAATGTTAACAACTTAACTGTAAACAACAGCTTATTCAAAGAACCACCAAGAACACTCCTACCAATATTTACAGGACAAAGCCAGATAGTCCTCAACTTACAACAGTTCAAATGATTGTAGAATGAATGGTTAGTGGAAGTTTATTAAAGTACAATTTTTAGGATTGTTTTTTAATGTATTATTAATTAGATTGTTTATTATTGTTTCTTGTATATGCTGAGAGCCTCCCCGAGTCCTCGGAGAGGGGTGGCATACAAATCCAAATAAATAAATAAAAAATTACAATGGCACTGAAAAATGTTAGTTGTGACAATTTTTCATAGTTATTTTGCAGTATCCCCATAATCATGTAATCAAAATTCAGATGCTTGGCAACTGATTCATATCTAGGACCGTTGCTGTGTCTCAAGATCATGTGATCTTCTGACAAGCAAAGTCAATGGAGAAACCAGATTCACTTAACAACCGGTTGCTAACTTATCAACTGGAGTGATTCACTTAACAACTAAGATAAGAATGATGGTAAAATGGGGCAAAACTGACTTAACAAAAGCAACTTTGTGCTCCAATGTGATTATAAGTCTGTATCTAAATGTATACTGCTCAAAAAAATAAAAGGAACACTCAAAGAACACATCCTAGATCTGAATGAATGAAATATTCTCATTGAATACTTTGCTCTGTACAAAGTTAAATGTGCACAGCAGCATGTGAAATTGACTGTCAATCAGTGTTGCTTCCTAAGTGGAGAGTTTGATTTCACAGAAGTTTGATTTACTTGGAGTGTTGTGTTGTTCAAGTGTTCCCTTTATTTTTTTGAGCAGTGTATATTACCTGTAAATAAAATGAGAGAAGCCCCACTCAATTGTCCCAGTTTGGTAATGAAACATCTGCAAGAAAATAACCAAGCTCAAAGAATACCAAGAACTTCAAAGTTCATACCTGAGCTACAAATATTTTCTTCCATTGGCACCACATATGGGTATCAGACACTTCAGAAAACATATAAATGGGACAAATTTGCACGTAGGCACACTTCTACCAAGGAACAAGTATTCTTTCTGCTCATGCACCTATGACAACATGCCCTCTCTATCAGTGTCAGATACGAACCTCCAATAAACTGCACAGCTGGATGGAAAATACCCTAAGAAAATAGGTGGAAAATGATATAGCTCATGATCATGGATATATGTTTGACAAAACAAATATCAGTATACCATGGAAAACCTCAAGAACAACTCCAACAGACCAGTTATACATCTCCACCCCATGTCCAGTCAACGAAGCAGTGGAAGTGATGTGCCGGTGCCTGGAGGCTGTTGGGGCCTGGATGGGTGTCAACAAACTCAGACTCAACCCAGACAAGACGGAGTGGCTGTGGGTCTTGCCTCCCAAGGACAATTCCATCTGTCCGTCCATTACCCTGGGGGGGGGACTACTGACCCCTCAGAGAGGGTTCGCAACTTGGGTATCCTCCTCGATCCACAGCTGACATTGGAACATCATCTTTCGGCTGTGGCGAGGAGGGCGTTTGCCCAGGTTTGCCTGGTGCACCAGTTGCGGCCCTATTTGGACAGGGAGTCATTGCTCACAGTCACTCATGCCCTCATCACCTCGAGGTTCGATTACTGCAACGCTCTCTACATGGGGCTACCTTTGAAAAGTGTTCGGAAACTTCAGATCGTGCAGAATGCGGCCATGAGAGCCATCGTGGGGCTCCCTAGATTCGCCCACGTTTCTGCAACACTCCGTGGCCTGCACTGGCTGCCTATCGGTTTCCGGTCACAATTCAAAGTGTTGGTAATGACCTTTAAATCCCTACATGGCATTGGGCCAGAATATATCTGGAACCGCCTTCTACCGCACGAATCCCAGCGGCCGATAAGGTCCCACAGAGTTGGCCTTCTCCGGGTCCCGTCGACCAAACAATGTCATTTGGTGGGCCCCAGGGGAAGAGCCTTCTCTGTGGCAGCCCCGGCCCTCTGGAATCAACTCCCCCTAGAGATTAGAAAGGCCCCCACCCTCCTTGTCTTTCGCAAATTACTCAAAACCCACCTTTATCGCCAGGCATGGGGGAGTTAAGATACTCCTTCCCCCTAGGCCATTACAAATTATGCATGGTATGTTTGTGTGTGTGTTTTGTTTTATAATAAGGGTTTTTAGTTGTTTTATTAATTGGATTGTTACATGCTGTTTTTTATCATTGTTGTTAGCCGCCCCGAGTCTGCGGAGAGGGGCGGCATACAAATCCAATAAATAAATAAATAAAATCATACCAGAAAGGCTGATAACTATCATCAAGACTCCTTCCCAGAGACAAGCTGGAAAAAGGAAAACCAAACTACTCAAACTAAATGCCAGATATAAAGTGGCCCCAGACCCAACGGGTGGTGAACGTGTCCATCTCCTCACTATCTACTGCAGAACATAATTTTCTCCAGAAAGGTCTCAATTACAAGAGAGACCATGCTAATCCATTAGGATTCTTTGCAGCTTTGGGAGCATTTAAAACAATAGAATTTACCCCAGAAACATATCTATGTCCCTGTTTATCGATGTAAACTGGCTAATAAGTGGATATATTTCCTCCCCTTTTTAATATTTTCATGAAAGATTTGAATTGGTTGAATTTCCGATTCGCCATATATGTTTAAAGGCATCTGACAATGATAAGGAGCTACATTGTTGCCCTTAAAGGGAAATTAAAAAGCATAATTAAGATTCCCAAAATACAAGACTCATAAGACAAGTCATCAGTAGATTTAAAACAAATGTTATTTATTTATTTACATTTATTTATTTAATTAAATGCCTATGCTTCCCAACTCCCTAGGGACTTAGGGCAGCTAATAAATATTATTAGTAATATTATATTTATTATTAATATCATATATTACTAAATATTAATAGTAATATTATTAGTAATAAAATGTTATTGTAGTCATGACTGCCATATAGCCACTCATGGTAAGAACTTACAGGCAGCTCCAACTGTGGCTTGTTTAGTGGGTTTTATGGACAAGGAATTCAATCATTATTTCTCTCTGGTTTGTTTATCTGGCTTACATGACATGCTAAATAATTCACCAGTTGAGTCTATTTATAGAGAAATCCAATTGCTATTTTTATGCTCACAACAGTTGTTACAAAAATGAAGACATTAAAAGTAGAATTTTATGTTAAATGATGGCATATTTTCAGAAGAGAAAATCATTGGGAATGATACTGTAAGGTTGAAGATTTGCATTCATAATTTCTTTATTTTTATCTTGCTTTTATCATTTGTATAAATAATTCAAGGCAGTGAACATATTCAACATTTGTTCATTAATTCATTAATTCAATTTTTATGCCACCCAACTCCCTAGAGATCCTGGGCAGCTCACAACCCAAAAATATAAAACTTCCAAATAATACTAAAACTTCTAAAAACATTTTAAAAACAATTTAAATACAACAGTTAACCCATGCATACCATTTATGGCTGGATCTCAATGGTTACCACCATCAGATCAATGGCCCCAGGCCTGCCAGAAAAGCCAGGTCTTTACTGGAAGGCCAGTAGGGTGGGGGTAGTCTCAGGAGGTAACTGGTTCTCAGAGAGTTGGAGTAGCCACAGAGAAGGCCCTCCCCCGAGGATCCGCCAACCAACACTGTTTAGCTGACGGGACCCGTAGAAGACCAATTCTGTGGGCCATTATCGGTCACTGGAAGCTACGTGATAGAAGGTAGTCCACCTTAGGAACATTCCTTCCTCCTCCTATTTCCTCCACAATAATCATGTAAGGTGCATTGGGCTGAAAGAGAGCGACTGGCCCAAAGTCACTCATCTAGCTTTCATGGCTGAAGTGGAACTTGAACTCATGGTTTTATGCTTTCTACTCTACAGCCTTAACCACTAGGCAAAACTGGCTCTCCTGTTTTCAATACATTTTGACAAGTTTGATCTACTGTGACATATCAATATTTTTAAGGAGTTAAAAGCAAACCTAATACAATCTTGTTGAATCTTGTATTTTAGTAGCATTTTGCAACCAGCGTTTTATTTCATTGAAGACTCTCAAATAAGTGCATGAACAGCAGGCTAGTAGTTTCTAAGAAATAATGAGTATGCAAATGTATATAAATGCAGTCAGCAAAAAGAGAAAGCAAAGTTCCCCATTTATGGTATCATGGATTTTATCTCGTATTAAAAAACTGTTATCTTATTACATTCAAATCAAAAACATAATGTTTTGACATTTCTGAATATGAGTCAATTATCTAACAGGACCATCACATATGTGTTTTAGGCTGTTTTTAAAGATAGGTTTACTTAGCTGTAAGTTAACATACAAGCTATTCATTTAGTCACTGTTCTAAGTTATAACAGTACTAAAAAAAGTGGCTTAACAATTGGTCCCTTACACCAGTGTTTCCCAACCTTGGCAACTTGAAGATATCTGGACTTCAACTCCCAGAATTCCCCATCCAGCATTTGCTGGCTGGGGAATTCTGGGAGTTGAAGTCCAAATATCTTCAAGTTGCCAAGGTTGGGAAACACTGCCTTACACTTATAGGCTGCCCAACTCCTTCAGGACTCTAGGTGGCGTACAACAAAAATACCCCAATATAAAATAATCTAAAACCCATTGGGCAGCATAGAAGTCAAATTAATAAATAAATTAAGAAATCATTCATATCCTTAGTGGTTGGATCAAAATGGTATCAATTTTATTAACGGCCTCAGGACTGCCGGCAAAGCCAGGTCTTCCAGTAGGCCAGTAAGGTGGAGGCAAGATGGCCCTCAAGGGATAGCTGGTTCCAGAGAGCTGGAGCCATCACAAAGAAGGCCTTCCCCGCAGCCCCGTCAACCAATACTCTCTGGCCAAAGGGACATGAAAAAGGCCAATCCTGTGAGTCCTGGCAATCTGCATGTATTCATGATGGTTGCAGCATTTGGGTTCATGTGATTGCTATTTGAAACCTACCCAGCTGACTTCTGACAAGCAGTCAATGGGGGAAATCAGATCTGCTTAAAAACAACAGTGATTCGCTTAACAAACATAGCAGATAAGCTCATTTAACCACCTTGCTTGACAGCAGAAATTCTGCTTCCAATTGTGATCATAAAATGAATAGTACCTGTATATTGTTAGTTTTAAACCCATTACTGAATGAACCACAGTTGCTCGAATTCATGCAACGGAACATTCCAAAATTAAATAAATTACAGTGATCCCCCGGTTATTGCGTCCCCGACCATTGCGAACAGGGTAATTTGCGATTTTTCAACCCGGAAGTCAAAATACCATCTACGCATGCGTGCCCTTTTTTTCTATGGGCACGCATGCGTAGATGGCAACCGGGAGATCAGCTGCTGGGCGGCTTCCCTGGGTCTTCCCCCTCTTGCTGGCATCAGCGAGGAGTTTCCCCACCGCCCACGCAAACTCCTCGCTGCCGCTCGCCCGCCCTTCGCCTGCCCATGCCGTTCGCTCCCCCTCTTGCTGGCGGGAGGGCGAGAAGCCCTCCCCAGCACCCGCTCGACCGCCCTTCGCCGCTCGCCCGCCCTTCGCCCTGGCCGCTTCTTCCCAGCGGAGAAATTCCAGCCCCCACCTGGTCCCGCCCGATCCTCCTCCCTGAGGCAGCTCGCCCTCCCATGGCCGCTTCCTCCACCCTCCATCGCAAGCCCTCGCCACCGCAGCCAACGCGCGCTGCGATCTTCAAGCCCGGCTCCTTTCGGCCCAGCATCCCGGGCCAAGCAGCTGCCTTCCGTGACTGAGCCTGGCTGGCCCGGAAGATCGTAGCGCGCGTTGGCTGCAGCGGCGGCGACATTGCTGCCGGCTTGGCTTCGCTCGCCGCTGCAGCCAATGCGCGCTACGATCTTCCGGGCCAGCCAGGCTCAGCGGATCAAGCCCGGCTCCTCTCGGCCCAGCATCCCGGGCCAAGCGGCTGCCTTCCGTGACTGAGCCTGGCTGGCCCGGAAGATCGTAGCACGCGTTGGCTGCAGCGGCGGTGACATTGCTGCCGGCTTGGCTTCGCTCGCTCGCCGCTGAGGATCCGAAGATTGGGGGGCGGCGCGGCTCTTTTAAAACATCGCCGCCGACATGGGGGGCTTGCTAGCACCCCCCCAAACCCGGGTTGGGGTTCGGGGGGGTGCTAGCGAGCCCCCCATGTCGGTGGCGATGTTTTAAAAGAGCCGCGCCGCCCCCCAATCTTCGGCTTTTCGCTAGCGCTGCGGAAGTTTAAAACACCATCTGCACATGCGCAGATGGTGTTTTTACTTCCGCAGCGCTACTTCGCGAAAACCCGCTCGTTGCGGGGGGTCCTGGAACGGAACCCTCGCAACGAGCGGGGGATCACTGTATATCCTATTATATCTGGTTTAGAATATGAATAGAAGTCCTTAACCCACATGATGATTAAAGTTAATCAATGAGATTTCAATTATATAATTCAAGTTAAATTGTTCTGGGAGTTTAGAATTCAAATTCAAACCTACAGTAACCTGCCACACCCCAGACTTCACAACTGTTGAGAAGAAGAAAAAAAAATCTGGATAGTGGATGTGACAAGGTCTGGAAGCAGGAAAGGAGAAGAGAAAGAGAGAAGATTAAAAAATGCAAATAGCATGATTGTGGCAAGAGAAAGCAAAGACAGTACCAATAATAATAGGTGCCTTGGGTGCAACCCTAAAACAATTTGCCCAAACAACTGGAGCACCATCTGAACACCACTGACATTGACAAAATCACCATTGGTCATTTGCAAAAGGCAGCTTTCCTCGGAATAGCTTACATCCCATGACAATAGAAACATAGAAACATAGAAGTCTGACGGCAGAAAAAGACCTCATGGTCCATCTAGTCTGCCCTTATACTATTTTCTGTATTTTATCTTAGGATGGATATATGTTTATCCCAGGCATGTTTAAATTCAGTTACTGTGGATTTATCTACCACATCTGCTGGAAGTTTGTTCCAAGGATCTACTACTCTTTCAGTAAAATAATATTTTCTCATGTTGCTTTTGATCTTTCCCCCAACTAACTTCAGATTGTGTCCCCTTGAAATACAAACAATACTTTTAACAACGTCAAACATCTGCACCTGCCTATGCCAAGCCCTTGGGAAGAACTTGATAGGTGGATAAAAATGCCCAATAAGTTTTAACATCTGGCTAACCATGCTGTTAAACACTGCAGCTTGTGAAGGTGGGGTATCACATGGGCACACTGAAGCATTACCATCCCGCTTGCCCTATGAACATACAGTGTTCCCTCAATTTCTGTGGGGGATGCGTTCCGAGACCGCCCGCGAAAGTCGAATTTCCGCGAAGTAGAGATGCGGAAGTAAACACACTATTTTTGGCTATGAACAGTATCACAAGCCTTCCCTTACCACTTTAAACCCCTAAATTACAATTTCCCATTCCCTTAGCAATCATTTAGATTATTATTTCAAAGTTTATTAAAAAAAATATTTATTAAAGGTGGACGAAAGTTTGGCGATGACATATGATGTCATTGTGCGGGGAAAACCGTGGTATAGGGGAAAAAACCGTGAAGTATTTTTTAATTACTATTTTTGAAAAACTCTAGTATAGACTTTTCGCAAAGTTTGAACCCGCGAAAATCGAGGGAACACTGTATATCTTTCCCCAAAAATTTTTTAAAGTCACAGCACAAACCCGTGCTATGTTGTAAGTGTTTCTATTCAAAAACTTCTTCTTGACTGCATATAACTCCTGCATCCTCTTGGTGGGAACAATTGTGCCTTCCGATCTCTGCATGGGAGCATTCCAGGAGGGTCTTCTCATCTCCTATGCACTGAACATCATCAAGTAAAATCGAAAGTGAATGTCCCTCCCCAAACTCTGCTTTCTTGGTGGCCCGGTTTACAAAAGCATAACCCAACTGGCGACAAACTACGGCAGCTGCTTTAGAAGTCCACAAATCATCACACACGGTGCCCCACTCGCCATTGATAAAAATTTCAACCCTTCCTCGGTCTCTCTCCCTCTTGTGCTGCCATTCATGAGTCGGACTGCACCATTCTGTGGCTGTCGTGAAACACTGGTAGGCCTATTTTTCCTTCTTCGATGCGGTCTCCTCCCAGGCCTTCCTCCTTTCCGGGGCTTTGAAGGTTTGGGTTTTGGTGCTATAGTAGTCATCTGCCATCCGTCCTGATTCCTAAGCAGAGTCAAGAGTTGTTCCATCCAGTCTGGAGTTGTGCCTTGTGGAGACTCTGTCGTTACTTTACTCCTTGCTGGTGCACTGGTTGTTGCTTTTATCTTACGATCCTGTGCGGGCATTTTCATTATCAGTTCTAGCAAAGAATAACAAAGACAAATATTTTTAACAGGTCCTTTGTTATGTTGCAAAGAATTCAAAGATAGATGAAGATCATTGCAGGAGTGAAAAAAGCCAAAGACCTTACTTTATTAGTGGAGAAAGCCAAGAAGCGAAAAGAACCATAAGAAACAACTTATCCTAACTAATCCTATTTATCCTAATTTATCCTAAACTTTTTTCACTCAACACCCTTTTATAATTCTCTGTTCTCTATGACCTAATCCAGCTAATACATGATGCTGTAATTCATAAACATGCCAACATATTATAGATAATGCTGCAGGTATATGATAACTTCGCTGCAGAAGCTCAACGTTCCTATATGGAGAAGAGAGAACTAGCAGCCAAAGAGTCTTTCTCTTAAATATTTCTGCAATCCTGAAATCCTGGTTTTTGAAGGCATTTGTGAGTACCTGTCAACGCTGAAAACTAATGACTTGAATGTATTACCTTATGCTGGACACTCGTTATTAACTGTATTGATAATGGTGGACTTCTGGCAGTCAGACTGACATTCCTATGATTTCATTGCTGTTTCCAGCACGTTTCTTTGTAAATAGACAAATAAACATAGTGGCTTTGCTTTTGAGTCTTCATAGGGGATTAATTACTGATAATTAACCCAGCCGGACAGAACAGGTGCTAGGAACTGGAACACAGAATTGTCCTTCTGTTCCTACAATGTCAATTCTGTTTTCAGTGCATAATGAAGGGGTTTCCTGTTCTCTGGACTACCAAAAGTAAACCCTTTAAAGCCCCCCCCCCCCCCCCCCCACCACCAAAATCATGATAACAAATTGGAGTTGCTCATGGTAATAAACTGCATATGCCAAGCTGGCTTTAATGAAACTCTCTTTCAGTTTTTGTACTGCATGCATAAACATATATCCATCCTAAGATAAAATACAGGAAATAGTATAAGGGCAGATTAGAAGGACCATGAGGTCTTTTTCTGCAGTCAATCTCCTATGTTTCTATGCCCAAATCTATGTTGCCAGTCAATCGGCTCACTTTCTTGAAAGCAAAAAGATTCACTTTTTTCATTAATCAGAATATTAGCTACATTTGTTCCTTACATGAACACATTGTTTAGCCTCAGAATTTCCCAAGGTTAATACTCAATAATATGTATCTCCACTACTCACTTTCCTTTGGAGCAAATTTAATGAGCCTGCCTTTCACTTTGACTGGCAAAGGGTCAACATGGCATTTTCCAGGTGGTGCTCTCCTGGTAAGAGAATAACATACAGAGTATCATAAACATAAACAACAACAAAGAACCTACATTAATGCGGCTGCGAGAGCCATCGTGGGGCTCCCTAGATTCGCCCACGTTTCTGCAACACTCGGTGGCCTACGTTGGCTGCTGATCAGTTTCCGGTCACAATTCAAAGTGTTTGTAATGACCTTTAAAGCCCTACATGGCAGTGGACCAGAATACCTCCGGAACCGCCTTCTACCGCACGAATCCCAGCGGCCGATAATGTCCCACAGAGTTGGCCTTCTCCGTGCCCCGTCGACCAAACAATGTCATTTGGCGGGCCCCAGGGGAAGAGCCTTCTCTGTGGCGGCCCCAGCCCTCTGGAATCAACTCCCCCCAGATATTAGAACAGCCCCCACCCTCCTTGTCTTTCGCAAAATACTTAAGACCCACCTATATCGCCAGGCATGGGGGAACTAAGACATCCTCCCCCAGGCTTTTATATTTTATGTTTGGTATGTATGTGCTGTATGGTTTTAATTGCTGGGGTTTTATATATGTTTTTTAATATTGGATTTGTTTTACTGCTATATTGTTTTATTATTGTTGTGAGTCGCCCCGGGTCTTCGGAGAGGGGCGGCATACAAGTCCAATAAATTATTATTATTATTATTATTATTATTATTATTATTATTATTATTATTATTATGATTAATAATGGCCAAGTAGCAAGAGGTGGGCTGATAAGGTGGAACGGTGACGTGTGCTCGGCCCCGTGGCTCTGAGTGCTAGCAGAGTCCAGCACAATTCGGCTATTGCACCTGGGCAGGCGCACCTGTGTGTCTGCGTGCAATTTCGGTACCTGCCCAGGTGCAGTAGCAGAATTGTGCTGGACTCTGCTAGCACTCAGAGCCACGGGGCCGAGCACACATCACCGTTCCACCTTAGTAGCCCACCTCTGCAAGTAGCCATTGCCAATGGAGGAAGATCATTGTTGGAAGTACTGTGATAAGTCAAAAAGTTGACAGTTTAACGATGATGAGAAAGACTCATACTCAGTAAATAAGGCCACATTCTCCTTCACGTCAGCATTTACTTGTTTCTGAGCAAAAACATTCCGAGTCTTACCGTGATGTGTCAACTATTTTGTAAACGACTCCACTTGGAGCGGTGGCACTTGGTATTCTAGTTGACATGAAATAAAGTTCCCCTTTAGGAAACAAAAACAAAAATGACACAAATTGTTTATACACATTCCTTTGGCAAAGAAAATAATCTGACATCACAAAAAAGCTACAGAAGCCAATCTTTAAGGCAAGGCAGAGATTTCTGACATGTTACTCAGATTTTTCATTTAAAATCAGGCTGACACATGCCTGGATTTTGAATACACTGAGTTATCTGTTGAGGTTCATGGGTGGGAATCCACTAGGACAGTGATGGCAAACCTTTTTTTGGCTTGGGTGCCAAAAGGGTGTGCGCCTGCATGCTAGTACACAACTCCCATACACTGCCACTTTGTGCATGCAAACAGGTTTTACTGAAGCATCTGGACTCCTGAAGTCTGTGGGGGAAATGGCCAAACATGCCAAGTGGAAGTTCAAATGTCTGGTTGGGGTTTGTTAGCATATAGCAGTGATGGCAAACCTATGGCACGGGTGCCACAGGTGGCACATGGAGCCATATCTGTTGGCACACGAGCCGTTGCCCTAGCTCAGCTCCAACATGAATGTGTGTGCCGGCCAGCTGATTTTTGACTCGCACAGAGGCTCTGGGAGGGAGTTTTTGGCTTCCAGAGAGCCCCCGGGGAGATGGGGAGGGCGTTTTTATCCTCCCTCGGCTCCAGGGAAGCCTTTGGAGCCTGGGGAGGGAGAAATACGAGCCTGCTGGGCCCATCAGAAGTTGGGGAACCGGCCATTTCCTGCTTGCAGGGGGTCTCCGAGAGGTGAGGGAAGGTGTTTTTGCCCTCCCCCAGGCATTGAATTATGGGTGTGGGCACTTGTGCATGCGCGATAGCACCCACCCACACTCTTTCGGCACCTGGGGGGAAAAAGGTTTGACATCACTGGCATATAGCATGGAAAAAGGGGATAGAATGTTGAGAGAGAGCTAATTTGCATATTGATATGTAAATCAGTGTTTGGCAGTTGGAAAATAGAATTCTTGTGCACTCGCCACTCCCTGTGCTGGCCGTGGCTACCCACTCACCCTGGCTACAGAATTTCACTCGATCTTATTTTTGAAGTACAGCTTCTATCAGGAGCACATGCTAGGGCTTATTTTTGGGTTGGGTCTTATTTTGGGGAAAACACAGTGTGTGTGTGTGTGTGTGTGTGTGTGTGTGTCTAATCTTAAAATCTGTGTAGATTTGCACAGAAATCCAAAGGAATTAATTTGCTATCAGGCTTATTTTTTGCCTGGGACGTTTTCAAAATTTCAATTGTACCTATGCCCCAAAGTTGGAAATTCACGTTATGTGTTAGTCATTTGAACTCTATAATTCTATGCTTTTCCCATGCTTGAGAACAGTATGTATGTATGTATGTATGTATCTATCTATCTATCTATCTATCTATCTATCTATCTATCTATCTATCTATCTATCTATCTATCTATCTATCTATCTATGCATGTGTGTGTGTATTTAATTAATTAATTAATTAATTAATTGTTTTTTTAAATGCCGCCCTTCTCCTTAGACTCAGGGCGTCTTACAACATGTTAGCAGTAGCACTTTTTAACAGAGCCAGCATATTTTGCCCCCACAATCTGGGTCCTCATTTTACCCACCTCGGAAGGATGGAAGGCTGAGTCAATCTTGAGCCGGTGATGAGATCTGAACCGCTGACCTGCAGATCTAGCAGTCAGCTTTAGTGGCCTGCAGTCCTGCACTTTACCCACTGCGCCACCTCGGCCACATATTTAAAGAATCATGTTATTACCTGCCTCATCTTCAGCAAAAGAGATGATGTATTGATAATAGTTATTGATAAGTCCAGGAAACATGCATGTTTGGCCTGTTCCCATGCATAGTTCATTGTACTCCCATTCCCCAGTTTTGTGATTCTCTTTCAAGGACATGAGACGCCTGAAAGATGAATAGGGAAGAAAACCACATTAATTGGTAGGAAAGAAATCAAGCAGAACAGCTTTTAACTATCCTACTCCAATTCAGAGTAATACATAAAAGTTAGTAGCTTGCTGAGCAAAGACAGAACTAAATCAATCCCTTAGCCAGATTCCTTTTCAACTGAGGTACGATTAACACCATTTATTTACATATAGAACAAGGTAAAAATTAAAGTATAGCTAAAGTTAGACTTTATTCTAAAAGAGTAAAAATGTAATTAATATTTAATTTTTCATCTTAGAAGGCTTACAGTTCTAAGACTTAATCTTATTTGTACCTTAACTGTAAGTGCTAGAAACTGAATTTAGAAACATAAAGGTTATTATTATTATTATTATTATTATTATTATTATTTATTAGATTTGCATGCCGCCCCTCTCTGTAGACTCGGGACAGCTGTTCACTTTAACAAGCACATCTGTTATACTGTAGCACTTTTAAAATAGTTGCAGACAAATCCCGTAAGTATATACCAATTCTTACTAAACACAGGGAATTTCCATTTACCAATCATTTGAAGTTAAGACTGTGCTGGAAAAGTAGACTTATGTCTGGTCCTGGAAGTTGTGGCCATTGCAGCATCTCTGCAATGTTGCTATTGTGATTTGAGCCATGGTGGGGCAGTGGTTAGGAAGCAGTATGGCAGGCCAAATCACTGCTCATTCCATGAGTTCTGAATGGCTCAAAGTTGACTCAGCCTTCCAAGGTCAGAAAAATGAGAACCCAGATTGTTTGGGGCAATATGCTACCATTGTAAACTATTTAGAGAGGTGCCGTGGCCCCGTCAGATTCTGAATCTGAGGAGGAAGATGAACAGCTAACAGAGAGCGGGAGAGTGGCTGAATTGGCTATGGAGGGAACTGGGGAAGGGCAGAACAGAGGAGAGGTAGAACAAGGGAGAGGGGGTTCAGATGAAGACCAAGGCCAACCCTCTCCTCATCCTATGGCATGCAGGGAAGAATGGAGACAAGAGCAACTTGGGTTGCTTGGCTTATGAGGGAGGAAAGGGCCCTGATTACTTTCACAAGGCACACCTGGGGATGGAGTTTAAAGGAGAGTCGAATGAGAAGCACGGTTGTCATGGAAAACACTGAGTTTATCTCGTGTATGTAATGCTATTTAAAAGGGATATCCAGTTTCTGAATAGTGGCATTTTACTACGAGGTATTTAGTGGTGCATTTTTATTGGTGGTTCACTAATGGTTCTCCAATTGTTAATATTTATACTGATGTAGAGTCATATAGCAGGGACATAACATGATGGACACATAAACTGCAGTAGAGTAGCAATGGATGGCATTCTGCTAAATGCCAGGAAGAAGCTTATCAGCAAAGCTTAAAGCCGCCTTAAATACTGTAACACATCTAATTCATTGTTTACCTAATATAGCTAGCCTAGTGTCACTTACCCACTCATAAAATCACCAAATATGTAGAGCCCATTCAAGTTTGGAGACTCGCAACCTCGATAGACATAACCTCCTGTAACTGATTTCCCCATTTTGTGGGGATAAGCATATATTGGAAGGACATCATCTGCAGAAGGGGAAAAGGTAGGATCACACATATAGCATGCAAAGGAACCATTTTTATAATCAAGTATAAACCTGTTATAGATATCAGCTATAAAAGAGAGCAAAATAATCATTGAAATATTTCCACCCCTACATTATTTATTTCAATTAGTCAAACCCCATAATTACCTAAAGAGGAGTTGATGCAAAGTTTTTTGTCGTAACAGCTGAATCCTTCTCTTGCTCTCCAGCCATAATTTCTCCCTTTCTCTACAATGTCAATTTCTTCAAATTTATTCTGCCCTACATCACCACAGAAAAGCCTCCCTTTCCCTCGCTTTGTATTGGGATCGCCCCTATCAAAAGAACAACGCCACATATTCCTTGCCCCATAAGCATAGACTTCAGGTCGGGCTTTTGATTCATTGATGAAGGGATTGTCAGGGGGGATTTGATAAAGAGGTCCAACATCATTGTTTTCCACGTTGATTCTGAGTACTTTGCCTAGCAGTGTTGACCTGTTGAACACAAATAAAGAGCTAGCAACAGTGTAAGAAAGAGTTTCATTCGTTAGAAACATAGAAACATAGAAGACTGACGGCAGAAAAAGACCTCATGGTCCATCTAGTTCGCCCTTATACTATTTCCTGTATTTCATCTTACAATGGATATATGTTTATCCCAGGCATGTTTAAATTCAGTTACTGTGGATTTATCTACCACGTCTGCTGGAAGTTTGTTCCAAGGATCTTTTATTTCAGTGAAATAATATTTTCTCACGTTGCTTTTGATCTTTCCCCCAACTAACTTCAGATTGTGTTCCCTTGTTCTTGTGTTCACTTTCCTATTAAAAACACTTCCCTCCAGAACCTTATTTAACCCTTTAACATTTATGCAAAACATTTAGATTCTTCCCATTTTTCATTTCATAAAATTTTTCCCATTCTTATTCAAGGTTTTCAGAAGAAATTGGTTAAAAAAATTGGGGATGAAGGGGTTTTTATGCACTTAGTTGTATTATTTAAGTTGCATTTTCAATCTAGATAAATCAGGGATTGGCATTTTTTGGTAACCAAGGAGCACACTTCACATTTTTTGAAGCAGCAACTTTGCAAATGATAGCATCTGATAATTTGATATAAGGCAGAAATGAACCATAGGGAATACAGTACATTCTTCTGACGGAGTATAGTAAACACATTAGTAAAGATATTCTTTATTTTCTAAGAGATGGAAGTTTAAATTCACGATGCCTACTTCTCAACACCTCCTGGCAACCTTAAAATAAGGGCAAAGAAAAAAGTACAAAACTGCTTTGGGGACAAATGTCTTGCCCTTTCTGCTATTTTTCTTCCTCGGAAAACATCTGAAATTATATCTTCTCCATTAAATATTGTGAGAAGAAGAAGAAGAAGAAGAAGAAGAAGGAGGAGGAGGAGGAGGAGGAGGAGGAGGAGGAGGAGGAGGAGGAGGAGGAGGAGGAGGAGGAGGAGGAGAAGAAGAAGAAGAAGAAGAAGAAGAAGAAGAAGAAGAAGAAGAAGAAGAAGAAGAAGAAGAAGAAGGGAAAAACATTTCGGAACTAAACCAAGGTAATTTTTTTGTGGGTGTAAATGTGCCTCTTTAAGACAATATTGACTCTTCGTGACAGCCTGGACTAATCCCTGCAGTTTTCTTGGCAAGGTTTTCAGAAGTGGTTTGCCATGGCTTCCTTCCTAGAGTTGAGGGAAAGTGACTGGCTGAAAGTCACCCAACTGTATGTGTCAAAGGCTGAATTGATAGTTAAGAGCTAAAAGTTATTGCCACTGATTGAATTATCCAAGCACTAGCAAAGCAAATTCAGTTCGGAGCATTAGCAAATTTAGTATTTGGATTTTAGATATAACATACCTTAAGGCACAATAGGTTTTGAACTTCTTTTGAGAAATCTACAGAGCATAATCTACTTGTGTGCTCATAAATCTACTTACATTTTTCCAAGGATTGTGAAATAACTCACTAAGTATTTATTGATAAATTTCTAAACCACTTGTAAAATCTCAGCTTTAAAAATCATTATAAAATGTAGTAGTGTCTGAGTCTAAATATCAGCTTCTATGTCTGCTGATTGGCACTAAACCTTTTGGGAGAATGTGGAACATGATTTGTTCAACTGTTTTATTGCGATTGCCAATATCTGCAAAAATATTTGAAACATGAAATACTAGAAATGGTGACATTAAGAACACAGATCTATGGCTTTAAACCAAACTAAATTATCTGAACATAATTTATCTGAAATTGGCCAATAAATTTTCATTCTGATTTAAGCTAATTTCTATGTGCCTGTTTTTTATATATATCGGGACTGTTTTATGAATTTATTAATTTTAAATTGTAATTAGATTGGTGGGCATTGGATTTGTTATTATGTACTGTTTTTTATTATTGTTGTGAGCCGCCCCGAGTTTGCGGAGAGGGGCGGCATATAAATCCAATAAATCTAATCTAAATCTAATCTATTAAATTATAGGACTTAGATGCACCCAACCTATTCTTGTCATCATGGAGACTATGAGATCACTAGGAGCCAACACTGATTTGATGATATATAATAACCAACCAACCCTTGATACAACCTTATATTTTTTTGCAATGTATGCTAAGTTCCAATCTAAGAAAGCAGTAAAACATATTGCAGTATTGAGCCTACTTTCAAATCTATAAATGAAAATGGTGCAATTTATTTGTTCCCCCTTTTATGAAGTTGAATTTAAAATCCTACTTGTTTTGAGAATTTCCATATGTCCCAAAAGGATCACCAGCCATTCCTCCATCGCCTGTGAAGATATAAAGATAACCATCATCTCCAAACAGCAGTTCTCCTCCATTGTGATTGGAAGCTGGCTCTTCTATCTCCAGAATTATCCTGAGAGTATAAAAGAAGCACAAATCTTATTATACAAGCAATACAGCGAAACTATAACAAAACCAAGTTTTCAAAACTGCCTGACTATCTGAATTTAATTTAAATTAAGTACTGTATACCCATATTTGTACATTCCTACTTTGAGCTTGGTGCAAATCAGTCCAGTGCTGGCTTTTGTTTTATTTTACTAAAGACCTAATCTAGACTACCTTTAAAATTCTTGCAAAAATAAAGTAAGTATAATAAGTTTTCTGAAATGGCTTTGTTAATGGCTTTGTTGTTATTTATTTGGCTTATACGTGGCTACCAAATTATAAAGACTTTGAATGCAGGAGGCATTAAAAAGATAAGTAATAATGTAGGGAAGTTCATTTAAAAAAAAACATTTCAGCTATCAATATCACATGGCAGGATAATACAACTCCTTGTCTGGTGGCCTGCTTTTCAATACCTTTCAAAAGCAGATTATGGAAGAATCCAAACAGACTCCGGTGAAGAGATATAATTTTCACGAAGATGATTTTAAAAACTGTGATGGGAAATGCTATACAGTGGTACCTCTAGATACGAGCTGCTCCACATGCGAGTATTCCAAGTTACGAGCCGCAACGCGAGCAAAATTTCTGTTCGACACCCAATCTCAAATTCGGGATATGAGCCGAGCTTCAGGATGCTACCGCTAGTTGGCGCATCGCCTCTCTGACCCAGAATCCCCTTGCTTCCAGTTATCTCGGCCATTCGCACATATTAGCGCACAAAACAAAGTTTTATACCATTTAACTATGGAATTGTTGTTTTGTTTATGTTTATGATAGTTTAAGAAAGTGTTGTTTACGTAGCCTACAGTACACAGTCGCACTCGTCTGTCACCAAGGTAAGGTTAATGTACCGTGTTTTATACATTTTCTTATTGTTTTTTGTACATTTCTCTTTTCATTTTTTACTTTATTGTTTATTTATATGTGTTGCATGTACATTTATTAATTAAAAACATGTCTTTTTCATAATTTAGGCTAACTTTGGAACTTTTTTGAGGGCTGGAACCAATTAGAATTATTTACATTAATTTAAACTCGTATGTCGAGGTACCACTGTATATTCCACACGTATCAAGTTCTCAGAGAACAATGAAACACTTTAGACTTTATACTAAATGCACACCTACCACTTGTATATAGTTAATTAGAAGGTAACTCTGATTATAATCAATGTTGAGAGACATATAGGATTGAACTTAATTTTAATGCCTGCTTCCCCCCCCCACCATTTAAGCAGTCTCTAAGACTATATGCTCAATGCTAGAAACCTGAGCGTAAACTGCACAGCATCTGTCTTACACAGTGACTTTTTGCCATGTGCCTATACAGACAACATGAATTGAAATGTTCTGTTGAAATGTACTGTCCAATCCTGGATTAGTCACTTGGAATCTTTGCAAATGACACCTTTGCTATTGTTTAAATATTAAGAAAGCAAGTTAATACTTATCCATTTGGGCCTTCCAACAAACAAAAATATTGAATTGTTCCAGGTTATGTAGAGTGTGTAATCTTCCTTCAACAATGGTTTAAAATCCAAAAAAAAGCTGTGCCACTTCTTTCAGTCAGTCAATATAGTTAGAATACTCAATACAGTTCTTGTTGCCAAGGAATAGCTAGCTGGACCAGAGCAACACTGGGAGAATTTATAGAAGTCCATGCAGCAATACTTTGGGGGGAACTTCAAATCATTCAATTTGGAGTACTTCACTTATTGTCTCATCTCACCATTTTTTTAACCTGTCCCCTTTTATAATGAATCAGGCTACTAGTCTATCTAATCCACTATTATCTATTCTAACTATCAGAATTCTCAATAGTTCAGACAAACAATTAGAACCGTAATATCAGCATGGGGAGTATTTACTAGACTCTGCTGTCTCTTTCATTTCTTTGGGAATTCATTCAACACTTGTTGCCTTTGGTACAAATAATCTAGGTTTGCCTTCCATAAATATGTGATTTCCAGAAAAGCTGGTCCTCATTTCCCTCATTTGATGGCAATAGATTGGAAAGGAAAATAGCTCCAAATTCTGAACCCGTATTAACAAAATTACATGTTGTAATAAAGTTACTTGCGGAAATCCTCTGGATTACTAGCAAATGTGATTCAATAGGGAAAGGCTCTTTCTTTAGAGTAAGAAGTAAATAAATAAAATTTCTATGAGGGATTTTTAAAAATATTTTCCAATATTTATCTTATTGCCTAAGATTGTACTTTGATAATGGCTGGCTAATAAATATTCTTCAATAAATGATATTTTATTTATTTATTTATTTATTTATTAGATTTGTATGCCGCCCCTCTCCGTAGACTCGGGGCAGCTCACAACACAATAAAAACAGTTCCTGACAAATCTAATAATTTACAATTTAAAATTTAAAATAGTTTAAAAAACCCATTTTTAAGCAGACATACCTACAAACATACCATACATAAATTATATAGGCCCGGGGGAGATATCTCAGTTCCCCCATGCCTGACAACAAAGGTGGGTTTTAAGGAGTTTGCGAAAGGCAAGGAGGGTAGGGGCAGTTCTAATCTCTGGGGGGAGTTGGTTCCAGAGAGTCGGGGCCGCCACAGAGAAGGCTCTTCCCCTGGGGCCCGCCAACCGACATTGTTTAGTTGACGGGACCCGGAGAAGGCCCACTCTGTGGGACCTAATCGGTCGCTGGGATTCGTGCAGTAGAAGGCGGTCTCGGAGATATTATCATATGCTACTCAGATTAGAGGTAAAATGAATTCCAAAAGCCACCTAAGAAACAGATGGACTTAATACTGTATATATTTGCCATTGAATATCTTAAATACATTGGACAGGTAAAGAAGCATACCTTTCAGAACCATGGTCCACTGAATTCATGTCACCAGGAGAAATTCTGAACTCACTGATTCGGATTCGCTCTTCATATTGAACTTCAACTGAATAGTAGATATATACCTTACCATTAAATTTGAATTTAGGATGGAAGGCAATGCCTAGAAATCCTCTCTCATCCCCTTCCCAGGGTGAGGTCAGTACAGCTTCACTGATGTTCAGAAATGGTTTTTCAAGCCGTGAGAGATCAGGAAGGTAGGTCCAGACCAAACCAATTTGTTCAGCAATGAAGAATCGGTGAGTTCCGTCACTTGCATGGACCATAGCAACAGGATTCCTAAGCCCATTAGCAATTTCAACTAAGCATAACTGCAGACATCCTTCTGAATCTGCAGTCACTAGCCCAAGGTCCTGATTAAGGTGCTCATTAGTTAAGAGGTGAGGATAACAATAGTCTATGTCATCCAAGGACAAATAACGACAAAACTTAACCCTGTTAGTTTCCAGGGCCAGTAACTCTTTATCGGGAGTAAAGTAATGAAACATTGACCTACAATCTTGCCATACTTGTAGGCAGTAATCTTGGCATAGTCCAGGAACAGTTCTCTCTGGAGTAGAAGGGTCTTCAGCATCATACAGATGAGCAGCATAGGGAGAACACTCCTAAAAATAAAAGGGGATCTTGCATTAGTTGGTTTGGCTGCCCCCATGTGCTTCAGTAATAGAGCTGCCTTTGTTTTAAACAAAATAGATGAATGGAAGGTGCTTCTCATTACAGACCAGGAAAATGGGAAATGTTCATTCAACAGTATTGAAATAAAATGATGTGACTCTGGCTATAATACAATGAACCACATTTGTTCCTTTGGAGTCTCGGAAGGATAATTGCTCATTTAAATCTATTATAATGCAGCTATTTAGTAAGATTAAATCCAGTCTTTTTATAAGCTGGGCCAATCAGAAACCTGCCATATTACTGTATTTATCTATAGATAATTGAACCTGCAAAGGGCAGCAGAACCATTATTTAAATGTTGGAAGATTTAATAATGCAAGAAAGTTAAAACAATTACGATTATAGCACTGTATAGACAGCAACTATTTTATATTTTAGAAAGTTGCAGAATAAATATCAAAAAGACCTGTGAAAAAGAGTGTGAGGGACCAAAAAAGAAATCATAAACTGTTTCATTATTTCTAATATTTCCAGGTCACTGCGAAATAGTAGATGCCTAGAATAGTCTGCACCTTAAATTTCCTCTCTGTATCTGCAAAAATGATTATTTATTCATTCATTCATTCATTCATTTTCTATTCTGCCCTTTTCCTGAGACTCAGGGCAGCTTACAACATGTAGAAATCTAAATAAAATTACATTCTAAAATTCCCATAGTTAAAAATTAGACAACAGATTCATATGTCATCCATCTACATTCATTCATTGGGCGGAGCAAGATATCAAAATTACAATGGCCCTAAGCCTGCTGGATCTTTAAAACTTTACGGAAGGCAGGGAGAGTGGGGGCTGTACCAATCTCTGGGAAGAGATTGTTCCATAGGCCTGGGGCCACCAAAGAGAAGGCTCTTCCCCTAGGGCCTGCCAGACGACATTGTCTGGCTGAATTAGTTACTCCATTTTTTCACTGCACTTGTTTGCAATTAGATTTGAAGAACCGTTGAACTTACCTGAACGGTCTTCTCGATGCACTGCAAGGAGAGTCCAACGTGGGTAATTCTCCAGTCTCATTGGAGGGACTGAGTTTTAATTTAAATATTATGCAGGCACCGCCCCCTAGCCCACCAGTCATAAAAAAATGAAGGAGCAGTAAACTATAAACTTTTTATTAAATAACTCGAAGGCCAAAACCGACTAAAATAACTTGAATAATGTCAGGAAAACGCCCTTGGTCCACCAAACGGGTGGGTTTTGGACTCTCCTTGCAGTGCATCGAGAAGACCGTTCAGGTAAGTTCAACGGTTCTTCTCCAATGCACTTGCAAGGAGAGTCCAGCGTGGGATGTACCCAAGACATAATAAACGGGAGGGAAAATTAGGCCCAAGGGCGTTCAGGTGGAACACACCCTCTGCAACACCCTCCTCCCAAATGCTGCCTCTGCGGAAGCAAAAGCGTCAATCCGGTAATGCTTGATGAAGGTAGATGGAGCTGCCCACGTGGCTGCTCTACAAATATCTTCGATCGAAGCTTGTGTAGACCAGGCTGCCGAAGCTGCCGCACTGCGTGTTGAATGTCCTGTTATTCCCTGAGGAACAGCCTGTCCTGATGCTTTATAGGCCTCAGTGATGCAGACTCTTATCCAACGACTAATAGTTTGTGAAGACACTCTAGCGCCTTTTCCTTGCGAGGAAAAAGAGATAAATAACGCTTCCGATGTTCTGGAAGTCTGTGTTCTACGAATATAGATTTTGACCGCACGTCTCACATCCAATTTATGCCATCTGAGTTCAGATGGATGTGTGCCATGTGTACAGAAATCAGGCAATACTATTTCTTGAGTTCTATGGAAACCAGAGTTCACCTTGGGGATGAAGGAAGGGTCCAATCGAAGAACCACTCTATCCAGATGGAATAGACAGAGGTCAGGCCTCACTGATAGGGCCGACAACTCCGACACCCTTCTGGCCGAAGTAATAGCAACTAGAAAGGCCGTTTTTATGGATAAAAAATGCATCGGTACTGTCCTCAACGATTCGAAGGGTGGAGCTGTCAAGGCCTTAAGAACGAGCGGTAGGTCCCAAGAGGGGAACCTATGAACAGTAGCCGGTCTAATATTCGACGCTCCTTTTAAGAAATCCCGAATCCAAGGGTGTCGTGACAAAGGTCGGTAATAGTCGTGACTTAATATTGTAGACAACGCCGCCACTTGGCGTCGCAAGGTGTTTGGAGCCAATCCCTTATCCAATCCTGCCTGAAGGAAGGTTAGGACAGTTCCTGGCAAGGCTGATATAGGGTCGATCTTCTGGACTCCGCAGAAGGTGCAGAAGGCTGACCACGTCGACTGGTAAATTCGCCTCGTAGATGGTCTGCGCGCTGCCTGCATGGTAGCTATGACCGTGTCTGGGAGATGTAGCCGTCTCAGGCGGTCCCCCTCAAGTGCCACACGGTCAGGCTCCACCACTGAGGCTCCGGGTATGCAATGCATCCCTGGCTGAGGGCTACAAGATGGTCTGGGATTCTCCAATGTGGAGAGATTGACAGCTCCCTCAAGTCCGAGAACCAAGCCCATCGAGGCCAGAAGGGTGCTACTAGTAGTACCTCGGCTCGCTCCTGTATGATCTTTTGCAGAACCCTCTGTAGGATGCGAGTGGGTGGGAACGCATACAGGAGCCCCTCTGGCCAGGGGAGGTGCAACGCATCCACTCCCTCTGTACCCGGAGATGGAAACCTGGAAAAGAAGCGTGGCAGCTGTGTGTTGTGACACGTTGCAAAGAGGTCCAAGATCGGTGTGTTGAATCGAGTTGTCAGTGTCCTGAACACTCTGGGATCCAATTTCCACTCTGCCGGGTCCAGAGTCTTGCAGCTCAGCCAGTCCGCCCACACATTCTCTTGCCCTGATATGTGTTCGGCTGAGAGAGAAGCCAAATGGACTTCTGCCCATCTGAACAGAGATTCGGCCTCCTGCATCAGGCGTCTGGATCTCGTCCCCCCCTGGTGGTTTATATAAGAGCGGGCGGAGACATTGTCCGTTAGGATCAGGACATGGCTGCCCTGCACCAAGTGAGAAAAGCTGAGCAATGCCAGGGAAACTGCCTTCAATTCCAAGTAATTGATGTTGATGTCCCTCAAATCCTGAGGACTCCACAGACCTTGTGCCACGCTGGACGAAAGGTGAGCTCCCCACCCCGTCAGGCTGGCGTCCGTCGTTATAGTGACAAAGTCTTGTCCTCGAAACGGTGACCCCCTCTGAATGGCTGTTGAAGTCCAGCATCGCATGGATCTCCTGACCCCTGCCGGGAGAATCACCTGTGCCTTGGTATGGCTGGTCTTCCTCCTTTGGAAGGGTAGGAGGAACCATTGGAGTGGACAAAGGTGTAACCTGGCCCAAGGCACGACATCTATGCAAGAAACTAGCGTGCCCAAGATCTTGGACAGGAAGGCCAGTGAAGGTCTTGGCTGTGATCTCAATGTCTGGATCAGACCTCGGATATTGGTCTGTCTGTCCTGTGATAGGAATATCTGGCACAATTCCGTGTCTATGATGGTGCCCAGGTGAGCCAAGCGGGTCATGGGTGTTAAGTGGCTCTTGTCCCAGTTTATGGTAAACCCGTGTGTTCGTAGGGTGGTCAAGGTTAGTTGAAGATCTCGTTGTGCCTGGTCCCAGGACTTTGACAAAATCACAATGTCGTCGAGATATGCCATAAGGCGCACTGACCAGTGTCTTAAGGTGGCCGTAAGGACGTCCAATAGTTTGGTGAATGTCCTCGGTGCTGATGACAGGCCGAATGGCATTGCTCGATATTGGTAATGAGATCCGTTCACGTAAAACCGGAGGAATTGTCTGTGTTCCGGGAGTACCAGTACATGGAGGTAGGCCTCCTTGAGATCGATAGAAGTGAGCAGGTCCCCTGGGCGTATGGACTGTAGAATAGGCCTGAGGGAGTGCATTTTGAACTTTTGATAACGCACATACAGATTCAACCGTTTGAGATTTAAAATCAAACGGACCCCGCCCGAAGATTTGGGGACCAGGAAAATGACTGAATAGAAACCTTTTCCCCTCAGGTGTATGGGAACCTCCTCTATCGCTTCTATCTCCAGTAGGTGCTCTATTTCTTGGTGTAATAGTGCCCTCTTTTGTGGGTCTAGCACCTGAGGACATGGAAGGAATCTGTTTGGAGGTAAGCGAAGAAAATTTATCCTTAACCCCTGTGTTGCTGTGGCAACTGCCCAGGTGTCGAGGGATGCAGCCCTCCAGGTGTCGGCGAAGTACAGAAGCTTGCCCCCCAGAGGGTAGGAGACTGCAGAGTCATTTTGCTCGTTTGGATCCTTTGAAGTTTGATCCTCTGTATGGACGGCGTCCCTGCTGATAGGGTCTGCCTCGGTCCGCAAAGTACGGTCTGTCCTGACGGAAACCTCCCTGGTTGAAGGAGCCCTGGGGAAATGTCCTCGACCCCTGAGAGACGGTTGAGGAGGGCTCGGCACGAAATGTCTGCCTTCTATAGAACGGAGTGAACCGTCTTTCTCCTCTCCTGTTGGATCTTGGGAGTACTTTTTTCTTATCCTTATCCTCGATAAGGACTTTTTCAAGGGAATCCCCGAATAATTTTTCCCCCTGGAATCGTGCTGAGGCTAGGCGCCATTTTGATTTAACGTCCGCCTGCCAGCTTCGGAGCCAAATCAATCTGCGGGAGGACAGGGAGGATGCCAGTGCGTGGGATGCAAATTTGGCCGCATCCATTGTGGCATCCGCGGAAAATTCCGTAGCCGCCAACAGTTTATTTAAGTCCTGGCGGAGCTTGCCGTCCTCCTGGCTCACCCGTGATTGGATGTCCTGTATCCACAGGATAGTTGCCCTATTGAAGAACGAGGCCGCCGAAGCGGCTCGTAAAGCCCAGGCTGCCATCTGGTGTGTCTTCATCACTATATTTTCGGCTCTCTTATCCTCTGCCTTCAGCCCATCAGAGACCTCGGATGGAACCAGGGCGGTGGAGACTAAGCTTTGCCACAGGAGGGTCTATGGTTGGAGGTGTTAAAAGAGATTCCATCTCCTGATCGAAGGTATAGTATTTTCGATCAATCATAGAGGGCCCCTGAGCTGCTGCTGGTGTTTCCCAAGGCTTTTTAATGTTTTCAAGGAAAATATCAGAGGAGGGGATGATTTCTGGTTCTTTCTTTGGCACTGAAAGCAAGACCCCCGTTGAGGCCTGTGCAGTGGCATCCTTAGGCAGCTTCCCCTCTCCTGCCTCCTCAAAAACCAGCTTGGCCTTATTAAGCATAATTCTAAAAAGAGAGGGCTTGAAGAGACCTATAAGGCTCGGTGGCTCAGGTGGTTGTTCATCTCCCGACAACCCCTCGCCCTCTTCACTGTCCTCCTCTCTAAGAAACAGGTCCTCCTCCATTGATCCCTGGAAGGAAGCTGGAGCCGGAGCTGCCCACACATTCCTCTGCCTCTGTGGATCAGTGGGGCCTGTTGTTGTGCCCCTACTGTGATACCCTAGGCATAAACATTGCTGATTAAATCCTGGAGGTTCTGAGGCATGCTCTGCCACGTGTCAAATGAGCTCCTCAGACCCACAGCAGAAGGTGTGAAGGTGGCAGTGGGCTGGCTATACTGCGCTCCCGTGATGTTGGCCATGGGCTGGTTATACTGTCCTGCTGTTAATAGGGGGCGTTCTGGCGACCAATCCTGCTCCGTTGCCGAGCCTGCTACCCCAGCTATGCCAGTTAGGGGGGAGGCCGGGGGGGGGCGTAGGCCCCATAATAAGAGTAGACTGAGGCAGCGGAGCTGGTTGCTATCTCTGCGACAATTCCAATTGCCTCTCAAGCACTCGGATCCTCTTCTCAGCCTCTTTAAGGGAGGCACTCTGAGAGGATTTTGCCTTGTTCTTGTCAGAATGAGGCTTGTCCTTGGGGGTACCGGGCCTGATTGAAGTGGCCACCTCCTCCCCCGAGTGGGCTGAATTATCAGTCATCGTGATTACTTTCACTCATGGACTGTCCGGCAGAAGCAAGGCCCGGTCGATTACGCAGCCGAAAATCGCAAGACAGCAACTGCCTTCTCAGGGCGGCTGCGCGTTACCAGGCAGACCAGGGGGTGTGGCTCGGAGCCTTCCTCGCTCCTCTCACCCCCGGCAACATAGCTGTCTCTCGGCCGAATAACAATCATGGCCGCCGCACCGTTGTCATGACAACTAGCGGGAATCCAAACAGCCGCTCACGCCGTTTCCTTCTGAGGGCTGGCTAAGGACAACGTTTTGGCGTTTATGAGGGCCTCGTAGTCCCCAGCCACTCGTTCAAGGTCGCCTCTGTCTTTTTCTGCTCTGGTATGTTCGTCGGGCGGGGCAGGCCCCTCCCGACGTCAACCGCCTCCAAATCGCCGGGTGTGACCTCGGGGGTCGGGGACCCGGTCGCCCTGCTCAGAATTCCCCCCCCCCCCACGGCCGTTTTCCGAACGCCGATGGTGTGAGAGGAGGGGGGGGGCAGGGCGTGACAGGCAAGTGGACAGAACCCACGGAGGGCCTGGTCCACTGCTGCAAGGGAGGGAGCCAGTCTTCCAAAGAAACCTGCAAAAACAGTAAAAGAAAAGAAAAAGGTGAGAAGCATTAGTAACAAATTTAAACTACAAAAGCATTTAATCATAAAATACTACTAATATTTCTGTAGAGAAAACTCAAAAAGGTCCCTTTACTGCGACTGAGTTTTCATGACAGGTGGGCTAGGGGCGGTGCCTGCATAATATTTAAATTAAAACTCAGTCCCTCCAATGAGACTGGAGAATTACCCACGTTGGACTCTCCTTGCAAGTGCATTGGAGAATGTTGATATTCAAAATGAAAGTCTGTTGGCCATCTGTCTAGCCACACTGAGATAAAGCAGAGGGAGTAACAAGATAGTTGGGGAAAAAGCGAGTTGTTTTTTTACTTTATCCAAAACTTCAATAGGATGTTTCTATGTAATCTGATAATCCAACACATTTCTTCAACTGGTTCTAATACAGAGTTACCTAAAGCCCAGGGGTAATAGCTGCCTAGAATAACTTAGGAATATCCTCTTATTGTTCTCTTGTTCAATGGACAACTTTGCAAGTAATGTTGAAAAAGTGGTTTGGTTACTGCATACTTAATCCTCATAAAATTTTCCTATAACCACAAGAAAATGTCCATCTATTTATCTGTTTTCCATAGTGCAGTTACTCTTGTATTTATGAAAAGCAATGAAATGCTGCGACTCTGTCCCTTGATATTGGAAATACGGATATTTTCATTACACATTGGTAACAAAGCACAAGCATATGTGAGCTGCAAAGAACAAAACAGCCAGTAGATGGCAGCAAAATGATATTTGAAACAATTTTTTTGCTTACAACAACCTAGTGGTTGTTCACATTTTTGCAGCCCAGATATGTCAGCTCTAATTTTAGGGCCTATTTGCAAAGAGAAAACAACAAATCCTTGCCCCCACAAAAAATAAAAAAACACAAAGGAGGAGAATTTGGGTTTTTGGTTTACACATTTATGTTACAATTCTTTTTTTAAAAACAAAACCCTAACAGTTCAAATGCTTCTTCTCAAATATCTTTGCTTATGATAACCAAGTGAAAAAAAATCACATCTGGTTTACTATAACTTCTTCTTTTTAGTCACACTGTTGGTTGAAAAAGGTATAGAGCTGGGCTAGTTGAGGACAAGAAGCAAAAAAGAATCCAGCACAACATCTGATTTCACTTTAAACAATAGAGAGTTTCATTGACTCAATGACCACTTAGGTCAAAAGACCTCACTGACACTAGGCCCAGGAAAAGGTTTTTTTACTTTCAAAATTTTAGGTTGATTAATAAGATGAAAGATAAACTGTAATTGTACAAAATTCCATTTTTCTTACCCTTAAGATTTAAGTGAAAGCAGCTGAAATAGAAGAACTTGTGTTGTTAAAAGATGACTTGTTTATCTATTATGTATATTCATATACGTCTTTAAAAAACTGGTATAATTTTCCCTTAGTGGAAATCTACTGCTTTCAGTTCTCCTTTAGAAATGCTTTCTAAGCAAACTTCATTGCTATTACCAACATTTTAACTATACTGTACTGCTAAAAAAAAGGGGAACACTTAAACAACACAATATACAACTCCAAGTAAATCAAACTTCTATGAAATCAAACTGTCCACTTGGGAAGCAGCACTGATTAACAATCAATTTCACATGCCGTTGAGCACATTCAACTTTGTACAGAACAAAGTATTCAATGAGAATATTTCATTCATTCAGATCTAGGATGTGTTATTTGAGTGTTATTTTTTTGAGCAATATATATTGTTTCACCGTCCATGGTATATAGACTAATTCAGCTTAGGTAGTCTTTATCAGGTTATTTTGAATGGCTTTCCTCCTTAAGTTGTTTTCACTTTTAAAGACTTTGTGATACAGTATTTCAAATTTTAAGGCTTCCTAAATCTCAGCATTTTCTGAGTGGTTGCTCTTTTCACTCCCCTCAATCAGAAGACGGAAACACATAGTATGATATTGACCTAGTTTATAAAGTTGTGCTGAAAAATTTGTGACCCCTTTTGAATGTTCAATATTTCTGCACAGATATGATCTGAACCATGATCCATTCTCCACACAAGTTCTAAAATTAGAGAAAGAGAACAGAGTTAAACAAAAAATTCAAAAACATTATACTACTTCATACTTAATTATTGAGCAAAAAAAGCTAGATATTTGCTCTGTACTGGCAAGTCTGGACGAGTGTGTTTATGTGATTCATCTCAAACCATTTCTTTCTCTTAAAAAATTGGAATTAATAGAAGTATTGAATTACATACTTGGGATGGGAAAACTATTGCCTAAGGATACAGCCAGGAAAATATGCTACATGGTTCTAGGCCCTGTTCAATCCTGCATTTAAAAGGGCTAAGATTTATTACGGGACTGCCTTCTGCCACATGAAACCCAGTGACCGGTTAGGTCCCACAGAATTGGCCTTCTCCGGTTCCCGTTGGCCAGACAATGTCGTCTGGCAGGGCCTAGGGGAAGAGACTTATCAGTGGCGGCCCCAGCTCTCTGGAATCAGAGAGCATAACCAATCATATAATATAGCTAATAGGAGACTAAGTTGCCAATAGCATTTGAACAGAATTGGTTTGAAGCAAATTCAGAAAAGAGTAAGACAGTGAAACTTAAGCAAATACTTAAGAAAATGTCATTACAGAAAATGTCATTCTGTATTACTGTATTAATACAGTACCACTTTATAATGCCTTGGTAAGGCTACACTTGGAACATTGCATCCAGTTTTGGTCACCATGGTGAAAAGATTAAGACAGTGAAACGTCGGCAAATATTTAATGTGTTGTTTTATTAGATGTTATTATTACTATTATTTTTTATTACACTTATTTGATGAAAATGACATTGCTGAAAAAGCACTTGGAGAAAAGCGGCATAGTAAATCACCAGGCATAGTAGTCCTATAGAAATAGGAAGCACACAGCACATTCATTCAGACCTGTCCAATATACCTGGTGCTGGAGGAGAGTTCATGGCTTAAGAACAGACAACATGATTTTACTAATCTATGACAGAGATAAAAAGGCATCTGCATGACCTTGGTCCAGAAACTTTTACAAACAATGAGTACATGTATTATAAGGAAGATCTTCAAGGTGTCACTAATATTTACATCTGGGGTGATTAGAATATCAGTCTTCAATGTGTACAGTGGAAATCAAGTGGCACAACTTATACTGCAACGTTTTGGTCTTCATGATGTAAAAAAAAATGTTGAGACTCTAGAAAGAGTGCAGAGAAGAGCAACAAAGATTATTAGGGGACTGGAGGCTAAAATATATAAAGAATGCTTGATGGAATTGATTATGTTTAGTTTAATGAAAAGAAGGACAAGGAGTGACATGATAGCCCATTGCAACAACATCACCAAGAAGGCTTTAGGAGTTGTTAATCTAATCCTATGTAGTTTCCGCTCTGGCAATCTCACACTATTTACCAGAGCTTATAAAACTTTCGCCAGACCCATCCTACAATATAGCTCATCTGTTTGGAACCCATACAGCATTTCTGACATTAATACCCTCAAAAATGTCCAGAGATACTTCACCAGAAGAGCTCTTCACTCCTCTACCCGTAACAGAACACCCTACGAAACTAGACTTACAATCCTGGGTCTAGAAAGCTTAGAACTAAGGCACCTCAAACATGATTTAAGTATTGCCCATAAGCTCATATGCTGCAATGTCCTGCCTGTCAAAGACTACTTCAGCTTCAACCACCACAACACAAGAGCCCACAACAGATACAAGCTTAATATTAACCGCTCCAAACTTGACTGTAAAAAATACGACTTTATTAATCGAGTTGTCCAAGCGTGGAATTCACTACTGGACTCTGTAGTATAATAATAATAATAATAATAATAATAATAATAATAATAATAATAATAATTATTATTATTATTATTATTATTATTATTATTATTATTATTATTATTATTATTATTTATTAGATTTGTATGGCGCCCCTCTCCGAAGACATCCCATAACCCCAACACTTTACCCTTAGACTATCCATGGTTGACCTCACCAAGTTCCTAAGAGGTCAGTAAGGGGCGTACATAAGTGCACCAGAGTGCCTACCGTCCCCTGTTCTATTGTCTCTCCTATATCTCCTATATCTTCTCTTCTATACCTATATCTTTTTCTGCTATTCTCTCATAGTTATATTTCATTCCTTTATTTTCTCCTCTATTCCCCCTTTAATACATTCTACCTGATTATATCCTCTATAACCCTCATTGTGTATTATTGTGTATTGGACAAACAAACAAACAAACAAATAAATAAAAAAATAAAAATAAAATAGCAGTGTTCCGATATCTCATAGGTTGCCACAAAGAAGAAGGAGTCAAGCTATTCTCCAAAGCATTTGAGGGCAGGTCAAAAAGCTATGGGTGGAAACTAATCAAGGAGTGAAGCAATGTAGAACTAAGGAAAATTTTCCTGACAGAACAATTAATCAGTAGAACAACTTGCCTCCAGAAGTTGTGTATGCTCCAACACTGGAAGTTTTAAAGAAGAGACTGGATACTCAATCTCTTAAAGTGTCTGAAATGGTATAGACTAGCAAGGGGTTGGACTAGATGACCTCCAAGGTCCCTTCCAACCGTTATTCTATTCTACACGAGGTAGTAAATTATCTCTTTCACTCACGTAATAACAAACATTTTTGAACAAGGAATTTATCAGTGACTACTAGCCATCCTAAACAGCTATACAGAATCTCCAGATTACTGAAAGGTAAAAGGAGGGAAAGAATGCTGAGTTATGCTAAGGTAAACACCGCTGTGCTGAATAGTACCATGGTGTTCTTGGATATCCATTTTGATTCTTAACAGATCCAGTTCCCATTTAATGATTTCTTTAAACTAAAAATAGATAACTAGGAAACTGGCAGGAAAAAAAGAGGAACTACAAAAAAAAAAGTAGTGAACTGTTGTTGCATAATGTCTGGCCTAAATAGGGAAAAGGGGTATTACTTTCTGAAGGCCTTAGTACCTGATGAACTATATTAAAATTAAGGAATTTTAATATAGTTCATATATTAAAATGAACTATATTTTAGTTCATTTTAATATATGAACTATATTCATATATAGTTCATATATAGCAGCAGCAGAGATTCTAGTATATTATCTGTCTTACACAAGGTCACCTCCTTGATCTAGTCCAGTATTCTGATTGACAGCAAAGGTCTTTTTGACACTTTCTATTTCGAGCAGCCTTCAAATAAATGCTTTCAAGATAGCTGGCAGGACAACTCTCTCTCCTTTTGCTACTTGAGGAAACCTGGAACCGAAGTCCAACAAATCCCAAGGATAGCAGACTGAGGATGGAAGCCCAAAAGTTTCAACTATGCCTGACACTGAAGTTGGAAGAGGTCTTCTGCGGGGTAGAGAGACCAAATGAGGGGCCGTACCAACAAAAGTGAGATGGACAAGGGCAGTCTTGCCTGTGGAGCAAGATCAGCGCCAGCTCCATGCAAAGTGGCTGTGGCAAAAGAGAGAGAGCGGGAGAGAGAAATTGAGAGATTGAAAGATTGAGAAAGAGAGTTTGAAAGAGAAATTGAGAGAGACATTCACAGAGATTGAGAGAGAGATTCAGAGATTGAGAGACAGGGAGAACATTGAGACAGGGAGAGAGAAATTGAAAGACTAAGAGAGAGGGAGAGAGAGAGAGATTGCGAGACTGAGAGATTGAAAGATAGATTGAGAGAGAGAGAGACAAAGAGAGAGATGCAGCCGTGGTGGTCGCGCCCTCCCTCCGCTCACCTGGCACAGCAGGCTCTGCAGGTGGCTGGCGCAAGCGGTGTAGTTGGCTTGGCCAAAATGCTCGCTGATGCGATAGTAACGCTCCAACAGGGCAGCATCCCGCCCCGCGTCGCAGCAGCCGAAATTCGAGTACTGCGCGCAGAAAGTGAGCGGGCGAGGCGGCTTAAAAGGCGGCTTGAAATCCAGGCACTGCGGATGGCTCGACGCCAGCTCCGCCAACAGGGCCAGCAAGGCTGCCAGAGCCCAGGATCGGCGGCCGGGGCCCCTCGGCATGCTTCCTCGGGCTAGGGCAGGCGCAGTCCAGCCGTGTAGTTGCGGAGAACGAGCGAGCGGGAGCGCCCAGGCGCCGTCCGGACCATGATTCTCTTCCAGCTCAGGCTTCGGCCCGCCACCTCCGGTTGCGATTTTACCTCACGGCCTTTCCAGCGAAGTGGCGGATTTCTTCCCAGCGGACAAGTGGGGCTTAGATTTCCCTTTTCCCGCCCCGCCCTCAGCTTTCCAAAGCGCATCGGATCCAAAAGAGGGGACGGAAAGTGGAGGCGCCGCCTTCCTCCAGCGCGGGGCGTGTAAATAGCCGCTGGAACAGCACCCAACAAGCTCGCCGAGCGCCAGGAACGAGGCACGTGTAGCAGCAACTCTACTAACACGTGTGAATCGAGTCAGACATTGCGCGTGTTAGAAAGAGCATGGGGATGGAATCCGCGTTGATGCTGGTGACAAAGATTCTGAAATCATTTCCAACAGAATACCCTAGGGCAGTGTTTCCCAATCTTGGCAACTTGAAGATATTTGGACTTCAACTCCCAGAATTCCGCAGCCAGGACTGAATAATGATGATGGTGGTGATGAGGATGAGGATGATGAGGATGATAATGCTAGCACACTATTGTCTCATTATTTTAATTTTAATTTTTTTAATTATTAGACTTGTATGCCACCCCTCTCCGGGGACTAGGGGCAGCTCACAACATATAATGCAAACAATAAGTAGTATACAAATCTAATAGTTAAAAAATAGACTAAAAACCCATTAATCTAAAAAACAGTCTATTTACTCAATTGCACCCACACATAACATTAATAGTCAGAACAGAGAGGGGGGTATATACTAGTTGCCCCACGCCTGGCGACATAGATAGGTCTTAAGACTTTTGCGGAAGGCGAGGAGGGTGGGGGCAGTACAAAACTCAGGAGTGAGCTGATTCCAGAGGGCCGGGGCCACCACAGAGAAGGCTCTTCCCCTTGGCCCCGCTAGGCGACATTGTCTGGTTGACAGGACCTGGAGAAGACCAACTCTGTGGGACCTGATTAGTCACTGGGCTTTATGCGGGAGAAGGCAGTCCCGTAAATAATCTGGTCCGGTGCCATGTAGGGCTTTATAGGTCATCACCAACACTTTGAATCGGCAGCCAATTTAAGTGATTGTCTCTAAGAACTCTTAGATACTTCTCACAATTGCTATTATTGAGCCAGATACCACCTATTCTATACCTACGCATTTGGTTTTTCTTGCCTACATGTAAAGTATTACTTTCCTCACCACTGAATTTCATTTTGTTAGATAAGGCCTAGTGTTCAAGTCTGGATTTGAGCCTATTTTATGGAGTGTTGGCTATTGCTGCCACCTTGATGTCATCTGCAAATTTGATAAGTTTTCCTACTATCCCTTCATCTAAATCGTTTATGAAAATACTAAAATATACTGGGCCTAAGACAGAACTTGGGGTATTCCACTACATACTTTCCTCCATGTAGATGCTGTTCCATTAAGGACTATATGTTGAGTGCAGTTAGTTAGCAAATTACTACTCGGTCCGGTGGTAGTCTGTCCATCTTTGCATGTATATTTGGGATTACAGAATGCTGCTATAAAGGCGTAAGAAATGCTGAACTGGGAATACTATTTAAATAACAATCAGCCTCATGGTGCTACCGGAACAATCTAGAATTGAACACACTCAATATGTGTGAAATGGTGATAAACTTTAGGACAAACCCTCCCATTCTACCACCTCTTACAATACTAGACAACACACTTCACACTATCAACTGTAGAGACCTTCAAATTTGTAGGTTCCATCATATCCCAAGACCTACCTGTAAATGGTTACCTAACATCAAAAAAAGCATCAAAAAAGCATAACAAAGAATGTTTTTTCTGAGCCAACTCAGGAAGCTCAAACTGCCCAAGGAGCTGCTGATACAGTTCTACAGAGGAATTATTGAGTCTGTCATCTGCACCTCTATAACTGTCTGGTTTGGTTCTGCAACCCAACAAGACAGAAACAGACTTCAGAGGATAATCAGAACCAGTGTTCCGTCTAATTTTTTTGGGGAGTGGGCGGAAAAGTATAGTGTCTGAGCGGCAGTCCCTTCGGGACTGGGCGGCACAGAAATAATAAATAAATAAATAAACAAACAAACAAACAAATAAAAAACCCACCCTGTTTTGCCTCAGAGAATTTCAAAATAAAATACTGTACTGTGTGTCTATAACAGTGAGCTCATAATAGGGCAACTCTATCAATATCAAAATGCCACTTAAATAGTTGAGCTAGTTTCAAACTAGATTTTGATTTTCTTTCTCTCATCCTTACTCCCATTCTTTTTCTTTCTCTTTTACTTCCTCTCTTTTTTCTATCTGTTACTCTCTCTTCCTCTCTTGCTCTCTCTCTCCTTCCCTCTCACTCTTTCCCTCTCGGCTTCTGGGCAGGTTTGGAAAACTCTGAGTTGATGATGATTTTTAAGTGAGCGATTGCTCACTGCTCAGCTTAGGGGGAACTATGATCAGAACTGTTGTATCCTGTAATGGCTACCTTGTAACTCTGTAAATAGTTTGTTCCTCTTTCAGCGCTGTCTGAGCCCAAGCAGGAAGTCGCTCCTGATTGGCTCAGACGCGGCCGGCTCTAGCTTTGGCGGGAACCGCAAATATATAAAAGGAGCGGTTTCTCCAGGCAGAGTCAGTCGGTACTCGCTGAATTGTCACTTTACCTTGCTGAGCTGTCACTTGTCCTCTGAGCTGAATAAAAGTACCGATTGCTCAAAACCCTGTCTCTGGGTCTACTTCACTGGCGACGAACGGACGGAAGAAACTTCGCGTGCAACATGGACAAAATCCAGATCGGCCAGGCTCCGGAACTCTTCGATCCCGAGAAATCGACATGGGACGAGTACATGGCCACCTTCGAGATCTTCCTCGAGGCGGCGGGAATGCAGGACGCCGAAGCCGATCGCAGACGGGCTATTTTCCTTAACTACTGCGGCGCAGAAATCCGCAGACTTGCCCAAACTCTCACCGAACCGGAACAAGCAAGAGCCACAGCGTGGGACGTCCTACAACAAAAACTGGCGAGCCATTTCAAGCCGACCAAACCAGCCATGGTTTTTCGGCATCAATTCCACATGATGGCTCAGAGGGAAACCGAGTCGATCAGCCAGTTTACAACGCGGCTTCGAACGGTACTTGCTCAATGCAAGTTTAAAGACCCGGAAGCTCGCCTCACCGACGCCTTGGTTTTCGGCATGAAAAACAGCACGGTGAGAAATAAACTCCTCATCAAAGAAGAGCCGAGCCTACAAACCGTAATTAAACTGGCGCAAACCGCAGAAGCAGCCGACGCAGCGGCGAGAGAATTGAAAGAGCACGGAAGGCGAGAACTCATTGCAAAAATCGACTCCGCGTCTCCCAGCGCCGTGGAAACAGACAACAGCCAACAAATTCCCAGCGGAGACAACTGCCTCCTGGTGCAAGACCAGCCGAGACACCTGAGAGCTACTCACCCAGCCCCCTGCGCGGGCTGCCGGGGAAATCACCAGCGCCATCGATGCCCCTTCCGAGATGCTACTTGCCGCCGTTGCAACCGGAGAGGCCACATCGCCATCGCATGCAGAGCAACAGCGCCGGAGGAAACATTTGCCACACCGCAATACCAGCGACCTCAAAACCAGACCCCCCAAGCGCGAGAAAGGAGACCATTCCGCAACGCGGGTCAAAGGAACTACTCAACCGCTAACCGCGACTACTATAGAGGTAACTCTCAATTTTCCGTGAATAACACGGCAACCAAAAAAGGGGCTAAAATTGTTATATCACTGTTACTCAATAACCAACCTTGCTCAATGGAGCTGGATACGGGCTCTAGATATACCATCATGCCCTGGGAAAAATTTAAACTGTATATGCCTAATGTATCTAAGGCTGACCTAAATCAAACCTCTTTGGTGATTAGAGACTTTCAGGGGGGAGTAATCTCGGTCTTGGGAACAGCAAATGTACCTATCGCATTCAAGAATGTTAAATGTACCCTTCCCATGCTTATTGTAACAGGGGCCAAGCACTCTCTTCTGGGTTTAGCATGGATGGAACCACTGGGGATCGAGATTTCGGGTGTGTGTAATGTAAACTGTTATGATATGCCTAATTTTGTGAAAGAGTTCCCTGAAGTGTTCAGCCCCACACTGGGATTGTATAAGGGGCCCCCTATATCTTTCTCTATTGACCCCAAGGTCCCACCGATCAGACTAAAACCTCGCAGGGTCCCCCTGCCGCTCCTCCCCAAACTAGACATACAGCTGGACAAACTCATTAGCCAAGGTATTTTGGTCCCTGTGGAACAGGGGCCATGGGAAACTCCCATAGTTACCCCTCTGAAGCCAGACGGCTCTTTAAGAGTTTGCGCTGATTACAAATCGACCCTGAACAAGGCACTCCAACACCACCCCTACCCCATTCCGGTTGTGCAACAACTGCTACACTCCCTGGGGGAGGGGAAAAGGTTCGCAAAGATCGACCTGGCGCAAGCTTACCAGCAACTTCCGGTCGATGAACAAACAGCAAACGCTCAAACAATTGTAACGCACAGGGGGGCTTTCAAATGCACGAGGTTACAGTTTGGGGTAAGCATAGCCCCAGGAATATTCCAGAGCATTATGGAACGCCTATTGTCAGGGGTAAATGGGGCCATTCCATACTTTGATGACATCTTAATTGCAGGGGAAAACCAGGAACAAGTAAACAAAAGAATAAGGGAAGTACTTAAGAGGTTACAGGACAAAGGTTTAAGAATCAAGCCTGATAAATGTGTCTGGGGAACCAACAGTATAGAATTCCTAGGATATAAAATAGATAAGGAAGGTATCCACCCCACAACAGAGAAGCTGAGAGCAATTAGAGAAGCCCCAGAGCCACGAGATAAGAATGAGTTGCAGGCATTTTTGGGCCTCCTTAATTTTTATTCCGTTTTTTTAAAACAGAAGGCAACAGTAGCAGAGCCTCTCCATCGTTTACTCCAGAAGGAAGCCCGCTGGACATGGGGGAAAACTGAACGTGAAGCTTTTTCTCAACTAAAAAATTTATTAACTTCTAAAAGTGTAGTAGTCCAATATAGTGCTTCACTACCCATTAGGCTCACGTGCGACGCTTCGCCGTACGGCATAGGAGGAGTTCTAGCTCACGTTCTACCTAATAAGACAGAGGCCCCAATAGCATTTTTTTCAAGAACCATGACCAGCACAGAAAGGAATTATAGCCAGTTAGACAAGGAGGCTCTAGCATTAGTGGCAGGGGTAAAGAAGTTTCACAATTACATTTTTGGAAGAAGCTTTGAGCTAGTCACTGACCACAAACCCCTACTAGGCCTGCTAGCCCCCAACAAGCCCACTCCACCTTTTATGTCTCCAAGACTAATCAGATGGGCTCTTTTCCTCTCAGGGTATCAGTATGAGCTCACCCACAAGGGGGGGAAGGAAATCAATCATGCAGACGGTCTCAGCAGATGCCCCATAACAGACTTAGTGGAAGACCCTGTTCCTTCCACAGATGTGTTAATGATAGAACTCGAGGAAAACCCACTAACCACAGCAAAAGAGGTAGCTGCACACACGCAGCAAGATCAAATCCTTAAACAAGTGGTGAATTGTGTTCTAAAGGGATGGCAAAATGATGTTGTGAAACCTGAATTGTGTGATTTTAAAAACAAAAGACTTGAATTATCATATGTAAAAGGTTGTTTGCTGTGGGGGGATAGAGTGATCATCCCCAAAAACCTAAGGGGAAAGGTACTCAAATTGTTACATGTGGGTCATCCTGGGATTGTCAGGATGAAGAGCCTGGCAAGGGGGCATTTATGGTGGCCAGGGCTGGATGCTGATATTGAAAGCTGGGTTTCAAAGTGTGATCCGTGCCAAGAGTCACGGCCCAGTCCCCCCAAAACAACTCCGGCTGAGTGGGAACAGCCTGCTGGTCCTTGGTCTAGAATCCACATTGATTTTGCTGGCCCAGTGGGGTCTCAGTATTTTTTAATAGTGGTTGATGCTTTCTCCAAATGGTTGGAAATAATAGCAATGAACAACATAACCACAAGTGCCACTATCAAAGTATTGAGCAGACTGTTTGCATCCCATGGTTGCCCAGATCTCTTAGTGTCTGACAATGGGCCACAGCTAACAGCCAGGCAATTCGAATTGTTCTTAGATGGCCTAGGGGTCAGGCATGCCCTCATCTCGCCTTATTCGCCCTGGGCTAACGGATTGGCAGAACGTTACGTACGGGTGGCAAAGGAGGCATTGCGCAGGTCAGGCCCTGGGGATGTGCAACAGAACTTGGACCAATTCTTACTCACCCAACACATTACCCCTAACTCGCACACACATGTAAGCCCTGCAGAGTTATTGATGGGAAGGAAGTTGAGGTCACCACTAGACAGGTTAAACCCAAGGTTCTGTGTTAATAATAACCAAATGTGTACAAAACCTGAAAGAGAAATGTATTTGGGACAAAATGTATATGTAAAAAGTTTTGATGGAAATGT
This sequence comes from Erythrolamprus reginae, assembly GCF_031021105.1. Taxonomy (NCBI): domain Eukaryota; kingdom Metazoa; phylum Chordata; class Lepidosauria; order Squamata; family Dipsadidae; genus Erythrolamprus; species Erythrolamprus reginae. The sequence continues at coordinate 52,028,218 of NC_091950.1, forward strand.
GAACTGGATGAAGGGAATTATTGTTAAGCAAAATGCACCTAAGACCTATGTTGTTAAACTAGAGGATGGTCGTTTGTGGAAACGACACATAGACCACATTCGGAAGCGAACAGAAAATCAATTGCCACAAACCACTGACATGGACTCTCCCCCTTCAACAGACTTTTGTACATTGCCCGAAATAAGAGACACGCAAAGAGACTTATCGGGCCAGGGGGAACCATCCAGCGACGCCGAACCATCCTCGTCCTCCGAAGCCTTCGTTGGGCCCGCCAGGCCAAGTCCGCCACACCAGGAGAACAGCGGCGAGCCATCCTCCACAGTCAGTGGCGAAGGAGAAATTGAACTGCGCAGGTCAGCGCGAGCTCCTCAGAGGCCCCACCGATTGGACGACTTTGTCACATGGCTTTCTTGATGGATGTGTCCAACTATGAGGGGAGGGGTGTTGTATCCTGTAATGGCTACCTTGTAACTCTGTAAATAGTTTGTTCCTCTTTCAGCGCTGTCTGAGCCCAAGCAGGAAGTCGCTCCTGATTGGCTCAGACGCGGCCGGCTCTAGCTTTGGCGGGAACCGCAAATATATAAAAGGAGCGGTTTCTCCAGGCAGAGTCAGTCGGTACTCGCTGAATTGTCACTTTACCTTGCTGAGCTGTCACTTGTCCTCTGAGCTGAATAAAAGTACCGATTGCTCAAAACCCTGTCTCTGGGTCTACTTCAAGAACTGTAGAAAAAAACAATTACTGCCAACCTGCCTTCCATTGAGGACCTGTATACTGCATGAGTCAAAAAGAGGGCAGTGAAAATATTTACTGACCCCTTGCATCCTGGACATAAACTGTTTCAACTCCTACCCTCAAAAAAACACTATAGAGCACTGCGCACCAACTAGACACAAGAACAGTTTTTCCCTAACAATATCATTCTGCTAAACAAATAATTCCCCCACCACTGTCAAACTATGCATAAGACTACATTACTATCACTATTAGTCTTCTCATCGTACCTATCACCCAGCTACTCCTACTTATGACTGTATGACTGTAACTTGTTGCATGTATCCTTACAATTTATATTAATATTGATTATTTCCTGATTGCTTATTTGTACCCTATAACAATCCTTGTGTTGTACCTCACAATTCTTGATAAATGAATCTTTTATTTTATGTACACTGAGAGCATAAACACCAAAGACAAATTCCTTGTGTGTCCACACTTGGCCAATAAAGAATTCTATTGTAATCTACACTATTCTATTCTACTTCCCAAAAACTATTAAGTGTCTCAAATAAGCTAGTTGTATTGAAGTATTACAATATGCTTGTAGAGACTGCTGCCATCACATGGTGATATGATTATTTTACTTAGAATGCTTTTGTGTAATGGAAAAAAATTATCATCTGAAAGCATTCTTGGTAGAACTCCCGGAACAATTCAGTTATTGGACAGATTATATGTAAATTTGTTTGGATAGATTAATACCTGTACTTGGAATATGTTTACAGATAGATTTTTTCTGCAAATTACTTCCATTTCAATTGTGATTTAAATGCTTTGATGGATACTTCCAGACTGACACTACCTATTTAATCAAAAGCCTTTTATTGTAAACTGGGGAAATTTAATTGGATTTCTGCACTTACAGGACTATAGAAAGTTTTATGTGTGTTCCAATATGTTCCATAAAAATGGATCTATCACGATTGTACACATGTAGAAGAGACCATCAACAATAAACAAAAATATATTTTAAAACAATACTTTTAAGTTACATTTTTAACTTAAAATGCTTTATTTATTTTATTTATATCCTGCAGTATGGCATTCTAGCCAGATTAAAAGCTTGATTTAAAAAGGAGAAAACTGAGGACTTGGAAAAGGTAATATTAAAATTGCACTTTAAAATGCACATAATATGGCATTTTCTCTTTATGTTGACACTGGAGATCCCAGAATTCTTAGCCTCATTATTAAATATATTAAGTGAGGTCCAAACTTACTGGAAGGCACTAGATTGGCAACAAGAGCATAAAGATACACTACACTCAGTACGTTGTGACATAATCTGTATTTAAATTATAGGTAGCATTAAGTCAATCTGGTTTTTTTACCTTTTTAAACATATTTTTGCAATCAAAATGAATAAATCAAGATGAAACAGGAAAAAAAGCAATTTAATGAGGACAACCTATATGTGCTTCATGAAAAAATAGTCTATGTAGTAGATCAGAATTGTATACAAAATTAAATTGCCTTGTAAAAAAATCTTAAAGAATAATTATTGCACTGTAGTTCTCCCTAGCCTAGGTAATGCATAAAGGTGACAAAATCTGCATGCAAACGTAAGTCTTTTGTCAATTACATCTAAATCAACATGACTTTAAACAGATTGCATTTTTCTCTAACATCCAACTACCTAGATGAAAAGCCAAATGGAATTCTTCAGTGTTTGGAATACTATAGTTAGCTGTGCTGAGCAGCTATGAGGATCCTTATTATAAATAATTCATTAGAGTAGATTGGGACATCCTCCTCTCCCCCACCTGATGTTTTATTCAAAACTATTTTCAAAGCAGTGTGTTAATGCGGTGCCAAGAATTTTGCTTTCCTGGAGTTTTTACTTGATTTAAAATTTCAAATCGGTGACAGCTAAAATAAACAACCAGCTGCTGACACGGACTAATTCATAGGTTCACCACTAAGTTATAAGCAAGGGTTTCTCTACTTCCCAAGTTCCTTTAGGATGATGTTGATTGAAGATCATGGTTTTAATTTTCATTAATAGTTCTCTTTTAAGACGAAATAAACATAGAGCTACATAATTTTGTAACTTTTAATTTTAGACCATGATTCTAATTAGGAAAATATGAAAATTTTGTTATAAAAGAGGGCAGTTCTTTTATGTATTATTAAAGCAGAGGATTGAGCTGCATTCTCAATCTTGATTGAGCTGCAGGGAGAATGGGGACAAAATTATATCTGATAGTTTGCTGCCCAAGAAGGGATGAATATTTAACATGCTTCACCACGAGGTGCTCTAAGAAGGGAGAAAAAATTCACAATGCACTTTCCTTACTAGATCTTACTGAAAGGCAAAATCAACTTGGAGAAAACAACAACTGAGATATAAAAGGAACCCACCATGGGAGTATATCAGTGGAAGTGTACATTAGACTAATTAGCTGACCCCACCCTCTCTTCCCATCTTTTAAATGTCATATTATTGTACTATTTTATTCCTTGGTATTGTTACATTTACAATTTTAAATCATTTTTTGCCACTGTGTTATTGCAAGATGCCCAGAGTGGCTTCATGGTGAGATGGAGAGCAAATGAATTTGATAGATAGATAGATAGATAGATAGATAGATAGATAGATAGATAGATAGATAGATAGATAGATAGATGATAGACAGGTACCGGTAGGTAGGTAGGTAGAATATAATAGATAGATAGGTAGACAGATAGACAGACAATTGTTGGTTGATGTTGCTGTGGTGTGTCTTTGATATCATCTCTCCGTCTTCTTCTTGGTCTGCCTCATATTCTTTGACTTTCTCATCTTTTTGTATGCGTATGATATATATTTTTGTATTAAGGACTATATGTTGAGTGCAGTTAGTTAGCAAATTACTAACTGTCTGGTGGTACTGCTGTCCATATTTGTAGACATATTTGGGATTACAGAATGCTGCCATATTGTTTTAAAAAATGCTGAACTGGGAAAGTCATTTTAAAATACAATTTAAATAACATCTAGCCTCATGGTGCTACCAGAGCAATCTGGAACTTAACAGTATCTTGGATTGACCAGTACCTTGAATTGTACCCAGAAGTATTTTAGTTACTGCAGTTCCCAAAATAATGATGTTACATGGATAAATTGTGACTTGGCCATTACTACTTGAGTTATTGCATTCTAGAGCTGCTGGAGCTTCCTGGTGGTCTTCAAGAGCAGCCCCATAGAAAGGAAGAGGCAATAGTTCAGTCATGAGATGGCAAAAGCATGAGTAAATTTCAACAAAGTTCCTTAATCCGGGAAATCAGTTTACAACTGATACACAAGAGCAGAAGTAGGCAAAGTCGGCTCTTCTATGACATGTGGACTTCAACTCCCAGAATTTCTGAGCTAGCATGATTGGCTCAGGAATTCTGGGAGTTGAAGTCCACACATCATAGAAGAGCCAGCTTTGCCTACTCCTGCACAAGAGATATCCAGGCAAAGACCTTCTTGTCCACAAGATGCATTCACTTTTCTAGCAGGAACTGTGAGTCTAAGAGTATCCCCAAACTATTAACTTGCTCTGTATTGGGGAGAACTAGCCTATTCAATATTCAATATTAAATTCTGCTGAAATGCGCACAGACACTGTATCTGTCTGAGATTGAATCTAAGCCATTTAGGCCCTTACAGCCTTTACCCTATACATTCAAATAGATTATATCTCCTTTTCAGCCTTTGAGTTATATAAATGTAATAAACAGGGTATCAAATCAAATTACCTCTCAGTGTACTGTATTTATTTAGTATATAACATAAAAATCTAGGGAGGCTACAATGTTATGAAGAGTTAATTTGATGTTGATATTAAATAAGTGATGAGAGAAATTTGAATTTCTCTCCCCTTCCTCTACATCTCTGCACTTCATCTACAGTCACTTAGTCCTGGTTACAGGAAAAAGAATCACTGTAACACTGTGCCCTTCGCTTCTCAGCTCTTGCAGTCAATCCAGAATATTATAGTCAATGGTATTCAATTCAACTCAAAGATCCTGTAAGATCAGAAAGGCTTCATTTCCTCCATCCCAGCTCTGCCATGCATCATCCACAGAAATGGTCCATGTAATCTCAATTCAATGTCTAACCTTAAACACACAAAAAAGGTTCCAGTAATTTATTTCATCCAGGATTCATCACAACTGGAGATTCATTATAATTTCAACAACTGTATTTAGAAAGGCAGGTTGAAGGTTGTCCAAGCAATAGGTTCTTGATTATGAGATATATATTGCTCTTCAAGATCGGTGGCATTATCTCTCACCCAAGGATGCCTTAATCATTGTCCTTGCCAGTTTCATGTTATCCTCCTCAACAGCTTTTATCAGCACTTCAAAGAAGAGCAGACTAAGAAACCAGGCACAAAGGCCTTTTATAAGGTAATGGTAACAGAATCTTCTGTATTATAAGGTTGTAGTAGCAGAACTGTTTGTTATGGTAATAGAATCTTCAAAATCTGAATGTGCTTCGCCACTTACTTCCTTTACTTTTATGAGAACTATGGAGGAACAGTTGTGGCCTGGACTGAGATCCCTTTTATTTGACTGTTGCTTGATAGTGACTTTTCCTCAAGTTTATTCCTTCTGCTCATTTTCCAAAAGTTCCTATCTAACAATGGTTTGGCTGATGTCACAGAGAACCCTGTCTACTTCCTCAAACTACATACAGCCAAATTATTTCCAGATAATCTTAAAGAACATTGTCTCTGTTATTTCCTGTAGTTGTTCAGCCAGTATTCAATGATATGTATAAGTGAATGATTTTATCTCCAAGATGCCTCCAGAATCTTGCCCCTTGAGAAGCTTCTGAAATAAGATGTCCAGCAGAAATAACTAATGGCAAGGATGCTGCCACAGAAAGCTTAATTGTAAGGATGAATGACAATGCATATCTCTGTGTCTTTTTTCCAGATACTACTGAGTTTAATGGAAGTTACTCTCATATGTATGAGTGCCATTTTGTTTTTTGGAAATGAAGGACAAGAACAAGGGGACACAATCTGAAGTTAGTTGGGGGAAAGATCAAAAGCAACATGAGAAAATATTATTTTACTGAAAGAGTAGTAGATCCTTGGAACAAACTTCCAGCAGATCTGGTTGATAAATCCACAGTAACTGAATTTAAACATGCCTGGGATAAACATATATCCATCCTAAGATAAAATACAGAAAATAGTATAAGGGCAGACTAGATGGATCATGAGGCCTTTTTCTGCCGTCAGTCTTCTATGTTTCCATGTTTCTATGTTTCTAAGGTATACACAAGGCTGCTTGTATGCTCAGAACTTTCTGCATTATATTTGTTTGTTTTTGTACACCAGCGTTTCCTATGCTGGCTACAATTTATCATTATTCCTGAACTTCTATATTCAGAAACAATGTTAGGTTTCAAGTTTATTCAACATAACAGGTTGTGATTTATAGTCTCACCTAAACTAGACTGTCTTGGCAGGATATTCGCCTTTAGGATAAACACGAAATAAAGAATGAAGGAATAAATAAGAAATTAAGGATAAGCAACTAGATTTTATAGAAATGTTATTTAAAAATGTAAAATAAATTCTAGATTTAGCTTGAAGGTAATCACTGAATCAGGAAAAACTGAAAGATAGTTCATTTATAAAAATGTTCTAGTCAGTAGATCACAATATCCAATTGTATAGCACTTGGCCAACCTTACTTGAACTAAAAACTGTACGATAGGACCTAATTAGTATTGGGTTGGAAATCTCAGGTCTGTAAAAAAAATTGAGAAGTTGTACAGAAAGAAAAAATAGCACTTGCAAGACGGGGCAAACCACTTCCATGTTATTTCCAGAAAAATTGCGTTGAGGAAGTTGCCAAGAGTTGGCTGATTGAAATGCATGGCTTATTGAAGCTTATTAAGAAACACAATTCTGGTGTGTGTGTTTTTTTTATTAAAAGACAACTCCATCTGTGTACAGTATTTTCTCTTATGGCGAGCTCCTTAACTAGGAAGCAGTTTGTAACAATATCATTAGCTAACAACACATTTTAAAATCTAGCAAATTAGTGAGACACAGATAGGAGAGATTGATTCCATCTTTGTTTGGACTTTATTGTGCTAACTGAATTTCTCATGGTATTAGAATAAATTATTATAGAGCTGACATCTGCTCCCTGTGGACTGAAAACACTCACTTATTTCATATTGGCTAGTTAGCAGCTGTCAGATGGTAACAGTATTCAATCAATGCCAAGTTTGCCTGTATTTGAACCTGCAGCTTTAAAAGGAAAGAAAAAAGAAAAGAGAAGAAAAAAGAAAAACCCAAACATATATTTCTGTTACCTTGAGCCCATGGGATGTGCTTCCTTCTCAGCAACAAATGTCTGATGTATTTAGGAAAATTGACACCAGCCAATGAATGTAAAATATATGAATGAGATTAGAACTACTGCCAGATCATTTTATTTGTCTCTTGAGAAACCTATATGTGGGTCAAGAAGCAACAATGACAACTGGACAGAGAACCACTGATTGGTTCAAAATTGGGAAAAATGGAGCTCCACCCCAGAGAACCCAATTTGCACTGAAAGATGTTGAAAGAAAATGCAGGACATCCTGCATAAGCCACATCCACAGCGTGGTAGTAAAGAATTTGGTAGCCCTTCACTGTCATAAGTCAAACATCAAGCCTTGTTTAGACCATATTGGTATTATTTTCGACTATATCACTCAAGGAACACAAATAATATATTTCCACCTGATACTGTCCCCAAAATACATTTTTTTCTGCTCCAGTTTCTGTGTAATACCAACAACATTGTAGTTCCAAAGTTGCTCTTTTAAATTTATTTGGTTGCTTGGCTGATACTTTGGTTATTTTTTTAACCTCCTTAATTTTTCCTTTAATTCCCAATTCAGTTTATTGAGATCTATTGTTGATTCTGGACTGCTAATGGAGAGTTGTTTCCTCTTTTGTTTATTGCTCAGAGTTCAGACTCTTAAAATAGTACAAAAGGACAATTAAAATAGTACATAAGATATTCACATTTCAAGGAAATTCATAAGGACTCCCAACCTTTTACAGTCATTTTAGAAATGTACCTAGTGACTGAGTATTGTATATGAAATATTATCCTATGGTATTGTTGGTTGTATTGCATGAACATCTTCATCAATATATATAAAAGTGAAAACCATTCACAACATTAATCATGAAACCTCCAGCCTACAAAATTGAAATTTGCCACATATGTTCATTTTGCCTTTTAGGTGCTCACTAGAAAAGGATTTTTCAAAATGACCATCAAAGCATGAGTATTTATTTATTTAGTGATATTTCTATGCCGCCCAACTCCAAAAGGTCTCTAGGCAGCTCACAATAATCACAACAAATAAATGCAATTGCAATAAAAACAAGAAATATCATTAAAAAACATAAATGTAATCCAAAAGCCCTTTCATACACTATCATTCCTAATCCCAGGCCTGCTGGAAAAGCCACTTTTTAATAACTTTCTGGAAGACTGGTAGGGTGGGGATAGTACGGATCTTTGGAGGCAGTTGATTCCCCAGGGTCGGAGCTGCCACAGAGAAGGCCCTTCCCTACAGCCCCTTCGACTGACATTGTTTGGCAGACAGGACCCGGAGAAGGCCAGCTCTCTGGGCTCTTATTGGCCGTTGAGAGGTATGAGGCAGAAGGCGGTCCCGTAACAAGCTCTGATGCTAAGGGGTTCTCTTCCCCCATTCTACTCCCTCCTCCCCATCTGAAAAGAAATCTGATCCAAATTCAAAACACAGGCAGAGGAGTTTCAGTTTCACTTTTGCTTTCACAGTAGCAAGCAGCTTTACTATACAACAGTTGAGCTAAGCCACACACAGACTCCTTCCTGTCTCCTTGCTCACACAACAAATATTGTTTGAGTTTCCAAACACTCTGCAATTCTCTCACATGCCAACAGGATGCCAGCCAGATGAATACTAATAGATATAATAGATACTAATAGACAGATTCTCCCCCCACCCTTATTTTCCTCCACAGTTCAGATGAATCTGTTCCTTCTACTGTAACACCAGTTAAAGGGAAAAAAGGCAAAAAACACAGGAAAGGATTTACAGATGCGATTAGGAAAACAGAGGTAAGGGACGTTTCCTGTTTCTCCCATGGCCAGTTCTATGTGGCATGCTCCAGAGTCAGTTCACCTGACAGCCTGGTCGTCCTCCAGCCATAAAGCAAAACCAGGAATGTTGTTTACAGGGAGGTCCTGAGCAATTCATCTGAGGGACGGATTGAAAGTCTCTGCTAAGCCAATTATGTCTTCATCTGTAACAGAACCTTAGCTTACCATCTCTAACGAAATAATACAGTCCCTTTTTTAAAATTACTCATTAATTTTCAAGTTTTAAGTGTCAATTTATCAAGCCCCATCACATACGGTAGTTTCCTGGCAAAGCATGGATACTTAGCTAGTACAGAACTAAATAGAAGGGACTTAACTTATGATACGTTTTCTTAACATTAAGAAAACCATCCTGCTCAATATACCTAAACTTCTGATAGTCTCTCACTGGAAATCTTCAACCAGACACAGACGTCCATCAGAAATAGATTATGCAGAATAATATATATATGTCTCACTAAGAGAAAAATTGCAGCTGTACTAAAAAGTATATTAAGAGTGTGATTGAGACTTTTTTTGGCTGAACAGTTTAAATGAAAAAAAGCTTCAGCAATTTTGCTACAGGACATTAACATTTAGTTAATAGTGTCTGAAACAATGATGTACTGCTACAGTTAATAGTGATATATCATTTTACATAGTTTTAAGTATTTTTGCTGTCCTTCAAAAAAGAATGATTTGATTCAAGGCTGAAAAAATAATATTTGCTGACTTTTGGCATGCCTATTGTATTATTTGTCTTCTATCCTCATTAGACAAGATGTAAGCATTCACTAAACTCTGTTCTCTGAATGATTCTTAGATTTATAAATATCATTAGATATGAAGCGATACAAAAGTGTAATACTTTGGGCATGAGTTTCGCCTTTACTGCTTCAGGTATCAAGAGATATAAAGTTCTGGCGCTTGCTCTTCTGCTGTGTGTCTTTGATGTTTCCATCTTCTTCTGGGTCTGCTTCATATTCTTTGACTTTCTCATCTTTTTGTATATGTATATAGTTTTGTATATTATACAGTATGAAATTGCAAGACATCTTCTATTCTCATTTTCTCTTATGATCTCATTTCTGATTTTATCTCTTCTGGTCACACCCTCAGTTTTTGGGCATGATAAGAAGTCTTATATGCTCTTGCACTCACATTAATTTTACATCCACTGCAATCAGAACATTATCATACTTAATGAATGATGGTTTAATCAAGTAGATAAAGATATAAATAATATATGCAACAGGTAAGTTTGCAACTTAGCATGTTTTGAGTATGTCGGAAACATTCATTTGTATATATGTGAGATCTGAAACTAATAGTTTACAAGTCCATGGAAAGTATATCCAGTTCTTAATGCCAGCCCAATTGCATTGTGTTTTTTTTTTACTTTAAGCATAGGAATAAAACTTAATAGGTAAAGTGATTAGATTGTCACGACTTGAGAGAAAAATGTTTGCAATTCTGATTTTGTCCTGTAGAGGGGATATTTTCATAAGAATTTATAGTATCAAACTTAAGGTGCAGCTTTTAGTTAATGTAAAATAAAAAAGCTTATAAAATTTGTCAGTCCATAAAGTACTAGAAAATTATGTTGCTGTCAAGAATACATATCTCAATTCAGAAATTAAATCTGTACTTTTTTAAATGTCAGATTTCCACAGGAAGTGGCTTCTTTAAAAAATTAAATGCTAGCTATGAACATTGTGATCAAAGCTCTGCCTGATTATTATTATTATTTTTTAAAAACCCTGTGTTGCACATAAAAAGGCAGAAATTCAGTCAGACTGTTGTGGCTGCCATCTTCAGCTTTTTAACTGAATTCTGCAGATATTCCTGCCTTTTATATGGAAATTTATTTTACTTTTTTCAGTGGTGATATTATTCTAAAACAGTAACTGATGAGACTTATTTCAATGTTTGTTTTATAACTAGTATCCAAAGTTGGTTCATCAAAAAGTTGTACAAAATATAAATTACTATTAGAGATTGCTTCCACTTATCAATGTCAATACGCTACTGAATATTACTTATGAATAGAAGAGAATTCTACCATTTGGTTTTAGCGCTTAATCAGTTGTTTCCTTGAAAACAGACATTTTAACCCTATCACACAAATATCTGCAGATAAATGGGAGGATTATTTCTATAAAATATTTAAAAGGGAATCTGTTGTAATCTCTTTGATTCCCTCTCATTATAAGGTCACGCATTGGCCATTAGTGTTTATAACCGAGGCTAAAATTCTTATAGCCAAATTAAAATCTAGTGGTGATTTTATCTACACGCTCAAAATAATAAGGAAAAAAAAAGATTAGTGAGCACAGATTTTGGCCACTGTATTCACACATATTAACACAGGCCAATTCCCATTTTACACTAAGATAAAGGAAATACATTTGACTATACAAATTATAAGTCTAAGTTTATTAAACATTAAGAACCAGATTTCTTTATCTAAAATTAGTGTATTGTCTACAAAATGGAAAGATCATTGCTGAAGAAGAGCAATTTAGAGGGAAACAATCAGCATTAGATTTTTGTGTGGAACTCTGACAGAAAAATATTCTAGGCCCAACATTTCCTATACTGTATGCAACAGTTGATTATTTTAAGACAGATTTTGACCTAACAACAAAAGACTGTGAGATAGTCTGAGGTAGACTTCTATAGAAAAAAGGCTGCTTTTTTTAATTGAGCCACTTTACTCAAATATCTCCCAGAGAATAAGATGTAAGACATACACCTTAGGATCATTTATCTAAAGTCATCCCAACTTACAGAGATGTAAGACAAGCTTACATATTGAGTTCATTATTGTTTAATTTATATTTAAATCCAATAATCCAAGTGCTTCCTTTTTTAATTCATCACCTATTTTAGCTGATTGTGCAATTCCAGCATTACTATGTCAACAATGTAGCTATTATGTCAGGGGAATAAGAAACATGTATAAAAACTATATTAAAAACCCAGTGTTTAAAATTTGCCTGATATTATCCTAAAATTAGCAAATGGCAAATAAATGCGTTGTTTGAAATGTGATGTTATATTAGATACCACGGAATGATCGCCAGAAATGTGAGATCTATTTTGGAAAAAGGAATGATTTCTTCTAATTAGAGGATGTGATGGCCTCCTCCGATGCTTCCCTGTATCCCTCTCTGGGTGCTAGCTTGAAGGAGGATGAACATGTCAGGGATCAGAGGTGGCAGCATGTCCAGAGGTGGCCAGTGGCTCCGAGCAGGGAGTGAGGAGTCCAAGTGCAGTGGAGCAGGTGCGCAGTAAGCAATCAGAAGAGCAGCCACCTTAGCATGGGTCAGTTGAGACACAGCTGAAGCAGGATAGCCCTGAAGCTTTGGTTGGAGAGAACATGCAGCTAGAAGGAGGGACTGCATCCTTCACTTATTCTGAGCATGTAGGGTGGAGAAAAGACTGGAGCAATGGAGATCAGCCCAACTACTTGCAAAGTGGTAGTTTTTCTCTCTTAATACCAGGCACTATTTAACACAGCAGGAGGACGGAAATGATACTGGGAACAGCATGTCCATTTTGGTGCCTAGCTCACTTGGTCACTTAGTTCAGCTTCCTCGCTCTGACATCCTGATTTTAAACCCTGGATTCATGACTTGAGACTTGGACTTGCCCTTGCATCGAACCCTGTTCTCCAGACCCCAGACAGTGGACCTTGGTGTTGCCTTGCCTTGTGGTCTGCTCCAGCTTTGTGCATTTATACTGGACTCATTCCAGAACTGAGCTGGGAACCTGACAAGTTGCCTTGTTGCTGGACTGGGTATTTTCTGGGGAAGATTCTTAGAGGGGCTTGGAAAGCATCAATAAACCCCTTGAATTCTCCTTAATGTGTGTTTTTGTGGGAGAGATTTTATAGTTTACAGTAATATTTTGTATTGATTATAATGCTGTTTTTATGTATTAATACATTAAACCACTGTCTTTTTATAAAAACAGATTATTTTTCTTAGTTTGTATTTTTTAGTTTATCTGGGTTTATTTCTTTATTTAATTCTGTAATTATTTACAATAATTAATAATAATTAATCATGAGTACACCTCAGAAAAGTTATTTTTTCTAAGGCCTATTAACTTTATAAATACTTACAATAGATTTATATACATTATGAATTGTATACATTATATACAATGTATACAGTATACAATTGTATACATTATATACAATGCTAAAAATGCTTTTTTTCTGTTCTAATTTTTGTGCGGAAAATCATACATAGGTCATAATCCTGAAAATAATAATCAGCTACAGAGAAAATCCAGCCTTGTGAGCTTTCCATAAATCTTGTCATATTAAGTATTACTCAGTAAAATTGTTCCCCATTAGCAAAGAAGAAAAAATGTCTTCTTAAATATAGTGAATTTTATAAGCATTGGTGCTGTATTAAGTGGGTATAAAAAGCTTAGGGTGGTATGCACATTAAAAATCTTACATTCACAGCTTGATGAAAGTCCCCTGGCTAAATGTGAATGCTTGATCTATTGTTTATTAACAGCCCTATTTCCCTGTCACAAATTAGCACAGAAAAAAGCAATTTCCTTTGAGACAGGGCAGGAATTGGCTTTGTTAGCTAGCTGTAGAAACAGGATGCACACATTTATCAGAACCATGCATCCCACTTACAAGAATTCTATTGTCTTCAAATGACATACATATCTTCTATCCTTTAGAGATGTGTCCAGATTATTTTTGATTGGTATTTTCAAAAACAGATTTTTCCAGAGAGCTAAAGGTGGAATAATTGAGGCATATTGCTTGAAACATTTGTATTTTATCCCACTGTTACTTTTAAAAAATCTGTAAAGCTTGTTAGATTAAAAAATTACACTGATACAAAGAAAACCGGTATATATGATATGGAAAATAATGTTTATCTATATACTGGATAACCACTTTTATCTTTAAATTAAGATTAAAGACTGAAAACCCTGCATGATCTATCTCTCTGTAACAAGGTATTACCATCACACACACACACAGCTCAGTAATAATTAAAATCTTCCAAAACTTTTAATATGCTAATATCACAATACCATCATTCAACTTTTAAATTGTTTAAATCATTATTTCTTGCTGCTTTACTACCTACAGCATGCATACTAGCTCCTGTTTTTAATTTCCTAAGTTTGAATTTTAAATTATAGTTTTGAGTGCTGTGATTAAAAAAAAATTGGTTCAAAAGAAAACTGCGTAACTTTCCAAATAAATAAAATCCAAGATTTTATACAAATTCTAAAAAGTAACTGTAGTATAATGTCAGGCACAGGAATCAGAACCACACAAGGTTCCAGTTAAGATGATTTTACTGCTCATTCCCATGCACATTTATACACTAATTTAGTGCTCAATAAGTATTAACAGAATTCAAGAGTAGGCTGATGTCAAGTGCTGGGGAAATCAGGAGATTCAGGGAGTTCAAATGAGTATAAAGATTTATTGCAAACTTTAGCTCTCTGGAAGAATCCTATCTATAACAGTCAAGGAAAATCGAGCAGGAATAAGAAGACATTCAAGGTGCATTGGACTTCTATGCCACCCTTCTCTTTAGAGTGGCTTATGATACTTTTAACACCTTCCAGGCTCAACCTGTCATCTAAAGCTGGACTTGGACTGTTTGGGGGGGGGCATAATGACTCCAGACTGATTCCTTTTTTGACTCCACCCCCTGCTCTGCTTCTTCTTTTCCTATATGTAATATCATACATACTTACTCAGAAATAAACTATATGTACTCATGTACTTACAACCACAAATGAGTCCAAAATTTCCATTGGTAAGCACGGCAGTTATTAAATGAATTTTGCCCCATTTTTCAACATTTCTTGCCACAGTTAAGTGAATCACTGCAGTTGTTAACTGAATCTGGTTTCCCCATTGACTTTCCTTGTCAAGTGACAAATAGGTGATCACTGCATCATTACAAATACATGCCATTTGTCAAGCAGCTGAATTATCATCACATGATCACGGGATGCTGCAATGATCATAAGTTGAAAAACACCATAAATCACTTTTTTCAGTGCCATTGTAATTTTGAATGGCAATTAAACTAATATTTATATGTTGAGAACTATTTGTAAAGAATTTAATTTTCCCCTTGAATAATAGCATTGAGTAAAGTTGAATTAAGAAACTTCTTGAATCACTGCTTAATCTTAATAATATTAATCTTAACACACACTGGCTTCAGAGTTATGAAATCATCAATTTTGTGATTGCAAAACTTTGGATTGTTTTGTGTAAATATTACAAGGTCAAACCATTCAGGTAACTTAAATATTTATGAACTACAATACCCATCAGCCTTAACTGGAACAGCCAACAAGGATATACCGTATAATGGGAACTAAAGTCAGAAACTATTATCCATTCATGTAATGGAGCAATTTTCTGGATTTGTGTGGCACACTGAACCAGTTACTACAAGCTTGGCCAAATGCTAGGCTAATATTGCCTAGGCTAATAAAATAGTGTTAATTTGTTACTTAGTGGTTGCATGCAAACTGGACAATATGTTGACAGCATCAGTTGGAAGAGCTTAGTTAGAACAGGATGGGCAACTTGATACCTACAACAACAAATGTACTTGTGAACATTTCTTCTGATGTTTGCCAGGTTTTCCCTATCATCTTAATATACTTTAAAATATGTTAATTAAAATAAAGATACAAGAACCAGCACCCCTAGCAATATCTTTATTGTGCAAAATTACTGATCCAAATAGGCCCCAAAGGCATTCTTAGAAATGCATTGTTTGGAAGGCTGCCCTGTGTCTGAAAACAGGACCATTTTAATGTGGTAGTAAATACAGAATTATCATGAGTGGGTAGACAAGGAACAAGGGCCAGTTTGCCTTCTGGTAGATCTTTATTTTTCAACTGACTTTTGTCACTGACAGCCATTTCGGAAATAGTCAATTGTGATCTACTATGTGTCAGTACTTAAGACAATCTCTCCAAATCCCCAATGTCTTCAGTAGCTCAGTAAAGTTGCCAGCCTCCTGCTATTTTAAAAAACATTACATTCATAATCACAGCCAATTTGGTCTAATGACCAAAGGATTAGGTTAGAAATCTGAAGACCATGAGCTCTAGTCCTGGCTTAAGCCACAAAGCCAGCTGGGTGATTTTGGGCCAGTCACCTTCTCTCAGCCCTAGCAATGGGAAACCACTTCTGAAAAAAAAAAAAACTAAGCAAGAAACTATAGGGATTTGTCCAGATGGTCTTTGAGAATCAGAGGCAACCGAAGGTGGTGTGGTGGTGTTCACAGCAAGTCCCATGGAATTGGGCAGCATATAAATTTAAATAAATAAATAACATTTACAAAGCTGTTGCTGACACAAGGGACTTTACTATGGTTAATTAAACCATGGTTTACTGAGTGGGCCTTCTTGCTGGGCTCTGCACAACTTATTTATTTTATTTATTATTTATTTACCGTGTTTCCCCGATAGTAAGACCCCCCGATTGTAAGACATATGGGGGGTTTCAGGGGGGTCGGCTTATATAAGCCATACCCCGAAAGTAAGACACATGTCTTACTTTCGGGGAAACACGGTAGATAAATGGTATTGCGGGGGGGGGGGATGACATTGCTTCCAAGCTCCCCGCGCGCCCCTCGCCTTCGCTCGCCGCGGCGCCACCGCCTCTTCCCCTGCCGAGGCTCAGCTGCAAGCGGCCAGCGAGGCCGATCGGCTCCGAGGCGAGCGGCCGGAGCTGCGCCCTCCTTCGCCCGCCTCCTTTCCGCTCGCCTCGGAGCCGAGCGGCCTCGCTGCCTCGCTGGCCGCTTACAGCTGAGCCTCGGCAGGGGAAGAGGCGGTGGCGCCGCGGCGAGCGAAGGCGAGGGGCGCGCAGGGAGCTGCCGGAAAGGAGGCTGGTGAAGGAGGGCGCAGCTCCGGCTGCTCGCCTCGGAGCCGATCGGCCTCGCTGGCCGCTTCCCCTGCCGAGGCTCAGCTGCAAGCGGCCAGCGAGGCCGAGCGGCTCCGAGGCGAGCGGCCGGAGCTGCGCCCTCCTTCACCAGCCTCCTTTCCGGCAGCTCCCTGCGCGCCCCTCGCCTTCGCTCGCCGCGGCGCCACCGCCTCTTCCCCTGCCGAGGCTCAGCTGCAAGCGGCCAGCGAGGCTGCTCGGCTCCGAGGCGAGCGGCCGGAGCTGCGCCCTCCTTCGCCCGCCTCCTTTCCGCTCGCCTCGGAGCCGCTCGGCCTCGCTGGCCGCTTGCAGCTGAGCCTCGGCAGGGGAAGAGGCGGTGGCGCCGTGGCGAGCGAAGGCGAGGGGCGCGCAGGGAGCTGCCGGAAAGGAGGCGGGCGAAGGAGGGCACAGCGGCGGCCACTCACCCTTTTTGACTGCCCATCCACCCCTTGACCTGCCTTTAGCCAGCCAGCCGAGCGTCCGTGTCGCCACGGAGTTGGCCTCCCCTGCCGAGAAACATTGCCGGGAGCGGCGAGGGGATGCTCCCCGCAACCCGCCGAATGTCGAGGTCGGCGCCCGCCTCCTTTCCGGCAGCTCCCCGCGCCCGAAGACGAGCCGGCCCCGGTGCCCGGGACAATGTAAGACATACCCCCAAAGTAAGACACAGTGGGGCTTTTGGGGGTAAAAAGATAGTAAGACACTGCCTTACTATCGGGGAAACACGGTATTAGATTTGTATGCCACCTCTCCGCAGACTCGGGGCGGACTTACCTATAATGGGACCTCAAATGGTTAGGTTCTCCTTCCCCCAGGTATACAGTAGTCCCTCACCTATCGCTGGTGTTACGTTCCAGACCTGGCCGCGATAGGTGAAATCCGCGATGGGGAATTTATCGACTGATAGTACTTATTTAAGTACATTTATATTGTAATTGTTTGGTAAGTTTTCATTGTTTTAAGTGTTTATAAACCCTTCCCGCACAGTATTTATTTTAGATACAGTATTTAAATACAGTATTTACAATTTTAGATTTTTTTTTTTTTAAAAAACCTGCCGATCGAGTTCAGCGGGCTGTTTAAATCTGCCGATCGACTTCCTCAGAAACCCGCAATGAAGTGAAGCCGCAGTAGGTGAAGCACGGTATAGCGAGGGACTACTGTAAATTAATCGATTTTTTTGTCTTTCCTGCTGTCCAAACCAAAGGAAGCCCCCTTCTTTCTACCTCACATCAACCTCGCCTTCCACAAGAGTTCACCCAAAATAACCTCCTGAGTTCTGACCAGATTTTCCAGAGCAGCGGTCTCCAACCTTGGCCATTTTAAGCCTGGTGGACTTCAACTCCCAGAATTCTCCAGACAGCGTTGCTCCTTCTGGAGAGAACTTTGCTGGCTGGGGAATTATGGGAGTTGAAGTCCACCAGGCTTAACGTTGCCAAGGTTCTGGAGAATCCCTGTTCCAGAGCAATCCCCAATTCCAAATCGCTTCGGCCGAAGCGTGCAAGCTTCCAGGCTCCCGGTTTCTTCTCGTCGCCCTCTTGGGGTCGCCAGTTGTTCAACCCAAATGGCTTTACCGCCACCGAAGAGCCACTGGAAGGAAGCCCCTTCTGAAGAAAGCGCCTCCTGTCAGCTTTCAAAAGCTTCTCGGCTCTCGGCCGGGGTAGCGTGTGTGTCGTGGGGCTTTCTCCGGAGCCCCGCAACCGTTTTGCCCACCCGCGCCCTTTCTGTAAGCCTTTCTCGTGACGAAGCCCGAGTGAAAGGGTCGCTCGAGCCACCGAACTATCTTCCTCACGCCTTCTTCGCCCTCAAAATGGAGCCCGCGACTTTGCCATGGCAGAACGATGGAAGGGAGAGAAAATGCCATTTAACCGGGGCGGGGTGTGTGGCGAGGCTTTAAAATCAAAGAATGCCGCACAGTAACAACTGAAATAGACCCGCTGGCCCTTTTGGCTCTTCCGCAGGGCAACTCGCTACCCCCCCCCCCCCCCCAGCTCTGAATCCTCTCGTCCAAACTTCTCTTTCCTAAATAAGAAGCTGATTAAGAGCGGGCTTTTTTAGGGAAAGGGATGCTGGATGGTTCGACGGAGAGCTCTGGTTTCAAGGCAGAGGTGGGGAAACTGGTCGCGGCCCCTTTAAGAGAGGCACGGCGCTCTACCTTTGCCTTTTGTACCTGCTTTTTTGAAATGCCCCCTTGCCACCCGCTCATTGGCTGCGGAAGAAAATTATCGCTTCTCCCTGTAACCCGACCCAAGGCGGAAAAAGAAAGGCAACCTGAACGCGCCAGGCTGGGGCGTGGAGAAGAACCGAGCCCGGACCATCTGATTGGCCAATCAGGAGTCAGGAAGGAGGAGCCAAATCAACTAATCCCCTCCCTCCCATAAAACGGAGCCGTGCCGGAGAATCGAGTGAAGCGGTACGCGGAGAGAAGCCGCTGTATGCTTATTGCATTTCTCTCTTTTTAAAAAAATAATAATTTTTTTTTGTCCTTGCTTTTATTTTTTCGGGTTGCTTCCCCAAAGGTGTGTTGCAGATTCTCATCCTGGGATGGCTGTTCCCGTCTTCCTCCCTTCCTCCCTCTGCCTTGAAATAGGCGATGCCTTGTTCTAAGCCCCTTCAGTTCCTTTCCGATGGTTGTTCTGAAAATTTAAATGCAGTTTTCCAAAGAGACTGACATCATCCGGAGGGCTGTCTGAGAAGTAAAAGCATTTTTTAAAAAGCGGAGGAAGGGATCGTTTTTTGTTTTTTGTTTTAAATTGCATTTTATTTTATTCTTTCCAACTCTATTTGCTGCATACCGAGGGGTTGGGTCATTTAAGCTTGGAGCCTGACCGTTTCTCAGCCTCATACAGCCTTTATCTGTTTTATCTACCCGGCGTGGATACTGAATTCAAGCAGGTTGATTTTCAAGCTAACAGATTCTGTTTTTATTGCTGCGGCTCTGTTAACGTTGGGTAAGTTCACTTTTGAAAGGCATATCTCTATCTATCTATCTATCTATCTATCTATCTATCTATCTATCTATCTATCTATCTATCTATCTATCTATCTATCTATCTATCTCTATCCATCCCTATCTATCTATCCATCCATCCATCCATCCATCTATCCATCCATCCATCCATCCATCCATCTATCTATCTATCTGAATCTTTGGGTGCTGACTCTTTTTCATTTTTATTTTATTTAGGCATGGGAGTTTTAAGGCAGAGAGAACATTTTACAGAAATGAGTGGATTTACAGGTTTTTGTGTTCTTGTGCTCCCTGAAGAATTGTAGGTTTTTTAAAACACAAAATTACATTCCACGATGTTGCTGTGAATATTGAACTTGCAGAGTATTTAAAATATATCCCTTGGAAAAGAACAGTTTGTGGCTCCTCTCCTACCAAAGGGGAAGTAGAATATAAATAATGTCAAAAAATTCTGTGGAAGGGTCAAAGGAAGACCTGACCAAAATGACAGAAGACGATCTGTTGAGGTGGAACAAGGAAGAATTGGTGAAGAAGCTGAAGAAAGTAGAGAATGAAAAAATGAACTTGATGGTGGAGCACAGCAACTTGATGAAAGATGTGAACAGAAGACTCCAAGTTCACCTGCATGAGATCAGGGGGTTGAAAGAAGTTAATCAGAAGCTGCAGGATGATAACCAGGAACTGAGGGAGCTCTGTTGTTTCTTGGATGATGACAGGCAAAAGGGGAAAAAGCTGTCCAGGGAATGGCAGAGGTTTGGGAGACACACTGCAGGTGCAATGTGGAAGGAAGTTGGAATGTACCAGCAGAAGCTGAAAGAATTAGAAGCCAAGCAAGAATCCCTTCTGAGAGAAAACATTGAGCTGAAGGAAATTGTGCTAATGCTGGATGAAGAGAGGAATGGAGCAGGCTCCCGAAGCTCCATAGATAGCCAAGCTAGTCTCACCAACCTCAATGGGGGTTCTGGAACCAGGGATGTTGGAGATGGGAGTAGTACATCCAGCGCTGGCAGTGCAGGAAGTCCAGATCACCACCATCATCTCCTTCACCATCACAAAGTTGTTGAAAACAAAGCTGGAACCATCAGGAGATCTATGGATGACCTTTCTGCTCCTCTTCACCACCGGAGCATCCCAAATGGTCTCAATGGTAGGTACTGGTTTCCAATTCATACATTTTGTTTCTGTATAAAGAGTAAGTTGGCTTCCAGACATCTTTTTTTTTACTGAGGTTGACCCAACAGTGGAGATTTGATTTTATTCAAAGCTTGTACATCTTGGCCTTGTAGGTAAAAGTTTTCTTCATACTTTTTTTGCCTATTAAAAAACCCTGCATTTTTAATGGTAAAAAGAATGGATCTTGCTTCACCTGTTTTATGCATGCTTATATGAAAGCCTATCCCATAGCCACCTACTTCTGGTAATATATAGTTCTGTTTAATTAATACACGTACAGGACTTAATCTAACCAGTGTTTCTACAAGCACATTTAATTGAAATCACAATCTTTGTGAAATAGTATTGATCTTTCATTTAAGAGTTCTTCCTCTTCCTGTTTCCAAGATGGTCTTGTTTTTACCATAAACATTTAGGCAACCTACATTTTGATGTTGCATTGTTAAGATATTATCAACTGCAAAAACAAATTACCTTGTCCTGAGATCTTGCCAATTTTAATTTATCATCTTGCATAGATGTACTTTGGGACAGAGGATGCCATGGGATATAGCTCCACTTGGTGGAGATAAGTACAGAGTAGCAGTGAGAACTGACCTGCTGGGGCTCAGGTGATGGCATTCTGGATTTTAATCAAAAGTAATTTTTCCCTTGGTTGGCTGTAAAACATTACTGTTCCATCTAGTGATGCTTATCCACATCACTGCCAAATGCTTTTAACTACATCTTTTATGTGAAGACATTTTTTTGTGTTCGACCTTTCAATTACTAGATTAATAAATGAATTGTTGTGATCTAAAGAAACACAGGTTGCCTTTGCTTTCTTATTGGCTTTAGAATTCAGTATTTAGCAGGATGAGTTCCTCTGAATAATATTACTGTTAAAATTGTTGGCATTTTTGTGCAATATGAATTTATCTTCTGTGTTTTAAAGTTTGACACTGCAATTATCAGGTTGTTCAATAACAAATCTATTTAAATACTTTTAGGGTCTCTATTTTTAGAGACTGAATGGATTTTCAAAATGTTCTGCTTATTTGATATATTTCTGTGTATTTTATCTGTACCATCTTGCTGGAGGTCTTTGAGCTAATAACTTAATAGGCAGTAGAAGGTATGTGGCCATATGACATGCGATTTGTGTGGGCATATTGAATAACAAGCCAGAATTCCATTTTTAAAAATTTCACCCACAAGCTTTAATTTTTTTTCAGATCTTAATGTCCAAACCACTGAGTTTTCATGGAGTGAGGCTTCCATAGAAATAGTGTATTCCCCTACATTTTTTATTTTATGTTTGCTTTCTGGACTTTGTGTGCAGGGATTGATTTCTTGGGGTAACCACATCATTTCAGATTTTTAGGCTCTGGGTTAAGAGATTTTCCAGTGGATTTAAGGATTACATCAAGGATTGATCCTTGTATGTGGCTTAGTATTAGATTCATTAAGTAAAAATCCTGACCTTTTGCTCCATTTGTTTGGAAATGAAATCCCACTAATTTTATTTCCAGGCAATGGTGTATTATGGTTTAGTGTTCTGAGGTGATTCTCAGTATATCTTCTGTATGTTTTTATATTAAGACTCTAAAAGAAAGGATAAAAATTGAAGTATAAAAAGTATATACCGGTAAGTAGCTCAGTTTTTTAAAAAAAATAGCATTACACTTTGACCACATACTAATATTGATCAGTCTTTCCATTACATCAGTAGAAAGCTAGCTGGTAAGCAGAGGGTGAAATGTATTATCAGTCAAAGATTGCAAAAGTCGGGTGGCATAATTTTTCCATTGTAAGAAAGTATTTTTTTTCTGCAGTGTCCTATGCTCAACTAATTCATAGCCATTTGAAATTTTTGCTATATAATTCAAAATTCCATTCACATTTCAAAACTTTATACAGGGGATAGATAATTACATGTGATAGATAATTACATGTGATTTGCATTCAACCTAGAGACTTTTAAAAAGTAAAAAGCATCTACTCGTAATAACTTTTAAAATATAATTGAATCAGACAGTTACCAACACAAAACAACTGAAATGGAAAATACCAAATTTTAAAAACACATTAATGTTATAGGAATAATTTATTGAAATGTTACCATGGAATCCCTCGTGCAAACCAAGATATCTGCTTCATCCTCCTATTAAATATTTGCAGATTTTCCCCTGTAATCCAATAGTATGATGTCAGTAAGCTTAACTGCACCTGCAGCATCCCCTGGCCACATAAGCCTCCCCTCCCCACCTCCCTTGACTCATCCCTGGCCTATACCGGCCTTGTCAGTGCATCTTCTTGTCTATCCCATTCCCTGAGGCACCACACTAACCCCCTGTGGCACAACCCCCCCACCCCCACTGCTTCTTAACTGGAATTCCTTTTTAATAACCTGCTTCCTTTTTAATAACCTGCACATCTTGGGGTTATAAGGGCAACCAGGACTGCTGGGGTTGCTGTTGGCAAGTAATGTTGTATTATGATACCATATAGAATAGAGTAGAATAAAATAGAAAAGATACCACGTTTTATGATTGCATTGCTTAATAATGGCAATCCTAATCCCAGTTGCCATTGTAACCCAAGGACTACATGTATGGGTAATTTAGAATGAAAAACTTACTGTATGCTTTCCTATGCTGGTTTACAATAGGCTTGTAGTGCCTCCAATGACTTGAATTGGATGGTTTGACCAGGACGGTAGTAACTGTCTTTAGTCTGCAGCTACGACCCTCCAGCAGGAAAGATTGCTTGCTCCAGTAGTTTATTTGTTTGTTTGTTTGTTTGTTTGTTTGTTTATTAGATTTGTATGCTACCCCTCTCCGAAGACTCGGGGCGGCTAATAACAATATAAAAAGACAATGTAAACAAATCTAATATTAAAAATAATCTTAAAAACCCCAATTTAAAGAACCACTCATACATACAAGCATACCATGTATAAATTCTATAAGCCTAGGGGGAAGGGAATAGGTTATTATTGAGTACATTTGCATTCTATACCTTTAATTGTAAAGTCAATGGATCTTAATCTAGTAATTGGGGAGGAAAATGAAGTTTGTCCCTAAAGTATTCTATACCCTGAAGGTCTAATAACACATTTCAGCATTATTACGATCTATGTCAGAGGTATGATAGAAGATGTAGTCAAAATGAATAGTAAAGAAGTACTGTACTTACATGAGAAAGATGGAATACTTTCTCGCCAGGTGATGGGAAGAAATGGTCAAGACAAGAGCATTAATGAATTAATCATATTGATCTTAATGTCAACTTTCACACAGAAATTAAAAAGGAATTTAATGGAAAATATTTGACTAAAGTAAAATGTATATAACCAGTTTTTCCTCCTTCGGAGATCTTTCTTGAATTAAGATAATGCAAAGTGTGAGAATAAATAACAAATCAATAAGTCCTTGCGCAAGCATTAGTATTATTTGGGCATGTGATACAAGCAGATGATGGATTACAACAAATTAAGCTTGACAAGATTGAGGCAAGCAAACAGAAGACGTAACTGGGATCACTTGATTTACTGGGATTACTAGATATTTCTGGAAGAGCTATGAGTTATTAGTGGAAATAGTCAAATGACAGAGATTTGTCTCTGCTTCAGTATTTTTAAAATAGAAATTGTGGAGAGTTTCAAAGGTAAAGTATGCATCAAATAAAAAGAAATATATGCAGCTCAGGGAAGAACTGTGGAGTCCTTAGTGCTCTCTGAGCTTGGTTGTTTGCAAGAATTTCAATACCCAGCTAGGTAACATCATCAGTGACACAGATGATATTACCTAGTTGGGCAATGAGACATCTGTAAGCAGCAGCCAAGCTCAGAAAACGCCAAGATCCAATAGTGTAGCATGTATAGGCATGCTGGCAGATGTGATCTTGGAATCACTAAATGGAAGTTTTCAGAACTTTTGAAGTGTGGGGGAACTTCAGAGGACTGGAAAACAGCCAATTTGCTGTTCAAAAAAAGGTGGGGGGGGGGAGACAAGGTCCAGGAAATTACAGACAATCAGCTTGACATCAATACCTGGGAAAAGCCTGGAAAAGATAATCAGGCAGCTCTGAGCACCTAGAATCGAACAAGGTGATTACTAGAAGTACATAGATTTGTTTAAAAGAGATCATGCTAAACAAACCGTATTGCTTTCTGTGATAAAGTGACTAAATTAGGGAACCAGAGAAATGCTGTGCACATAATTTGCTTAGACTTCACTAAGGCATTTGACAAAGTAGACTACAGCCTACTTCTTGGACAGCTGGAATAGTAATATGGGATAGAAAATACCACCACCAGATTAATTTGAAGTTGGTTGACCAACTGTATTCAGCATGTGGTCCTGCAACTACATCTACATGGAGAGTAACATCAGTAGGGTACATCTGTCTTGGTCCCAGTGTTCTTCAGCATCTTCAAAAATGACTTAGATGAGAAGATTGAAGAGGGGCTTATCAGATTTGTTGATTACACCAAGTATTACAAATACTTTGGAAGATAGACTCAGGATTCAGAAGGATATTGGGAGACTTGAACATTGGGCCCTATGTAACAAGATTCAGTTCAGTGATGAGAAAAATAAGACTCTTTAGGCAGGAAAAACCAAATGGACAAATACTGAAAAGGCAGTACCAAGGCCAACCATACTACCTGTGAGAGGAATCAAGGTGTCCTGGTGGAGTATTGCTTACAACAGTAAGTAAAAGTAAAGTTGTCCAGTTGTCCTGTTTCTTAGCTGAGGGAACCAGTGTTGTATGAAGACATTTCTGTGGTCATGTAGCCAGCATGACTATATGCCAAATGACTTGGAACCCTATTAACTTCCCATTGAAGAATGTCAGCTGGCGGGACCTAGGGGAAGAGCCTTCTCTGTGGGGGCCCTGGCCCTCTGGAATCAGCTCCTCCTGGAGATTCTTATTTATTTGTTTTATTTGTTTTATTTGTTTTATTTGTTTTAGTTGTTTTATTTATTTTATTTATTTTATTTATTTTATTTATTTTATTTATTTTATTTATTTTATTTATTTTATTTATTTTATTTATTTTATTTATTTTATTTATTTTATTTATTTTATTTATTTTATTTATTTTATTTATTGGATTTGTTAGCCGCCCCTCTCCGTAGACTCGGGGCGGCTAACAGCAATAATAAAAACAGCATGTAAATCCAATACTACAACATCTAAAAACCCCTTATTTTAAAACCAATCATACCTACAAACAAACATAACATGCATAAATTATAAAGGCCTAGGGGGAAAGAGTATCTCAGGTCCCCCATGCCTGTTGGCAGAGGTGGGTTTTAAGGAGCTTACGAAAGGCGAGGAGGGTGGGGGCAATTCTAATCTTACTGCTTCCACCTTCCTCGCCTTCCGAAAGAGTTTAAAAACTCATCTTTGCCGCCATGCCTGGGGTCCCTTAGATCTTCCCCCTTGATCAATGAATGCTTTAGTTTGACTGTTGAATGAATGATATTGATAGTTTTTAATTAGAATTTTAAGATTGTTTTTAATGTATTAATTGGATTGTTATTATTGTTTCCTGGTTTTTTGTACATGCTGTGAGCTGCCCGAGTCCTCGGAGAGGGGCGGCATACAAATCTAAATCTAAATCTATTGCACTAATGAGGCCACATTTGGAATACTGAATACAGTTCTGGTCACCATAACACAGAAAAGATTCTGAGGCCCTTGAAAAAGTGCAGAGGAAAGCAACAAAGATGATAATGGGCCAGCAGGCTAAATCTTATGATGAATAGCTAAACAAACTATATATGCTTAGTAGCCTAACTGAAAGAAGACTTAAGGAAGACATGGTTGCAAGTCTTCCAATACATGAAGTGCTGTCAAAGGGAAGCAATAGGTAGAAGCTTATTGGAGGGAGAGCCAGCCTGAAAACGGAGGAGGAATTTCCTGACAGTGAGAATGATTAATCAATGGAACAGTTTGCTTCATGAGAGTTGTGGGTGCTATATCACTGGAAGTTTTCAAGAAAAGGTTGCACAACAATTTGAGATGGTATAATGATTCCTACCTTGGGCAGGAGGTTAGACTTCAAGACCTCCCAAATCTATTCTAGCTTTTTGATTTTGTGATGCTATATTTAGCTTAGACAAGGCAGAGATTTCTTGAGTGAAAGGGTATATGATTTCAGGGTGGACTTAATTTGTGAGTGGGAAAAGGTGAATAATTTCTGCAACAGAATTTGGACTGGAGAAGTAGATAATGCAGTAGATAAGACAAAAAATACAAGTGCTTTATATGATGGAAAGACAGATGGAAATTGACAGCTTTTATGGATAAAATTTGCATGATACCTTCAGTTAGAATAAACATTTATAAGAATACATAAACAAAATGGCTTACTGAAAGTACCTTTACAAAAGTTAAACTTGAAAAAACGATGCTGTTACTTAGCCCCAGTAAATGTTTCTGGCATCTGCTCTTCCACTTCCAGGTCCTGCATGTAATAGCACATCTAACATTAACTCATGTATGTTTACAACAATAAAAGGCAATTTGAATGCACCTGAAGGCTAGATTTACATATTCTCTCATAGCCGAATACAGGTGGCACACCTAACTGACCTTGGGTGATCTCAAAAAGCAGGATTTAAACTAGTTCTAGATTTCATAAAGAATTTCAAGGCTGCAGGCTAGACTAAGAATATTTTTTAAATGCTGGAATAAACCAATTCCATATTACCAAGAAAACCACTTGGACTAAATTTACCAAATTCAAGTTATTTGAATCTAACCAACTAATTCAGCAAGACTGGATTGTTGCCTCTTGATTTTGATTTTTAAAAAAATTAGATTTGTATGCCGCCCCTCTCCTCTGGAGGTTTGACAGCCGCATGCAGGCACTTGGGGCAGAAGAGGGCGCATGAGAGAGAGACGTCAAGGCTCTATTGTTGGTGCGCGGGAGCTTTTAACCAAAAGCAGACCCAAGCTAGCAACGGCCATTTCCTGGGATTCCTCAAACTGCTTCAAGAAAGCCCGGCTGAACTTCGCCCGCTGAGGAGAAAAACTACCAAACCTCTTTGAATTGGGGAGGGGGGGTGTTCTGTCTGGGGCCCTCCAGAAGCCAACACCAAACCAAAAAGAGTAGCCAGACACACTGGTAAAAAGCAAAGGCAGTTTATATAATTCAAAGCAAACACAGGTAACAGAAACTGTTCTTACAGACAGGAACACGCTGGAACTTCACAGAGGTTTCACGAAGGCCATGAAAGAAAACAGGATTCTTGCTGTCCAGAACAACGCTGGAGATAACAAACCCATGCCTCCCCCAAGTCTTCCAGACTTCTAGGCCACAAGCCAAGATCAGAGACGCCGAGAAGCAAAGCAGGGTCACAACTTCCAGTTGATAACTCTCCACAAGGCTGCAAGGGCGGGCCTGCCTGTTAAACCCTGCTGAGGAGAACCACACCCAAACCCAGCTGTTGCCAATTCAATGATGCAAATACCTTTCTAATTGATCCCGTCTCTGAGCTGCACGTCGCTGTCTCATGTCAATTATAGCCTGTGCGTCTTCATCCAATGAGTCCAGGCTACTAGCTGGGGAGAGCCCCCCCCCCCGGGCTCTCAGGCTGCTCTACCTCCTCCTCTTCCTGACTTTCCTCTCCCCCGTCTGCCTGGTCCTCCCCCTCCTGTTCACTGTCCTCCTCCTCTGGGCATGGATCCAGCAGAGACGCAGCTGGTCCCTGAAGAGCCGCAGGCTGAATCACAACAGGGGGGAGGCTCTTCGCGTGTTTTTGTTCGGAGTTCTTTTGTGTACCTCTCTTCCGAAGCTGTTTGTGAAAGAACCTTGACATAAGAGTGGAGTTGGCTCTTTTTTGTCCATGTCTCGACGAAGCCAACACCTTCGTGGGACTTTTCGCAATTATCAAAGTGAGGATACTGGCAACAGTGGAATCAGTGAAGGAAGTGTACCTCAGGCCCTGTTTGTAGAGAATTCAAACAGTCGAACCCTGAGAAGGAAACCAAGCTGTGTGAAACGTCTCTCTCCTACACCTAGCCTAGGGATCAATTTTGCTCCCCATACTATCTCCTACTACAGCAAGTCTATCTCCTACTATCTCCTACTACAGCTAGTCTATCTCCATACTATCTCCTACTACAGCAAGTCATTAACGAGTCTTATCTAACTGATAACAGGGGACTTTCTCTGAAAACTAATGCAGCCTTTGATGAACCATTGGAAAGCAGTTCTTATTGGAATGAGGATCTTTCATCAAGAAGGAGAAGAGGTACAGGGGGCATCGAGTTCAATAAGAAAATCAATGGGGACTTCCGGTTTGGACGGGGCTGCAGCGGAGGCTCCGGGGCAGGGCTCTGTCCTCGAGGCTCCTTTTACCCCTCCAAAGGTCGCTATTTGTGATTGGATCAGACCCGGATGGTCTGATCGTAGAACAGGGGTTTCCCCTGATCCTGCGGAGCTGTCGCTGAAGCTTCGGAGGGAAGGGACCAC
The DNA here is from genome assembly GCF_031021105.1 of Erythrolamprus reginae. Classification (NCBI taxonomy): domain Eukaryota; kingdom Metazoa; phylum Chordata; class Lepidosauria; order Squamata; family Dipsadidae; genus Erythrolamprus; species Erythrolamprus reginae. The sequence goes on from NC_091950.1 coordinate 52,057,677, forward strand.
CCTGCAGCTTTGGAGATGGGAGAACCGATCCTCGTCTCTTTGAGGATCTGGCCATTACAGTCCGACCATACAAGTGGGAAGCGAAGGAAACCAGAAGAAGAAGCAAAATTCTGAATATACTCTAGCAAAGCAGAAAAAGAAGACAAGCAGAAAAGAAGAATCTAAGGTACAAGCTTTCTTATGATAATTTTGAAAATAGCTAGAAAGATAAACTTTTTAAAATAAAAGGCGAAAAAAAAAGTTGTAAGAGGAAAAATCATATCCTTGGGCCAAAGTGAACTCATGGCTGGAACTTACCGCAAGGTAAGAAGGCGAGAATAAAACTAAGTATATTAGAAGATTTAAAAGAAAGAGGAGGCTTTTCACTATCTAACTGGAAACTATATTATTAGGCTGCCACCTTAACTTGGATTAAAGATTGGATAACATTAGAAAACAGAAGAATATTAAACTTAGAAGGTTACGTACTTATGCTTGGTTGGCATGCCTTTATTTGGTACGACAAGGATAAAACACATTCTTATTTTAAAAAACATACAATAAGAAAGTACTTACTAGAAGTTTGGAAAGATATAAAGAAAGATCATTTTTTAACTATTCCTGACTGGATTTCTCCATTAGATGCAATTTGCCACCCCAACTTGATGCAGGAAAGGAAGATATTAAAATATAAAGAATTAATAGATGATCAAATGAAATTAAAACCAAGACATAAATTACAGGAAGAGGGGATAAAAATAGATTGGTGGCAATATATCCAGATACAGTCTAGATTTCAAAGAGACAGTAAAATGTACATATTTAAGAAGAGTAAAAACTTCTTAGGTAACTTGTTAACCACAAATCAAAGTAAATTAATAGGGAAAGCATATAAATATATGATTGGATATAAAAATATAGACTTGACTCTAAAAGATAATATGATAAGTTGGTGCAAAAATATAGGTAGAGAAATCAATGTAGAAATTTGGGAGAAAGTTTGGATTTCAAATTGGAAAATGACAAAATCAGTTTCATTAAAAGAAAATCAAATTAAGATGTTTTATAGGTGGCATCTCCCACCAAATAGAATTGCTAAGATGTTCCCCATTACGTCCCCCAAGTGCTGGAAATGTAAACAAGAAATAGGTTCCTATTATCATCAATGGTGGACTTGTCACAAAGTTAAGCTATATTGGAAAATGATAGAAAAATTGATTAAAGAAATTGCACTACAAGAAATAGAAAAAAACCCAGAATTTTATTTATTAGATATAACGAAGCAGAAATATAAGAAATATATTTTTTATCTAGTCATTCATATTTTGACAGCGGCCAGGATAGTTTACGCACAAAACTGGAAGGGAGAAAATACTCCCAAGGAAGACGAGGTAATAAAGAAAATCTTAGATTGTGCAGAGATGGTTATGATGACAAGACGGTTGAATAATCAAGAAGAATCAGAATTTTATATTATTTGGAATAAAGTTTATGTATGGATAAATAAAAAGAAAAATAAAATTTAAATGACATAGAAAAGTGTAAACATATTAGAATAATTTTTTCTCTTTTTATTTTCTTATTATAATATTTGAATTATATAAAACAAAATTCTTCTTTTCATTTAAATTAGTATGTTGATTTTATGAATTAATAGTATATTATTTTTATGTATTAAAATAGACTTCTAAGATAAGTGGGGTAATTATAACCCCAACCTGACTACACAGGTGGTTCTTCCATGGACCCGAATACATCCAGTTTTGGGTTCCAGACTGTCCTCTCCAAAGTTGGGTCTTTTATTTGGCTGGTGCTTTTAGCCTCAGGACAGTTTTTTGGTTTGTTATACTGGTGGATGGGGACCATGTGGTATCGGCTAACAACTATAGCCTCTCTCCTGGATATCTTCATTTTAACACGGAACTATCCAGTGTTGAAGAAGATAATATTGTTTATGCTTCTGCTTTTGCTCCTGAGCTCTGTTGGTTATGCTGCCTGGTATTTTTATCCCTTTGGCCTTCAGCCTTCTATGTTTCCTTGGGGAGCAGTGAAATTGTTTCCCTCTGGCACCAAGAAGGACCAAGAAATGGGAGAGACTGCTGTATTTTCTGAGACCCAGCAACAGGCTTTTTCTCGGCTCCAGGCGCTGGAAAGACGTTTGGAGACCCTGCAGCTTCTTTGCTAGAATTCCAGAAAAGAAAGAACACAGAAGGTGCCACCCTGTCATATGAGGATACCCTGGTACTTCTGGATAGGCTGATGACTCAGCAAAAGGCAGCCATGAGAGAGAAGCTTGGTTCAGACATAAATCTTCATCTTCAGAAAAAGTTGAGTGCTTTCCGATCCCAGATGCAGAAGGATTTTGACAGTCTCCTGAAGAAAGTCTCTGAGACTCCTCAGTAGGGGGAGGCCCGGATGCTTGAGAAGACAACTCAATGGCAAAGTTCCATAAAAGAAGACCTAATGAATATTTTCCGAAAGGAAATGGATAAACTGGAGAAACGTTTATCAAGTCTGAAAAACAAACTTATGACTTTAGGTTCTGATCAGAAGGCATTGTCACGAAAAGTGGAATCTCTTCCAGGGCAGATCAAGGAAATGCGAGAAGATGTGGAAATTCAGTTTCCGACATAGTTTAGCCAACTCCTATCCCAATCTAGAGAGGATGAAACTGGAAAACATTTTGTTCAGCATGGAGAATTACAGGAGCAGCTACGCAAATTGGAGCACAAGATCCTTGCCAAGATCTTGAAGGACCAAGAATTGTCTGTGCAGCATGCTGGAGTCATGCTTCATAAAGAAGGAATTACAGGAGTGCCTGAGGAGCAAGTTCATCATATTGTGAATGATGCCCTGAAGCGCTGCAGTGAAGATCGTATTGGAATGGTTGATTATGCACTTGAATCTGCAGGGGCCAGCATAATCAGCACCCGGTGTTCAGAAACCTATGAGACCAAGGCTGCACTTATTAGACTTTTGGGCATACCATTGTGGTATCACTTTCATTCTCCAAGAGTCATTCTAAAGCCAGATGTCAATCCTGGACATTGTTGGGCCTTCCAAGGCTCCCAATGTTTTGCTCTCATTCACCTTTCGTGCAGAATCCATCCCACAGCTGTGACGTTAGAGCATATCTCCAAGTCGCTTTCCCCCAGTAGAACCATTACCAGCGCCTCCAAGGACATTGCAGTCTTTGGGGGCCTCATGTAAATAAATATCATCAAGACATTATGAAACCAGCTCCCCATGCACACGGAAATGATAAATGCATTCTCTTCTCTCTATACACTAATGACTGCATCTCATATGATCCATCTGTTAAACTACTGAAGTTTGCAGATGATACAACAGTGATCGGACTCATTCGAGACAACGATAAATCCGCATACAGACGGGAAGTTGAACAACTATCCTTGTGGTGTGACCAGAACAATCTAGAACTGAACACACTCAAAACCGTAGAAATGGTGGTAGATTTAAGAGAAACCCTTCCACCCTTCCACCTCTCACAATTCTAGACAACACAGTATCAACAGTAGAGACCTTCAAATTTCTAGGTTCTATCATATCTCAAGACCTAAAATGGTCACCTAACATCAAAAACATCATCAAAAAAGCACAACAAAGAATGTTCTTTCTGCGCCAGCTCAGGAAGCTCAAACTTCCCAAGGAGCTGCTGATTCAGTTCTACAGAGGAATCATTGAGTCTGTCATCTGCACCTCTATAACTGTCTGCAACCCAACAGGACCGACACAGACTTCAGAGGATAATCAGAATTGCAGAAAAAACAATTGCTGCCAATCTGCCTTCCATTGAGGACCTGTATACTGCACAAGTCAAAAAGAGGGCGGGTAAAATATTCACTGACCCCTCACATCCTGGACGCAAATTGTTTCAACTCCTACCCTCAAAACGTCGCTACAGATCACTGCACACCAAGACAACTAGACACAAGAACAGTTTTTCCCCGAACGCCATCACTCTACTAAACAAATAATTCCCTCAACACTGTCAGACTTTCTACTAAATCTGCACTTCTATTCTACTAGTTTTTCTCGTCATTCCTATCACCCATTTCCTCCCATGTTGACTGTATGACTGTAACTTGTTGCTTATATCCTAAGATTTTTATTAATATTGCTTCTTCATTGCTTATTTGACCCCTATGACAATCATTAAGTGTTGTACCACATGATTCTTGACAAATGTATATTTTATTTTATGTACGCTGAGAGCATATGCACCAAGACAAATTCCTTGTGTGTCCAATCACACTTGGCCAATAAAAAATTCTATTCTATTCTATTCTATTTAGGATGGCCCCAGTTTCTGAGAACTTTTAGCTCCACCCCTACCTCATTGATATTTATTTTTTTCTGGACTTTCTTTATTCAATGATATTTGTGGAACATAAGTAGTGTAATTTCTCAGTAACCTGAGTATGCTTTCTTTCAATGAAAACCTAGCTTGGTGAGGAACGGCTACATACCGTATTTTTCAGAGTATAAGACACACCTAGATTTTAGAGGTGGAAAACAAGGAAAAAAGTATTCTGAACCAAATGGCGTAGTACCGTAATGTATTATTTAATAAAATACTAGTGTAGCAGAATACTTTTTACAATTTTTATATCCATGTACAATTTTTACAGACTTCAAACTTGACACTTTTAAGACTAGTGGACTTCAACTCCCAGAATTCCTCCTCCAGTCATGCTAGCTGAGGAATGGGAGTTGATGTCCACAAGGCCAAGTTTGAATGCCCTTGCAACCTAATCCCTAATCCAGGGGTCTTCAAACTTGATAGCTTTAAGACTAGTGGACTTCAGCCAGAATTCTTCCTTCGGTCATGCTAAATGGGGTAATTAGATGCAAAAGCAGTCCTATTTTTGTGAAAAGTGGTCCATTTTTTGCCTTTTTTCCCACAAAAATGGGGTGGGCAAAGGGTCTGGGGAGCCTGCAGAGAGCTCCTGGGGACTGGGGGAATGGCAAAAATGCCCCAATGTTTGTGAAAAATGGGTGAAAAAAAGCCAATTTTTCACAAAAACAATGCCGTTTTTGCCATCCCCCAGCACCCAGGAGCTCTCTGATGGCTTTCCAGACCCTCTGTCCAAAAATGGGATGCAGGGGCAGGGCTTCAGGACAGCAAAAATGGCTGGACTCAGTTAATGAGACGCACCGACATTTCCACCCTCTTTTAGGGAGGAAAAGGTCCGTCTTATAATCTTAACTGCTTTGTGGAAATATTAACAATCCTTTGCTACTTTCTCTGAAAATACTGATGTTACTAAAACAGCTGTGGTAACTTGCCTAAGCTACCCCTGTAGGCTATCAAACTACCACACCCTATGTTAAGCTGGATGGTTCTGGAGTTGAGAAACTGCTTGGTGTTATAGCTGTTTTTAAATTGTTTCTTGAGATGCAAATGAAAAAAAAATAATGCTGGCAGTAGGAAAGAAAAGGAAGGTGTACCAGCAATGTAATCTGCTCCAAGTTGTTGTGTTTTTGGGGAGGGGTAGTATCCAGGAGGAAATTCTCCCCAAATCAACTTTCTGGAGAATACCAGGTTACGGAAGGCTAATCTACATATTGCCAACACACTGAGAAGAAAGCATGATGCGAGTTCATATAGTTTGCTATGGTATAGTATTTTGTTTTGACCTAGTATAGGTGAACCCAGTTACTGTTTTGATTAGGCTGCCATATTTGATGTATCTATATTCAGTGTTATCATTGAAAGGGTGACAGCAGCCCTTGACGTATGACCATTGACTCAACAACTGCTGAAAGTGAAATTAATGAGTTGCAAAGGGACTTCTGTCCAGTCCCCAAACCTATGATTGTTATAGTGCCAATGCAGTCATGTGATTAAACTTTATGTGGTCAAACTACTGGATTTCAAGATTTTACTTGTTATTTTTTTAAAAAAATAACAATACCATTTTTGGAAAAAATGCAGGAGGATTTGGAACCATTCAGACACCTTTTCTTACATTGAAGATATGTGATATTATTTAGCCCATTTAGCCTTTGTCAGAGTAGGGCAGGGATCACTTTACTGAAGCATCAGAATCCACCCTATTGCACAATCCTATGGACTTACTTCTTTATTGTTAATATGTTTATTTGAATCGTCTGCCTTTTAAAAGCCATATTAAAATATTTCTGAACAATAGACAAGGCTGAAGATGATGTAGCAGAAAAATAAAACTAAGCCTAGCCCCACTCTTTGGCAGAAAAGAATAGCTGCAGGGAGTTTTGCTTTTCTCCTTCTGCCAGATACAACATTTTGATGCAGCTGTTGAAAACCCTGGGAGTGATTCCTGGTTTGTGGATTAATGTAGGTGTATTAATCACTGCCTTTGGTGAACTACCTTGAACACCTGAATGAAAAAAGTGGTATAAATGAAATCACAACAAGCAGTGTCTACACATATCCATGTCTCCTACTGAATACAGCTGAATAAAAAGTAAAAAAAAATCCAAAAGCCATGGCCTACTGTATATATAATGTGCAAATCCCATTAGATATACAGTGCCGAGGTTGGTTGGAACATACTCAGAATATGTAAGAAATGTTTTGGGCAACATTCTTCTTAAAACTAAACAAGTTTGGGATTTGTTAGTGTTTGGTTGAGAGTCTGCCTAGAGATCTGATGCAAGTATTATTATAGAACCAGTCTGAACAACATCCTTCCCCCTCTCCTTTCAGTTAATGCTAGTTTTCAAGACCATAACTTGGTGATTGAGAATTTGAGTTTCATTCTCAAATAGAACTCTGGAGAATTACTTCAGCACTGAACCAGATCGACCTAAGGGCTGTCTCAGACAAGACATTTTGCTAAATTTTAATTTTGCACTATTCAGGAATAAGCAAACTTCTGTATTCTAAACATGTGCCAAAGATTACTTTTTCATTCATCAGGATATTAAGATTGATGTTTATGGATGTATGTTCTGCCTTTGGTAGATTTTTATCTTTTGCCAGAAATAAATATTCTCTGCCAGAAATAAATATTCTGTGCGTATGAGGACTAAGACTCAGGTGCAAAGCTTTTTCACATACATTAATGCATGGGAACAATATCTATTTATATTTCTTGTATTGTATCTTTTTATACTTCCTCTTAGAAGTCTGTGAACTGTTAGGTGATATGACTTAAATATGTCTGCCTCTCATTGTTAAAAAGGGTTCAGTGAATCAGTTCTCTGTTTCCATCACAGCATACTATTAGAATAATTTGCACAGCGGACAATAGATTCCCTAAGCTTTGTTATAATCTGCTCATGTGTGTGAGCATAGATCCTTCTATTTCTTGGCCACTTGTGTGGGAAGGAATTATCTGGATGTAAGCCAACATATTTTACCACTTTTCTCTAGGAGTGTTGGACACTCTGCTTTCTGAGCGTCAAGTGTCAGACATTAAAATGGATGTACAACTTGCTATATTCTATGTGATTTTCCCAAATAACAAGATCAGGTGGATATTTTTAAAAATAATTTATCTTCAAAGGCATTTATAGGATTTGATAATAAGTTGTTATGGACACAGCGTCTGTGCTCTAAACTGTTCTTTGGCAGTTTTAGCATCTGTATTCAGTAAACTCTTAAGTACATTGTGGAAAAATACATTTATACATATGCAAATGTTTTCTCTTATCAGAAGTACTTTGACTGACATTGAGAAGTTTGCGGGCACAGCAGTGAGTAGCAGTTTTTTTATGTCTCAGAGTAGTTGACAAAATAATACATTTTGAAGTCCTATCCCCCATTTTCCAACAGATACAAAGACTGGCAGTCTTTCAAGATAAAGCTTTAGAAAGTTGGTATCCCAAACAGAGTATGATTTTCTTCTTTTAAATAAGCAAAGTAGAACATTAAAATTTGAGTAGGTATATATGCGGTACAGATAGTCCTTGACTTAGGACCATTCAGAGTTACGACTGTGCTGAAAAGAGGAACTTACCAAGGGTCATGTCACTTACAGCCATTACAGTTTCCCCATGGTCATGTGATCAAAATTTGGGTCTTTGGCAATTGGCATGTATTTACAAAAGTTACAGCATCCTGGATGACATGACCACTATTTGCAACCTTCCCTGGGAGCTTACAACAAGCAAAATTGAGGGCCAAAGCCAGATTTGCTTAACTAATTGTATTATTCAGTTAACAACTACCATCAAAAGGTCATAAAATCGGGTGCTACCCATTTAAAGATTACATTGTTTGCCAGTTGAAGTTCCAGTCCCAATTGTGTTTGTAAGATGAGGACTTATTTGGATATATTGGTTCGCATCCAATTTTTTATACTTAGAATGATCTCTCTTCTGCTTTAGAGCACCCTCCTACCCCCAGTCTTTCAAAGGGATAAGGATTCAAAACAGCAGATTTTAAGAAAGTACAGGGAAGTACTTTCACATCTAATAAGTACAAAATGTTTCTGTTAACGGAAGCATACAATTAAATTCCATTTTTTGTTTCAAATATATTCTAAATAAATATTTTGTAAACCAGGCTGAGGAAATGTTTGTTTGTTTTTTTAAATATAGCAGATATATCAGGAGAGACATAACTAAAATAGAGAATAGGTATTTTTCTATTTAAATCTTGTTTGGAAACATTGCATTACCATCTTAATCCAATGTGTAGCTCAGTACATAGAGACTCATAATATTTGATCTTGTAGGAAAAGTGGTCACAATTCAGATGCAGAGTGGAGCTGTTGTGTGATGAGCACAGCAGCTCGCAGAGAGCCTAGAGCCCCAAAATTGAATTCTGACATTAACTTAGCACGGTGTGCGCAAGTGTGGCTTGCAGAAACACAGTTGAATTGTTGTCACATCACACTCCTATTCAATATGGATAAGGCTGCTCTTTAGGATATTGCTAAGTTATATTACACGGCTACATTCTATGTAGTGCTAAATTACAAACAAATCATATACTAGTTAGTGGAATATGCGTACTGGCCTCTCTAGGTCATGCAATGCAGATACCTTACAAGGTTATTGTGAGGATTTATCTAAATATATTAATGAGCATAATAACGATGATGTTAGGAAGATCAGAAAGACTATGACAATGACTTATGCCTTTCATCTATGCGGCAATGTTGACAGACTACTTATTAAGGAATATAAGAAGGTGGGGAATGCTGTAAGTACACCAGACAGATGAAGGAGTAAAAAGGGCATTGGAAGAAGGATAGTGAAGATGTATAGTGCTAGTATATCTTGAAGGCTTATTGAGTACTGGAGAAACCACATTCGCCTATAAAATAACACTAAATGAAGGGGGGGGGGGAGAGAGAAACCTGGCAAGGGAAAGTATTACATTAGTGGTTCTCAACTTGGAAGTTGGGACCCCTTTGGGGATTGAATGACCATTTCACAGGGGTCGCCTAAGACCATGGGAAAAGACAAATTTCCCATGGTTTTAGGAACTAAAGCTTCTATTCTGGTGACTTGGAACATCTGACCATCTGGTGATTACAGTGGGGGTGTCCCTATGACTTTCATGCCAATCAGCTTAAAGCTCTGTTGGGAGAATTGGTGCTAGACTTATGATTGGGGGTCACCACAACATGAGGAACTGTATTAAGGGATCACGGCATTAGAAATGTTGAGAACCACTGCATTACATTGTCAGTACATAAAAAAGCAGGCAAAGCAGCTAACAAGTCCTGACAATGGTTAAGGGCAAGAAAGTTGAAGAAAGAGATAGAGAAGCTAACTCTGGCTTCCAAAGGCCAAGCTTAAGAATCAGTGTATACAAAGCCAGAATTGAGAAGACAGCAAGAGTACTTCCCCTTCAAAGAAGCTGAAGAAACAGTGAACAACCTACTTAGCTACTGCAGGAAGGTTGCACAGGCTGACTACAAACAATAGCATGACAAAGTAACAACAATGGTCCATTGAAATATCTACAAGAAATACCACCTCCCTGCAAACACAAAGTGGTGAGAAAATGAAGAAGCTAAGGTGCTCTGGAACTTGATAATTCAAACACTAACACTGCAGACTTCACAGTTGTCAGTAAGACAGCTGAAAAAGTCAGGAGAGCGGATGTGGATGTACCTTGGGACAGCAAAATAGAAGAGAAAGTACTGGAGAAAAATAGAAAACAAAAGGCCTGCAAATAGAAGTAGAAAGCAAAGATAGTAGCAATAGTGATAGACATCTTGGTTGCAATCTCAAAACACCACTGGCAGGGACAAAATCACCACCAGTCAATTGCAAAAGGCAGCTTTACTTGCAACAGCTTCCATCCTCTGACAATATCTTTAACAGGCTCTTGGGAAAGACTGGATAGGTGGAAAGAAATGCCAAATCAATCAGCTTACTATACAATGAACTATACTTTCATATGCTGCCCAACACTCAGCGACTCTTTGCAGTTATCCATACTTTTTATTAGATACATAACTAATCAGCTCTTTCTTGGAGCAAAAATGGGACCAGGTTGGTGGTGGTGAGGAGAAGCTTATTTACAGATGTAAGCATAGATTTGTGAAGCAGTGAAAGAAGCATTGAGCAGTACAAGCCAACTTTTCCCAACTTGGCAGTGAACACGGCTATGATACCTGGGAATGATAACAATTACAATTCAAAAATCTCCAGGCACCAATTTTGCTTATTTACTTCCTCTCATTTCAAAAGCTTTATAAAATGTTAAAAGAAATCCCAAAATATGAGTAAATAACACCTCTCTTATGGGACAAGGATATCCAGTGTTTGACTGCTTTACTTCCTCATTCTTCTGACAGTGGTTTAATTTGAAACAAAAGGTGTGATTTTCTAAGTAGTCACCTACTAGTTTTCGGAGAGAGGCGGCATATTATTATTATTATTATTATTATTATTATTATTATTATTATTATTATTATCTTTTAAGAGGCCTCTTAAAATTAAAACCTGAATGTCTCTTAAGAGATGTTATAGTAATAATATAGATCTTGGATTTGTGCCAGTGCAGGAATATTGTAGGAGAAGGACTGTCAAAGCCAGGGAAGGGATAAAGGGTGGGATCAGTTTAGAGTAATTAGAAGCTAAAACATACTAAGACCAGTCCCCCTTGATTTCTGTTATCCTTATCTAATCCTTATTTGTTACCAGGTGCTGACTGGGAAAATTCCTGGGCTTTTAGCAATAAATCAGTTAAATCAATCCTTCTTATGTTGATAGTTTTGTTCTGACAGTACATATTGTTTCTGAATATTCATATTGTTCAAAATCAAGAGTAAACAATGGCTCCAAACTATTGTGGTTGGGTATCTTCTGATCAGAGAAAGATTTTGAAAATTTGATGCTGAAATACTGATTCCACCCTCCCCCACATCCCAAACGCAGTGCTTTCTCCACTCCATGGATGAAATTGTTTGACTGAATTAAATCCAAATGTAAACTCATCTCAGCGATAGTCTATCCCCCTCCCTACTTACCTAAAAACTCAGAATTTAGAATAATTTTATTAATTTGAATGTACACTAATCGGCTTACATTAAAATGAAATTTCATTGCATACAGCTCTTAAAGTGTTACCACCTCCAATATACACTACATAAACATGACAAAGTAAATAAATACAAAATTATTTACCCACATGTATGACATATTGATATATTAATGCTATATTACTAATTTTATATAATTACTTAATAAAAATAAGCTATCTTCATATATAATATTAAGTTTATAATGACTTTCTCATTCTAGAAGTGTCTGAGTTACACAGATAATGTCTCTTTTTGACCATTAAGCTCAAGATCAGTTGTCCTGATTGTGTCCTCATTTTTTTCTCTTTAAAGAAAAGAACAGTAATGGACAGTGCGATTCGCTTCAAGTTGATTAGTGACCTAGTTTCTAGAGCATTAGTCATTTAGGCCAAATTGCAGCAATGAAACCAAATTCCTTCATATCAAAATGTGCTTAATAGATTGACAAAAATTATTGTGGATTGAAACTTTGATGCATATAGCTTGCCAAAGGCAGATTGAAAAAACGGGAATGCAGTTGTGACTAATTAAATGTACTGGGAAATTGAAAGTAATTAAAGTGAGTTGTGACCAAACCCTGCAGGAAAAAGAGAATCAATGTATGTTTGTCCTGTTCATGACATCCTCTTCCTCTCTGTCAATAAAGTCATTATGTGCAAAAATTGTTCTATATACAGTACAGTGATCCCTCTATTATCGCGAGGGTTCCGTTCCAAGACCCCTCGCGATAATCGATTTTTCGCGATGTAGGGTTGCGGAAGTAAAAACACCATCTGCGCATGCGCGCCCTTTTTTCTATGGCCGCGCATACGTAGATGGTGGAGTTTGCGTTCCCCGCCGCCCACACAAAGGGGAAACCCCGATTCGGCTCCTCGCTGCTGCTGCGCTACCGAGCAGATCAGCTGCTGGGCGGCCGAAGGAACCTTCCCTGGGTCTTCCCCCTGTTGCTGGTGGGCGGGCGAGCGGCGGGCATCAGCGAGGAGCCGGGGTTTCCCCTTTGCGTGGGCGGCCGGGAAGACCCAGGTTGGGGGCTCGGGGGGGTGCTGGGAAGCCCCCCAGGCCGGCTGCGACCTTTTAAAACAGCCGCGCCGCTTCCCAGCTGAGTCCTGAAGCCAAACGCGGAAGTTCGCCTTTGGCGTTTGGCTTCAGGACTCAGCTGGGAAGCGGCGCGGCTGTTTTAAAAGGTCGCAGCCGGCCTGGGGGGCTTCCCAGCACCCCCCCGAACCCGGGTTGGGGGTTCGGGGGGGTGCTGGGAAGCCCCCCAGGCCGGCTGCGACCTTTTAAAACAGCCGCGCCGCTTCCCAACTGACTCCCGAAACCAAACCCGGAAGTGGTGTTTTTTTAAATTAATTTTTTTTAAAAATCGCGATATAGCGTTTCGCGAAGATCGAGATCGCGAAACTCGAGGGATCACTGTACTACTAAAACTCTTGCTTCTGTAATCTTTAACTGACTGAAACAGTGTGTCATGGGGCAGCAATTTTTGAAACAAGGTACCTCAAATGGACTATATTACAGAACCTGTCCAGAATCTTTGATCATGATTTCTGTAGGATTGAAATTTGACAGATTTGTAATCGTTTCAGTGCTGCCATACTACTGCCCAGAGGTTCAATGAACTGGTCCTGCCCCAGCCCTTTGGAAGTTGGATCAGCTTTTTAACTACAGGCCAGGTAGAGCAATCCATCCTGCCCTAATCCTTCACAGGCCTGGGAAACTGGTCCCACTATCAACTGCTGGAGGACAGTCAGCTACAGTGAAGCAGCAGGAAGTCAGAAATTGCTCCTATTCCCATTGCTTTTTGGCCTTGGTCATTCTGCTTCTCTGTTTAGATAAAGAATTATTTCGAAAACAAATAATAATTAATCACATGTACTTGTTAAAATTCTATCAAAGAGGGAATTTGGATGAGTGATATAAGTGGTAAAAATGACATTGTTTGTGCTGTTCCTTACAATGTTTAAGCATGTAAGAATCCTTTCCTCTTGCAATATACAAGTCTGATCAGATTCCATACTTTGATGCAAGAGGTGATGAATTCTTGTGGAAAACTTATGTAATACCGAGCACGAGTGACTTGCAATTTGGGTCAGTCTATCTGTTGCCTTTGATCATTTGGAACCTGAAAGTCCAGATATTACATTGCTTGTGTACCTATAGGGTGGATACAGGTGGATAACTGAAATTATGGAGCCACATAGGTATTAATGGCTAGATATGAGAGTGAAAAGAGGAGTGAGGCTTACAGCTTATTATTTCCTGGAATTCCTATGATGTGTGGCAATAGACAGGATGTGGAGAGTTGTAATCCTGATGATCCCCTGTGATATTTTGCAATTAGTATGGCCTAATGGCAGGCTGAGAGTCAGCACCAGTTTTGGATCAACTTTATTCAATTGTTTTTTTGGCAACCTAATTTTTTTACCTAATACAGATAATTCTTAGGAGGAAAAAGTACATGAGCGGTACTTTATACATATTTTGTGTAAACATTACATTTTATTTAAAATGTAAATAAACATGACCTAAGCATAGCCCATAAAATCATCTGCCACAACGTCCTTCCTGTCAACAATAAATAATAATTTATAATAATTTATAATAAATAAAAGCCCATAAAATAATCTGCCACAACATCCTTCCTGTCAATGACTACTTCAGCTTCAACCACAACAACACACAAGCTCACAACAGATACAAAAAGTAAACCAACTTAAACTTGACTGCGGGAAATATGACTTTAGTAACCAAGTAGTTGATGAATGGAACTCACTACCTGACTCTGTAGTATCATCACCTAAGCCACAAAACTTTATCCTTAAACTATCCACTGTTGATCTCTTCCAATTCCCAAGAGGTCAGTAAGGGTCATGCATAAGTGCACCAGCGTGCCTTCCGTCCCCTGTTCTAATGTTTGTCTCTCACTAGTATCATGTGTATAAACACTGTTATAACTTTGTATACCTCTAATATGTAATTGACAAAGCAAATAAGTAAATAAATAAAAATAAATAAATATGTATTTATTGTAAGTTATCTTAATATACAGATGTTCATACAGTTCTTGCAAATGTTAGAAGAAAAAGGTTCTGGGTTCAAATCCAAGTTGGGTTACAAATAAACATGCTAGGTGACTGCTTGAAAAGGAAGGTAGTTTTTATCTGACAGCTTAACATGGAATATAGCAAAGGAAGTTTGAAAACTTAGAGGACAATAGTATTTAGAGTAACAACAGGCTTTCATTGTGAAGTAATGGGCATTTATGTGAAGTATGTTAAATGTGCAAATTGAAGTGTTCCTGCCCTGGGAAAGTGTGAAGTCCAGGAGGGAAAAGTTCATTCCTTATCTTGTGGGGTGTGTTCAAAACTCTTATGTGGTGTGGAATTTTATGAGGGATCTGGCATTTGACAGTCTTGTGATAAGAGATTTCTCTTATCTTGAGAGGTTTCTGTTTTGTTTGTTCGTTTGTCAGGGTCAGCTGGCTTTCTAGAGAGTGGTGCTTAATCATTTTCAGCTCAAGGGTCAATGCTGACTGAGAAAGTTTAGGTGGTTTTTCTTTGCCTGCAGATCAGAAGTGGAGGCGAAGCCTGCCACATGACCTGGCTAAAAGAGGACAGGAAGCCACAGGGGCTTTTGTCTTCCAATATAAGAAAAAGAAAATTAATTTAGACTTCCCACAATTTGATGCCCTACATCAGTGATGGCGAACCTATGGCACATGTGCCACAGCTGGCATCCAAAGCCATGTCTGCCGCACACGAGCCATTAATAATGATGATGATGATGATAATAATAATAATTATTATTATTAATTAGATTTGTATGCCGCCTCTCTCCAAAGACTCAGGGCGGCTCACAACAATAATAAACAGTCTACAAATCCAATATTTAAAAAACAATTTAAAAACCCTTATAGTAAAATAATCACATAATCCAGTCAAACCATACACAAACCAAGATAGTTGGGGGATATGTCAATTTCACCATGCCTGGCTACAAAGGTGAGTTTTCAATAACTTACAAAAGGCGAGGAGGGTGGGGACAGTTCTAATTTCCAGGGGGAGTTGATTCCAGAGGGCCGGGGCCACCACAGAGAAGGCTGTTCCCTACCGGGCCCATCTGAAATGTGGAAATGGAAGAGCTGTGGGGGTTGTGCATGCATGAGCAGGAAATTGGGCATTGGGGGTGGTGGTCTTGCACAGATGCGCAGGGGCAGGGCATTTGGAGGGCATTGAATTATAGATGTGGGCATGCACGTGTGCGCTATCGCGTGTGCACATATGCTTTTGGCACCCAAGGGAAAAAATGTAGGCACTGCCCTTCTTAATGGTAAGGTACATATGCTAAGGTACACAGAATGGTAATATACACATGTTGGGTCTTAACATTGGCCATGGTGTGTGGAGCTGCTAATTCTAGATAAAACAATCCTGGTTTATGTACTGTTATTAAGGCTCCTTCAGGTTGAACTTGTCTCTTAGTGACTTCACAGACACATCCTCTGCTGGTCTTTGAACAACAACTTCATGTTGCTTGAATACATATGTACTTTATGTTTGAAGTCTTATTACAATTCATTATCTTAACAATCACTTGTTCAAGGCACTGAATAATGAGACTTAACAATTGCTCCTCAAAGTTGTGGCTGCCCCAATATCCCCACAGCCATGTGATCCTGATTTGGGCACAACATTTACAATTTGTAACCTTCACAATTGGTGTCCAACAGCAGGAAGTGGCAAGTCATATAACATTGTATTTAATGGCCTGCGGTGATTAACTTAATGACTGCAGCCAGATTTGATAAACTCTTATAATAAGTCAGGTGAAGTTAGGTGACTTTTCACTTTACAACTGGGTCACTTAGCAACATAGTTGCCAATCCCAATTGTGGTCGATAAATGAGGACTACCTGTAATGTAGTCTTTCCTGTAGGACTTTTCAAACTCCAGATGCAGCAATCAGAGTGAAAAAGTTGAGAATCTTTGCATTACATCTTAATGCTATGATATTAATGTTAGTATAATATTTAACACAGTATAAATAATTGAATCATTAAATATTTAATAATATTTAATATGCTATTATACATTTAATAATTTAATAGTTTGGGCTTTCTTAATCTCTTGTGCGCACCCGGACAATTTTAGTTTATTCAGTAAAGCCAGTCAAAGCTTAATATGACTTGATTTCAGTAATTGTGTATGTAATTGATACACTCCATTCATAAATGAAAATATTCATTGCAAATTGGACATAAGGATGAAGTAGTATTTCTCTAGTATTTTAATCCTAGAATGAGTTCTCTAGAGATATGACGCTATCATTTCAATGAAGAGAAATTTGTTCCTGCTGTTAATGCGGAAGAGGGAGCTAACCTTTTCCTGTGCTTCACAATTCAGTAAGCAGTGGGAAGACAGATTCTTGGAGACAATGCTACTTTTCCTGCCTGTAGATATCTATTTTTGGAAATGGGTCAACTTCCTTTTGCTGGACACATTAGTGCTCTGGTGCCTAGGAGCACTTGCTTTACAATTTTTCTGTTTGTTACACATGCATTAGAACTTATCCGCATAACTATTTGTGGCAGCCCAGTGTTTCATGAATTGAAGCAAGTTAATCACAAGGAGAAGATGACATTTTGAGACAGGATAGGTTGAATTTCAAGTTTCAGGCATGCATTGGATTTTTCAAAAGACAAATGGATGTAACAAAGAATACATTACGTTTCCATGTTCTCCTGATTGGTTAAAATACCGTTATAATTAATACATCAGTAAGCTGGCTAGTATATAATCAAAATGACATTGCCATTCATGCACATTACCCTTTGTTAGTGCAAGCTTTGGGGTAATTTACAGTTTCTCTAAGAATCTTATTTGATTAATATGGAAGACAAGCTGAATCTTGAAATACTTTTTTCAGACAATGACTCTTATAACTGAGCTTGTTTTATTGTGAATACCACAGGCTAAAGCTGGGAGCTCCTCAGAGAAAAGCAGTTGAATCCAATAATTTTTGTTTGCCTACCTCCCTTTATATACATCATGGGTTTCACTGAGGGCTGCATCAGGGTTGTGTTTGACCAGTTTGCATCAGGGGGCTGGGGTGGGTGTGGCCAGGTGGCACTTGTGTCGGGGGCGCCTGTGGTGGCCCAAGTACTCTGCCAGCAAAAACAGGCTCACAAGCTCTGTTTTGGCTGTGATGGCCTCCTGTAATCCCGTCAGTGATGTTTATTTTTACGTGAAAGGACTGCCCTTTGCTTGCAGCGTCGCTGCGGTGTCCTTTTTCGTAAAAATAACAATGTTTATTTTTACGTGAAGACCTCCCTTTGAAGGAGCTGGGGAATCCCTCCCACGAAGAGATTCTGGGGGCAGAGCTTTGATGTCACCGGCAGGTTGCTAAGGACGCCAAGGTGATCACTTCCTGGATTCTATGGAATCCAGGAAGTGATCACCTTGGCCTCCTTAGCAACCTGCCGGTGACATCAAAGCTCCGAACGCCGAACGCGATCCCGAACTTTGCCTGAAGTTTCCAAAAATTTCGTGTTCGTGTTCGGTATACCGAACACCGCAAAATTCGGTACGGACCCGAATTGTTCGGGTTCAGTTCGCCCATCACTAATGATGAATGCTTTTAAACTATATTGGAGTTTTTAAAAGTCTTTTTAATCATATTAATTGGATTTTTATATGTATTTGCTATGTTCTTTTGATATGGTGTGAGCCGCCTGAGTCCTCGGAGAGGGGTGACATACAAATCCAATTAAATAAATAAACAAACAAACAGACAGCCTTTTCATTTGCCAAGCACTGAAGTAATTGCTGGAAAAAAGCTGCTGGGAACCACCAAGATTCAACAGGTTTATTTAGGTTTCCAAATGTTTGCAGGCTGAAGAGCTTCTTGAATAATTTTCATTGGGGCTGATGTTGGCAGTAGCACATTCTTAGATATATTGAAGTGAAAAACACTGCAGTAAAATTTTCAGTTTAGTGGATATGAATATAATGGACTTCAGATGTATTGGACAAAATTCATGTTGTCTATATCACTTGACATAATTTGGACAATGTGTATTATTTTTAAGCTTAACTAACACAGAAGTTTTTTAACCTCAACTAATCCCCCAACTCTTGTTACTGAAATTCTGAGGTAAACCAATTACCTCAGCCTGCCATAACTGGTTTCCAGCTATGGATAAATAGAACTGCTTGGAGTGGAGTGAATTTTTATATTTATTCTGGGCAAAGGAAGAGGAGAACAAATCTTGAGCAATATCTTGGAAGTTTTTTCAAGTCCAGTTAGTGCTTGTTTGAAAATAAAATATTGAATTAAATGGAGCCTTTTAATTTCATTTAGAAATTATATAAATAAGTGTTTCTGTTACACTTTTAACAGCTAGTAATAGTTTTCCAAATGTTTTCATCAATGGTCACTCATCAAAGTAGAGTGAGGTAATAAATCATAGGTTCCTCACTGATCCACATTATTAATGACTCGGATGAAGAGGCAAAGAGAATACTTTATCAGAGTTGTAGATTATGCAAAATGTGATGGAATAGCTGATGCATGTACATGAATAAAATGCAAAACGGTCTTTATAGGTTAGCAAAATATGCTTAGCAGAATTTAACTAAGACAAATACATAGGGGTAACTAGCATGTTAATGAGGTTTTTGACAATGATCTTGGAAGAATTGTTTGCAGACAGTTTGACGTGACTGCAAAAAAAAAAAAAAAGCAAGAAACTCAGTTATTTTAAGAGGTACAAGCTTGTTTCTCTGGAGACTGGAATGTGTGCCAGGCATCAGAGTCTGTGTTTTGACTTGTGTAATATTGTAGACTACATGTGACTCTGGACATATGAGATAGGCTATGAATCAGGAAGTTACTTAAGAACTCCCTAGCTGATGTACCAGTCTCTTCATTTTATTTGCAGTGAGGGGGATAACATTGTCCTGCTTTACATTATCTCATCAGTTCTTGAAATGGCCCTGAACAACAAATTGTTTTGAGATTACAGATAACCCTCTTTAATTGCATCTCACTATTATGTTTTTAATTTTGTTGTGAACAAGTAATGGGGATTGGGGAAAGGGGTGACAAAAAAAGCCTTTGTTCTTCAGTGCATTTATGCAAATTCAGCAGAGTTTTTTCCCCATAGGGGTACAGATTCCAAACTTAACTTTTGTGCACACTAGTTCGTGTTTCCTGAGCTTTTTGAATCATGGTATTATTGCTTAGGAGGGAGAGTAACCTTTCCCACTCACTGCATGTTTTCCTCTAGAAAACCTGAATCAACAGTTAGTGGCCTTGCAAACTGTTCACTTGGCTTACCATATTTTTGTTTTGTTTCTGTTCATCTATTGCCAAGTCTGTGTTTTCATTGTCTTTTTATTAGATTAAAAAAACTCCAAATGTATTTTTTTCTGCATCAGAAGCCAAACTGCCCCATTTCAACCATGCATTTTAGCTGATTGGGGATTTGCTGAGACTACTGGTCTTTTTGCATGTGGAAGAACCATTGAAGATCTGTATACTGCACGAGTCAAAAAGAGGGTGGTGAAAATATTTACTGACCCCTCGCAACCTGGACATAAATTGTTTAAACTCCTGCCCTCAAAACGAGGCTATAGAGCACAGCATAACAAGTCAACTAGACACAATAATAGTTTTTTTCCTGAACACCATCACTCTGCTGAACAAATAATTCCCTCACCACACACTAGAACTTGCATGGGAAATGTTTATTGGGTGGGGGGGAATCAACTTTGTTTTTTAAATTTCACACACTGCTAGCTGTTGCAATGGAATTTTTAAGCACTGCAACACTGCCATTATTTATATAGGATGTTCAATATGTTTATTTCATTTTGCTGTTTTCTGGAAAAAGGTCAAAGATGTCCTCTAATCAAAATAAGGCAGTGGTTAGAATACTATATTTTTGACCTTGAATGTGAATGTCAGGTTCAGAAATCAGTTAGCCAAAACTTAGTTGGTTGTTCTCAGTTTTGAAGCCTAACATATTCCTTAATTCTAATGAAGGTTAAGTGAGAATAGTGTATGATTACTTGAGGCAGGATAGAATAATATGTAGTATCTAAAGGAGGTCATGCATGGGGAAAACATTAGATGGATAAAGATTTAATTTTCTCTCTGTTCATCTGCCCAATTTCCCTTATCCTTTTGCCCGTTAAGATGCCAGATTTGCAGAAAAGTTGCTGGAGTAGAGACAATATTTCAGCTGCTCCAGCTCCACTGTTCAGAGCAATTATAGAAGTAGATAGCAAAAGAGAATGATACACTAATGATGTGAATGATGTACTGTACTAACAAATTATTCACCTGAAAGTTAAAAGTTGGAATACCCACTCTGGGCAAACAGCTAGGAAACTAGTTTGTGTAAGCCTTGTCATATGGTACTGTTAGAAAGTTAAGCTTTTGTTGGCCTTGCTTAGACATGGAGGTTATATTATGTTAGAATTTGGTAGAACAATTAAAAATATGTTCTACTACGCATACATTCCTTTCATGAGTAGGTAAGGAATGTCTTTTTAAAAATGAAATTGAAAAATAGGAAAAGTATCAGCAGCCTTGACCTATTTATAAATAACAATAACGGTGGGATAAAAATCAAATGAGTAAACAAACATATACTACTGAACTCCTGTTTTCTTTCGGTTTGCTTTCCATTGTTCGGTCTTTTTTGAAACATTTTTTTGTTCAGTATCAGAGCAAGACTGGGAACTCAGTTTCTTCATGCAATGGGCTCCAACAGAGGCAGAATGAAATATGCTTAACTTCTTCATGTGAAATTTTAATTCAGCTTCTATTCATCAATACAGCAAAGAAAAAAAATGGGAGGCGGGGCTAATTGTGTAATGGCAAGTTAGGCCCTGCAGAAAGGTTTTTACAATGTTTGATCAAGCTTGAAGTTTGACTGACTGATGACTGTACTGTATACTTGAACCTTCAATAATGTTGTTTATTATATTAAGTCACTTTATTTAAAGAAATAGCGAGGGCAGAAAGTCTAACAATATAGCTTTGTTCTTCCTATCTATCACAACTTGGAGAGCCACAGATGAGGGAAAAGTCAGCAGATTAATGTTTTGCTGATTCTCAGTAGATTTAAGTGCATCTATTTATTTCTAATATAGATTTGTGTTCAAAAGGATGTTTGTGTGTTGCTAATCTATGGTATTTTCTAAACAATTATGTTTCTATGGTAGATGCTTCATATGATTAAGTGAACTACTGCCTAGCTTAGCAGCTTTCTTATGGGAAATAGTGGTATGCTTTGATTTTTAAGAAATATATAAAAAAACAAACCCACAGTACCTAAGACTACAATTTGGAAATGATTAATCCAGAACAAGGATATAAATAGCTGTAGCCCTCTAGATATCGATGAACTTCAATAACCACCAACCTCAGTGTGAATGAACTATGATGAGAGATGCAGGAATTTGTATTTCAATAACATCTTTAGGGCTAAATTGCTATTTTGACTGGTGGTTGTTGGTTTGTTGTTGTTTTTTTGCGAATTGTTGGCATTTGGAATGAGAAAATGTAAAGGAGAAAAGTTTCTTTTTGTTACATAAAATTTTTGCTTTTTTATTTTGTTTACATTGAGATACGTTTGATGATAAAATAATCTCATATTTTTTATTTTATACACTAGGGACACTGTAGAAGGGAGCTGGCAGAATATTATCTCCTCTTTATGAAATATCCAGGGAGGGTTTTGTAATCTTTTTTAACTTTGTTGTATATCAAGGTCCCTGTTAATGATACAATTGAATGAAGAGATATGTTGGGTTTGTGTATTTTTGAACATCCATAGAAGTATGGGAGAATGGGTCCACTGCTTTTCATTGGTCATTGTTGTTCTTTTGTGAATTGACCTTCCTTGGTAAAACCATTAAAGTTCTCTTAATCAGGTTGTGTAATTTCTGTACAGGTAGTCCTCAATTTAAAACCATAATTGGAACCGAATTTCCATTGCTAAAGAAGGCAGTTGTCAAGCAAGTTGTGTCTGATTTTATGACTTTTTTTGTCACAGTAAGCAAATTATTGCAATTGCCCAGTGAATCGCACCAATTCTGTTAAGGACATGGAATTCCTATCTGACTGCTGATTAATAGATAGCCACAAGAAAAGAAAATTTAACACTACAAGAGTTTCTTCTGCTGTTATCTCATCACAGTTGACTGTATTTTTAACTTGGCTGCAATATTTTACCTCAGTAACCAGACCACTTGTCACAGGCTGTACTTCTCAAAGTCAGCTCAGGACAGTAATCCAGCCATACCGATCACAAAGGGCTTGGCCGATCATTTTATACTATCTCCTGGCTGGTATTTGTTTTTCCACTCTACAAGGTGATTACCAGAGCTTGCTCCAGTCACCAGATTTTAAATCTCCCGCTCATGTCCACCATCTTACAGGCACTGGGAGCTTGCCACTGCGCCAAAACCCAATAGCTTCAGACTGTGTTATCCAGCCTGTCAGCAGATTCCCTCACTTACTGGGCTGAGGAGAATCTCTATGGAGAATTCACAGCAGATTTCCCAGCAGCTGATGCCATGCAAGGAGAACAAAACAACAACAACAAAAGCAAAGGCATCTCATTCTGAGTGGAAGGCTTCTTTGCCTGTTGAAATGCCTCAGTCATTCAGAGCGGGAGCGCGGAGTGACAAAAAGTGTAAGCGAGCACACAAATCTGGCAATAAAGTGGAAAAGCAGTCATCTTTGCCACCTCACTTTTCCTCAACTTCATCAAGCATAGTCAGTCAGCTTTCGATTATGAGAGGGTGTCTCTAATTAACACAAATGTCTGGGGGGAGGCAGGTTTTAAAGCCACAGCTCAGCAAGTGCCTCCCCCCTCAGGTGGCTTCAGCCTTTGGATCCAATAACCCACACATGGCAACTGCTTCACAGTTACCACTGCTAGTTAGTAATATAATAGTCTTGCCTACTACACCTGGCATTCAGGAAGGCCAACAACCAAGGACTGTCCAAACAGCCCAGCCACCAATACTGGATCCTAACAACATTCAAAATATTATTGCCAATACTATACAACAGTGTATGGCTGGTTTTCAGCAAATGGCTGTTTTTCCACTCTACATGGTGATTACCGGAGCTTGCTCCAGTTGCCCACAAAACCAGGCCCAGCCTCTGCTGAACCAGCCTCCTTTGCAACACAAATCCTTTGGAGGATTAGAGGATCATAATTATTCAGAGACCTCAGATAATGCCAATCCTCAGCATTGGAGGAGGCAGTGTGTCAGGATGAGGCCCTCTCTGCTGATGAGGCTTTACCAATAGAGCAGCCTACTCCTGCAGACCTTTTTCCACTAGCCTTATTTAAATCACTTCTCCAGAAAGCTGGGACTGCTTCTGGCCTGGCCACGCCTCCTATCACAGGAACTGGAATCAAAGCTTCTACTTCCCATTCCATATATTGCTGAACAAGTCCAGGCAGTGGCCCTTATTCCAGCTCCTCAGCTGTTCATTGATAACATTCAGAAGCAGTTCACTGTTCCTGTGGCAGGCTCAATACCTTCAACTTTTGACAAGAAGCATTTCAATGTAGCTCCTGAGCTAGCAAACTTGCTCAAAGTCCCTAACTGTAGATCCTCCTTTGGCTGCACTCCATTCCAAAAGTTCCATACCTGGGGAAGTGGAGGAGTTGCTGAATCTGGAGGATAGATGTTTAGAACAACTATTGCTTAAGACACACCACCATAGTTCAGCTTGAGCGGTGTGAGCCTCTTCCTCAGCTTTGTTCTTTGCCAGAGCATCATTAATTTGGCTTCACTAACTCCAGGAACAAATACCTACCTCAGAGGTTTGGCTCCACAGTTTCACAGTTTTCAGCCTATTAAAGGACAGGCATTGTTTGGAGATATTTTGGACCCTATTTTAATAGAGACCAAAGAAGATCATGCCTTCCTTTACAAAAAAAAAAGTGAATTCCAGGTTTACTCTTTATAATAAATGGCCCTTTTGCTAGGCTGACCAGGGGTATAATTTTCCCTAGTCCTCTGGTCAGTATTTATTTGTTTGTTTGTTTGTTTGATTTGATTTGATTTGTATGCCGCCCCTTTCCCTATACTTGGGGCGGCTCACAATACAATAAAAGCAGTTCATGACAAATCTAATAATTTACAATTTAAAATATTTTAAAAAACCCATTATTAAGCAGACATACATACAAGCATACCATACATAAATTATATAGGCCCAGGGGAGATATTTCAGTTCCCCCATGCCTGATGACAAAGGTGGGTTTTAAGGAGTTTACGAAAGGCAAGGAGTATTCCTCCAGATCTTTCTTTAATGATAGATCTACCAGGGGAAAACCAAGTAGATGCCCAGCAAAAGGAAGTAATTCAAATTTCAAATTTACCAGAAGATACAAGTAATTCTTTCGGGGATATTCCCATTGGGGGGCATTTATCCTTTTTCTCCCACATTTGGGATTCAACCACTCAAGATTTATGAGTTAAGTTGACTGTAAAGTTTGGAATTATGTTGGAATTTATATCTATTCCCCTTCCTTGCTCGTTGCAATGTTCAGTATCCAACAATCCAGTTTTATTTTATACTAGCTTTGGTATGTCCCTATCTGAAGGCTGACTCCAACTATCACGGAGAAAGGGCATTGACTTACCTGAATGCCCCTTCTCGTAAGTTGGAGTCAGCCTTCAGTCCCACCCTGTGTTATTATGAGGAATTGTGTTACTCTTATCATTCCATGTTCATTTTCTGCATTTTTATTCAATGAAACACCAGGGTTTTTTGCTCGTTATTCAGCAGTCATTTATCACATCCTTGGTGTGAGTTCTTTCAGTAACTATTTTTCCAGGTATCTTCCACGTCGAGTCTGTCTTTCCGGCTTCGTCTCAAACTGGAGATATTACATGGTGGCCGGATATGTATATCATGCTGTTTTGATTGACAGGTTCAGTCCTCAATGTGATTGGACGAGGAAAAGTTTCTTTGTCTTCCAGTAATTCTTTGTCTTTTTAAAATATATTTAATATATTTAATATATTTTAAAATATATTCTGATCTGTCCATGCTAACTATGGTATGGCCTTTCTCTGCTGGGAGGAGGAGGATGGTTTTGTCCTTTTTAGGTTTTTGAAATTTGCTTTGACCTCTGCTTTGAATTGTTTTTGATTCACTTGTTTTAGTATGATTGTCTGCCTTATGGGTTTTTTGTTTATTGTTTAGATCTCTGTAGCAAGTCCTGTGGTTTTAAATGCTGCTTCTAAGGCTGCAAATAATTCCAACAGATTAACATCATGTATTCTTGAGGTCTTTTTGTAGGATATCGTGTTTCTGCGGTGGATAGTGGGTGGCTGGACATGTTGACAATCCATTCAGATTTGGGTATTTCTTTGCTTCTGGAGTTTAGCTTGAGCAATTGGATTTGTAGTTTTGTTTTCCTTTTTCCAGCTGGCCTTAGGGATGTAATCTTGATGGTAGTTGTCAACATTTTTGTGCACTCTGATAAGACGGAGTGGCTGTGGGTTTTGCCTCCCAGGGACAACCCCATCTATCCGTCCATCACCCTGGGGGGGATCATTGACCCCCTCAGAGAGGGTCCGCAACTTGGGCGTCCTCCTCGATCCACAGCTCACATTAGAGAAACATCTTTCAGCTGTGGCGAGGGGGGCGTTTGCCCAGGTTCTCCTGGTGCACCAGTTGCGGCCCTATTTGGACCGGGAGTCACTGCTCATAGTCACTCATGCCCTCATCACCTCGAGGCTCGACTACTGTAATGCTCTCTACATGGGACTACCTTTGAAAAGTGTTCAGAAACTTCAGATCGTGCAGAATGCAGCTGCGAGAGCAATCATGTGCTTCCCTAAGTATGCCCATGTTACACCAACACTCCGCAGTCTGCATTGGTTACCGATCAGTTTCCGGTCACAATTCAAAGTGTTGGTTATGACCTATAAAGTCCTTCATGGCATCGGACCAGAATATCTCTGGGACCGCCTTCTGCCGCACGAATCCCAGCGACCAGTTAAGTCCCACAGAGTTGACCTTCTCCAGGTCCCGTCGACTAAACAATGTCGTTTGGCGGGACCCAGGGGAAGAGCCTTCTCTGTGGTGGCCCCAAACCTCTGGAACCAGCTCCCCCCAAAGATCAGAATTGCCTCCACCCTCCTCGCCTTTCGTAAGCTCCTTAAAACCCACCTCTGTCGTCAGGCATGGGGGAATTGAGATATTCCTTTCCCCCTCGTCCTATACAATTTATGCATGGTATGTTTGTGTGTATGTTTTGTTTTTAATAAGGGTTTTTAATTATTTTAAATATTAGATTTGTCATATGTTGTTTTATCATTGTTGTTAGCTGCCCCGAGTCTATGGAGAGGGGCGGCATACAAATCTAATAAATAAATAAATAAATAAATTCTAAGTTCATGGTTTATTCCAGTTGCTTCTGGAGGTTATCTGTGGTGTGCAATTATTTGTTTATTCTAGGTGAGCATCCAGGATTATTAGCCATATCTAATCACAAGTGGAAATATCTAAAATAACTTTCTTCCACCTGCAACATGTTGCATCTCCCCAAATTCTAAACCAGTACATCAAATTTGCCACACTCACTTAGGATTCTGAAAATTGCAATTACAGAAAAGGTTACAGAAAAGGAAATGTACCTGTACAAGCTGAACTTCAATTTAAGAAGTGAATGTGGCACAGTAAGGGAGACAAGTTGAAAGAGGTTTCCACGTTGGTTTTGTGCTCTCTTCTGTACCTCTTGCAGCTGCGCTATTATTGAGGTGCCAAGGATATAATTTTTTTGTATCCTCTTAATTACCTATTCTTTAAAACATAGGGATTTCTGTGAGCCGCCCCAAGTCTTCGGAGAAGGGCGGCATACAAGTCTAATAAATTATTATTATTATTATTAATAATAATAATTATTATTATTATTATTTAGTTTTTAAGGTTCTGAGACTTTCATTCCTCTTTGATTTTTATGAAACATGAGAATACACATTTATATTTACTTGGATGTTCTCTTTTGGAAACTGAACAGTTCTGTTCTCATAGTAAAAGTACAGTTTATAGCTCTTTAGGCAATTATGATGGATCTGCACAAAAACACAGTTGTATGCTCACACAATATTTTCTTCTAGTCATCTTTTTGTGAAATGAAGTTCTATAAGAATTATAGAAATAAAATTATGGATTAACTAGCAATCCTGCCTTGCTGCAAATACATTTTCTTTTTCCTTTATCTAGTAGTACTGAAAATGTGGGGCAACAGCTTGGAGTGTGTCATTTTATATAGTTGCTTTTTAATTGTGTGTAAAAGGAAGGGAGATAGCATGTTTTTAATGATCAGCACAGTAACACAGTGAAAGTAGGAATTTTGGCTATGATCCCGGAATATCTCTTCCTTGTATTAATCAATTATTGTTATGATTATTTTGTCAGCCTTTTTAAATTCAGTTGACTTTTAAGAATAATGGTAATACTACTCTGTGTTTTGTGTAGATAGAATCATAGAGTGGGAAGGGGTTGTTTGGAACACTGTTGGTATACACCTTCCTGATTATAGGTTCTAGTATGAAAAAATGTAATGATTATTTAGGGTAGCCAAGCTTCTAGGTGTGGTACAGAGGAAGCTTCCCCCAGGACATGTTATATTCCACATTGTATCACCATGAATGTATTGAGGAGGAAACAGAGACATTTTATTTGGATAGAATTTAAGTTGGTGTGAAAGTATTGGAGGAACATTGAAGAGACTGTTGAACACATAAAGCAGCATGTTGTTACCTATCTATTAAATATATATTGTGCTATTACCTTTCACTGTAACTCACATTATCCAAACCACTGAAAAAGTGTAAAATCAATACTTCGGATAAGTAAAAAATATATAAATGAGTTTGGTTTAAATTCATTTCTTCCCTTGAAAACCAACATTGCTTGTCCCTTGTCCATACACTGTTTTATACGGTATATTGCCTTTTGTCTTCTAAATTTCTCTTCTTACATCTCTTCTCTTGGAATCATTAATTCCATCAGCCATTATTTTCTTAATCTTTCTCTTTTTCTCCACACATTTGTATGATTGATAATAATTCCTCATCAACTCATCCTCTATCACAGAGCCACTTTAATGTACTTATAATAGCCACTCATTTTTGTATACAGATAGTCCTGGACATACAGCCACAATTGAGTCTGATATTTCTATTGCTAAGCAAGACATTTGTTAAGTGGAATTTTGGCCCATTTTATCACCTTTCTTTCCACAGCTGCGGTTGTTAAGCTAGTCACATGGTTGTTAAATGAATCTGCCTTCCTAATTGACTTTGCCTGTCAGAAGATCACAAAAGTTGATCACAGGCAGGGGTGGGCTACTGCTCGGACGGGGGGAACACAGTGGGGTAGTGAAATTGGAGCTCCACCCCAGAGCACCCAACTTGCACTGAAAGATGTTGAAAGAAAATGCAGGGCGTCCTGCATAAGCCATGCCCACAGTGTGGTAGCAAACATTTTGGTAGCCCTTCACTGATCACAGGGAAACTGAAACTGTCATTATGAGTCAATTGCCAAGTATCTGAATTTTCATCATGTGACAATGGAGATGCCACAATGGTCGTAAGTGTGAAAAACTATCATAAATCACTTTTTTTCAATGCCGTTGTAACTTTGAACAGTCACTAAACGGTTAAGACGAAGACTGCCTATGTAGGATACAGTACATGCATTCAGCAACAACTTTTTACCCTCTTAGTATAATTTGCAACTACTCACTCCTGTTTTTGTTAAATAAAATTAGTTTAATTTTGATATGCCATAAGCATTTGTTTTATATTTACCTATAAATACAATACCAATAGGGCAGTGATAGTGAACCTTTTTTCCCTTAGGTGCCAAAAGAGCATGAGTGCGCACTATCACACATTTGCAAGTGCTAATACACATAATTAAATGGCTCCACCCCCTTGGAGGCCTTTTGGAGACCAGAAATGGCCTGTTTCCCAACTTTTAGTGGGCCCAGTAGGCTCGTGTTTCGCCTTCCCCAGGCTTCAAAGACTTCCCTGGAGCCAGAGGAGGGTAAAAACGCCCTCCCCACCCCCCGGCGGCTCTCTGGAAGCCAAAAGTGCCCTTCTAAAGCCTCTGTGTGAGCCAAAAATCAGCTGGCCAGCACACACATGCACGTTGGAATCAGTGGTAGGCTCCATAGTTCCCTCTAAGCTGAGCAGTGAGCAATCGCTCACTTAAAAATCATCATCAACTCAGAGTTTTCCAAACCTGCCCAGAAGCCGAGAGGGAAAGAGTGAGAGGGAAGGAGAGAGAGAGGAAGAGAGAGAAACAGATAGAAAAAAGAGAGGAAGGAAAAGAAAGAAAAAGAATGGGAGTAAGGAAGAGAGAAAGAAAATCAAAATCTAGTTTGAAACTAGCTCAACTATTTAAGTGGCATTTTGATATTGATAGAGTTGCCCTATTATGAGCTCACTGTTATAGACACACAGTACAGTATTTTATTTTGAAATTCTCTGAGGCAAAACAGGGTGGGTATTTTATTTATTTGTTTGTTTGTTTGTTTGTTTATTTATTTATTATTTTTGTGCCGCCTAGTCCCAAAGGGACTGCCGCTCAGACACTATACTTTTCCGCCCACCCCCCCAAAAAAATTAGAGGGAACACTGGTAGGCTCCTATGGATATAGTATTGGTAGCAAAGGTTTGGTCAGGTACATAGTACCGGTAGCAAAAAAATGTTTCTCTTTTTTTCCCTTCTGGGCTCTGGGTATATTTTTCCTATCACAGTAAATGAGGTTGAATGTGTATAATTTTAGAATAGCTGTATACACTTTATATAGTAGAGGGTGGGCTACTGCCCGGACGGGGGGGGGGGGGACGCAATGGGGTAGCAAAAATGGAGCTCTACCCCAGAACACCCAATTTGCACTTAAAGATGTTGAAATAAAATGCATAAGCCACGTCCATAGTGTGGTAGTAAAAATTTTGGTAGCCCATCACTGGTTGGAATTGAGCTGGGACAGCGGCTCATGTGCCAGCAGATATGGCTCCATGTGCCACCTGTGGCACCTGTGCCATGGGTTCGCCATCACTGCAATAGGGTATCACAGATCTTTGTCTTACTTCCTGATTGAATGATTTGCTAAGCATCTGAATTATTTTTATGAATGCTTTTCCATCATAAACTATTTTCAGTAACTAACTTTCCAACCAGTATTCATACACAATATTTGTATTTCAAGCCCACCCACTTCGTCATATCAAGTCAACAAACAGGCAGTGAAGTATCTCTCCTTCATACCTGCGTCAGGGAACCTATTGAAGAGCAAATCCTGGTCTGTGCACTTTTCATCAGTATAAAGTCACATGGCATTTGATAGATATTTCTCTTTGTTACCTTTTTCATAGATGGAATCTTCACACACAGGTTAAACAAGCCACAGCTACTCCATAATCTAATCACATGTAATCCATAATCTAATCACAGGGGCGGACAAGTCTGAATAATAAATAAATAATAAATAAATAAATATATCATTCACCTACAGCCCTATCTTTTTGTTGTTAAATGTTCATATTTATGATTTTCTTGTCATCAGTCCTTTCTTGGACAGCAATAATTATACACGTCATTTTAATTCCACAGTTTGACCAATCATCATAGTTCCTATAGAAATTTATAAAATACTCTTTTTCCAGAATTTATTCCATTTGACTTCATCACAAACCACTTCATTCCTTCTGATTTTAATTCTATTCATTCTGTTAGAAGCTACTTATGTAGCCTCTTTTCAGTCACTCCTAAAACAATAATGATTTTTAAAATCAAAATTCCACTGTATGTACCTTTTAATGCATTATTTGCTGTAATTGACTGTGTTCCTTGTAACTATCATTTTATCATTATACACATTATATAATATTCTTTTTTAAACTCCAGATATTCTTTTATATGCATGTTTCCTCATGCACAGCCTCTTTTCATCATTCTATCAAATATATTATATTAATATAAGATGGGTAGGGTATAAATAAATACATAAATTATTCCCTTTTCTACATCCCATTAATGTAATTTTATCCAATTTCATAACTGTGTTATATATACCTTTCACAGTACTCTAAGGATCTTTATATCCTCTCTCTATTAATCCTCTCTGCATTAATTTTGTTAGAAGATTAATTTGTCGTCTTAAACTTTTTATGCAGAACTCATTTATCTTCTTGCAGTTATTTCCACCACCTTTTCTTCCATCCTCATTTTCTTCCTGAAATCCATTCTTGATCCTACAAAAAGTAATGGTCAATCCCAGATTTAGAACCTCTCATCATTTTTGCATTTTTCATAATCTTTCATTATAAACATTGAAGTCATTTTCACTGTCATGTGCTTAGCCCATGTACTCAAAACGAAGACACCTTTGTTTAAGGAGATAGTCACCAAAGTTAGAGTCTCCAATTGATTAAGTCACTTGTTTGATTCTCTCTCTTATTTCCACCCATACATTTATGTCAACTAGCTGAACTGTTTTGTCCCCTTAATCACATTCATTGAAAATGTTGCATTTTTCTCCCATTGGCACATAATACATGTACATTAGTCCTTGATTTCCAGCCACACTTAAACCAAACCTTTTGTTGTTAAGCAGTACAGCTGTTATTTAAATTTTGCCCCATCATATGACCTTTCTTCCTGCAGTTGTTAAGTGAATTGTTGCAGTTGTTAAGTTAATAATATGGTTAGGTAAATCTGGCTTCCCCATTGACTTTGCTTGTCAGAAGATCGCAAAAGGTGACCCTGGGACACTGCAGTTGGCATAAATACCTGTCAGTTATCAAGCAACCACATTTTGATCACATGACCATGGGGATGCTGCAATGATCATAAGTAAGAAAAATGAAAAATAAATTACTATTTTCAGTGCTAATGTTACTTTGAATGGTCACTAAATGGTTGTAAGCCTAGGATTACATGTATACTGTCACCAATCTATGGATTCCTGCTTCTGAAACAACTTAGATTACATCAATTTATACATGTACATACAATGAACTAACAAACATGGAGATGTTGCTAATTAAGATAGCAGTGATCGTCACATATTCTATATTTGAATCTTTTATTTTGATTATACTTGACAATTGCAGCTGTCTATCAAAAAGTTAAAAAGTTATCTGATACCAAATTGAACCATTGTGATATCTAGTTCAGATTCTTAATTAATATAATGGGCTAAGTCCTTCTGAATTAACTCTTGTATGGACTAATTAATAATAATAATAATATTGTATTAATTATTTATTGTTATATTTGTTTCTTATATAATGTATATGTCTAAAACCAAGAATAATACATGATAATCCTGCCAAGCTAAGTTTTTAAAAATTGTTTCACAACTACAGTAAAATCTTGCCACACTAAAGAGTCTAATATCTGCATCTACAATATACTCTATAAAGTATTAGGGGAGGGACTGTTTTCACTCACTTTTTGTCACAAATTATATATGGGTTGAATTGCCTCTTAATTCCTCTGGAATGCACTTCCTCACTCCTAGGAATCCACCTCTACATTCCTACACACACACACACACACACACACACGAGAGAGAGAGAGAGAGAGAGAGAGAGAGAGAGAGAGAGAGAGAGAGTGGGAGGGAGGAAGGGGAGGTTGAGGGTGAGTTTTGTGGTTTTCTCCATAGTATTGATAGGAAAGTCCAGGATGGGTAGCTCTAGCCTCTATGACTCTATGACTTAGTTGAAATTCTGAGGATCACCTCACTGTTAACGGTCCCCAGTTCTTCAACTCACAGCTGAGGAGCTCTGTGGATGCTCCTGGTTTGCTCCAGAGAGCTTCTGTGGAGAAAGAGTTGAATTTGGACTGATTTACTTCAGAATCCCTATTTTTCAAAAAAGTAGAATTGTGGGAGTTGATGTTCAAACATCTTAAATGGCCATGGATTACATATTAGATTCAGTCTTCCACTTTCCTTATCTTACAGAGCAAAGTTTTAGTGAGTGAAGCGCCATTATTTATATGCTTTCCGGTATAAATTTTGCACTCTGATTCAGATGACAGATATGCTTCCAAGTGGCCTCAATGATCACACAGCGCTAACTACCGAACTTCAGAAGGCTAACAATGAAATAACTTCCATTCCCCACTATTCACCTAGATCTGAAGAAGCTTCTTGGATGAAAAGGGTTAAATAAGGTTCAGGAGGGAAGTGTTTTTAATAGGAAAGTGAACACAAGAACAAGGGGACACAATCTGAAGTTAGTTGGGGGAAAGATCAAAAGCAACGTGAGAAAATATTATTTCACTGAAAGAGTAGTAGATCCTTGGAACAAACTTCCAGTCGATGTGGTTGGTAAATCCACAGTAACTGAATTTAAACATGCCTGGGATAAACATATATCCATTGTAAGATAAAATCCAGGAAATAGTATAATGGCAGACTAGATGGACCATGAGGTCTTTTTCTGCCGTCAGTCTTCTATGTTTTTATGTTTCTAAAAGCAAAACATGTTCAAAAAAAATAACCAAGAAAGTCCAGTTGTCTTTTGAAAAAGCTCCTTTGGGACAGCCATGACTTGGATGACTGAGAATCCCCATAGACATTCATGTCAATGTTCTCCTTTTTTAAATTTGCAGGATCTCTCCCCTTAAACTTGACACAAATCTGTAGTTGAAGAGGAGGAGCATATCTTGGGGGAAAGTGCCAATTCCTTATAGGTCAGATAATTTGTATCTTGGAGTAGATTATATACAATTAGACTGATGGTTTCCTTTCTCTGGTTTATTAGACTGATGGCTTCCTTTCTCTGGTTTTCAATATTCAAGGTCACCAGTTTTTCAGATGTGACTTTAACATCCCTATCCAGAAATTCCAAAGATTCAACCTAAAAAGGAATTTTGAGTATGATCCTTCCTCCAGGACTCAAAGAAAGTTCAAATCTTTTAACATTTGATATATGCTCTTTTTCAAAATGTGCTGAGAATGAGCTAAGAGAAATTAAGCACATAGCACAAATACAGTAAAGAACATCCTACTTCATAGTCCTGAGCTTATCAAATGCCAATAGAGTTCCCTAAGTATACTAAAAGCTTAGATAATCTGATGGGAAAGTATAAGAAGTGACAAGCTGACAGTGGGGGAATTTTTGTGGATTAATATATACACAATTGTGGGTTGGAACTTCACTTTTACAATGTTTGTTTTCCCAATCTATACTGTTTTATTTTAGTGGAACACAACCAAGTCACTGTGTATTCATTGCTAAAACAAAGAAATTAAACGTTACAGTTCCTTGTAGAGAGTAAATACCATTTAACTTTCTGAGGAAACATGGGAAAGGATACAGTACTATAACTCTAAACATTTTTTACAATATATGCAGTAAGCAGAAATCTACAACCTGCCCTAAACAAATAAAGTTTGTGTTGTTGCATTTTTTTGAAAATAATAATAATAATAATTAAGCAAGCTATTTTCTGAGATGCATTTTTTTCCAGTGTACCTTTTTGTGTTTATGTTTATACATACAATGAACTCACAGCTGAATAGATTCATACACCATAGTATGATATGCCCACACAACATACTGGTGATATCTATAAACTTAGCAAGTTGCGTCCAGCTTCTATGTATTTTGTATTTTTCTCTTTTATGTCTGCGGAACTGTTTGTGACCAATCTTGAATACAGCTTGCACCAAAGCTGTTGTTTCTTCTTATTTAAATGCCATCATTGACTTGTTCTCTTGACAAAATAACATTTCATCAGCCACTCGTTACAGGTTTGTGTTGTTTTTCTCTTCTCAGCAAATTGTCAAAAAAGAGTATTTCCATTCTGATTTATTTTTGGAAACACAATATATAAGTGAAACCCCATATGCAAAGGGATATTTGCATAATGAGTGGTTGTTTCCCCTTTTTTAAAAAAAAATCAGGATGCACATGAAACTTATTGAGGTTAATATAATATAATTGAATACAATCATCTTCTAATTTGCTATTGAGAGAGTTGCTGAATCATACATACTTCTCTAGTTGCAATTAATGAAAGTGCAGTTTCAGCCCTTTAGAAAAATACATCTTCTGCAAAACATGCAGATTAGTAGGTAGGTAGTCCCCTATGCCCTGATTTTCTTTTCCAAAATAGCATTCTTAAATATTTATAGGAAATTTCAAAACCTCAGCTGGACTTTTTGTTGGTGAGTCTACAACCTTCCAGCATAGTTCCCTCTAAGCTGAGCAGTGAGCAATCGCTCACTTAAAAATCATCATCAACTCAGAGTTTTCCAAACCTGCCCAGAAGCCAAGAGGGAAAGAGTGAGAGGGAAGGAAAGAGAGAGGAAGAGAGAGAAACAGATAGAAAAAGGAGAGGAAGGAAAAGAGAAAGAAAAAGAATGGGAGTAAGGAAGAGAGAAAGAAAATCAAAATCTAGTTTGAAAGTAGCTCAACTATTTAAGTGGCATTTTGATATTGATAGAGTTGCCCTATTATGAGCTCACTGTTATAGACACACAGGGCAGTATTTTATTTTGAAATTCTCTGAGGCAAAACAGGGTGGGTTTTTTATTTATTTATTTATTTGTTTGTTTGTTTGTTTATTTGTTTATTTATTTATTATTTCTGTGCCGCCCAGTCCCAAAGGGACTGCTGCTCAGACACTATACTTTTCCGCCCACCCCAAAAAAACATTAGAGGGAACACTGCCTTCCAGTCTACATTTTGTTGGTGAGTCTACATCCTTCAAGTTAACACACTGACTGGATTTACATGTTTCATTAAGTTATATTGTGGTTAGTTTGCCTTTGGTTCAACAATTGTAAAGCCCACCTAGTTTACATTTTTCTTTAAGCCATAGTTTTAGGGAGTAACTCTTCTGTCCCAGCAGTGAGCCCTTCCAGAAATAGATCCACAAACATGGAGTTTACCAGTTTTAAACATATAATTATAATGTTTTATAAAGCAGAAAGGTTTTCAAAATGCAGCGACAAGCAAATAATGTCTTTTCTATGCCAGCTAATTATTGTCCAAGAACAGATATCATGTTCATAGCTATTTCTCCTTTGATCACGCAGCTAGCATATACACTGACTCATTTTGAGTTGGCAGGCGGGTGGAGATAAGAAGTTCTTTCTTCTTGATTGGTAATTCCTCCTAATGAACTCATTAGGTCCACATCCAACTGCGATCATCCATCATTCACATTATACAGTTGACTTCCACACTCACTCATCACAAGACTAGTCCTTATATACCCAAAAGGCATGGCTAATTGTTCTAGAGAGCTATTCATGCATAGATCTCTTCTTATTCAGCCATTCCTGTCTGCTAATACCGTGTTTCCCCGAAAATAAGACACTGTCTTATATTAATTTTTGCTCCAAAAGTTGTGCTACGTCTTATTTTTGGGGGGTGCCTTATATTTCTCAAATAAGACAAATTCACAGGCAGAAAAGCTGATACCCCCAAAGAAAGTGTACCATACAGTACACTGATTACGGTACAGTAACTGTCAGTATGGCACCCACACACACAAACGACGGCACTTATATGGTACAACAGTATACTCCCGCTATTGCAGCTTCCGACCACCAGAGGAACTACAGTCTACGCACTGTAGTGGAGATTGTAATGGCGGTGAGACAGTAGCAGACTGTGTCTGCTTTACTGGATGGTACAAAGTGATGGAAGGGGCCAGCAGGAGACGCCACATTATTACGGTACCGCTATGAACGGCTTTGAATGGTACCGTATGTTTTTCCACCGTACCGTATGTAAACTTGACTATGCCTTATTTTCGGGGGGTGCCTTATATTAGCAAATTCTGCAAAACCTCTGACATGCCTTACTTTCAGGGTACGTCTTATTTTCGGGGAAACAGGGTAGTTCTGCGCACTCTTGCATCAAGAAGAGGCTCTTCCTCTTCTCCTGAGTCACTCATGGGCACCTCTGTGGGTGCAACAAGCTCTGATTGGCTTTCAGCCTCTGACTCCACATTCTCTCTGACTGCCTTACTATCAGACCTGGGTGCCAAGTACACTGGCCTAGGATACCAAACACACCCATCTCTCTATCCTCAGAATCCGTGATCAGCTGAGTGGGACGCGGACGGGCCACAACAGCAACATGGGGTGTTGAAGTGTATAAATTAGCCCATTTTATCCAGATTTATTTTAAAGAACTAAAACCATAGAATTGGAAACTGACATGATCTTATTTCATGTCGTGCTCTTCTTTTACATACTTCGGTATTGACTGGTTTCTTCTAAGTTTCTGATAAGAATCTTTCCCAGATCTACTTAAGAGATGCTGAAGAAGAGATTGGGGATCTTTTGTATGGAACACATAGATCCTAGTTTCAAAATAATATAATCAATCCAATAGCTTTTCCCCTCCCTACGTTTATCAATTAAAAATGGTATCATCTGTCTGTCTACTTCTCTTTTAGTTCTCTGTTGTCTGAAGCAGCATTTTTCTTGGTTTGCTCACTCCTACAATTATGAATGCTATCTTTCTTTGAAATTGGTATTGACAGAGAAGCAGCCTTTTGAATGATTTAGTGTGGCAGAAGTTACAAAGTAATTCTCAGTCAATAGAGTTGAAGTATGCGGCTTTCCAATGAATTGGAAACTTATCCTTGGCCTCTTCCAAGGATAATTACAAATTCTTTATCATATGATCGTCCATTAATGAAACTTTATATTTTCTTGACCTCATTTAAAGGCTTAGATTTTTTTTTAAAAAAAATCATTTACATTTATCTCACCCCAGCCCAACCTTTCCTTTTAAATTCAAACTTTCTAATATGATTGCCTAGCTGGTATTTTTCTTTTTTTTCTTCCCTGTAAATTCACAGACTTTGGTTTTTACTGTAGTGTACATTTATGTCATTGGATGCATTGTCAAATTTTTCCTTTATTTAGAAGAGAATTTCTGTACTCATTTTCCCGTAGGGTAGCTGTGGAGTAATTCATTTTATAACGGTAATTATATAATTTTTTTGCAATAATTTTTATCATGGGGTAAGGCCAAAGCAAAGTACCAGCCTCGAGTCAAAATTCTTACAGTGTTGGGTAACAACAGGTTTGCCTAGATGTTTTGTGTTTAAATGCACTTTTTGAAGCTAATTTTAAAATGCTTATGGCAGAATTGGTGCTGTTTGCCTTCATGGCAATGTGTTTGTAAAAAGGAAGTTGTGTACGTGTGGATTCACAACAGACCAGGGATTAGGATTAATGAGATATTCTATTCCTACCCAAATATATGATCTTGTGTTCTTGTTTTTGCTTGGAACCAGGCTTAGAGACAGAACTCTGTAGAGAAAGGAGGAGGAACAGGTACTGTACTCCCGGTTGCTACAAACAGTATACAAACAGATTCTTTAATCTCCCTTTGCTGGGCAGGCTGAATAGTGAATCTCTAATCATTTAATCACTGTGTGGTATTCATGAACAGGCAATCCTTTTGTGCAAAGTCAGGGTCTATCTCCCTGCTGGCTTGACCAAAGGCCCATTCATAAACAAGCTTCTGAACATCTCCCTTTTATCCGGTGTGCACGGAAGCAAGAGAATTGCAAACAATGTGAAGGTTTGAAACAAAAGTTGCTATTGTTCAGGGACTTGCGAAGCAGGAGGTCAGCTGGCCAGCCTGGCCTGTTGCAGAGTCAGTCCCTATTGTCTCTCTAATTGGATTTGTGCTGATGATGTCCAGTCATTGGGTCTGCAAGTAAGAAAGCTGACCTGATTTGTGGAGGGTGAGGAGCGCTTGCCAAGCATGATAAACAAGAGTTATGCTTGGCCAAGTGAATTGATTTAGGAGTGGAGGGCATTTTTGCTGAGGGCCACATGCTGGAAGCACCAGTATCAGTGAGGTTTTTAATAAAGCCAGAAGGGCAACAGATTGTAGCTCTCATTGCCAAAGAAGTGTTAAAGGTTTTGGTTTTTTTTGCTGGTAACTAGGAATCTGAAATGTTCTGATCATGTATATTGGGATTGAAGGCTAAAAAGATGGATACCGCCCCAAGTCTTCGGAGAGGGGCAGCATACAAATCTAATAAATTATTATTATTAATTATTATACAGGATGCTATGAAGTTGCAGAGTGGCCCATATTTTTACATCCACAATAGGCATATGGACCACAAGCCTGCAAACCAGTTATGCTAGTACAGGCTACTAAGTTTTTAGATTTGGATCCCTTAGCTCAGAGGTCCCCAACCTTTTTTGCACCAGGGACCGGCATTAAGCTAGACCAGTTTTCCATGGCCCGGTGGGGGGGGGGGGGCGCTTTGGTCATATGGGGGTGGGGTTCATTTCCTCTTTCTCTCATTCCCTCTTTCTATCCTTTCTATCTCTCACTCTTTCCTTCTCTCCCTCCCTTTCTCTCTCTTTCCTTTCTCTCATTCCCTCTTTCTATCCTTTCTATCTCTCACTCTTTCCTTCTCTCTCTCCCTTTCTCTTTCCTTTCTCTCATTCCCTCTTTCTATCCTTTCTATCTCTCACTCTTTCCTTCTCTCCCTCCCTTTCTCTCTTTCCTTTCTCTCATTCCCTCTTTCTATCCTTTCTATCTCTCACTCTTTCCTTCTCTCCCTCCCTTTCTCTCTCTTTCCTTTCTCTCATTCCCTCTTTCTATCCTTTCTATCTCTCACTCTTTCCTTCTCTCTCTCCCTTTCTCTCTCTTTCCTTTCTCTCATTCCCTCTTTCTATCCTTTCTATCTCTCACTCTTTCCTTCTCTCCCTCCCTTTCTCTCCTTTCTCTCATTCCCTCTTTCTATCCTTTCTATCTCTCACTCTTTCCTTCTCTCCCTCCCTTTCTCTCTCTTTCCTTTCTCTCATTCCCTCTTTCTATCCTTTCTATCTCTCACTCTTTCCTTCTCTCCCTCCCTTTCTCTCTCTTTCCTTTCTCTCATTCCCTCTTTCTATCCTTTCTATCTCTCACTCTTTCCTTCTCTCCCTCCCTTTCTCTCTCTTTCCTTTCTCTCATTCCCTCTTTCTATCCTTTCTATCTCACTCTTTCCTTCTCTCCCTCCCTTTCTCTCTCTTTCCTTTCTCTCATTCCCTCTTTCTATCCTTTCTATCTCTCACTCTTTCCTTCTCTCTCTCCCTTTCTCTCTCTTTCCTT
The DNA here is from genome assembly GCF_031021105.1 of Erythrolamprus reginae. Taxonomy (NCBI): domain Eukaryota; kingdom Metazoa; phylum Chordata; class Lepidosauria; order Squamata; family Dipsadidae; genus Erythrolamprus; species Erythrolamprus reginae. Next base: position 52,098,319 of record NC_091950.1, read on the forward strand.
TCTCTCATACCCTCTTTCTATCCTTTCTATCTCTCACTCTTTCCTTCTCTCCCTCCCTTTCTCTCTTTCCTTTCTCTCATTCCCTCTTTCTATCCTTTCTATCTCTCACTCTTTCCTTCTCTCCCTCCCTTTCTCTCTCTTTCCTTTCTCTCATTCCCTCTTTCTATCCTTTCTATCTCTCACTCTTTCCTTCTCTCTCTCCCTTTCTCTCTCTTTCCTTTCTCTCATTCCCTCTTTCTATCCTTTCTATCTCTCACTCTTTCCTTCTCTCCCTTCCTTTCTCTCTTTCCTTTCTCTCATTCCCTCTTTCTATCCTTTCTATCTCTCACTCTTTCCTTCTCTCCCTCCCTTTCTCTCTCTTTCCTTTCTCTCATTCCCTCTTTCTATCCTTTCTATCTCTCACTCTTTCCTTCTCTCTCTCCCTTTCTCTCTCTTTCCTTTCTCTCATTCCCTCTTACTCTCTAGCCTTTCTATCTCTCACTCCTTTCTCTCCCTCCCTTTCTCTCTCTTTCCTTTCTCTCATTCACTCTTTGTCTCCTGGGGCTGCCTGCGCCTGCCCTGCACCCCCCACCGCGGAGGGAAAGCATTTGGTATCGGCACCGCCAACCCCCCCTCCACGAGCAGCAAAAGCCTAAGCGGCAGGGTGCGCCCTTTGCATTTCGGCATTGGCGCTCTCCCCTCCACGAGCAGCAAAAGCCTCAGCGATGGAGCAGAAAGGCAAACGACGCGATCAGTCGCTGAGGCTTTTGCTGCTCCTGGAGGAGAGAGCGCCAATGCCGAAATGCAAAGGGCGCACCCCGCCGCTTAGGCTTTTGCTGCTCCTGGAGGGGGGGAGGATTTAATCCTCCCCGCCCCCCCGGCAGCCAAACCTCGCTGAGGCTTTGGAGTTCGGGCGATCCGACGGAGTTCCTGCTCCCACCAACGCCCTGCAGCCGCGCCAGAGCCACCGCCACGAGAAAGCTTTCCAAGACCCATCAACGTCCCGCTGGAAGCTGCCCTCCCGCCAGCCGCGCCGCCCCGGAGCCCCGAAGGCTCGCAGCAGAGGGAGGCAAAGCGGCGCGCGGCAGCCACAACAAGCCCGCACTTGTTGCGCGATGGGAGCGCGAGGACGACCGCAGGCGCGACCCGGGCAGCCTTTCGACCGACTCGCTTTCGCCGCGCCCGGATAGCGGCGGCGTCTCCTGGGGCTGCCTGCGCCTGCCCTGCACCCCCCACCGCGGAGGGAAAGCATTGCCGAAATGCACCCCGCCGCTTAGGCTTTTGCTGCTCCTGGAGGGGGGGAGGATTTAATCCTCCCCGCCCCCCCGGCAGCCAAAGCTAGCTGTCAGCGGCGCCGCGGACCGGCTGAAAAACCCCAGCGGCCCGGTCCCGGTCCGCGGACCGGCGGTTGGGGACCTCTGCCTTAGCTCCTGATGAGTGGGCCAGTTTGTTATGTTGATGTTCTTTCCTATTAGCTTTCCAAGGCTGTTCTTCTCTGTATGCATTGGAGAGATTAGACATGCTTTTATTATTGGCTATTCTCCACCCACCCCGTTGCTGTGGGTTATGGAATATTATGCAATATAATAAAATATTCTTTAAGAAGAGGAAACATTATATACTCTTGGAGTATTTTGTCAGAAAGCCAGTATATGTTTTCCAGATAAACTGAAAGCCAATGTCTGCATTCAGAAACTGTATATGGTATACAGTATATATACAGTATTTTGAACTGTAGCTATTCATACTTCAAGTGAGGGTATTCCATATTAAGGTGTTATGTGAAATTAGTACTACCAGAGAGAGAAAAAATAGGATTTAGATTGTTCTGAGTTCAGGTTTTGCCCCGTGTAATATTTTGAATGTCTATGCGACGTTTCGGTGAAATCACATTCACCATCATCAGGCTGAAGTTGTAAGCTTCGTGCTGCTGTAAATATAGTTTGTTTGCAACTGCCATTTGTTCCTTATAAATAGTGGTGGGGTGGAGATTTGGTTTGAATGTAGCAAATAGATTGGGTGGCTGTGTTTTAATGATTTGATTGGTTGGTGGAATCACACCACCGAGGAGCAACATACAAAAAGAAGAACAAAATGCACTTATCAATTTGAAGAAAGACAACAAAAGGCAGTTACAAACAAACTATATTTACAGCAGCACGAAGCTTACAACTTCAGCCTGATGATGGTAAATGTGATTTCACCATAACATCGCATAGACATTCAAAATATTACACGGGGCAAAACCCGAACTCAGAACAATCTACCTATCTATCTATCTATCTATCTATCTATCTATCTATCTATCTATCTATCTATCTATCTATCTATCTTACAATTGTGCATAAACTCTGTCACAGGTCAAGTTTAGGTTCAGGTTTCTCTCTCTCTTTCTTTCTCTCTCTCTCTCTCTTTTTTCCCTCTCTCTCTTCAGAATTCTCATGTAATGCCTACTCAGCATTATTATGAACTTTTATATGATCCCACGGTTGTTTGTTCAGCCACAAATGCCATCTATCCAAGAGATAATCCATGTTCTAGCTAGGAGTATTTTTTCTTCATTTGCATGTATATGTGAAAAGTTCTAAAATTCTATTTTTGCCCAAACAGATTAAATTATTTTTTCCTCTGGAAACGAACTTCCAAACTTCCTAGAGAAGACCTGCTTAGATCATAACCACCTAAAACCCACAACTCAACTTGATATTATGAGATGAATTTCTAATTAAAAAATACCATCTTGCCTAATACTTGATTTGTAACATTCTGAATGTAATAATCACACATGTCTTGTATGTTGCTTCCAGCCATGCTTCCTCTAAGCTAACATTGGCAGAGATCACATTTCATTCCTTTTGTTGTGATGCCTCAACAAAAGCTATTTGTGACATTCATCTTCATCTTTCTTCCATGGCCTAACTACTTGCTCAGTAACTGAAAATCTAAATACTGTATAGAAAACATATTCTTGAAGTGCCTTTGTGTATATATGTATTTCTTATTTGAATTGTATATCTTCTAGAAAACTTGGACAGACCATGAAATCTTGACAGGATAAAGGAAGGTTATTTTAATGTAATATACAGTACATATGCAAGCAAATCCTATCTGAATCGATTATCCAGACCATGCAGAATAAAATAATTGTTTTTTCAAATGGTATACTTTTAGTTTTCCTTTTTTGGGAACCATTCAACTGCTTTTATTTTAGGATTTCTTGTCTGCAAAATCTTCAACATATACATTTTCTTAGCAATATATTCAAGCAATTTTTCTTATTATTGCAAAACAGAGCAGTTGCTTCTTTTATTTTGCTTTGCTCACTCCTAAAATTTGACTTTTTGATATTTCTTGGATCTCACTCAAAACAGTTAAGATTTTGAGGTAGGTGCAGTGCAAACCCTATCAGTAAATCTTGGTATATGCTTGGGCTGGTGAGATGCCTTTGCATAGATTAAATTCAGACTTTTTGAGTACGGTATTTTCATGTTCCAGTCATTTTGAAATGACGAACGCAGCAATGTTGGTATTTATTTTCCTCCCTCCAGCCCAAAATCTTATTAGTCTCTTTCCAGAACACAAATATGGTCTCTATATGCAGCTTATATATGACTCCCATGCTCTCACTTCTGTCTTATTCTAAGTTACATAAATAACTGAGGTTTGTAAACCTTAGAAACATGTACTGTACTGTAAATAAAGAATCTTAACCTTCATGCTAACTTCTTGCTAACTTGCTAACTATATAAAGATAAACTTTTCTAAATATTACAAGGCTCCCTTCTAAGCCTTTGTAAAACTGCACTGTCTTTGTAGCAGGTAATGCTAGAGTAGAACTGATTGGGTCAAATAAATGTGTAATCACAAACTATTTGGTCTTGAAATCATTGTACTTGACGTTTTTATATTTAGCTCTTACTGTAAAAATAATGATTGAATAAAGGCCCTTGAGTTTATTTTCATCATAGTCACTTGAAGTTTTTTTTTAAAAGCTTTGTTTTCAAAACAATCTAGGATTTTCACTAATCTATTTAGATGAACTTATATCCAAAGAGCCATGTGGTGTAAACTTTCGGAAAGTTGGAGATATGTTTATATTTTCTCATTTATTAATTCAACCATTTTGGCCCTTGACATATGTCATAAACCTCGAAATGTAAATTTACGGTTTTATGCATTTTATAACAAATGTTCACAGAAGCATGCTGAAAGCATTGAAGTAGAAACTCTTTGAAAGCCTTTCCAGCAAGGCTGAAGTAGATAAAATCAACAATCGGCTGGCTTACTTGTGCTATGCTTTAAAAGAGGAAATGTTTTTGGCATTCCTAAATACATTTGTGGCGTTTTATATTTAAGAAGGTTTGTTCTTGAGAGGCCAGATAATTTGTTAACTGTCAGTAATATATTCCCTTTAAAGATCCACAAAGATACTTGCTAGCTTACCAATTGGTGAGTGCATACTTTATGATGCTTTTAGTGTTTCATGTTATTTAAATGTATGTTATTGCTTGTGATACATTGATTACATTGTTGTAATATGTCCCAGGACAATTTGCTTTAAAATCATATGATACTTATGTTTGTTAAAGTAATAAATTGGGCAAGTTCAGCACCAGGGAAAATCAAGTGTTTGAGTGCCTAGATTAATTTTTCTTAAACATTTCAAGATCACCAAACATTTTTATGAGGAATGTGTATGACTATTCTTTCAATATTTCTTTTAAAAAATAAATACTGAAATAAAAATATTTTTATAATTCTCATTATCTTCCCAGACATTACACTGATGATAAATATCTATGTCATGAATGAGGTCTGTTAAAGAAGACAGAATTGATGTACTGTAATACCAAGACTGTTTTAATAATTGGTCTTTAGTTGTAGTAAATGTGAAAAATTACAGTTTTCCTTAAAAATGAATTTATTTGTAAAGAAAGGCAGTGGGAACGTTTTATTTCAAAGGCCACATTTTCTGTGAATTCTAATGTTAAATCTCATAGTAATTTGTAAAAATTACATTTGAATGAGATATCTAAGATTATTGGTATCTGTTTTATTGATGGATAGAATACGACTCTTGTTTGATTAATGAAACTGAATGAATCACAAATCTAGAGAAACTTTTCTTGATTTGGACATTATCTTTTCAAATATCTTAATGTTTGGGGAAAATACTGCATGTTTTACTGTTTAAGAAACTTCACAAAAGTAGGTCTCTGCGCTGTTGCTTTTTGAATAATTTGTAAGAGTCAGCAGAACACAGAGAGAATCCTTCTTGTCTTTTACTTATTTTCCCTTCCCCTGGTATTTTTTTGTTTTTTCTATTGCACAGGTGGGTATGGTAAATATACTTTTCGAATAGCTGCCAAGACTTATTCCACACCGTTTTTTATTTGGAGTTAGGTTGGTAAAAAAGTTTCTTCCCAACAAGGCTGAAAAAATGACTCAAAAGAGAGTGGTGGGAAAATAGATCAGAATGATTATTATTATTATTTATTAGATTTGTATGCTGCCCCTCTCCATAGACTTGGGGCGGCTCACAACAATAATAAAACAATATATAACAAATCTAATAACTAAAAGTCACTAAAAACCCCTTATTAAAAAAGAAAACATGCACACAAACATACCATGCATAAACTGTGTAGGCCGGGGGGAGATGTCTCAGTTCCCCCATGCCTGGTGGCAGGGGTGGGTTTTAAGGAGTTTACGAAAGACAAGGAGGGTGGGGGCAATTCTAATCTCCGAGGGGAGCTGGTTCCAGACTGTCGGAGCCATCAAAGAGAAGGCTCTTCCCCTGGGTCCCACCAGACGACATTGTTTAGTCGACAGGACCCGGAGAAGGCCAACTCTGTGGGACCTAACCAGTCGCTGGGATTCATGCGGCAGAAGGCGGTCTCTGAGATATTCTGGCCCGATGCCATGAAGGGCTTTATAGGTCATAACCAACACTTTGAATTGTGACCGGAAACTGATCGGCAACCAATGCAGACTGCGGAGTGTTGGTGTGACATGGGCATACCTAGGGAAGCCCATGAATGCAGCTGCATTTTGCACGATCTGAAGTTTATGCACACTTCAAAGGTAGCCCCAGGTAGAGAGCGTTACAGTAGTTGAACCTCGAGGTGATGAGGGCATGAGTGACTGAGCATTGACTCCCAGTCCAAATAGGGCCGCAACTGGTGCACCAGGCGAACCTGGGCGAACGTCCCCCTCGCCACAGCTAAAAGATGGTTTTCTAATGTTAGCTGTGGATCGAGGAGGACGCCCAAGTTGCGAACCATCTCTGAAGGTGTCAATAATCCCCCCCCCGGGTGATGGACGGACAGATGGAATTGTCCTTGGGAGGCAAAACCCACAGCCATTCCATCTTATCAGGGTTGAGCTTGAGTCTGTTGACACCCATCCAGAGCCCAACAGCCTCCAGGCACTGGAACATCACTTCCACTGCTTCGCTGACTGGACATGATAGATCATCATTATCAATATTTTCCTGAAATGATTGCTGTAATTTCCAGTTAGAGGTTAGTATAGTGTAGTGATGGTGAATTTATGGCACGGGTGCCACAGGTGGCACCAGGAGCCATATCTGAGGGCACGTGAGGTTTTACCTTTGTCAACTCCAGCTTGCTTGTGCACAGTAGCCAGCTGATTTTTGGCCTTCTGGAGGGGGGGGGGAAGCTGTTTTCATTCATTGGGCTGTTTTTCGCCCTCTCCAGGTTTCCAGAGCCTGTGGATGGTGAAAAATGGCCCAACAGGCCAACTGGAAGTTCGGAAATACGGGGGCAGTGGGGAGGGTTGTGTGCATGCACGAGGAGAGGCCATTGCATTATGGGTGTGGGCACGGACCATCGTGCCATCATGCATGGGTGCATCCTTTTGGCACCCAAGCAAAAAAACGGTTAGCATCCTTTTGCTTCAATTTTGGAGTTTGGAGTTTGCAAATTGCAAATGATACGTCATGAAAACCATTCCGTTTGTACAACTGCATGTTAATCCCATTTCTTTTAGTTCTTTGGTTCTCTTGGTTTGACTTGTCGCTCCAAGTCCTCGGAGAGGGGCAGCATACAAATATAATAATAATAATAATAATAATAATAATAATAATAATAATAATAATAATAATAATAAAAAACTTGAGTTGGTTGGCCTGTGAATTTATGATTACGAAAAGGATGGCTCATGCAGATAGGTTGTTATTGTTTTAATCTTTCGATTGATCTCAATTTGGTTTTGCATGCCAGAATTGAAAATCAAGTTTTAAAAATCACTGTTTTCGTTTCAGATCTGTATATGTTCCCTGAGGGTGGGGGTAGGGAAGGTTTCTGCTGTCTTAGGTATGATATGATGATTATGGTTTATCACAGCTGTGGAAACCTCTTGTTATCTTTTAAACTTCTGTTAAGCTGAATTGGATACATCTTAAATCTTGTTTTCCTGGAGGGCTTTTTGAAATATAAGCGATCATCGGTATGCCAGCATCTCAACCTCCACCCTTTAAATGGCTTGCTGGCAAGTCTTGTTGCCATAGAAACCTAGTTTCCTCATTTCTTTCTGCTCTAGTTTCACCAACTAAGGATACTTGTTAGGAGGCTTTATTTTGATGAAAACCTTCAGTTGCTAACACTCATATTAAAATCTTTGATTTTATATTGTTTGTCTTATCTCAAATTCCAGCTCAGCACTATCAGTTTAACATTGGACACGCTTTATGTACTTTTCAAACTACTGTGATATTCAGCATACAGAAAGAATAATAACTTTCAATTGGAGCCTCTGGGGAACAATTTGGTCTTCTTCTTAGAATCAAAGTAATTATCATTTTGAAGAAGTTATCAGTAGAATTGGTTAGGAGAGTTAAAGAGAAAAGAGGACAGTCATTGGAGAATAAGTGGAAAGCCAGAAATAAGACTTGGGAAGAAATAGGAAAATTGAAGCAAGCTGGCATTAGAGCAGAAACTTAGGGGCATCCGTAATTAAGGAATGTGTTACTAATTTCTGCAATTTAGGTTTATTAGAAGAAGCATAATGATCACAAAATTAAAAAGGTCCTTCTTGGGATGATGGAAAATTGTTATTAAAATGCCACCATAATGGGGGGGGGGGGGAACGTAACAGGTGAGTGTAAGACCAGCACCCCTTTTTCTTCCTTCACTCCCAAAAATAATGGATGAGTACCTGCTACATTTGAAAAAGAAAAGCGAAATCCTTCTGAAACCTATGAAAGTTAATCTTTAGAAGCAATTAAAAATAAGTCCTCAGCACAAAACAAAAAAGACTCAGAATATTACGAAGCATGGGAAAGTTGGCATAAATGGGTTTCTCAGAAAAAATACAAAAAATTTTTATTGTAAAGTTCATACATCACCATACCCAAAACTACCTTCAATACTTAAATTAATATTAAAATAAATTAGAAAAGAAGCACCAAAAACTAATCAAATTTGCAACAAGAAAATATATCAAATCTCTTTTTATCTGTTTTCTAACTAACTTAACACACATTACAAACATACTGACTACTTTCAAAATAATCAATCTTTATACACACCCATCATATCACCCATATACTCCCCACTCCACAATTAAACAAAAGTCGTCCATAAAAACGTCTGCATTAAATGCAGACTCTTCTCTCTTTCTTCCTTCTCCTTTTTTTATATTCTTTTTTTCTTTTCTCTTCTCCCTTTCTCTCTTTCTTTATTCCACCTCTTTACAACTAAAACTTTAATGTCAATATATATATACTAAGGAATACTATATTTGAGTTACTTCCAAATATAAATATTAAGATTAAGAAAATAAGAGTTATTACGTTTCTTCTAAAACACTTGTGTACTATAACTCACTTGTATTACAATTCTATTATAATATGTTTTGTTTTTGAATTCTCCCCCCCCCTACCCTATCCTACCCCCAACCTTTCATTCTGTCCCCCTTCCCCCCAATCCCCCTCCCTGTTTTTAATTATTCTTGTAAATAAATAAAGTATTTTTCAAAAAAAAAAAAATAAGTCCTCTTCCTACTTTACAACCATGAGAAGAATGGGAGTAACATTGGTTGGAGAGGAGTCTCACCTCCAAACCTTTAAAGGAAAGCATTAAGGGAAAAGAAGGTTTGAAATACTGGCCATGCATCTGTGAATGAAGGTAGATAATTTAATTGTAAGGAAGTAAAGAACAGAGTTTTTATTTGCTTCCTTACTGACAATAACAAGGTGATTTATGGACATTTTTGGACCGGTATAATTTAATCATAGCCACAAAAGGGGTGAAAAGATTAGAATGTTTTCTCCTTCAACATTATAGATGCTAATAAGTACAAAGGTATAAAACAGCCGAGGTATTATTGTAGCCAGGGAGAAAAATCAAGCCACATTCAGGCAAAAAAAGCAAAAAACAAACAAACAACAAAACAAAGCATGAGAGGAAATGAGGCTTTATTTAAAAATGAAATAAAATATTGCATTCAAATACTTCCACAAATGAAGGTCTTGGAAACACACCTAAGGTGAATAGGAATTATTCCTTGTGCATTATTCCTTCTTTTGCTGAATGTGGAACCATGTGAAGCATGGTTTTCTTATCTGCACAGCCTCCTCCCAGGTTCTGTTTCTCATGCAGGAGAATGTATGTCAGTTTGCAGGAGTATTCGATTGATTTTTTTAAAAAAAGTATAATATGTGTTTAATGAAACAAGTGACATGACTGATATAAGGCAGAGGTCAGTAAGAGAAGAAATTAGAGACAATTTGTTTTCAAAACATTGGAGAAATAGAATCTGTATTCCCTTGTGGTTATTTGATTCTTTTTAAAAATGTTCTTATCTAAGAACATTTCAGAATATATCAGCAGAGAAGAATATGTCCTTTGTTTTACAGTTGGGATGACTGCTGAGAATCATCCTTGACTCTAAGATGATTTGAGTTGTTTTAATATTTGGGGAGTGTGATAACAACATAAAATAAGAGGGATCCACACCACCATGTTGAAAAGCTAATCTTTCTATTGTACTTTGTACAAATAAGTACAAATAGGGGTAGTGATTTCTGACAGTCTCAAAATGGGTGAACAGTGCAGTCAGGCGGTAGGGAAAGCAAGTAGGATGCTTGGCTGCATAGCTAGAGGTATAACAAGCAGGGAGAGGGAGATTATGATCCCGCTATATAGAATGCTGGTGAGACCACATTTGGAATACTGTGTTCAGTTCTGGAGACCTCACCTACAAAAAGATATTGACAAAATTGAACGGGTCCAAAGACGGGCTACAAGAATGGTGGAAGGTCTTAAGCATAAAACGTATCAGGAAAGACTTAATGAACTCAATCTGTATAGTCTGGAGGACAGAAGGAAAAGGGGGGGACATGATCCAAACATTTAAATATATTAAAGGGTTAAATAAGGTTCAGGAGGGAAGTGTTTTTAATAGGAAAGTGAACACAAGAACAAGGGGACACAATCTGAAGTTAGTTGGGGGAAAGATCAAAAGCAACATGAGAAAATATTATTTTACTGAAAGAGTAGTAGATCCTTGGAACAAACTTCCAGCAGACGTGGTAGATAAATCCACAGTAACTGAATTTAAACATGCCTGGGATAAACATATATCCATTGTAAGATAAAATACAGAAAATAGTATAATGGCAGGCTAGATGGATCATGAGGTCTTTTTCTGCCGTCAGACTTCTATGTTTCTATGTTTCTAATATTAAGACTCTTTGTTTTCAGTTTTTATCAAAACAGATAATTTCAGTTTCAAAAGCTTCAATTTCAAACTCTTATGAATATGGAATGAAATTCCATTTTGCAGCTAAGGTATTGAACAGCTTTTCTCTAAAATTGAACAGAAAAGCTGTTACCGTGGAGCTTCTAAAGAACCTCATGTTCCACTAGCTGTTATTGTTAACGAGGGAATGGATGTCTTTAACTACACTATTGGCTTAATAACAAAATGAAAATTATGCTATACTGTATATCTTTAAAAAAAATCTTTACAGTGTTAAATGAATCCTCTTAGGAGCATTACTGCCATTCTAAAGCAGCCGTGGTTTGGATTTAAGTGGCAATACATATCTAAGCATTACAGGGATTGGCAAATGAAGACCTTGATATTTCATAAATTCTTTTGCTTGAAAACAAATGTATAAATCGTAGCTATGCCACATCAAAAGATGTAGACAGTGCCAACTTATAATTTAGTGTCAGAATGATGTTTTCAATAAAGCTCTTAGTGACAAGCATGGATGGCCAAATTAATGGTGTCTGGATCAGCTCCTGCCATAGAGCCACAATTTATAAGTTTTTATGACAGTAAATGAGAGAGACTGAAAAAAGAAAAAAAGAGATTGATTCATTAGAGTATATAAAAGATTCTGGTTTTAGAATTCTATGGTGCGAATAGAAAGCACGTTTCTTTCGACAGAACAGAAAAAAACAGTATTTCAATGATTTGAAGGGTATTTCATATATCCATAACAATAGCATCAAATACATGCAGGTGTGGATGAATTATTATATTTTAACCTACAGATGCAGCAGACTGAATGCACAGTACCATGACTACTCTAGACATATGTGGCTAAAGATAATTACGATTCAAATGTAATTTTCTGATGCATTTTTTTCATTTTTTAATAAAATATATATTTCATTTTGTGATGCCTTTTAAAAAGATCCTCTATGAGGCAATATTACATAAATAAAATACCAATGGTATATTTTTAAGTATCTTATACTTAATAATCATTTGCTACTATAATTTGTTTAGTGATTTTTCTATTGACCACTCAATTTCTCTACTACCCAGAAATTTGAAGCATTGGAATGGAGGACAAACATAATTCTGCCACTACACAATACATAAACCTTCTAAAAAGATTATGAATCACTCAGGTGATGAGATGACATACTGTACTACAAATGGTCATATTCACCACCAGTTTTAATTATTTACAAATAAACAAAATTAATTCATTTCAGTTTTAATTCTCTTTGAGATAGATGTATTTAATTATTAAAAATGCAATATGAGTATTCTTGTTTTTCTTAAAAAATATATTTTTGAAATACATCTTAAAGACCGACAAAAATAAACTATTCCAAGTGTGTGGTAAGAAATTTGTAGACTGACAATTCTAGTTTAAAAGTCATTTACTTATTTAAACGTGATCCAGATCTTATTGGCAGAGTATGCAGAGAATGTGACTTGAGAAATCAAAAGTCAAGAGGTCATGCTAGTGATGTCTATACACACACCTTTGGAGAGCAGATGCTTTCAGTGTTGTTCCAATTACTAATATACCATAGTTGTTACTTAATTAAAAGTACTTTAATGCTTGTTTTTATTATGGTTTCCTTTCTCATGAGACAAATTAATTTTGTATTCTTTACACAGTTAGTAATGAGTGAATAATCTTATTTTTGTGGTTTTTAAGGCTTTGATCTTATACTTTCTTCCCTAAGAATAAACCTTTTAGTCAGAGTAGGAGATAAATCTGAGTATTTAATAATGTGAGGCTATACATATGTATCCCCAAAGAAATCCATTGAATGTAGTGGGTTGTAATGCCATGCATGAGTTAGCACAATTCTGTTATTTATTATTTATTAATCAGATTCATATGTCTGCCCATTAAAGTTGACTTTGGTGATGTCCAGTAAGAGGTTCCCTTAAGGGAAACACATCATTGATATCTGTCAATAAGAATTGTGCAATTTTTATAGATAGGTATATATGTAGACCTAAATGTACTAAGAAGAGGAAAAAGATAAAGATAGAGGAAGAAGTAAAATGTTTGAAGTTAAGACACTTAATCAGTTGTGCATGTGAAGGGGATTTCACCATAAAATTTTAATCTTGAAGCGTCCACAAACGTTTTAAAGCAATTAGATAAGCCTAGTGCATGCCTTCTTGAGAAGCTGTACAAGTAGTCCTTGACTTACAACAGTTCATTTAGTCACCGTTCAAAATTACAACGGCACTGAAAAATGTAACAATTTTTCACAGTTATGACCTTTGCAGCATCCCCATAATCATGTGATCAAAATTCAGATGAGTGGCAACTGGTTCATACTTATGACCATTACTGTGTCATGGGAGGTCATGTGATTCTCTTTTGCGCCCTCCTGACAAGCAAAGTCAATGGGGAAGCCACCTTCACTTAACAACTATGTTGCAAACTTAACAACAACAGTGGTTCACTTAACAGTGGCAAGAAAGATCATAAATAGGGCAAAATTCTCTTAACCAATGTCTCACTTAACAACATAAATATTTGGTAATTGTGGCCATAAGTCAAGGACTACCTGTATTATGCTGAAATAGACCGCTAGTCCATTTAGGTCAGGTTTGTCTTTGTTGACTGGCACCCTTTTCTGCCATTAAAGAAGCTGGGAAGGAAGTTTGTTTTCAAATGTGGGACTTAAATCATTAACCGATACTGTAGTCCTTTGAAATGGCACTGCTCAATTTCTGACTTAAAGAACAACAGTACAATCTATGCCTTCTCATGTTTATCTTACCTAAATTAGTGCTGAAAGAAATTCATTAAGTATGTCTCCAAACTGTCTCCAAAGAATGACCACCAAAAGGGAAGAACAATAATATCTGGGAATTGGATTGTGTAATTAGTTGTGGGTGGAGCAGGAGAGTAAATAATAGAGAAAGGATTTTGTTTGGTTGACATTGGCACGTATAATACATTGATTTCAGCCAAAGACCAGAAATGTATGCATGAAAATAATATGTTCCAAAGCACTGATAGGATATCTATTACTTTTAAAATTATACTAGACTTCTGAAGGAGATATCTACATTCAGAGTCAAAGAGAATAGAGGGGAAAAAGCATTAAAAGTGCTTCAACAAGAAAAGAAATAAACAATTACCATCACTATTATCATTGTGTTTTCCTCTTTTTATTAAGTAAAAAACAATTAAACTTTTTTAAAAATATACCTATAAAGGAGAATATTTGTAGCTCAGATTTGAAATGAAGGGATTTGATTCGCTCTGAGCTTGGTTGTTCTTTTGCAGAAATTTCATTACCTAAAGTAGGTAACACTAGGACTGATGATGTTACCTAGATTGGTTAATGAAATGTCTGCAAGAAAGTAACCAAGGACCCTTCAATTAGATATCTGAAAGATGTAAATCAAAAAGAAATTTTATAGCCAAACAGTCCCACCTATGAACAGTTAGCAGTCTTACTTCTAAGAATATTCGCCACCTGACTTTTTTGAGCAAGAGTGCGATTTTTTTGAGAGAAAGTAGAAAAGATGCAAGATGATAAACACATAATACACTTAAAATATAGTTCTTAACCATATCACAGCTCAGTCTTTAATCTTAGAATCAACCATAAGAGAAAATTGGAACAGTCATATGGGATAAGAAAACACAGAAATTATACTATATGACCTCAGCTCAGAGGACAAAGACTGATAGATGAATAGAAAGAAATCTGCAGGGAACAGACAGAGCATATAGTTTACACACAGTACAAATTCCCAATTATATTCTTTTCTGAACACCTTTAGTATGAGAAAACAGTCAAATGATAATACTTGCTTCATTTTCTCTTTGTTAAAAAAACTTTGACATTGAAAGATTTCCATAAATTACAGGCCTTGTAGCTTATCTTTCTTCTTCTTCTCCTTCTTCTCCTTCTTCTCCTTCTTCTCCTTCTTCTCCTTCTTCTCCTTCTTCTCCTTCTTCTCCTTCTTCTCCTTCTCCTTCTCCTTCTCCTTCTCCTTCTTCTCCTCCTTCTCCTTCTCCTCCTTCTCCTCCTTCTCCTCCTTCTCCTCCTCCTCCTCCTCCTCCTCCTCCTCCTCCTCCTCCTCCTCCTCCTCCTCCTCCTCCTCCTTCTTCTTCTTCTTCTTCTTCTTCTTCTTCTTCTTCTTCATGTTTTTAAGTTAAGGCACTTTCCAAAATGAGTTAAAGTTGCTGGGTCAGATACATAAGCAAGATGTATTTCTTATGAAAATACAGTATTCTAATTTTGAAGAGATTCAGGAGCTACAGGAAGCTACAGGAAGAAAATAAATGATTTGCTTTGTTATCCCAAAAGCTCTTCTCACATATGGGGAATTTTTCTTATGTGCCCTTTATTTTCTGAGGGAATCAGAGCCATTTATTTATTCTTAATTAACCTTAATGTTTTGGAGAAACACCTAAATAAATGGGCAGAATGAAGCTTGTCATGTATCCATAATATGGCAGCTAATAAAGTATGACAGCACCATTTCTTTCTTGTCAGTGTCTCCTCTTTCCTCAGAAATTGAAGAAGGAAGAGAAGAATCAGCCTTCTCCCATTCATTACCTTTACCTTTACCGGCCTCATTGAAGCGACTTTGCACTTATGCAGCAATATAATTGGGCCTTCATTCAAGTGATAATCTGCTATGGATCATCTTCTTCGCCTTTCAGAGCTGGCAGCTATAAGTGACATGGTTTATTAGCACTGAGCAGAGGTGATAAAAATTATTTGACTGGAATCTGAATCTAGAAAGTAAAGCCAAATTAAAATGTAAGCTGTGGACTACCTATAGTAATTTTCTGCCAATGGAGACAAGTGGGATGTCACATCACATGCTTATTAGAAAAGGCATTATGTCAAGAGGGAGACAGGTTTGCGCCCCACTTTAGCCAAACATCTTTCCTCTTTCTTTCTCTTCCTTTTTCCTATTGTTCCATGTCCACTGAGTTTGTGAGGCTAAGCTATTTTAATACATGTAGTCAGTGATGGGTTACCAAAATCTTTACTACCACACCGTGGGCATGGCTTATGCATTTTGTTTCAACATCTTTCAATGCAAATTGGGTGCTCTGGGGTGGAGCCCATCACTGCATGTAGTGGTATTGGAAATGTTCATGCGTTTATATCATAATCTCAATTTAGTAAGCAATCTGTAGTGTAAGTCTAAACTAGAGTGAGCAACTTTTTTAGCATCTGAGAATGATTTTTTTAGTAAGGACCGACAACATTATGGCCAAGGCCCATGTAAATCGGTACAAAATCCAGGGCATTAACGTTGGTGATACAGCAGATCAATTCATGAGGGTGGTGGTTGTCAATCTGCTATCTATCCCAGCAGACCAGATTTCTGGCATAAACAATGTTTGGCTCAGCTGGATTGGCTCAGCTGGATATCACTCAATCAGGCAGAATGGCGACTCCACCCGGACTGTTCAGTGAGATTGTGGAGAGGTTCAGCAACTCTGGGGTGGACTTGTTTCCCAGTCCAGCAAATGCACAGATCTCTCAGTTTTTCACTTAGTTCAGAGCCATATGAGCCACTGAGAATCATCTCTTTGTCATCTCATGTGTAAGGTGGCCTTTTTAGTGGCTATCGCCTTGGCCAGATATGTGTCGGAATTGGCAGTCTTGTCAATGCGTGAGAATCTGTGCATTTTTCACACGGACAAGGTAGTCCTGTGTTTAAATCTCATCTTACTAAAGATCAACACGGCCTTCCACAGGGCGCAGTCTTACCCAGTTTTTGCGCCCATCCGGTACTTCCCAAGGAAAAACTTTGGCATGCCTTGGATGTAAGGTGAGCTTTGCATATTTATATTAAATGCATAGAAGAGTTCAGGAGATTGGAGGCTTTGTTCATTTCGTTCCAACCTACTTCTCTAAGTCACAATGATACTCCATCTACCATAGGCAGATGGATTCAATTTACTATCGCGAAGGCTGACAAGATGCAGGCCAAGAAACCTCCCTCACGACTCACCTCCCATTTGACCAGAAGTGCAGCTACCTTGGTGGCATGGGCAACTCAGGCTTTGCTAGAGGAGGTGGGCTGGGCGGCTACCTGGGTTACTCCAACATCTTTTGTGAGACATTCAAAAATTGATTCTTATGGATCAGCGGAGGCATCTTTTGACCGGAGAGTGCTTCAGCAAGTTGTGCGGCTTTAAGGCCTTGTCAACAGATTTGGCCTCCCTGAATTGGACTGTCAGCTTGGGTACATCCCATGCATGTTATTTCATCACATCAGTGAAATAAAATTAATTGACATGAATGACCTATTTTGTATATCAGTGTCTTTCTCACTTTATCATGAGGGAGAATGGTCCTACCTGATACGCCTCTTTTACGATGGAAGATATAGCAGCCAGACCCTCCCTAGTTTGTTTAGGTTATCAGTTGACTTAGGTTGTTGTAGAAGGGTGTGATGACTGTAACACAACGGAATCTGCTGCTTTGCTTCTTCGTTGGAACTGGATCCAGGAATCAACAACAACAACAATATTAGAAGCTTTAGCAGGCTCAGTTGAATCACCGAGCAGACAGGATTAACCCATGCATGGCTGCTGCAGTATATCTACCATTGTAGAAGAGGCGTATAAGTAGGACCAATGCCCCTTTTCTATAGAAGTGGTGCAAGCAAAATGTTTTTCAAGGAGAAGAAGTTATGGAGAGGTATAGTGAATTGTTTTGGCATACACATGATTTAGAAATTGACGTTAAGTGTGATAAGAAAATATTTCTTATCATTTTGCTTTGTAAGTATTCATCACATTGGTGAAATAAAATTAATTGACATGAATGACCTATGTATATCAATGTCTTTCTCACTTTATAATTTTTTTGTATTTTATTGGAAAGCAAAAGAAAATGTTGGGTATTATTTCAGGGAAAATGTAGTAGAAGGCATTTTTATAAGCCAAAGTATTGTTTCTTAAAATAGAACTAAAACACTTTAAAAAACTTGTACAAAACATTTAATTCTAATGTTTAGTTTATTAGTTTTTATAACATTTTTAAACATAAACTTGGAGGAGATCTTAATTGGGCTCACATATCACACATTTGGCTGCTTTCGCAGAGTATTCCTACTACGTAAACCAAGGTTCATGGACCATACAGCACACTAAGTCAAAAACTAAACAAGACACATTATGGCTTAGCATGAAACCATAATGTGAAAAGCTAGCTGTTAGATGCATATAGACACTAGATGCATATACAGTAATGGTACTGTTTTTGTATTTATTGTTCCACTTACATTTATCCAGATATTCCATTCCTATTTCTTCTGTTCCATTTGATCAAATTGTATTCTTCCATGTTTTTAGTCCAATCATGTAACAGATTCCATCAAATCTGTTATACTAATTAAATGTGCTTTTCTGAAATAATAATTTTTATATATCAAATTTAGAGGTCATACATCACAGTTATATTTTAGCTCATCTATTTACCCAGTTTGTGTTACTAGAAGTTTGTGTATCTAGAAGTTACTAGATTACAAAGGCCATAAATATTATGAGTCATTTGTTCCAATTTTTCTTTGATTGTTTGAATAGGCTGCAATGTATTTGTGGCAATTACTCCCACAATATACAATTCTTGACTAAATCTAGATTTCTCCTTTTAGTCTTTTACATTATTTAACATTTTAGTGGCAGAAGTATAATATTAAACTCATATTGTAGAGTTGTAAATACTTGAACCTGAAGTGCTGCTAATCAGTAGCTTTCCTGACTTATTCTACTTATAAAGTATATTCTTTTAATGAGTTAATCCATCATTGAATTTCTCAGATTTAGTAGAGCAGAAGTATGTATACCTTAAGGCTCAAGGTCATGTGAAAACCCACATAGGGTTTGAATGTAACTTCTATAAAAGTTCTGATTAAATTGTAATTTGTAATATGAAAGAAGGGAATGTGATTGTTTTTGCTCAAGCGTTGGCTACAGGTACCTCTAGTAATGCCCAGATTTCAGAATGCAGTTGCTGATATGACACTCGTGTGTTTTTTTCCCCTCACATTCCTGACAGATGTAAAAGCTTACAAGTAAAACTAGAACATTATCTGAAAAACAAGCATATGTGGTTATGTTTCTCTGGTTCCAAGCAACGCTGCTTTACAGCACATTCTTGAGAACTTTTTGGGCTCTGCCTCTTGCTTTAAGATTTGATAAAAACTAACTCTTGTAACATTCATCCCCTATTTCTTGATACTTTTGTGAAGGACTAACTGTAGGCTTTCAGCCAAAAAGAACAGCAATTTGTCTCTCTTCGGAAGACCATTGCTAAGATGTTGCCTCGTCTAAACACCAGTATAGCCATGCATGTTTTAATTTCTCCAGTCCATGCCTTCAAGGAAATTCCCAAAATGCAGTGTGCACAAAATTCTTCAAATTGACAGCTATCATGGCCAATGATGTCTGTCCATGGAATATGTAAAGTGTTGTAGCTAGGTGAGGCCTTTAGGCTATATTTTGCCCATGGACTACAAAGTATTATAGAGCATCTCCCTTCTCTGTGTCAATGAACCTTTGAAACTTACTAAACTTTTAAAATGAGACATGCTTCCTTAGTGGGCAGTTTTTGTGAAATGTTAATAGGCATTTTTGTATATGAATTTCCACGTGACTGCCTAGTGTACTAGAAAAACACAACGACCAGTCTTTTCCTGAACATTACTGGTATGTTGCTTTAGGTTCCATGAAAATACACCCTCTTACATAGTAAGAATTAACCCACTTAAGAAACTAATTAGGGCTGTGTTGTCAGGTTATATGCCTGCCATTTTTTAATATGGCAATTGCTTGGTTAGCAATTAGAGGTTACTTTTTTCATTTCAGCTAAAATGTAGAAAGGCCTGTTTAAACCATGTAATTGCCTGTGTATATGCTTCAGTCAAATAGCTCCCTTATCTCTGGAATGTATAATGAAAGTTGTAAGTTTAGAATATGTACGCCACCTTTTCTGCTTTGGGGAAGCAATGTACTTGGTGCTTATCTGTGATTAGTGCAGGGATCAAGGTTGCTTATAATGCAGTCTTATTTTCATTGGCATGGGGATTAAGTCACACTGACCATAATTGAATTTAGTAAAAGTTTATTTTTAAAAAAATTGGCTTTATCAGAATAAGTTCTAATAGTTTCAAGAAGCCATGCTATCAAGAAGATAAAATATTCTTCATATTAAGGAAACATTACAATAAAGATTAGCAACATTTTTTACCCGAGAGAACAGACTGTCAGCTTAAATCCTTGCCCTTGGATATATTTGCTACCAAAACACAAACTACATATTTGTTATAGTTAGATTTTGCAACTGTGTATTAATCATAACAATGTAATCAGCATAAATAAAAAATACATGATTTCTTTTTTAAGTAAAAAAGGAAAAAAATGTGTGCCTAGTATATGTAATTGGTATAAAGGGGCATTGAATTGTAGAGTCTGAAACTTTTCTTAAAAGTCACGTTTGATCTCCAAAGGGGAGGGATAAGCAAAGAGCTCCTGGCCTACTTTCTTTAAATGGTATATAGAACTGGAATAGACTGTTTAATAAAAATGTCGAATTCATTGCTTGCATTTTTTTTAAAGACAGGGTGAACTTAATAGAATAGAATAGAATTTTTATTGGCCAAGTGTGATTGGACACACAAGGAATTTGCCTTAGTGCATATGTTCTCAGTGTACATAAAAGAAAAGTTCCTCAAGAAACATAAGATGATATGATGATAGTCCAGGTACATATAATCAATTAAATCTCATGGGTATGAAATCTATAGAGAATCACAGAGAATGCTATAAAATAAAGACCATTTGAGAGCATTTCACTGAGGCAGGCATCTTTGGCGCCATCTTGGAGAGAGTTGATGATAAAAACTTGGACTTTTAGCCTATTATATATCACTCTACTAGCAACCATTCTGAATATATCAAGAAATCACTTTTCACTAACTATCTAGAAAGCTTTATAAACATACAGTATGTTAGATATTAAATCAGGGAACTTTTAGATCATAGTTACCCAACCTAAAATTCTAGGGTCACCTATAGACCTCATGGTCCTTCCAAAAGCTGGTCTGCTTTTGCTTAGTAGCTGCCATGGCAGTAGATGCTATTTGGTTGCCATTGCTTCCTGGAAGAGATATCTGACAGATAGCCCTACTCTGTGTTGGGGGCTTTACAAAAGGAATCAACCACTGTTTATGAATAGGCCCCGGGAACGTGGGAAAGAATATGATCCTAATGAAGTCAGAAAGTGGGAGAAAGGGAGAGAAAAAATAGGGACAATAAAATGGAAAACTAAAGCAAAGGAAGTGTTACACTTAGATTGATTTTTAAAAAAAAGAATGAGAAAAAAGTTACCTTTACTTGAGTGAGTAGTGCACAGGGCCTCCAGGTAGGAGCTCCTGAAATGAGAGACTATAAGTAATTCATTGCAACCCATGATGCTAATGGACCCCCCCCCCCCCATTAGTGTGCTTGTCCTCTGTTAATTGAGGAATTCGGTATTTTAATCTGGTGTCTTTTATTTCTATTTTTAATGTCTTATATTTTATCTTTATTAGCTAGCCTGAATGATTCGGTGGTTGGAGATGAATGAGAAGATAGGAAGATCAGGATACAAAAGGATAGAGGGAGATAAAAGTAGGAGGAAATGAATCAATAGTCACAAAGGGCAATTGAACAATTGAGACAAAAGTCCAATTTTGGATCCCTGCCCTTGGCCACAAAGGTACATTGCCCATGTCTTTGAAAGCCTTGCATCAAACTGTTGCCCTTGATTGCCAACTAGTCTGCCAGTAATGATTAGTCAACTTCCCAATGAGACTACAGGTATATATGGGGCTGTTCTTATAGCTTCAATTTGCATGAAATGAAGTGACTCACAGGAATAGTTTTCTGGGCACATACTATGCCTGTACTATGGTCCCCGCACAGACTTCTTATTACCTTCTAGATGGAATTTAAAGTTCTGGATTTAATACTTAAAGTCCTTTATGGTGCCAAGGGCTCCCATTCTACAGTTGAGTCAG